>NC_090377.1:36108682-36749273 GCF_036365525.1 Heterodontus francisci | reverse complement strand
ACATGCTAAGAAACACTCTTCATGAATGAACATTGGACTAACTTTGGAATAAACATTTTTATTTTCTCCAATGATCCAAACCACTAGAAACAGCATCACTGGAGAAGAAATTATTTACAGAGCAACAGAAACAAAATTGTTTTCATTAGTCTAATTTATAAAGGATATTACAGGATCCAAAGTAAATAAGGTGGCAAAACAATATGATACGCTATATGTCTCTCCTTTAATAGTCAATCATCTGTGATAAATGGGTTTTGACCAATTATTCCATATTTCAGCCTTTGCTCATTAAATGACAAGGTGCTAGCTGCACATTCCAGAGGCACATCCTGCAATTAATTAGCCACTTTGCTAATAACTCACATGGGTGGCAATGAGATATAAATAAAACTTGATGATCAGTTGACTGAGAGTTAGGTCATAGTCACATAATTGAAACACATTACACCTGTAAAGTATATATAGAAGAGTGAAAAGTGATATTTGTGCAATAGACCTGAATTAACAAAACAGCTTTCAAACCAGTTAATTACATATATTGAAAGCAGAATTAATGCTATTTCAATTTCACACTTTTGTGCTCTACATTGCATTTTATCACTCAGCTGACCTACACGGATATTCCTCAAACAGTGAGGGTCAAGAACTTCAAAAAAGTCAACTTAAGAACTAACCAATTGAAAAGAGATATGATTAATTTAAACTTCCTTTGGTTTTTTAAAATGTTTGTTTAGGTGATGAATAACAACGTCACTTGGTGTGGGGAGATAGGATGATTTGAAGCAGACACCAAGCCGGTGTACGAAGAAAGCATATTAACTGAAGACACAAAATTAATTGTGGTATCATTTGATGTTAAATGTGTGAGAACTAAATTGGGAGTCAGCAAATCAGACATGCCTATATGATTTGATGTGATCAAAACACTACAGTAAGTAATAATCTATTTAATTAAAAGTCAGCAAAACAACTAATATAGCACTCGTACCTTAAAAATATCCTAGGTGCTTCTCAGAAGTGCAAGGAAAAATTATACAGAACCAAAGAAAAGAATAGAGCTGCAAAATTCAATAAGGCCTGAAAATTAGTGCAGGGACCATGATGGGCAATTAACCATTACCAATTATTTCCAGCATGCAAACCTTGTGCTGCCTGTTCATTTACATGATTGCAGTGTTTAGCCAGTGCTGTTGAATGGCTGCATGCCTGAGCAGGGGACAAAAATTAAGAGAGACTAGCAGGAGTTAAAGCTAGGCTGCGCTACTTAAAGCCTGCCTGCAGCTCTTAAAAGAGGAGGTGCAACTTGACTAGAGCACATGCTCACTTCTAGCAGTGTGTTTCCCTTGAGGAAAAAGAGACAAAACTCACAACTTGGCAGAGAACAAGTTTGAAGGCTCTCCAATGAAGCGCTGAAGGCCTTATTGCAGGAGGTGGAGAGGGGTCCTCTATCTACGGGAGACCAGGAGAACCTCCAGACAGATACTGCAAAATCAGTGAGAGCAGATAGCCACTGCAGTCAATGCCAGCAGTCTATCCCAGAGGGCCTGGATGCAGTACCGCAAGAAATTCAATGACCTCACGGGCAGAATTTTATGGGCCTCCCCTCCCCCCCCCCCTCCCCCAGCGTGTCACAGTAGTCCAACAATCAGTCCTCCAACACATTATTAGAGTTACTGAGGCAAGGCAGGGAGGAGTGGCAGTGGTGGCATGGAGCATGAACTTGCTGACCTCGCTCAGGATGACAGCATTCATCCTCCCACCACTGCCACTCTGTCAGTGCCCTTGCTGTTGCCTGTCAGGCAGCCAGGCTAGACTGCTCTTGCCCATGCTGAAAATTGGTTCAGCTTAAAGCCAGGCCTTCCAGGGCCAGAGCTACATGAAGCCATCCTGCAAGGCTGTCTCAGTCCTCCCCCCCCACTAAAAGTCAGCAGCCTTCCACCAGCCATGCTGCAGCCACTGAGAGAGCACTGCATAGGAATACTAGGACAGACAAAGGGAATGCACAAGTGTGATTAGTTGGCTTTTGTATCGAATGTTGGAAGGTTTGATTGATAAAGTTCATTTGAAATGTTTGTTTTCTGGTGGTTTTTATTTCAGCATTATGGCCAAAAGGATGCTATGAATGGCAATAACAGAGGAAAAGTATGGTGTGAGACTGTTGGTGAAAGAACAGTATGGTTGTTTTCACTAGAACTGCAGTTGAATGAGCCCATTATGGACGGCGTGGTCAGAAAGGGGTAGTTGGTTGCCTCCTCCTTTTCTCCTCCTCCTTGTGCAGGGTGCAGCAGACCACAACAATTCATGCCACGAGCTGGAGCGTACTGCTGGTCTCCTCCAGAATGGTACAGGCAGTGGAGGTATTTCTTAAGCACCCACTGACATTTTGTGCAGCAGCATGACTTTATTATATGTGTGCATGCATTATGCACTAGATTCATGAGCCGGCTGATCAACGGATCGTACATGTCACCCAATCCATCCTCTGGTTTCTCGTGGTAGCTCAAATGCTGACGGTACAGCAGACTTGCACAGAATAAAGACATCAGAACTGCTGCTAGGATAATGGGCATTACCCTGCATGACACTCGAGTATGGTCACACACCAGCTGAACATTTAGGGAGTGAAACTGTTTACGATTGCAGTATCTCTCAAAATTTACATGTTGCACCTACAAAGAGGCATCCAAAGAAATCACAGAACAAGGGAACACTTCTCACTGAGTGAATCTGGTAGAATATCTGTAAGAAGATGCAAAACTGAAGGAATTGATTCAGATAAGTTTGATGATATGAATCTGCCATAAATGGACATGAAAGAAGTTCAACACTGACTGACTTTTTTTACATTGATTCCCTGCTCTAAGAAAACTAGCAAGAGGAAGTTAAATAGAGCAGAGATGTTAAAGGGAACAGTGCTTCAAGTGCCTGGTCACCAAAACATCTAGTTTCCTGTCTCTAACAATCTAAACTGCTCATGAAACAACTATTTTGTTGAGACATGCATCATGTCAATGCCTTAAGTGATTATTTAATGCCTTATACAGTCACTTGACAGGATTATTACAGCTACTGTGTCATTGGCTTTACTATTCCATGTTTGTTACAGCACACACAATCTCACATTGAGTAAAACGAATAAAACTCTGTATTTATGAGCCTCTGTATAAGATTGAAACAGCACGAGCAATGTGCAGTATCCTTCATTACTACAAATCAAATCATTTTAGGTATTTGCTGCTGCAACTGGACTTTTTGTGAAGTAATTTGCAAATATTTATATTTTTAATTTCAGATTTTGCACATTCAATAATATGATTAAAACATCACACATTAATACATCAGCACTTACCTATGGTTGTCCCACGAGGAAATTAACCCTCTCTTACTGGTGAATTAAGAAGCAGATTTCCTGAACTCATTGCTCAGACTGCTGACTATACACTTACCTTTGCTCAGGGCAGCTCGTCCCTCTGAAATTTCTCAAATGGCCTCATGAAATAAGCAATGTCAGTTTCCTTGTTGGGTAATGTGCTTTCTACTGGAAGGTTACTCAGTATTCTGCAGGGTGGTGGTGGTGCTGTCAGTGGGGGCCTAGGGATGCCGAGGGTGTGGTTTATTTCCATCAATCATTTACAGGGAAGTGTTGAGTTTCCTTTTCTTACTACTGAACACAAACACACCAACCACTCAAATGAAGTTGGTAAACTCAAATGTGGGTTTTTTATTCATGCAGATTAAGTACCACATGCACAATCTTGAAGAGCTCTTGATAACACATTTCACTTGGATGATTGCACACTGCTGAATACCTATCATGTGGTACATTACATCACTTCCTATCTGGTGATGTACAAAGATCATAGCCACACTTACCTAAAGATGTCCCACAACACCCTCCTTTTTGTAACTTAAAAGTATCCCCTATTAATAAACAACCAATAGCTATTTATAACACAGCAAACTCTTATACAATACAACTTTACAACTTTACAAGGTTGTGAGGTTATGAATCTATGAAGTGTAATGGTGGTTGGCTGATATGCCCTGATCTGGTAAATCAAGTCTGAGATTGCTGATTGTTCTCACAATGCTCTGTATTGGTAGGAGGGTTGTGCTTAAATCTTGTCTTTGACCTTGTTCTGCTTGCAATAGAATTGCTTGTTGTTTCATGATTAGGAAATTCCCTGATTTGACATTGATTTTGTTTCAACATCATACCACTCGTAAGATTTTGGTTCAGGACATACTCCAGCTACATTGTCTGGATTCCACGTTCTGTCAGTGGGATGTAAAATCTGAACTTTCTTTCCAATGGTTAAGCCTGGTAGTTCTTTGTTTGCATGCTGATCAGGCACATCCTTCATCTTCCCCTGTATTTCAAGAAATTCGTCCCATTTCTCTGGAAGTGCAGATGGATGGTGATTTGGGAGAGTCATTCGCACCTGTCTGCTGAACATCAGCTCTGCCAGTGAAGGAATAGTTGCACATAGTGGCATTGCTCTGAAGTGTACAATGGCCACTTGCAAGTCTTGCCTGGTCTGCCAACATTTGACGATTAGGGATTTAACATGACACACCATGCGCTCTGCCAAGCCGTTTGTCCGAGGATAGTGTAGTGAAGAAGTAGCGTGGTCTAATCCCCACTTCTCACATAGGTTCTAGAGTGGCTTGCCCATATATTGAGATCTGTTGTCTGAAACAATCTCCTGTGGTGCTTCAAACAAGCTAAAAATAGCACTCAACGTATGTGCAACAGTTGTGCTGGACGTATCGTGTAACTGACGTACGATTGGAAATTTAGAAAAATGTCACAATTAGGAGATCATCACCATGGACATGAAAACGGTCAGTGGCAATCCTGGGCCACAGGTGTGCAGGGCCTTTGCGCATTTGTAATGGTTCCTTGCGTTAGTTGGGCATATGTTCTTGACACGCCTCGCACTCTCCGACAGTTGCCTCAATGTCGTCGCTAATCCCTGGCCAATATACTGTTTCTCGTATTAGCCTTCTCATACTGCCTATGCCCAAGTGCGCTTGGTGTAACTGTTGCAAAATATCCGGTCACAGAGGTTCAGGAATGAGAACCTGTTTTCCTTGAAAGGTAACACCACAGGATATTCCGAGCTCATCCTTGTATGCCCAGAACAGTCTCAGTACTTCCTGAACATCTTGAAGTGAGTCTCCCATCCATTATTTATGGTCTTCCAGAACTCTTGTAGAGCCAGGCCTTTAGATGTCTCTATTTATGTTTGCTGGCATTTGTGCAGCCCAAAACTCATCAAGTCTATCTCCAGGACATCTTCAACTTCACTGTCAATTGAATCCTCCTGCAGGTCTAGTGAAATGTCTGCGGTTTTAATAGGGTTAGGCAATATGCTTAAGGTATCTGACATAACCAGTAAATTATTGGGTTTATAGCGAATGTCTCAGTCGTAGCCTTGGACCTTAACTAAGAGACATTGTAATCTATGAGCTGCGCTAGTTAACAGTTTCTGCCAATTCATTTCGAGTGGTTTGTGGTCAGTCTCCACCACAGATTTCTTCCCAAAGAGGTAGGTATGGAATCGCATGATCCCAAACACAAGAGCTAACGTCTCCTGCTCCATGTTGAATAGTCTTATTGGGCTACTGATAGGCTTTTGGAACCAAATGCAATTGGCTTTTCCTTTTGAAGCATACAGGCTCCTAGCCCTTTTTGAGAAGCAGTGACTTCCAAGGTAGTCTTTTCTCTTGGATCATAGAATTGTTAGCGAGGATGTTTCCTCGGATAGCAAATTCTTGAGCTCATTGAACATATGTTGGTTGTCTTCATGGCATGGAAAAGGCATTTTTTTCCTGAGCAGTTCCCGAAGTGGTGATGTTTTCTGTGCAAAGTTGGGAGTAAATGAAGAAAGAAAGTTGAACAACCCCAAACAGCATTCAAGAGCCTCTTTATCTTGTGGAGTTGGCATTGCATGTATATCCTCCAATTTACTTGGGTCTGAACGCATACCACTACTTGAGCAAATCAATCCAAATAAATTGATTTGTTTAATATTAACTTCACACTTGCAAGTCCCTCTCTATGTGTTGCCTCCATCTACAGATGTCAGTTGTAACCGGACTCCTTCTTTGGTTTACCAATGACAGCGACATCATCTGCTATACAGATACACCCCAGTATTTAACAAATGATCCTGTTCATATGTTATTGAAAGAGATCTTGGCTTATAGACAGACCGAAAGGTAATTGTTGAAAGCAATTTGCCCAAAAGGAGTCCTAAAAATAGTCAACACTTGTGAATTCTTCACCAAGTGATCTGACCAAAAGTTTTTCTTTGCATCCAGTTTTGAGAAAGATTTTGCTCCTGCAAACCTAGGATTTATTTCCTTCAGCATAGGAATTTTATGAAGACTGTGTTTTAATGCTCTATTCAGGCATCTAGGGTCTAAGCATACTCTGATTGACCTGTCTTTTTTGACAACACGGTATGGAGCTGCACCAATCCATGTGTTCCTGAACTTTATGAATGATCCCATCTTGTTCCATCTTATCTAACTCGACCCTGAGATTATCCTTTATAGGGACACTACATTTACATGGAGGGTCAATGGATGGAACAGAGTCTTCTTGCAAATGTAAAACTGCATCTCTTCTAATACTACCTATCGAGTCAAAATGATCTGGTTTGCTGCCTTTGGTTGACCTAACTACCATGCCAATAGTTGAAGCTGTACACAGAGGCTATAGCCTTTTCCCTGCGAGGATTGCCTCATATTTGCACCCATCCTTCAGTAGTGCTTCAAGAGTGTACCCTTTTGCTTTTCAAGAAGATCTTTTTGAAAAGCCTCAATAGATGATGGTGCTATCACCAACTCAGTGATTCTCTCAGCCAATTCTGTATCCGAAAAATCAAATATCTTGTCCTTGTCTCTACAGTGACTAACAAAATGATCTATAGACTCCTTTGGCTGTTATCTGAAGGACATGAATTCCAGGCAGTGAATGCAAAAGTTGAGCTTGACCCGCAGTTGGTCTTCTAAGGTGGACCATATCTTGTTGTGATTCTTTTGTTCCTCTTTTAATAACCCAGACGTGTTTAATCTGTGAAGCCCTTGATGATCTATTGCGATTTTTATCTTGACAGCTTGCTTGTCCAGTTCCGACACTGCCAAATTGATAAACCATAATTCTATGCACTGCTGGAACAACTTACATTCAGAAAGAATGTCTGCTGCCTTCCTGTTGAGACATGAGAACTTGATAAATATTGTGTTGATGTTTCCAGGTCTCTGTGTTTTCTGAATTAGGAACAAGCTTTCCTGCTTTTCCAGTATTCAGGGTTAAAGATGCTGCAAATCCAACTGCGTGCAGTACCACGGATCGCCATGCACTGCTCCTTTGCTTTTTTACTGTTCCGGGTGTGTGGCGCTGTTGCCTCCTTCGCATACATTGTAAGGCCCCGCTCACAAAAGTGATGTTCAGTCAGGATGCACCACGATGCCCCAAAACACTTTCATGGCTGCAATGGCTTCTCCCAGCCTTTCTGAGCCTTGCCAAGCCTTCTTGAGCCTGCTGTTTGATCGACCTTCCCTGGCACTATGTGAAACAACAGATCACCCTCTTTTACTACTGATCCTGTGGCCCCTTTACACAGCATTGCCTGGCATTGCACCTCTCGGAGCTATATTTTCAGACTCTGTTGAACTTACAGATCGCTGCTGCAGTGTCAAAATGAACGGGCATCTGTCTGATTTCTGAGTGTTCTGTGAGAACTCAGCACGCTGCTGTGCTGCCACACGTGTTGATTCTCAATATTTATATGGTGATACACATAGATCATAGCCACACCAACTTAAAGATGTACGACAACAATAAGATAGATGCTTAAATGGAAATAATTAATCAGGACAGCATAGGATTTTTGATTGCCAAAGTAATCAGGATGGTAAAATATAGTAACTGGCACAACTCTATAGACAATTGAAGAAAATTGGGGCAGAAAACTGTTGTTACCCACCAATTTGACATAGTGGAGATGTTGCTGCAAAAGCTGGGTGTGTGAATGCAGTCCTGATTGATGGCCTGTGGAAAATGCATCAGCTTCTTTCACATTAACGTTAATGCGTTATGTTCCAAAAACAGGTCATAAACTAAAATGGAAAAAAAAGGCCTCCTTCTGCACATAGAACTTTGCTTTACACTTACAGACTGAACACAATGTATGATTCCCCAATTCAGGATAGGAAATCATGCAAAGAATAAAAAGGTAATTTTCCAAATTCGGTGTCCCATTAGGAAGGTTTGTCTGCTGGGACTGCAGATCAGAAATACAGGTGGACATTGCACACAATTTTTTGACCATTATTTAGGTTGATAGAAAATCATGCACAGCAGGCATGAATATTTATGATACATACTTCTGGTAGGCAAGACTGCCCCTAGAATAGGCAATCAAAATATTACCTCTTTAATACAATTCAATAGAATTAAAGATGGTAACGAAACACACACCATACAAGGGAATTTTAGATGGAGTAAAATGGAATAAATTTTCAAGTCAGCAGAAATTTGAGCCATTTTTGAGTGAACCATAATAGCTGTCAATATATTAGTTATACTATAATGGATACATTCATAGATCTTGAAATGGAAAACTAGCTTTTTTATTTTTATATATTAATGCATGAATTATCTTGTGCTACCTCTGTTGAATACTTTTTAGATTAAAGTATACTTGATTCATCAGCACTTCTTAGTTATACAAATGATAATCCTTCCAATGTTTTGGCTTAACTTTCGTCCAGAAAAAGCTTCAGTTTTGGCACTGAGTTCAGTGAAATCTGGCATAGATATTTTTCTGTGAAAATTACTACTCACAGCTACAAATACATAAGAAAACATTAATAGCAGATGGGATACACATTTTATTGATATGGCTTAGTTGTACTGTATATCACCCTATTTAATGACCAGCTGCTCCGTGCCTGTTTTCTACATTAACACTAGTGAAATTTCAAATTGCAGTTGGATAGTTGTTTTCTGATGCTCGTCTGTGACTGTCTAATATAAGATGTTGTTGGAAATGTTTCCTCATATGCCATTAACTTTTTGTAATTGCAAAGAATCGCCCACATATATCTCAGGAGTCATAAATCCTGGGTTTGTAACATTGAAACCAAATACTATGTAATCCTTTGGCTTTGAGCCAGGCAATTTCTAATACTGCTGGATCTGATGCTATCCACTTCTTTACAACTGGCAGATTGGAGTCCCTCTAGTGCCTCAAGATTACTTTGTTAGCTAGCTGTTAACAGAACAGTGATTTTCTGTTTCTGGCACTAAGACTAGAAGACTGGAGGGCTGAACAATTTTGCATGCACATACTGGGGGACGACTGACCCCAATCAATGTTGCTAGGTCGACCTGACTATTAGGTGAAGAAAAGCTTCCAGTGTGGATTAAACCAATTTCTGTGAGCACACTGAATGGGAGGGTGTGAGAAGTTATCTGCTCTTAAAGAGAGTGGCCATTTAAAGGTAAAATTGTTTTCAGCGTTTCTAAAGGCACTGAGGAATTTAAATATATAGGCCTTTATTAGACAATTGTAGTCTTAGTTGGATGTCTAGAAATTATAAAACCTATGTCACATTGTATCTCATTATCATTTTTTTCTTCTTCAGATACTTATCAAACCTTCTCTTGAATACAGCAGCCAACCTCTGTTTGATGGCTGGCAAGATGGACATGCTGCTCCATGAGCTTGGTACAAGGGTGATTGGCCTGATTGACACTCCAGGTGGTGGTGGCCTGGGTCAACACTCTACACAATTGCTTTGCAAGAGCTAGAACAGGTGTGGGAGAAGAAGGCAGATGATACATTAACGAAGTAAGCTGCACAACAATAACATGTACCAGGTAAATGGCACAAATACGATGGCACAATATGTTGCCCCCCAACCTGCTACACATGCACTGCTGATCCATGCAAAACACTCAGACAACCTTACAACTGTGTCATTGCTTATTATTCATGCTTGTATTCCATCAGGGCATTCAATTAAGCTGCAATTCACACCCTTGACACACTGACATCTTAAAAGAGTTTTAGACAGCAAGTGATATAATCCAAGCCTAGCTTCATAATATGAGCGCATACTAATACGCAGAATGTTATATATTCTTTGCAAAAAGCCCACCAAGAAATAGCACATACATAAATGGAATGGAGAGCCAGTGACATATGTTCCTGGAACAATTTCACTTAGTGGAAAATCTCTCAATATTTAGTCGATGATAGAGTGAGACTATAGCTACTGAAGCAAATTTACAACTCCTTTTTTTTTCAGATTTACCTGGTTAATAAGATTGCCCTGCTGTATCCAGTGATTTAGGGTAATAGCAACATTGACGTCATTCTTCTGTACTTTCAGTCCATGCAACAAATTAAAGCTAACAATAATTGCATACCTATATTCCTTATACACACTACTGAGTCAGCGGTGCTTGAGATGGCTTGGCCATATGAGCCGCATGGAAGATGGCAGGATCCCCAAAGACACATTGTACAGCGAGCTCACCACTGGTATCAGACCCACCGGCCGTCCACGTCTCCGCTATAAAGACGTCTGCAAACGCGACATGAAATCGTGTGACATTGATCACAAGTCGTGGGAGTCAGTTGCCAGCATTCGCCAGAGCTGGCGGGCAGCCATAAAGACAGGGCTAAATTGTGGCGAGTCGAAGAGACTTAGTAGTTGGCAGGAAAAAAGACAGAGGCGCAAGGGGAGAGCCAACTGTGCAACAGCCCCGACAAACAAATTTCTCTGCAGCACCTGTGGAAGAGCCTGTCACTCCAGAATTGGCCTTTATAGCCACTCCAGGCGCTGCTTCACAAACCACTGACCACCTCCAGGCGCGTATCCATTGTCTCTCGAGATAAGGAGGCCCAAAAGGAAAGGAATATTCCTTTAAAAATGCTATTGATATAGATTATTCTAATTCATGCACTTTATCAGATTTAGTTGGGCATTCTTTTATGTAATGCTGTAAAAAGCTAGTCAAACCTAAAAATGTCAACCACTCTCCTTCTCAAGCAGTTGCATAGCCTGAAATGCCTGAGAGAACCAATCTTTCTCCCATATGGATCTGAGAAGAATAAGATCCTATTTTCTAAATTGAGAACTTAAAAAAGTTAAGACTTCTTTTTAACGGATTCCTTAGAAAGACAGAAATATATGTTTTGATCATCTGGTCAAGGTTGTAATAAATGTTCTGTGAGATATGAAAGAATAAAAGTGATATGGATAAATGACCGCATAGATGCTTTGTTCCAAAGAGAGAGTGGGATTGTTACCTGTCATTGGCAATGCTTCTGATTTTAACAATTCATTGATTTTGTACTATTGTTTTTCAGTGTATAATTCTCGTGGACAGGGAAGAGAGAGAGAGCAGTTGGTTACATATGAAGCTAATCAGCAAGAGTTGAATAACGCATATTACTTTCTTAGACATAGAAACACTAGTTTTCCCCATTTGACCTACTCCTTCCAAAGTATGATACACAATTGTTTATCTGCACCAACTAGATTACCAGTTTGCTTCGCACTGTCTTGATTATGTAAAGCCACAAGTAGAAACCTCAGGAAAGAGGGAGTTGTATGAATTCTTGCTTAACTCCCAGGGCAATGAAAGAAAAAAGACTTCAGTAGTTTAACTAATATAGTAATATGTATTATTCAACTCTGGATGATTACCTTCATATGTAACTAACTGCTCTCTCTCTCTCTTTTCTGTACACATGAATTATGCACTTACAAAAGTACAAAATCAATGAATCATTAAAATCAGAAGCATTGCCAATGACAGGTAACAATGCCACACTCTCTTTGGAAAATAGTATCCATGCTGTCATTTATCCATATCACATTTATTCTTTCATAATCAGATAATCATCAAGCTTATTTTAAGAGTGGCAATTTATATTAGTAACAAGCTAGTGTAGATTCAGGATTACCTATAGAAGAATGAAGAAGGAAGTTAGAAAAAAAGGTCCCACAGAGGATTATTAGATAGGTAATGCTTTGCCACAAGTGGGTAGTTAGACGATATCATTTAAAATGGAGTTGGACAAATACTTGAACCAAAAGAATATAAAAAGATATAGGGAGAGGACAGGGAAATGGGATTTAAGTGGATAGCTCCAGTTGAACAGTTAGCAGTAGCACAAGCCTTCTTCTATCTTGTATTGTCTAAAATTAATGATGGGAATTTAGTCAACATATCTATTAAATTGTGTAGAATTATTTTGTCTTTTTATCTCCTTACCCCTCCCCACACCACCACCACCCAAGCCCCCCCAGGTTGACTTTACAGTGAGAGTCTGTCAGGCTGAGTGTTTTGAGTTGCTAAACCATCCTTCCTATTCATTCTGCACATTCTGTAAAAGTCCTTTAACTGACAAGATGCTCAAAACTGCTCGTAATAATCTAAACGGGTGATCCCACAACACTGCGCTCCCAGTATGGATAGGTATTAACAAAAAGCACATCTGCCAAAAATCGTAGACAAATAGTCCATGATGTTCTATCTATAATGGACTGAAAATCATGGCTTGAGCACCAATAATTTCCTCAAGATGCACTATGTATGTGCATAATTTATCACCCCGGCAATACTGAATCACAGAATTGTATCTTAAATATATTCTTAGCAAAGTCTTATACAAGCTTAAAATAATCTGTTTCTACTTGCTTTTAATCAGGCATTTTCGACATGTGTGCAAGGGTTTAATTTGTCTTAACATTGCTCTTGAATTGCCTGGTCATTTCTAGTAAATGCTCAATAATCTTACACTGTTGGAGGCCAATCATCTCAGCCCCACAACATCACTGCAGGAGTGACTGAGGGCAGTGTTCTCGGCCCAACCATCTTCAGCTGCTTCATCACTGACCTTCCCTCCATAATAAGGACACAAGTGAGAATGTTTGCTGATGATTGCTCCGTGTTCAGTTCCCTTCACGACTGTTCAGATAATGAAGCAATCCATGCCCTCTTGCAGCAAATTGGATAATATTCATGCTTAGGCTGATTATTGTCAAGTAACTTTCACACCACACAAGTGCCAGGAAATTAAAATCGCCAATAAGAGATGATCTAGCCACCTCTCCTTGACATTCAACAGCATTACTTTCATCAAGAGCATCCTGGGGGTCACCGTTAACCCGAAACTGAACCAGACCAGCCGCATGAATATTGTGGCTACAAAAGCAGGTCAGAGGCTGGGAATTCTGTGATGAGTGACTCACCTCCTGACTCCCTAAAGCCTGTCCACCAACTACAAGTCACAAGCCGGGAGGGTGATGGAATATTTCCCACTTGCTAGGATGAGTGCATCTCCAAGAACACTCAAGAAGCTCCACGCCATCCAGCAAAAAGCAGCCTGCTTGATTGGCACCTCATCTACCACCTTAAACATTCACACTTTCCAGCATCAGCACGGCATGACTGCAGTGTGTACCATCTACAAAATGCACTGCCGCAACTCACCAGTTTTCTTTGACAGCACCTCCCAATCCGCAACCTTTATCACCTAGGAGGTCCAGGGCAGCAGGCGTATGGGAACACCACTGCCTCCAAGCTCCCCTCCAAGTCACATACCATCCTGACCTGGAAAGATATCCCTGTTCCTTCATTGTCACTGGGTCAAAATCCTGGAACTCCCTCCATAACAGCATTGTGAATATACCTTCATCATATGGACTGCAGTGGTTCAAGAAACTTCTCAAGGACAGTTAGGGATGGGCAACAAATACTGATCGTACCAGTGAAGCCTGCATCCTTGAGCAAATAAAATAAATCTCCACTTTTGTAAATGAGCGCCTGCCAGTTGTATACACACTTCATGTTTCATGCACCATCAACAACTTGTATTTGTGTAGCACCTTTGACATAATAAAACATCCCAAGGCACATCACAGAGCTTTATAAATCAAAGTATGACACTGAGCCACAAAAGGAGATATTAGGTTTGATGATCAAAAGCTTGGTCAAAGAGGTAGGTTTTAAGGAATGTCTTAAAAGGAGGAAAGCGAGGTGGAGAGGCAGAGAGGTGTAGGGAGAGTATTCCAGGGGTTGGAACCGAGGCAACTGAAGGCGCGGCCACCAATGGTGGCGGGATTAAAATCAGGGATACACAAGAGGCCTGAATTAGATGAGCGCAGATATCTTGGAGGTTTGTGGTGCTGGAGGAGATTGCAAAGATAGGGAGGGACGAGGCCATGGAGGGATTTGAAAATAAGGATGAGAATTTTAAAATCAAGACATAGCTTGGCCAGGACCCAATGTAAGCCAGCGAGCACAGTGGGGATAAGGTAATGGGACTTGGTGTGAGTTAAGACACAGGCAGAAGAGTTTTGGATGAACTCAAGTTTACGGAAAGTAGAATGTGTGAGACCAGCCAGGAGTGCATTAGAATAGTCAAGGCTAGAGGTAATGAAGGCATGAATGAGGGTTTCAGCAACAGATGGGCTGAGATGGGGAAAATTAGAGTGATGCTATGGAGGTGGAAATTGGCAGTCTTAATGATGGCACAAATATGAGGTTGGAAGCTCATCCTGGACTCAAAGGTAACACCAAAGTTGTGAAAAGACTGGCTTAATCTCAGACTGTTGCCAGGGTGATGGATGGAGTCAGTAGCTAGGGAACAGAGTTTGGAGTGGAAATCAAAAGCAATGGCTTCAGTCTTCCCAATATTTAATTGGAAGAAATATTTGCTCATCCAGTACTGGATGTTGGATAAGCAGTCTGATAATTTAGCAATAGTGGAGGAGTTGAGAGAACTGATGGTGAGGCAGAGCTGGGTGTCATCAGCATACATGTAAAAACTAATGTGCTTTCAGAAAATGTTGCCAAAGGGCAGCATATAGATGAGAAATAGGAGGGGGGCAAGGATAGATCCCTGGGAGATACCAGAGGTAACAGCGCAGGAGCAGGAAGAGAAACCATTATATGTGACACTCGGGCTCTGACTAGATAGATAAGAATGGAACCAGATGAGAGCAGTCCCACCTAGCTGGACAACAGTGGAGAGGCCTTGGAGGCGGATGGTGCAGTCAACTATGTCAAAGGTGTAGACAGGTCAAGAAGGACGTGAAGGGAGTGTTTACCTTTTGTCACAGTCACATAGGATGCTATTTGTGACTTTGATACTGAATCTAGAAATATTTTTCAGACACAGTTGGTTTGTATATGGGCAGTCATTTTCTAAGGTAGGAGAATGCAACTTACTTCATCTTGTAATGAGAATTGAAAGACAGGGAGAATGAGAGGGCGTGCCTGGATGGTGGTACCCCCCAGTTCACATTGCTGATGCACTTTGAGATGATGGCCCTTGATGTGGCCAGAATGTTAAGCCACAAGGATGCTGGGGATGACGAAACGGGGGTCCGCCGTAGACAGTTTAAAAACACCTCAGCATCTCCAGGTTCAGGTGATGCATGGAAATGCTACCCATGTAATGAACTGCCAACAGAGGCATCTGTTGACTGTCCCTATCTCCCATCACCACCTTCTTTTATGTACCCCACAGGGCCAGCTGCAGAGGGGCAAGAGTCCAAACAAAGACAATAAGCTGTCAGGGAGTCAGAGCAGGAAGACACGTTGGAGCCTGCACTGTCACATCTTACTAGCTCACCCTCCACCAATGCAGACACTCGCACATTGGTGGTACTCGCACAGTATTAGTGGCATACGGCAAAGTACACATCACTTCAGAGCTGGAGGATTCGGGAGAGGCAGAGTCGGCTGTGGCCCATCCCCCTTGGAGGATGGAGGACAGTGGCAGCCCTGCTCAGCAGGGTGGAGATGCAGAGCCTCAGAAGACACGAAACATGCGGCTCTACCTAGAGAACCAGCGTGAGATGTGTGCCCATTTGTTGGAGTTACCGAAGGCTCTTTTTAGTCAAGGGATGAGAATGGAGGAGTCCATTCATCTCATGCGCTGCAATGACTCAGTACTTCGAGCACGTGAGCTCCTCCACTGACAGAGTGGTCAACTTCTTGGAGAATCAGATGCGGCATTACTCAGAGTGGATGCAGGAGCAGTGCACTAACATGCACAGGACCATTGACCGGTCAGTGGTGCAAATAGCACATAGAAGCATGGAGTGGATGCCAGCTGCATTGCTGTGATCGAGGGCGCCATGAAAGGGCTCATGTGGTGATAGATGGTGATGAAGAGGCCACCACCAAAATGCACAAGACTCTTCAGGGAGTGTACTGGAGGGCACCACCAGATCAGCCAAATTACCTGAGACTCATCATCAGGAGGCCATTGTCCTGCTCAGTGATGATCCTTGTGCTCAGGTGGGATTGGTTGCAATATCTCACAGCCTCCATTGCAGGGTGATGCATCAGAGTCATCAGCCACCTCTACAAAGGCTAAGCCTTATCTGCTCACAGCCATCCACAGATCACTGATGGCTTTATGAAACACTTCTGAGTGCCCGAAGATAAAGACATAATGGCAGCTTCCAGGAAAGTTGCACACCTGCATAAAGTGCATTCTGTGGTCACGTGGCAGCTTGATGTTTAGCAAGATGAATCCCTTCCTATTAAGGAATCTCCTTGGCTGGTCAATTGGTGCCTTGATGGCCACATGGGTGCAATCGATGATCCTCTGCACTCGAGGGCATCTGGCAACGGAGACAAATCCCACTGCGCTTTGAGCTTGAATGCTGCTATCCACCTTGAATTCAATATAATCCCCTGCACTCTCGAGTTGAGCTTTCAGCACACCTTGGATGCAACGTTATGCTGCTGCCTACGAGATGCCACCAATGTCTGATGCCTTGGGAGGAGCCAGGTGCAGGAAAGTGCAAGGCTACTGTGCCTCTCAGAGCCATGGGAAGGCTATGGCAATGGTTCCTGCTAACCCACAGATGACCCTCAACGAGGACACTCAGGTCAGCAACCATCTGCCTAGACAGGCACAGGCCTCTGTGGCGCTGAGGCTCTGCCATGTCAGGAAACTTCTCCATTAGCGGTGGACCCTATGGTGAGGGCATTGCCTCCATTGCCATCCTGCCCCTTGTTCCTCATTCATGCACCTGTTGCCCAGGGGGTTGTCTTTTCTTCTGCAGATGCTGCTCCACATCGCTGGTCAGACCAGGTTCATAGCAGCTTGGTCCCATTCCCTCTTCTGTCCGTCCTTTCCATTGGAATATGGAGTCTTCCTGAAACCCCTCCTTTCATGAACCCCTGAGGACCCCGAGCACCCCCACCCCACACCCCGCTCCCCCCAAGAGCCAGACCCCCAAAATGCCCTTGTCAAAAGTGCAGAGATATGAAAGATAATTCTTCACTCTGAGCACAACTACTTGCCTGAAAAACAAGCTGTAGCTTGAAGGCAGGCATTAATGCTTTTTATACCCAGATAGTTGAATGACAGCATTGCACAAAAGCAAGTGAATCAATTATTAAATTGCTGGAGCAAAATAATTAAAGAAAACAAAAGAAGGTTTTATTTTAAGTTAGGGATATCGAGGGAAGAAACAATGTTGGTTCTTCAATGTTCTACATACTAACTGAAATAACAGGGTAAAAGTGATGCAGCTTTTCCAGGAGCACAGGCATTGCGAGCGAGGAGTGAACAGCTGGGAAGTCAATTTCATCGGGAGTTTCGGTGGAGCAGGGACTGCTGGGTAAGTAGAAACCTATATATTTGGGCTGTGTAAATTCTCTTACCTTTTCGTTGTGCAGCTTTTCCAGGAGCACAGGCATTGCGAGCGAGGAGTGAACAGCTGGGAAGTCAATTGCATCGGGAGTTTCGGTGGAGCAGGGACTGCTGGGTAAGTAGAAACCTATATATTTGGGCTGTGTAAATTCTCTTACCTTTTCGTTGTGCAGCTTTTCCAGGAGCACAGGCATTGCGAGCGAGGAGTGAACAACTGGGAAGTCAATTTCATCGGGAGTTTCGGTGGAGCAGGGACTGCTGGGTAAGTAGAAACCTATATATTTGGGCTGTTTCTGAACCCGAGACACTACTCTTGTAGTGTCTCCCACCCGCCCTCCTCCTCTTACCAAAAAAAGGACTCGGTTGTGTGTAGGTAAGGTAAGGCTTTTTCTATTTCTCCTTGTTTTATCGTGTGATTGGTTAAAAACTTGGGAATTTAGAATAGTGGGAATGGAGGTTAAGGCAGTTGAATGTTCCTCCTGCAGAATGTGGGAGGTAAGGGTCGCCAAGGGTGTCCCTGCTGACTGCATCTGCGGGAAGTGCACCCAACTCCAGCTCCTCGAGGACCGCGTTAGGGAACTGGAGCTGGAGCTGGAGAAACTTCAAATCATTCGGGAGGCGGAGGGGATTATTGAGAGGAGTTATCGGGAGGCAGTCACGCCTCAGGTAAAAGAAGAAGGTAGATGGGTTACCGTCAGGGGAAGGAGAGGGAACCAGCAGGTAGTGCAGGGATCCCCTGTGGCCGTTTCCCTCAACAACAGGTATATCGTTTTGGATACTGGTGGGGGGGACGACTTACCAGGGGTAGGCAATGGGGTACAGGTCTCTGGCGCAGAGTCTGTCCCTGTTGCTCAGAAGGGAAGGGGTAAGAGGAGCAGAGCATTAGTCATTGGGGGCTCCATAGTTAGGGGAACAGATAGGAGGTTTTGTGGGAACGAGAGAGACTCACGGTTGGTGTGTTGCCTCCCAGGTGCCAGGGTACGTGATGTCTCGGATCGTGTTTTTGGGATCCTCAAGGGGGAGGGGGAGCAGCCCCAAGTCGTGGTACACATAGGCACCAACGACATAGGTAGGAAGACAGATGGGGATTTAAGGCAGAAATTCAGGGAGCTAGGGTGGAAGCTTAGAGCAAGAACAAACAGAGTTGTTATCTCTGGGTTGTTGCCCGTGCCACGTGCTAGCGAAGCAAGGAATAGGGAGAGAGAGGAGTTGAACACGTGGCTGCAGGGATGGTGTAGGAGGGAGGGTTTTGGTTTCCTGGATAATTGGGGCTCTTTCTGGGGTAGGTGGGACCTCTACAAACAGGATGGTCTTCACCTGAACCAGAGGGATACCAATATCCTGGGGGGGAGATTTGCTAGTGCTCTTCGGGGGGGTTTAAACTAATTCAGCAGGGGGATGGGAACCTAAATTGTAGTTCCAGTGTGCAGGATGTTGAGAGTAGTGAGGTCAGGGATAAGGTTATAAGGACACAAGAGGGCACTGGCAAGCAAGAGCTTGGTTTAAAGTGTGTCTACTTCAACGCCAGGAGCATCCGGAATAAGGTGGGTGAGCTTGCAGCATGGGTTGGTACCTGGGATCTCGATGTTGTGGCCATTTCAGAGACATGGGTAGAGCAGGGACAGGAATGGATGTTGCAGGTTCCGGGATTTAGATGTTTCACTAAGAACCGAGAAGATGGTAAAAGAGGGGGGGGTGTGGCATTGTTAATCAAGGAAAGTATTACGGCGGCAGAAAGGACGTTTGAGGACTCGTCTACTGAGGTAGTCTGGGCCGAGGTTAGAAACAGGAGAGGAGAGGTCACCCTGTTGGGAGTTTTCTATAGATCTCCAAATAGTTCCAGAGATGTAGAGGAAAGGATAGCAAAGATGATTCTCGACAGGAGCGAGAGTAACAGGGTAGTGGTTATGGGGACTTTAACTTTCCAAATATTGACTGGAAATACTATAGTTCGAGTACTTTAGATGGGTCTGTTTTTGTCCAGTGTGTGCAGGAGGGTTTTCTGACACAGTATGTAGACAGGCCAACCAGGGGCGATGCCACATTGGATTTGGTACTGGGTAATGAACCCGGCCAGGTGTTAGATTTAGAAGTTGGTAAACACTTTGGTGATAGTGATCACAATTTGGTTAGGTTTACCTTAGCGATGGGCAGGGACAGGCATATACAGCAGGGCAAGAATTATAGCTGGGGGAAAGGAAATTATGATGCGATTAGGCAAGATTTAGGATGCGTAGGATGGGGTAGGAAACTGCAGGGGATGGGCACAATCGAAATGTGGAGCTTATTCAAGGAGCAGCTACTGCGTGTCCTTGATAAGTATGTACCTGTCAGGCAGGGAGGAAATTGTCGAGCGAGGGAGCCGTGTTTTACTAAAGAAGTTGAAGAGCTTGTCAAGAGGAAGAAGAAGGCTATGTTAGGATGAGACGTGAAGGCTCAGTTAGGGCGCTTGAGAGTTACAAGCTAGCCAGGAAGGATCTAAAGGGAGAGATAAGAAGAGCGAGGAGAGGACACGAGAAGTCATTGGCGGATAGGATCAAGGAAAACCCTAAGGCTTTCTATAGGTATATCAGGAATAAAAGAATGACGAGAGTTAGATTAGGGCCAATCAAGGATAGTGGTGGGAAGTTGTGTGTGGAATCGGAGGAGATAGGGGAAGTGTTAAATGAATATTTTTCGTCAGTATTTACAGTGGAGAAAGAAAATGTTGTCGAGGAGAATACTGAGATACAGACTATTCGGCTAGATGGGATTGAGGTTCACAAGGAGGAGGTGTTAGCAATTTTGGAAAGTGTGAAAATAGATAAGTCCCCTGGGCCAGATGGGATTTATCCTAGGATTCTCTGGGAAGCTAGGGAGGAGATTGCAGAGCCTTTGTCCTTGATCTTTATGTCGTCATTGTCGACAGGAATAGTGCCGGAAGACTGGAGGATAGCAAATGTTGTCCCCTTGTTCAAGAAGGGGAGTAGAGACAGCCCTGGTAATTATAGACCTGTGAGCCTTACTTCGGTTGTGGGTAAAATGTTGGAAAAGGTTATAAGAGATAGGATTTATAATCATCTTGAAAAGAATAAGTTCATTAGAGATAGTCAGCACGGTTTTGTGACGGGTAGGTCGTGCCTCACAAACCTTATTGAGTTTTTTGACAAGGTGACCAAACAGGTGGATGAGGGTAAAGCCGTGGATGTGGTCTATATGGATTTCAGTAAGGCGTTTGATAAGGTTCCCCACGGTAGGCTAGTGCAGAAAATACAGAAGTATGGGATTGAAGGTGAATTAGTGCTTTGGATCAGAAATTGGCTAGCTGAAAGAAGACAGAGGGTGGTGGTTGATGGTAAATGTTCATCCTGGAGTATAGTTTCTAGTGGTGTACCGCAAGGAGCTGTTTTGGGGCCACTGCTGTTTGTCATTTTTATAAATGACCTGGATGAGGGTGTAGAAGGGTGGGTTAGTAAATTTGCGGTTGACACGAAGGTCGGTGGAGTTGTGGATAGTGCCGAAGGATGTTGTAGGTTACAGAGGGACATAGATAGGCTGCAGAGCTGGGCTGAGAGATGGCAAATGGAGTTTAATGCGGAAAAGTGTGAGGTGATTCACTTCGGAAGGAGTAACAGGATTGCAGAATACTGGGCTAATGGGAAGATTCTTGGTAGTGTAGATGAGCAGAGAGATCTTGGTGTCCAGGTACATAAATCCCTGAAAGTTGCCACCCAGGTTAATAGGGCTGTTAAGAAGGCATATGGTGTGTTAGCTTTTATTAGTAGGGGGATCGAGTTTCGGAGCCACGAGGTCATGCTGCAGCTGTACAGAACTCTGGTGCGGCCGCACCTGGAGTATTGCGTGCAGTTCTGGTCACCGCATTATAGGAAGGATGTGGAAGCTTTGGAAAAGGTGCAGAGGAGATTTACTAGGATGTTGCCTGGTATGGAGGGATGGTCTTACGAGGAAAGGCTGAGGGACTTGAGGTTGTTTTCGTTAGAGAGAAGGAGGAGGAGAGGTGACTTAATAGAGACATATAAGATAATCAGAGGGTTGGACAGGGTGGATAGTGAGAGCCTTTTTCCTCGGATGGTGATGGCAAACACGAGGGGACATAGCTTTAAGTTGAGAGGTGATAGATATAGGACAGATGTCAGAGGTAGTTTCATTACACAGAGAGTAGTAGGGGCGTGGAACGCCCTGCCTGCAACAGTAGTAGACTCGCCAACTTTAAGGGCATTTAAGTGGTCATTGGATAGACATATGGATGAAAATGGAATAGTGTAGGTCAGATGGTTTCACATGTCGGCGTAACATCGAGGGCTGAAGGGCCTGTACTGCGCTGTAATGTTCTATGTTCTATGTTCTATGAATAATATATCCATTTAGACAAGTAGTAAGTAATCACAACTAGATTTATCAGGATTATATTGCTTGTGAGTCAAATATGCATTTTCAGATGCATTAAGAGATTGATATTTCTCTGTTGATGAAACTTTACAAAAATGTAGAAACCAAGGAAGAGATTTGTGATTGTTTGAGAGAGCAGATCGGTCTGGGCAGTTACTTAAACCCATGCCTTGGGTCAGCATGTCGGTTTCCCAATGCGAAACTGGCACGCTCCAAGTTTAAAAGGCTGCAGAAGGAGCCAGGAGAGGCAACCCGCCCAAACTGCTTAAATGGCCAGTTAAGCCTCTTAAGCCCCTTAAGCTTGTTGTCAGCTCATTAAGGACCAGTTTGGAATTTTCTTTTTAAGTTGTGGGATCTATGCAGGGTCCCAACCATGAAGGAGGAGGAGGTGACACAGCAGAGAGTGAGCTGGAATGGCAGGACAGCAACAAGAGGCACCATTGAAGACAGAAGCCTCAGAGAAAGCCTTCATTCGCAGGCAAGCAGTTGTGCTCAGTGACAAGAATTATCTTTCATATCTCTGCCCTCTTGACAAGGACATTCGTGGGGGGAGTGGGGAAGGGGGAGGTGCAGTTCGGGTCCTTCTGCTTACAGATCTCAGGGGTTCATGACAGGGGGTTTCAGGAAGACTCCAATTTCCAATGGAAAGGATGGACAGAAGAGGGAATGGGACCAAGCTGCTATGAGCCTGGTCGGACCAGAGATGAGGAGCAGAATCTGCAGGAGAAGCGGCAGACCCCTGGTCAACAGGGGTGCATAGTTGAGGAACAAGGTGCAAAATGGAAATGGAGGCAATGCTGTCACCATAGGGTCCACTGCCAAAGATGAAGCTTCCTGACATGGCAGAGCCTCAGCGCTGCATAAGCCTGTGCCTGTCTAGGCAGATGGTTGCTGACCTGAGTGTCCTCGTTGAGGGTCATCCAAGGGTTAGCAGGAAGCATTGCCATGGCCTTCCAGTGGCTCTTAGAGGCACAGTGGCCTTGCGCTTGCCTGCAACCTCCAAGACAGCAGAGTGGCATCTCATAGGTAGCAGCATATCATTGCATCCCATAGGTGTTGAATGCTCAGCTCGAGAGTGCAAGGGATTACATTGAATTCAAGGCGGATACAAACACTCAAACACAAAACGCAGTGGGATTTGTCTCTATTGCCAGAAGCTCTCAGGTGCAAGGGATCATCAATTGTACCCATGTGGCCATCAAGGCACCAATTGACCAGCCAGGGAGATTCCTCAATAGGAAGGGATTCAGCTTCCTAAACGTCAAGCTGCCACATGACCACAGAATACGCTTCATGCAGATGTACAAATTTCCAGGAAGCTGCCATTATGTCTTTATCCTCTGGCACTCGGAAGTGCCTCAGCGTTTCATGAAGCCATCAGAGACCTGTGGATGGCTGTGAGTGGATAAGTCTTTCCCCTGTAGAGATGGCAAATGACTCCTGTTACTGCCGAGGCAGGAGGAGTGCACTGTTAATTCAGTCCTATTTCTCCACAGGTCATAGTATATTCTTTAAATGTTCCCACTTAATGACAGTCAATCGAATACACTATTTTCCCCAGAATAGAACACACAAACCAGGTTTCGTTACTGAACAACAAGATTAACAGTTTATTATAAAACAAGTCTTAACTCATAATGAAGTAAAAACAATATCACATAGATCAAATTTTTAAAAAGCCAACATTAAATTTTAAAAAGTTCCCTTTACCTTAGTCCCTTCACACTCACACACACACATATGCACTGGTTAACCGAAAGACTAAAAAATAAGGAATTTTAGATCAGAGCTCTATTACAGACAAAAACACACACCCAGGCAGATCACTTGCCCACCCCTGAAAAAATAGCAGATGAGACAATGCACCAAACAGACACACAGTACAACCTCCGAGCACATGCAGGCAGGATTTTTAGAATCTTCCAAAATTAGTTTTCTCCAGGGAATTGCGAGAAAACAAACAGGGTTGTCGTCTTCTGTTCTTCCTTGGAAAGCACTCTTTGTTTCTGTCCTTTTTTTGACACTTCTGAAGCAAATGACTTTTTTTAAACATTCAGTAAGAATCTGGTCTCTTCCTCCAGAAGGTAAAATGCACAAGCACTGACTGACAACCAGCAAGCTTGACAGTTTTCTGTCCACACAGATGTTCTGTTGCTCTTGGACTTGTCCAATCAAAGCAGTGCTTGTCACTTTTCTGCCACTGTTGCCAGGGCTTCGGCTCTAAGCCATGTGACAAACAGCAAAACTGTTGTGAATCTAGCCCTCACTGTCCTCTTGATTAAAAAACATTTATTTAGCTTAATTGTAAATTCCTATTTAAAAAATTATTTTTAACAAAACAAAAAACCTTCATAACACTCTGATGCATCACCCCGCAATAGAGGCTGAGCGACATTGCAACCAATCCCACCTGAGCACAAGAGTCATCATTGAGCAGGACATCGGCCTCCTGATGATGAGTCTCAGGTGCTTTGACTGGTCTGCTGGTGCCCTCCAGTACACTCTCTCAGGGTCTGGTGCATTGTGGTGGTCTGCTGAGCCTTCCATTACATAACGCTCTGCAGAGGTGCGGACTTTGAGGAGGTAGAAGCACTGGAATGGCACACAGTGAGAGCTACCATCAATTTGTAGCAAGGTCAGCAACCTTCCAGTGGCAAAAAAGGGCAAGGCTCCAGAGTTTCCACCTGACACAAGCTGACTCTTCTCAAGCACACTCCATTGCTTTGGCTACCCTCACTTCCCATCCTCCTGTGTCTCGCCACGATGAGATGGAAACACACAAGTCTTCCTTAGTGCAACCAATTTCCCAGTGCTTTATCACTTAACAATTCACTATTATTTGCATCAGAAACACCTAAGTGACCCACAAAGTGACATTACCGGGTGGTGGACTCTGCTGACGGCTACTCATACGAGTGCCTCCTCCTGTGGCTGAGTATGATGTGGAGGCACTAGTGCCTGTCTGGGGCTGAGATGCCAGTGGCGGTTGGCCTTGTTGTCGAGGTACCGGAGGGGGGCACCACCAAAAGCTGCTGCACTGGCAATGCTGCAGGGGCAGTCTCTGTCACAGGGCATGAGTCTACAGATGCTTCATCCGTTGGAGGGGCCACGGAGGTGGATGATGATGACATCACCATCACCATCTGCCACCTCAGCCCTTTCATGGCATCCTTGATCACAGCGGCGCAGCTGGCATCCACTCCACGCTTCTACATGCCATTGTGCCACTGACCGGTCAATGGTCCTGACTGCATGCTGTGCATGTCAGTGCGCTGTTCTGTTCCTGCATCCACTCTGAGTAATGCCACATCAAATTCTCTAAGAAGCTGGTCACTCTGTCAGTGGAGGAGCTCTGGTGCTCAAAGCACTAAGTCATTGTGCAGCACATGAGATGAATGGACTCCTCCATTCTCATTCCATGACTAAAAAGAGCCTCAGGTAACTCATATTAGTGGGCACAGATCTCACTCTGATTCTCTAGATAGAGCTGCCTGTTTCGTGACTCTTGAGGCTCTGCATCTCCGCCCTGCTGAGCAGGGCTGCACCTGTCCTCCATCCTCTGAGGGGAATTGGCCACAGCCGACTCTGCCCACCTCACCCCCGAATCCTCCAGCTCTGAAGTGATGTGTACTTCACCCTGTGCCACTGTCTCTAATACCATGCAAGAACCACCAAGGTGCAAGTGTCTGCATTGGTGGAGGGTGAGCCAGTAAGATGTGACGGTGCAGGTGATGTGTTTTATTTTATTTTTTATTTAGAGATACAGCACTGAAACAGGCCCTTCGGCCCACTGAGTCTGTGCCGACCATCAACCACCCATTTATACTAATCCGATACTAATTCCATATTCCTACCACATCCCCATCTGTCCCTATATTTCCCTGCCACCTACCTATACTGGGGGCAATTTATAATGGCCAATTTACCTATCAACCTGCAAGTCTTTAGCATGTGGGAGGAAACCGGAGCACCCGGAGGAAACCCACGCAGACACAGGGAGAACTTGCAAACTCCACACAGGCAGTACCCAGAATTGAACCCGGGTCCCTGGAGCTGTGAGGCTGCGGTGCTAACAACTGCGCCACTGTGCCGCCCGCACTGTGTCTTCCTCCTCTGACTCCTGAGAGCTTGTTGTCTTTGTATGGACTCCTGCCCCTCTGCAGCTGGCCCTGTGGGGTAAATAAAAGAAGGTGGTGATGGGAGATCAGAACAGTCAACAGATGCCTCTGTTGGCAGTTTATCACATGGGTAGCATTGCCATGCATCCTCTGAACCTGGTGATATTGCAATGTTTTCACTCTCTCTATGGCGGACCCCCGTTTCTTCATCTGCAGCATCCTTGTGGCTTGACATTCTGGCAATATCAAGGGCCATCTCATCAAAGTGTGTCAGTAATGTGAACTGGGATGTTCCATTGCCAGGCATGCCCTCTTATTCTCTATGTCTTTCAACTCTCATTGCAAGGTGAAGTAAGTTGCGTTAGGACAATGCCTCGCTTCCACATCACTCACGGCTTTTCATTCACATATGCTGCTGCAGTTTGCACTCCAGCCTCCTGTCCAACAGCACTAGGGTTCTGACCTATGCTTATGGGTTCTCTAGGCTGCAGAGCACACATCTCTCCCATGGTCAGGAGAACTCTATGCACCCTCAGGATAACCCTGTCTTTTGCTCTCTGGTGACTGCTGACTAGGAGGCATGCCTTCTGGGTCTATCTTTGGATTTACCTTTCCAGACCTGAGAAGATTATTGAAACATTTCCTGCACTGCACCCAGTTCCTCCTCACCACTCCTCTGCTGCTGACCTCATGAGCCACCTCTAGCCAAGACCTTAGTCTTGCAGGCTTTCTGTTGTCATTGGCAGGTTACTGAATGTTTCTGTGCTCAGTCATTATCTCCAGCAGCACCTCCAGTGAGGCGTCAGAAAAACGGGAGGCTGCCCTGGCACAGGAGCCCTCCCTTTCCTGTATCTTCTGCTCTGCTCCTCCTCCCATGATTTGGAGGACTGGCAACCTCAGCAATAGCTGTCACCCCCCCAACCTTTAAATTGGGCCCGCTGCTGCAAGTGTCCCGCTTCCCTTCCCATGTCCGCCGCAGCTGATTGAGGGGCAAATGCGACTCTGAGCCGATTAATGTTTTTACACATCAAAATCACAACGCACGTGCATTGCCACAGCAGTGTGGGGTCAGGACCCGGAAGTGACTGTGAGGTTGGGGTACCGACCGCAGATTTGATATTCCACCGAAGAAGGGTGTGCTAGAATGTTTAGAGAAAATCGTGACAGATCAGCCACCCACGCTGCGAGCATTCACACCTCTCAAAAGTATGACTTAGAAAAGTTTCCTAAAATCTGGTGGAGAGGTGTGTGGGGAGCTGACGTGCTGCTAAAAGATTTACAGTCCTTAAAGGGGAAGTAGCTGACATTTCAGTCAAGTGGAGGAGCAAAAGGTGATGACCGTGAGATGAACTGCTGGAAGTAGAGTCTCCAACTTCGAAGTTGCTGCATTGGCGATACTGTCGGAAAAAATGAGTACAAAGTGGGCAAGATGGTTTGGCACCTGCAGAGGAGACCAACTTCTGCCATACTGCATACTGGAGGGAGGTGGTTTGAAGCAATTAGTGCCACCTCCAGAACACCTAGATTGGCAATACAATGCAGTGACAACGTTATGATTTGACTGGAGTGGACAAGGTACTGAAGTATTCACTGGCATCACGTGGTGTGTTGTTCTTCTGGCACTAACCAAGTTGCTATGTTGTCTGTGGGGAAAGCCATTGGGCCCCTTCCATTTGGAAATAGGGGGGAGGTGGAAGAATAGGAAACCCACTGCAGAAGGCATAAAGGTACATTGTAAAATAGTTGCCAGCAGTGGAAAATAAATAAAAAAGTTAGCTCAGAAGCAAGCTTTCTAAAATCCTTGTCAAGTACCCATGATACACAATTGACCTGACATAATGAAGCATAGTTACATACAAACATACGAATTAAGAGCAGGAGTAGGCCACTTGACCCCTTGAGCCTGCTCCATCATTCAATGTCATGGCTGACCTGATTGTGATATCAACTCCACATTCCCACCTACCCTCAATAACCTTTTACCCCCTTGCTTATCAATAATCTATCTACCTCTGCCTTAAAAATATTCAAAGACTGTGCTTCCACCGCCTTTTGAGGAAGAGCGTTCCAAAGACTCCCTGTAAAGAGAAGGGCGACTTAAAAATCATCTTGACATTCGTTCTATAGTCGACATTCAAAATGAGATACAGCTCAGTACTTAAGTTATTCCACATAAGAATGAGATAATTCTCTTATGACTTCATCAATCATCAATTGTTAGGTTCTCTTCATTCATAAAATCAATTGTGTATTCCACTATTCTCCATTATGTATCCACAGCAGCCCAATAATTCGATTTGCTATTGTTGCTGCAATTTTTTTTTCAGGTAAGTCTGCATTAGGTTTGAAAGCCTTGTCACTCATGTTACTCTGTGGGCAGTGAAAGTCAACCATTTGTCGATTCAGCACATGCGTGACCTTAAAATGTGTGTTGATCATCATCTACGACAAGTTTGATCTGCCTTGAAGTGTAATAAATGCAGTGGGATTCAATTTTTATCTCTCAATCACAAAACATTAATCATTTGGCATATAAAATGAATATCTCTCTAGAGTTAATGGATCATAAAAGCATTTTGTAATGATTAGATAATAATGACAGTTGACGTTAGTTTAATTTTAACATTTTACATTGGATGTTCTCATTTCTAACAAACCATTCCACTGGATTAATGTATACTGCTGATTACAAAGAAATTTCTAGAGCTTTATGTCCTTCAGATAGTTAGATTAAATTACAGATAAAGCAAAAAGAGTACAGCTATTTATTCTAGTTTCAGAATACCTCATTCAAGACTTTCATTTATACAGGAAAAACAGAAATGTATAGATCCAGCCACTTCTCTCCAGAACAAAAACAAACTCAAACAGATTCCTGGGGATTCTGAAAATTGAACTTGGAATGCTGTTATGGTGATAAATTTTGTGATAATCTCAAATACACAATTGAGATTAAGTTTTTTCTCTTACAAAATAATATTGAATGTCTATTAAAGTAAAATAGTACAACTTTAGCTGTTCTTCTACATACCAGACACCTAGTAATATTACTCATAACCATCTCTTTCAAATCCATTGAAAGAAACATAACTTCTGGTTTTTTAGCTCTCATGGTGGCTGTGCGCTCTCAGATAAAACCCTCACAACTATCATTTGCTCCTTCAGTTGTGCGATACAAATATTTTCACATTGGTCAAAAAAATTCTGTTATTATGTAATCTCCAGATTAGACTTGAGGGTTGTTAAAGTATCAACTCCTTGCACAGAACCTGACATTTCTCCCTTGGCAGGATACATCTTTCTTTTGTGATTTCTCTTTTATTTCAGTATCATAATGGTGATCAGTTGTCAGGCGGCTGATTATGGCCAATCTCATTCCATTCTCAGTATCTGTGCCTACAGGAATATGCCCAGAGTGCCTTTTTGTATTATTTCACCAACTCAGGAACATTGTGCTAAAAGAGAAATACAAGTAGATCCGGTAATGGTCAAAGTGGATAAGTCCCTCCTGCTGATTATCATCCATCACCCTCCCTCAGCTGATGAATCAGTACTCCCTCCATGTTGAATACCACTTGAAAGAAGCACTGAGGGTAGCAAGGGCACAGAATGTATTCTGGGTAGGGGACTTCGATGCCCATCATCAAGAGTGGCCTGAAAGCACCACTACTGACTGAACTGACATATCTGCCAGATTAGGCTTGTGGAGGTCGTGAGAGAACACGAGGAAAAAGCCTTCTTGTCCTCATTCTCACCAAGCTACCAGTATTGGTAAGCGTGACCAGCACACAGTCCTTGTGGAGGCGAAGTTCCATCTGCACACTGAAGACACCCTCCGTTGTATTGTGTGGTACTCCCACCATGTTAAATGTGATAGATTCAGACAGAAGTAGTAGCTAAAAACTAGGCCTCTAGGAGATGCTGTGGACCATCAGCAGCAGCAAAATTGTATTCCACCACATCTGTATCCTCATGGCCTGACATATTCCTCACTCTACCATTACCATCAAACCAGAAGACTAACCCTGGTTCAGTGGGGAGTGCAGAAGAGTTTTCAGGAGCATCACCAGGCATACCTAAAAATGAGGTGTCAACCTGGTGAAGGTACAACAAAGTGATCCCACAATCAATGGTCAGATCAAAGCTCTGTAGTCCTGTCACATTCAGTTGTGAAATGAGGTGGACAATTAAACAACTGAGGGGAAAAGATAGCTCCATGAAAATTTCCATCTTCAACAATGGTGGAGCCCAACACATAAGTACAACGGACAATACTGAAGCATTGGGAAATATTTTTAGCCAGAAGTACCAACTGGATGATCCATCTTGACCCATTTAACTCACTCCAGGAAACTGGAACTGCTGAGCACATTGGATATAGCAATGTCCTGACAACATCCAGGTTATAGTGCGAAGGCTTGTGGTCCATAACTAGCCACACCTCTAGCCAAGGTGTTCCAGTATAGCTACAACAGTGGCATCTGCCTGATAATGTGGAAAATTGGCCAGTATATCTTGTCCACAAAAAGCAGGATAAATGCAATCCGGCCAATTGCTGTCCCATCAGTTTTCTCTCAATCATCAGCAAAGTGATGAAAGGTCATAGAGAGATACAACACTGAAACAGGCCCTTCGGCCCACCAAGTCTGTGCCAACCATCAACCACCCATTTATACTAATCCTACATTAATCCCATGTTCCCTACCACATCCCCACCTTCCCTCAATTCTCCTACCACCTACCTACACTAGGGGCAATTTACAATGGCCAATTTACCTATCAACCTGCAAGTCTTTGGCTGTGGGAGGAAACCAGAGCACCTGGCAGAAATCCACGTGGTCACAGGGAGAACTTGCAAACTCTGCACAGACAGTACCCAGAACCGAACCCAGGTCGTTGGAGCTGTGAGGCTGCAGTGCTAACCACTGCACCACTGTGCTGTCCAGTTGACAATCATTGACAGTCGTTGGCAGTGCGATCAAGTAGCACTTTCTCAGAAATAACCTGCTCACTGATGCTCAGTTTGGGTTCCACCAGGGCCACTTGATGCCAGACCTCACTGCAGCCTTGGTCCAAACATGGGCAAAAGAACCGAACTCAACCAGTGAGGTGAGAGTGACTGCTCTTGACATCAAGGCAGCATTTGACCGACTGTGGCAGCAAGGAACCCTAGTAAAATTGATGTCAATGGGTATCGGGGGAAAACTCTCCATTGGTTGGAATGATACCTAGCACAAAGGAAGATGGTTGTGATTGTTGGAGGCCAATCATCTCAACGCCAGAACATCACTGCAAGAGTTTCTCAGGGCAGTGTCCTAGGACCAACCATCTTGAGTTACTTAATCAATGACCGTCCCTCTATCATAACATCAGAAGTGGGGATTTTTTTGATAATTGCACAATGTTCAGTTCCATTTTCTATTTCACAGATAATAAAACAGTTTTTGACCATATGTAACAAAACCTGTACAACCTTTAGGCTTGGCTTGATAAGAGGCAGATAACATTCATGCCACACAAGTGCCAAGCAATGACCATTGACCTTAAACAGCATTACCATCACTGAATCCCCCACCATCAGCTTCCTGGGGGTGGTGGGGGGGGGGGGGCACAATTGACCAGAAACATAACTGGATCAGCCATATAAAATCTGTGGCTACAAAATCAGCTGAGAGGCTATGTATTCCATGACAAGTCACTCACCTCCTGACTCTCCAAAGCCTTTTTGCCATGTACAAGACATAAGTCAGGAGTATAATGGAATACTTGCCACTTGCCTGGATGAGTGCAGCTCCAATGACTCTGAAGAAGCTTGATGTCAAACAGGTCAAAGCATTCCACTTGATCAGCACACCACCCACAATATTATACATTCACTGGCATAACAAGGATGTAGTTTTACCATCTACAAGATGCACTGAAGCAACTCGCCAATGTTTCTTCGACAGCATCTCACGTACCCATGACATCTATGACTTATGAGGACAAGTGGACCAGGTGCATGGGGACACCTCCAAGTTTGCTTCTAAGTCACACACCATCCTTTCTTGGAAATATATCACCATTTCTTCATTGTCACTAGGTCAAAATCCTAGAACTTCCTAATAGCCCTGTGGGAGTTCCTTTGTCATACAGATTCCAGGAATTCAAGAAGGCAACTCACGATTGCCTTCTCAAGGGCAAGTAGAGATGGGAGTTAAATGCTGGGATTGCCAGTGATGCCCACATTCCATAAATGAATATTGAAGAAAAAGTCTGATATTGCAAAAACAGTTCCTTCATTTAATAGTTAGAGGTGGTGGTGTAGTGGGATAGTAATCCAGAGCCCAGGCCAATGCTCTGGGGACATGGGTTTGAATCCCACCACAGCAGATAGTGACATTTGAATTCAATTAATAAATTTAGAATTAAAAAGCTAGTCTAATGGTGACCATGAAACCATTGTTGATTGTTGTAAAAACCCATTTGGTTCACTAATGTCCTCAAGGGAAGAAAATCTGCCGTCCTTACCTGGTCGGGCCTACATGTGACTCCAGCCCCACAGCAATGTGTTTGACTCTTAAATGCCCTCTGAAATGGCCCAGCAAGCCACTCAGTTGTATCAAATGGCTGCAATCCTTGGGTTGTAGGTACACTGTTGGTGTACCTGCACCCCAAGGACTGCAGTGGTTCAAGAAGGCAGCTCACCACCACCTTTTCAAGGGCAATTAAGGATGGGCAACAAATTCTGGCTTAGCCAGTGATGCTCACATCCCATGAATAAATAAAAAGATATCACTATTATAAAATAAATGTTGCTTACAATAAATTGATAATTGCATAACTATGTTCACTTAGAATCAAGTGTGAATTATCATTCTTTACTCTGTTCAGTAATGGAGACTTTTCCAGTTGCCGCTTATATGCCAATGTTACATTTAGATAAGACATTTATTTTTAATTCAGATTTATCTAATGATTATGTAAAAGATGGATCAAGAGATAAATAGGAATACTGTTTACCAGTTGATATATGCATAATCTATGTAAACAATAAATTTGGTATATGCATACATTAGTTTTATTTTTCTGTATTTGTGAGATGAGGTAGAGTGCTAGTACCAACATTAACATAGTGAATATTTTGATTTATAAACACTCTCAATCAATTCCCCCTAACTACCACTCCTCCTGCAACTTTTTCTCCTTTATTTGCCTCTTCTCTTGAAAGTGCTGCTTCTTGCTTGAATACAGTTTCACAGATGTAGGTCATTAGTTTAGTTTAGTTTAGAGATACAGCACTGAAACAGGCCCTTCGGCCCACCGAGTCTGTGCCGACCATCAACCACCCATTTATACTAATCCTACACTAATCCCATATTCCTACCACATCCCCATCTGTCCCTATATTTCCCTACCACCTACCTATATTAGGGACAATTTATAATGGCCAATTTACCTACCAACCTGCAAGTCTTTTGGCTTGTGGGAGGAAACCGGAGCACCCGGAGAAAACCCACGCAGACACAGGGAGAACTTGCAAACTCCACACAGGCAGGACCCAGAATTGAACCCGGGTCACTGGAGCTGTGAGGCTGCAGTGCTAACCACTGCACCACTGTGCTGCCCCGTTCTCCAGTAACTTCACACAAATGTGCATTCTTCATAGATCAAGATAAGCAATGAGTGCAACTGTTTTAGTCCATCATTGAGGACATCCAGAGCCAAGTCCAATTCTATCCATTCTGACATCTTTGGATACATACATTGACAGCTAGGGTCACTGGAGAACAATCCAGAGTAGCAACCCCAGATCGACTTTTGCTTTCACTAGCCCAGGAGTACAGAGGGAATTGACGTGTTCAGTTAGCTGCCAACTGAGATCAGCTTATAGGACAGACAGTAATCCAGTCAGGGATATCCTGGTCCAAATGGTTTAACATGGCCGCATGGGTGCATACTTCATTTTTTATGTCAATTAAAATAGAGATGAGAGGATATTAAATTGCAGTGACTATTCTAATTCATGAGTGAAAAATAATGCTCACAAGAAGAATTCTCTGCATCCTTTGGTTGAACCACGATTTGGTAGAATTCAGTTACACCGATGTTTCAAAGTTGGTATGTTTGGGGAGAAGATTTTCTGGTGCAGATGTAATTCAGTTCACTGGATGTGCCAACCCTATGCTGCCTGGTAGTTCCATGTACCCTTATAACAGATAGTACAGCTGTATATCTGGTTCTCTGTTGATCCAGCCTCTGAGAAGGTAGTGTCCACATCATATCCTTGTAGTTGTACCAGGGCCTGAAGATGTAGTTAGTTGTATTTAGGCAGATATGGACAATCTGCTAATGCTGCTTCTTGATTTCCTGCCTTACCTTCCTTCCTGTAACACCAGGTAATGCATGAAATAGTGTGATTAGAATCTTTCTGAAGGATATTTCAGTAGAACAGTTAGCCAGGCATTTGCAACCTGGACTGATGCTTCTGAGGATCTGATGGTTCAGATTCCTTTGGAAAGAGGACTCCACCACTACAGTGTCTGCCAAAGTAAGATCACTTCACTTTGCTCTGCAGATACAAGGGTGTGGGTGCCAGAGGGAGGACATGGAGCACCTCTCAGTCAGCCTAACATTACTCATGTGTGTTCTGCACTTCCTCTGAACATGTCAGCTGAGATGATCCCCATTAGTGAACTCCCAACACCAGTAAAGGCATCTGGTGGCAAGAAATAAGCAAACAACTGGTACTGAAAGCCCCTGTTCCAACATTAAAAAAATGCAAATGAGGGATCTAGAAAAAAAAAGTACTTACATTTAAAAATTTTTATCTGAAGCTTTTCCAAGGTGCCCTGCCCACCAGGTTCCTTTCAATAAACACTTTCAATCAATTTCCCCTAACCACCACCCCTCCTGCAACTTTTTCTCCTTTATTACAGCTTCTCTTGAAAGTGCTGCATCTGGCTCGAATGCAGTTTCACAGATGTAGGTCAGTCTTCAGTGACTTCACACAAATGTGCATTCTTCTTAAATCAAGATAAGCAATGAGTGCTACTGATATAGTCCATCATTGAGGACATCCAGAGCCAAGTCCAATTCTATCCATTCTGACATATTTAGATACATACATTGAGAGCTAGAGTCACTGGATAACAATCCAGAGTAGCAACCCCAGATTGACTTTTGTTTTCACCAGCCCAGGAGTACAGAGGGAGTTGTAGTGTTCAGTTAGCTGCCAATTGACTGCTTTGATGCGCAGCATGTCGACAGGCTGGTAAATGGAACAGTGCCCTTCCTTCTGCCTTTTCAATAACCTGGTAAAGCTGCTGTCTGCTTTGGATAGGAGGCGAAAGTACTCAGCTCTAATCTGATCACATAATGGAGTGGGGAGCAAGGTAGGCGGCAGTCAGACAGAACCGCTTTCCACCAGATGTTGTGGTTTAGTACGCTCCAGTCTGCATACCTGAAAATGGGACAGGACTTTACATTTAGCCATTTCTATTACTGATGCATAATGAATCTTCAGTTTCTTCATTTTTTTGCTAGTGCTAGGAAAGAATGGTTGCCAGGAGATACACACCAATATACATGGCACTTCATTGTGTTTTTCAAACTTTAATTCAGCATTTCAAAAGTCACGCAAATGAAAATGGATGATTGGACTTTTATTCCCATGGAAACAAGAAAAATATTGGACAGCTCCAATGCTTCTGTGAGCAAATACTATGCTTTGTATCACACTGAACTATATTGACTAGAAAGGCTGCAGTTCGATCCCTGGTCTGTGTTTAATTGGTTAATTTTGGCTGTGGCTCAGTTTAAAAACCTGCCAACATTCACGGTTCAGCCTCACACATAAACTGAATGATTTTCGATGGTGTTAAAGAGTCTTCAAAGTGGCCAAGATGGGATCTTGAGCAGAAATGCTGGTTTAGTCTATGTTTAGCACAAGATGCTATCTTGGTAACAGAGTTGAAGCATGTGTTAGGAATGGCTGCCCGGAGGATGGTTAAGGGGCTCGTTGCCACTTAACTTGCTGGCTAGCACACAATCATAAGATTGCCGGCATCTTTGTGGACAATGCTTGACCTGACGCACTTTCCTAACAGCAAGCAACTGATTGGGAGTAATAAAAGCAAAATACTGCAGATGCTGGAAATCTGAAATAAAAACAAGAAATGCTAGAAATACTCAGCAGGTCTGGCAGCATCTGTGGAGAGCGAAGCAGAGTTAATGTTTCAGGTCAGTGACCCTTTATCAAACCCTCCATCAGATTGGGAGTAAACAAGGCACTGCTGTGAATTTCAAGCACTACTTAAAAGTATATAATCTTTTACTGTTCACTTACTTGTAGTGGCTTGAAGAGGACTTTTGAAACACATAAGGAGACTTTTTGGGACAGTTTGTCAAGACTTCACCAACACTCTATCAACATTTATTCTGGAAATTCTCAGGGGGGGGGTTCACCTAAATAAAAGTGAGTGCTGGGCTCATCCACCTTATTGGACACATCATAGGAGTTACCAGGAGAAAAGGAGTGCTTGGCCAAGGCCATTTTGCTAGGGGTCCCTCTTGCTCTGCAGGAGAAATGGGAGGAGGAGATGAGACCAGCTGTTGCAGGAGAGAAAAACAGGATGGGATGGAGGGCGAGATGCAAAGTCCTTCTACCTGACCTGAACGTGATGGGACCTGATGACATGTGTCAGGTTCGGGTCGGGTCGGGTCGGGTGGGTTGCTCTTCTGGGTCTGGCGTTTGGGCTAGGGCAGGGTCCGGGTCGGGCTGGGTCCAGGTCAGACACAGTCCCACAATATTACCTTTTGCTCTGCTTGGAAGTTGAATTTAGTAAGCGTCAAAAGTTGAAAAGCTTGCCTGAGCTGGGAGTCCGGGACATCAAGGAGGGAGACTTTGAGTCTGCGCAGTGAGCAACTCCTTTGTTGCTTATCTGCACAAACTGAAAAAGTGAAAAACAGATTCGCAATCGGAAGGTAGGTAAAGTGAACATTCCGGTGGTCAGGTCGGGCTCGGGTCGGGTCGGGTCGGGTTCGGGTTGGATTGGGTGCAGGAAAAAATGGAAGGACTCGGGCCGGATTGGGCTCGGGTCCGATGTGGTTCTGCCCAGCTCGGGTCGGGTTTTTTTGTCCTGACCAGGCCTTTAGTGAGATGGACTCTTTCCCCACTGCGGCTACAGAATATCCTTCCTCTCGACCTCCTCCACCAGGACCTCCACTGCTGCATCCGATAACCTGTTTTCCTTCTTCCTTGATCTCTGATCCATCCTGAAACTGCCACTGTGTGTCAGCCAGCCCACTTCACAGTTTCTGTGGAAGTGGCTACATGGAGCCCACATATAGTGCTGCATGAAAATTGCGTCTAATCAGCGCTTATGTGTTAAACCTCCCGGTGTTTGTCTTAGTGCTTCCAGGCAAGTTCAAATAATGGTAATCAGCAATTAGGACCAAAGTTGTGTGTTAAAGTTGTGCTCCTTAGACAGCACCTTCCAAACCCGCGACCTCTACCAACTAGAAGGACAAGGGCAGCAAATACATGGGAACACCACCACCTGCAAGTTCCCCTCCAAGTCACACACCATCCTGACTGCAAACGATATTGCCGTTCCTTCACTGTCGCTGGGTCAAAATCCTGGAACTCCCTTCCTTACAGCACTGTGGGTATACCTGCCCCAAATGGATTGCAGCAGTTCAAGAAGTCAGCTCACCACCACCTTCTCAAGGGCAATTAGGGATGGGCAATAAATGCTGGCCTAGCCAGCGTCGCCCACATCTCATGAATGAATAAAAAAAAACCAGACCTTTAAATAAGCATATCTTATTAGTATAGCACCAATTTAGCATCTGTTTTCACCAAAATAACCCCCGCATTTGATCACTTGGTGAGGTAGCTGAGGGTGCAATGTGCCATGTAACTTTACCAGAACATGAGGGGAGAACAAGATCTGAGATCCCTATTTGTTAGAACTAGGAGAACAAAACAAGAAGTTAAATAAAGTATTAAATATCTGGTCAGGTTCCAGTCAGAACATCCTTGATTGTGGATCTATATGACTTTGCGTTGTATACATATTTAAAATAGGTTAAAATATGAGTAACATCAAGGTCAGAAAGCTGGTAATCCGAGTGCTTTATAGCTGCACATTGTATTGTAAGTTTTAAACTAAATGTTAAATATTAATTCATTTTCAAATGTAATTTTAATATGATAATGGATATTGCAATTTAGCAGGTCCTTAATGATTGCTAATGGCGTGTACAATCTTGTAGGTATCGCATTTTAAAGCTGTGGGAGGTTTCACCTTGTCCCAGTTAGATAAAGGACCTTTGATTTTAGAAGATGAGTTTGACCCAGTTGTTGGGTGAATACTAAATGGATGTGAGATGGTGAGAATGTAACTTTTCATCATTGCTGAAGGTTTCTTTAGAAATATGTGTCATTGATAACTAAACTTGATTTACTTCATGACCCCAGAATTAGGGTATAGAATAAATGACTATTGTCAAGAAAACACAATATGCCAAATAAGGGATTATTAATTAACTGGTTGGAAACTGATATTAAACTTTCAATGGAAAAAAAAGTCCAGCAGTTAACTTTGAAAAAACTAGCAGCCAAGTTGGCCACTGCAAGTTGCGACTGAAACACCTCTTCACATTCCAAAGACCCAACTGAAGACAGAGGTCTGAGCAACATGGATCCAGAACAATGGCTTGCTCTAAGATTTCTTCATTAGCATGACATTCAAGGCAATCCTAACACCTTAATATTGAAAGATCAAACCCAGTCCAGCCTCACAGCTCCAGCGACCCAGGTTCAGTTCTGGGTACTGCCTGTGCGGAGTTTGCAAGTTCTCACTGTGACCGCGTGGGTTTCCTCCGGGTGCTCTGGATTCCTCCCACATGCCAAAGACTTACGGGTTGATAGGTAAATTGGCCATTGTAAAAAAAAAATTGCCCTTAGTGTAGGTAAGTGGTAGAAGAATTGAGGGATGGTGGGGTTGTGAGAGGGAAAAATGGGATTAGTATAAATGGATGGTTCATGGCCGGCACGGACTCGGTGGGCCGAAGGTCCAGTTTCGGTGCTGTATCTCTTTATGACTCTATGACTCCAAGTGTAAATATTGGCATCCTGGGGGCCTGGGGAGCCAATCCAAATCTTGAATCTCATTAGAAGGTTCCAGTAAATACACTGAGGCTGTCATGTGACTGTCTGTCCATCTCTGTGAAAGCTAAAAGTTTCCTTGAACAAAGACAGATGGACAGTAACTCAGACTGTGCAGCAGTAGAAAGGCTATGTGTCTCTCCCTCTCTCTCTCCAGATAACACAAGTTTGAACCCATGTGCGATTGTGGACCCTCCAAACCTACAGATTGCTACAGACAGAGACCAGGGGAAGACAGCCACCCACAAGTCTGCCTCCAAGAAAGCCTTGAGCCAAACATGCCAGCCACAAAGTGCACTTTGACCAGCCAAGGACTTCAACAATACTCCAGCCGGAAGACCACTGAATCATCCAACTTCACAGACTGTGTATTTAATTTCCATTTATTCTGGATTCTAATCCAACCACAAAACTACTTTTCCCTCTGTAATCTATGTGTGTTTGTGTGAGTCTCAGGTGAATGTGTGCGTGAAAGTGTAGCGTAAATTTATTCATTTTTCTGGATCGATTTTCAATTGTTAAGTATAATAAACTCATCTCTTTCTTGTTTAAACTCAAGAAACCTGTCCGATTGCCTCTTTCACAATCACATTATAGGTAAAAGGTAAAACAGTTAGTGAGGCGGTAAGCACAACCACTGTTTAAAAAAGGAATAAACACTGTTGTGGTCAAATAAAAGGAAGGACAAGAGGGGAGCCTGGGACGCCCTCCTCACCTGGTGGTACCACTATCTTCTAACATTATTTTAGATTTCTGAAGAATATGGTCACAGAGGAACATATCTCTTTTAGGGAGTTTTTTTTTGTAGATTTTAGTGGATGCTAATCAAAATAGCAGTTCAGCGTGATTTTCAGTAAACATGTATTTGTTAAACAGAATGTAGATACCTGAGCCAATCACTGCATACTTAGAATAATGCTCCTTTCACACATCTTAACCATCTAAACTGATGAAAAGTTCGAAATTATACTTAGCAATGTGTACTTAATGACTTTTAAAAATTTGTGCCACACAAGTGCCAGGCAATGACCATCTCCAACAAAAGAGAATCTAACCATCTCCCCTTGACATTCAACTGCATTACCATTGCTGAATCAACATCCTCGGGATTACCATTGACCAGAAACTGAACTGGACCAGTCATATAAATACTGTGGCTACAAGAGCAGGTCAGAGGCTGAAATTCTGCGGCAAGTAACCCACCCTGTGACTCCCCAAAGCCTGTCCACCATCTACAAGAAGCAAGTCAGGTGTGTGATGAAATACTCTCCACTGGCCTGGATGAGTGCAGCTCCAACAACACTCAAGAAGTTCAACACCATCCAGGACAAAGCAGCCCACTTTATAGACACCCCATCCACCACCTTAAATATTTACTCCCTCCACAGTCGGAACACAGTGGCAGCAGTGTGTACAATATACAAGATGCATTGCAGCAACTCGCCAAACCTCCTTTGACAGTACCTTCCAAACCCCTGACCTCTACCACCTAGAAGGACGAGGGGAGCAGACGCATAGGAGCACCATGACCTGCAAGTTCCCCTCCAAGTCACACATCATCCTGACTTGTCCTGGATGGTGTCAAGCTTCCTGAGTGGTGTTGGAACCACATTCATCCAGGCAAGTGGAGAGTATTCCATCACACTCCTGATTTGTTCCTTTTAGATGGTGGTTAACCACCTCAGAATTCCCAGCTTCAGTATTTGAGGAGTTGCGAATTGTACTGAACATCATACAATCTTCATTCAACATCACCACTTCTGACCTCATGATGGAGAGAATCTCATTGATGAAGTAGCTGAAGGTGGTTGGGCCTAGGACTCTATCCTGAAGAACTCCTGCCGCAATATCCTGAGGCTGAGATGATTGGCCCCAACAAACACAACCATCTTCCTTTTTGCTAGGTATGACTCCAACCAGTGGAGACTTTTCCCCCTAATTCCCAGTAACTTCACTTTGGCTAGTGCTCCTTGATGCCACACTCAGTCAAATGCTGCCTTGATATCGTCTCATGATACTTCTCGTAATATTCTAAAGAAATTTAACAGCAAACAGCTACGATGCAATATAAAACATGGCCGTAACAAGGACATAGATAAAGATGAAATTCTAGTATAAAAAGAATTATGTTATTAATGAGTATTTTATAGTGAAAATCAAGATTGAGTTAATTTTAAAAAATCAGAATTCCAGTCACCTTTAAATCCCTTCGGATGTAATTAATATATAAATTGCACTCTTTGCAACATCCTCAATCCCACCAAATGTAAGGACGTGTACTTTCAGGTAATTGTCCAATATTGATGACATCTGGACAATTGTTAAATTGTAATTAGATCTTGTACTTCCCTTTCAAGATCTGAAAAATTTGTATTTCCAAATGATGAAGGAATATTTTCTGATTGTGTTGAATTTGTAAAGGTGTTCTTTGCTCTTATGTTAAAAAGTTGCAATAAATTCTCAACAGATGGTATTCTCCCAACTTCAGTCACTCAGGCTGTTTTAACAATTTATAAGAAATAATGGTTTTAAAATGTATAAAAACTCAATAAAATTTGGTGCCAAAAATACTAAATTATATAACTGCATTTTATTGTAATAAGTCACGACTGTAATTGGTGTAGAGGTAAAATTATTTTTGCAGTTGATTAGACATCAAAATCCTGGATTGTACAATTAATAAAATATTGATATTATGATATTTATCATAATATTTATCCTATGATATTTATCCTATGGCATTACTGCAGTATTATTCAATGACATATGTAATAGCTATTATGACATTTGGGAAATCTTAACATTTACTTGAACAACTAATGCCAGTTCCGAACAGGTGTTCAGGAAGCACTTTTCATTTATTTTCCCTCGTGCAATTTCTCAGGGAAAGATTTTAACAAGGCCTGATAGTCCTTTAAAAAGTTTTTAAAAAAATTATTAATTTCCATTCACTCATTTTAAAATAGGATTTTATGATTTTAACAAACCTGTTGCTACTTTGTTCTCACTCACATATACATTTATTAATTAAACTGAATAACCAGGAGAAAATTTGATCCGTTAAGTTATAAAAATAAGACTGGTTTAAAGTTCACAGCTTTGTAAAGGGAAAATTAATCAACTACAAAATTCCCCATTTTCATCCTCCACATGAGGCTGCTTACACCTATGGATCCTCCTTGAATTACAAACTTTGGAGGCTGATAGCCATGGCAATCACTCGTGATGACAGCAGATACAAACGAAGGGCGGTAAATAGACTAATGTCAATTTTTTTTTGCTCTGTACCTCAAACTTGATTTCAACATGCACTTCATTCAGAGGTCCAGTTAAGAACGAGCAAACCATGCATATCTTACACAAGAGTATTGAATTCTTATTGTTATGGTAACGCATGTCCTACTTTTGGGACATCATGCCCACATTAAACTAAAGCCTTAAATTGAAATTGAGGTAATCAGGTCAAGGAACTTGATTTATTGCTGGTGGTAACCAAGAATGAGTCGAGCAAATTCTAGCCAAGTTTCTTATCTGCTCTCTTCTTTAGCACCAAAAGTTGGGAGCCGCCAGCAAAGCTTGGTAATAGAAGTAAGTGATTCACCACTCATCCAGCGATGAGTCAGACAAGGCCACTTTGAATTTCACACCATTAACACTTGCATTAACAAATTTGATTTCAGCTCTGTATTCCACTTTAAAAATAACTTATTTTTAAAAGCCCACTGCTCCAATTAACTGAAAAAAATAACAATTATCTTTGGTTATTGAAAAAAGGAGAACGTAACTTTTATATTTTGCTGTCTGTTTTATTCAATGTCACAAGAGAAAAATTAAAATCTGAGCAGTTGCAAGTTTGACACTAATTATCCTCACCATTAGGGAATTCTAGCTAAAACATGCCAATGGAAATAAATTGAACTGCATGGCAGAAAAATCAGCATAAGCTCCACACTGAAGGAGAAATTAAAATGAATCCAAAGTTAGGAATTCAATTATTTGTGTATAAGTTTACATATTTCTGATTTTTATTTTGATTCTAATTAGTGTTGTAGAATGACAGCACAGATGAGCTGACAGCCAAGTGCTAATCATATTACTTTTTGCACAGTTCATGCAAATCTACAAGTCAAAATCAAAGCCAGCACGCAAGAGAACACAAAACAAAATTTCAATGCAAATCTACCACAAATACCACTGTTGTCTCAAGCTCACATTTTTCTGAATTTTGGGCATTCAGGTCCAGCTACAAATCTAAATTAGAACAGTGTACATTTGAAAAAGAAAACACCATAAACTTTTCCTTTCCTTCCACTTTAATCAGTGTTTGGAAATAGCTGGAAAACAATAGTCAAGAAAAGCAAATTTACCTGCTTGAAAATAGCTTTTGGTAAGGTGTCACCGTACTGTCTGAGTAACACCAGAGGAAAAGCTGCATATTAGGTTAAATAAATTATAGTTTGGACAAGAAGATAAGACTGACACCTTTTTGGCACATCAGATTAGAAATGCAGAAATTGCAAAGGTAAGGAATTCTGATAGCACTAAATAATGCAAGATAAAATAATTCAATGAAATAGTACACAACTGGATGTTTTTTTTCTCTCCACAATGTTTGCTACTCCAAATCACAAAAAGTAGAGATTAGCCTTGATATGTATTTTCCTTGACTGACATTTAACAATCAATAAAGTCAATATTTATGAAAAATGTTTGCTGATCCAGATGATGGTTCCCCTAAGTTAACACGCTTGCTCTGTCCAATCTTCACCCAGATCAGCTGAATGACTTGAATAACTATAAGTCAGTTGGCTGGCTTTCATACATCAAGTATGATAGTCTCTGAAGTCTTCCTTAAACAATGAAGCTAAAGGCTTGTATTGTGGATGAGTATAAGTTCTAAAATCATAAGTCCAATACTGACAAATATACCCCCCCCCCCGCACAACACACACACCCACACACACAGACAAAACATTCATTTGTTGTGCATTATGTAGGATATATTTTGGGTAGATAAATGCCAGCTATGCATACAAAATTATAGTCAGAGCTGGAAATTTCCTTCAACAGCAGTTTTCTTGGATACAGGAGAACCTGACTGGATAAAGTAAGCGACATGTCTCACTTGCAATATAAAAATTTGGTTTCAGTCCCATTTTCAGTCGATGGATTTTAATGTTATGCACAGTCATGCCAACATGATAATTAACAGCGCTACATATCAAAGTTATCCACCTTCTCCATTATGATTATTCTTGCAAATAAACTCATCACTCATGATTTGTGAGAGAGAAATTACATGCAAAAAGTCAGTAAAAGCAAAAGCAAAACAGAAAAAGTCAGATGAAGATGTCACTAAGACCGCCTGTTTCCATCTCTGTCACATCGCTCAACTCTATCCCTGCTTCAGCTCATCTGCTGAAACCCTCAATCATGCCTTTGCTACCTCAAGACCTAACTATTCCCAGCCTCCCACATTCTACCCACCATAAACTTAGGTCATCCAAATCTCTGCTGGTGTGTCCTAACTCACACCAAGTCCCGTTCACCCTTCACCCCTGTGCTCGCTGACCTACATTGGCTCCCTGTTAAGCAATGCCTTGATTTAAAAATTCTCATCCTTGTTTTCAAATTCCTCCATGGCCTCATCTGTCCCTATCTCTGTAATCTCCTCCAGGTCCACAACCCTCTGAGATATCTGTGCTGCTCTAATTCTGGCCTCTTGAGCATCTCTGAGTTTAATCACTCCAGCATTGGTGGCTGTGCCTTCAGTCCCAAACTCTGGAATTCCTTCCCTAAATACATCTGCCTCTCTACCTTGATATCCTCCTTAAAAGACGCTCCTTAAAAGCTTTGGGGGAATTTTATGGGCCCTGCAAGAGTGGCTTTGGTGGCACTTGGGTTGATTTAATTAGCTGTGATTTGTTCTTTTGGATTTTTGATGGCAGGTTTTTGCATTGCAAAGTTAGTGGCGTCTTCGTGGCAGTCTGGGGTTCCCCCCGCATGATGGCGGATTGCATGCATTTCCATACCATGAATACTCATTACACTACACTTATTTAAAATTATGTTCTACCTGCCAGATTAAGTCAGCGGTGAACGATACTCCCTTGCCACCCAGTTCACGCTTGTTTAAATGTGGTGTACACCAGTTGGCTTTGTGCAGTTGTGTCTGAGGTCAGTGGTGTCATAGGCACAAGGATGGACAACATTGGAATGGATGTTTTGGCTCCAGGCCTGGCACCAGCAAGGGCAAATCTTCTCAGGCGATGGCAGGAAAGGCATGGAGGAGCAGGGGAGGGAGGGGGTCAGGACACAGGGTGGGGTGATCAGGTGCAGGAGAGCAGGGGAGGGGCACCGCCTAGTGCTTGACATAATGTGGGTTATAAAGCCCCCAAAAAATTATGAGAGGGTGAAAACTGAAAATTAAGGAAAAGTAAGTTCAAAAATCTTTAAGGGTTTTTTGTGGCTGCAATCAACAGATAATTGCAAAGCCTGCTGATCCTTGAGGCTTACAACACAACAAGATTTATAGATTTGAGGCTCATGATGTTTCTGAGAGTGGCGGCGGGTCCCAGCTATGAATGTCCATCCCTGCCGCATGATTGCATGTGTCCCATCCCTGTTGCCATACCTTTAATTTGCATGTAAAATTGTGTGCGAAACGGGAAAAAGGGCAAAAGCAGAAATGCCAACAACTTCCGGTTCTGCTGTTGGAAATGCCATGATACTCAAAAAATCCCTGCCAGAATGACTTACTGATGTGAGGTTCATGGTGGTTCATAGAATAATGGCGGGTTCTACCAATGAAAGTCTGTCCCCGCTGCATGATTGCACATATCTCCCGTGCCCGTCGCTGCACTGCTAATTTGCATGTAAAGTTGTGTGCAAAATGGGAAATTGGGTGGAAGTGGAAGTTCAGCCAACTTCCGGTTCCACCATCGGGAATGCTGCGGGACTCATAAAATCCTGGCCTATGTCTTTGACCAAGGTTTTGGCCAGCTGCTATAATAGAGTCATAGAGAGATACAGCACCAAAACAGGCCCTTTGGCCCATTGAGTCCACACTGACCATCAACCACCCATTTATACTAATTCTACATTAATTCCATTTTTCCCCTCTCACATCCCCACCTTCCCTCAATTCTCCTACCACCTACCTACACTAGGAACAATTTTTTTTTAAATAATGGCCAATTTCCCTATCAACCTGCAGGTCTTTGGCATGTGGGAGGAAACCAGAAAAAAAGGAAAAAGAAAAAAATAGCTAAAAATAAAAGTAAAATGGGGGGCCCGTCATGCTCTGAAATTATTGAACTCAATGTTCAGTCCGGCAGGCTGTAATGTGCCTAATCGGTAAATGAGATGCTGTTCCTCGAGTTTGCGTTGATGTTCACTGGAACACTGCAGCAATCCCAGGACAGAGATGTGAGCATGAGAGCAGGGGGGAGTGTTGAAATGGAAAGCAACCGGAAGCTCGGGGTCCTGCTTTTTAGTCATTTTTTCTTTTTCCTTTATTTTATATATTTTTTTGTGTTTATTTTACTTTATTTCATCTTAGTTTGTTCAGTTTGCTTACCAACTGTTTTTTTCATGTTTGTACTTGCGGCTGTTCAATTTTCAGTCCGTTAACACCCTTTCTGTACTAATGCTTTGTCTTTCAACACACCATTAACATATCTTTGCTCCATGACCTTCTGGTCAGCTATTCTGTGACCTTGTCCTATCTACACCTTCTCCTTTGTTATCTCTTGCCCCACCCCCACTTTACTTGCTTATAACCTTTTACATTTCTAATATTTGCCAGTTCTGAAGAAGGGTCACTGACCTGAAACGTTAACTCTGCCTCTCTCTCCACAGATGCTGCCAGGCCTGCTGAGTGTTTTCAGCATTTCTTGTTTTTATTTCAGATTTCCAGCATCCGCAGTATTTTGCTTTTAACAAAGCATCTTTAAAATCAATTAATATTGACTCAATATCAAGTGGGATTGTATAACAGGTGGTCAATGCAATACCGCCTGTTTAGCAGCCAATATTGCAATCAGCTATAGTTTGGTTTTCAACTAGGCAGCACCCCACTTACACTCCTATCGAAGGAGGGAGAAATGCACAGTGCCTACATTATGTAAACATTGACCCAGAATTTGTTGAATAAATAATGGCTTGTGAATAACACAGACCATTAGTAATGTGAAAATTGGCCAGCAACTTGTGACAAGGAGGGGATGCCCTGTGTATTGCAAATCAATATCAAACTAAGTGGAGTGATTCTGCTCCCTTCAGTGAGTTTTCCTCCCCTTGATTCTATATTGAGCCATCAAATTAATTTAAAAAAAATTAAATCCCAATTATCTGCCAAACCCAGAAGAAAGGGCGCAAAAAATGCATTGTACATCTGTATTCTACATTATCATACAATTTGCCTTGCTTGCAAATTTAGATGTTTTACTCAACACCGTCAAGATGGTTCAGTAATATTGTAAAATGCAAGGTCACAAGAGTGATCCCACAGGTACTTCATTTTCATAGCAGTCCAATTAAAACTAATACCATTAATCTCTACTTTTGTTTCTATTATTTATCCAGTTTCCTTAGTAGCTTTTATTTTAGCTACAAATCTCTTCTAAGTTGCCATATCAAATGTCTGTAGTCAAGACATATAGCAACTACCACTTTATTCGTCCACAAATTCTATGATTTCCTCAAAACATTGCAATTTGATGTGTATGATCCTCTTTCCATAAGTTAAGTTGTCTTGAAATGATTGACCTTCGCACTATTAATTGCACTTAAAGCTTTGTTGTGGAGGGTTGTTACTATAAGCATCAATTCAACAAGCACATAATTCCCTAGACCATAATTCCCTGATGCCCTTTAAAAATTGGAACACTATGTATTTTCCAAATTTCTGGTATTGTATTTACATCCCCACGGAAACGTTCATGTGTAGTTCCCACTTATAAATTTCCTGAAAAAAAATTAAATGCATTCTGTTGATTCATAATATTCAAGAACTTCAATAAGCAGTTCATCGTTATGTTCATCATGAACTTGAATATATCTCCATGGAACTGAATATATTCCCTATCTCTTTAATACCAGTAAAGACTTAAGGGTTTACAATTATGATCTGGCTTAAAATTGCCTTTTCAAAATCAAACTCCAACATTTATGTTATATTTCTTTTCTCTCTCCCTTTTCTCTTAACTGCCACCTACTCTTTACTTTAGTGCTTACTATAAACTTGTACAAAAAACTTTATTTTTATTCCCCATAAAATCCCTTGCAACCTTTTACATCATTTTACTTTGGTAAATTATATTTCAATGTCCTTAAATAAAATTTAGATTTAGTAAAGTATATCTCAAATGCATTCCTCTTCAAATTGGCATTTTAATATTTCCTGCAAATTGGGATAATCATACATGCCATCTGTTACCTATGCTGAGTGACAAAATTAACAACCTTCAAGTATATTTTATTTAATGTATTTATGCTAACGAAACAGACAGTGTAAATATAAAAGGACACATATTTAATACTTCTGATTTTTCATTAATATTACCACTATTGTGGCTCAATTTTTTCACTTAACCAACAACTCAGGATCACTAATAACAGTTGAATTATTACCTCTTTCCCAGTAACCATGTTAAAATGCTCTAACAGTAAATTCTGTATGAAATTCATAAACTTTTTTCTGCATCCATCTATAGATTAGGGAAATCTACCCCCAACCATGCCCCCACACTTAACTAGAATGGTTCTATTTTCCCAATTAACATTTTAATTATTCAATCAATTTTAGACCAACTTCTTTCTCTTGCATTGGTAGTCCTGCCTGTTGTGTTTTTCTGCTTATTAACTTTCATTGAGAATAACACAGATTGACTCCTTTCTACCAGTTAAATCTCTTAATTATGCAACCTTCAGATGGAATACTGTCCACTTGCCTGGATGAGTGCAGCTCCAACAACACTCAAGAAGCTCAACGCCAGCTTGATTGGCACCTCATTCACCACCTTAAACATTCACTCCCTCCCCACTGCGCACAGTTTTAGCCGTTTATACCATCTACAAGATGCACTGCAGCACCAAGGCGCCTTCGAGAGCACCTTCCAAACCCACAAATTCTATTACCTAGTAAAAAAAAGGGCAGCAGGCATATGGGAACATCATCACCTACAAGTTCCCTTCCAAGTCACACACCATCCTGACTTAGAGACTTAGAACTATATTGCTGTTCTTTCACTGTCACTGGATCAAAATCCTGGAACTCCCTATCAGCACTATGGTATACCTACACCACATGGCCTGCAGCAGTTCAAGAAGGCAGCTCGCTACCGCCTTCTCAAGGGAAATTAGGGATGTACAATAAATACTAGCCTTGCTCTCACCTATGAAGGAACTAAAAACAAAATTCAGATCAGCTGGCAATTATTCCCATTACTGCAATACCCATTACTCCATTTTTTCCCAACATTTAACAACCCTTTCTAAACATTTTAAACCTGTTGTATTATATTCAAAGTCTTCAGGTTTGTTCATTTCTGTTAAATGAATTATGCCCAGTAACACTGTACTTATAATGCTCAATTATGGTATTCCTATATTAATGATAACAACAAAGTTTATGACAACGAGGATTTGATAATGATTCTGGTCTATAACACACATTCATATTTATACGTCTTTCTTTACTCTCAGCATTACTTTCTTTTTCATCTTGGTCAGGAATAATAAGTTGCTCGCTAATGGTTCCTGATCTTCTAGTCCTTCCCTGGCATTTCAATGAAATCCTTAATCTTTCAGAGGTTCCATCAGTTCTATTCTCCCTGGATTAGCCATTATTTTGGCTAAACACTTCAGATCATGCACTGTAAAAGATCCACTGCAAAAGCATTGTGATAACATTACTGGATTCATTACTTTAATATGAGACATTTCATTATAATTAACACTTGAAAGTTTCAAGTGAAAAGATTGAAACCATATTTATGGCTTTCAGAGGGGTGTGGCTGGGGGGAGATGGTGAACATAAGAACATAACATTTAGGAGAAAGAGTCGGCCATTCGGCCCCTCGAGCCTTCTCCACCATTCAATAAGATCATGGCTGATCTGATAGTGGCCTTATCTGCACTTTCCTGCCTGCCCTACCATGGTTGTGGTTGTTGAAGGCTAATCATCTCAGCCCAAGGACATCACTGCAGTAATATAAAAGTAAAATATTGCAGATGCTGGAAACCTGAAATAAAAAAATAAAGTGCTGGAAATAGCATCTGTGGAGAGGGAAACAGAGTTAACATCGTTTCAGGTCTGTGACCTTTCATCAGAAAGATCCTAGGTCCAACCATCTTCAGGTGCTTCATCAATGACCTTCCCTGCATCATAAGGTTAGAAGTGGGGATGTTTGCTGATGATTGTGTGATGATCAGCACTATTCACAACTCCTCAGATACCGAAGCAGTCCGTGTCCATATGCAGCAAGATCTGGACAACATTCAGGCTTGGACTGCAAAATGGTAAGTAACATTCATGCCACACAAGTGCCAGGCAATGATCTCCAACAAGAAAAAATCTCCCCATGACATTTAATGGGATTACCATTGCTGAAACCCCCACTATCATCTGGGGATTACCATTGATGAGAAAATGAACTGCAGCAGCTACATAAATACTGTGGCTACAAGAGCAGCTTAGAGGCTAGGAATCCTGTAGCAAGCAACTCACTTTGTGACCCCCAAAGTCTGTTCACCATTTACAAGGCACTAGTCAGGAGTGTGATGGAATACTCTCTACTTGCCTGGATGAGTGCCGCTCCAACTACACTCAGGAAGCTCGACACCATCCAGCATCTAATGTCATTGGGTTTTTTTGATGAAGAAACAGAGAAAGTTAATGAAGGGAATTCGGTGGATGTTGTTTATATGGATCTCAAGAAAGTGTTTGATAAGGTAGCACATAAAAGGCTAGTTAACAAAATTGAGGCTCATGGAATAGGAGGGTCAGTGTCCAATTGGATAAAAATGTGGCTTAAGGACAGAAAACAGCGAGTCGTAGTAAATGGTTGCTTTTCAGACTGGAGGATGGTTGACAGTAGTGTTCCCCAAGGGCCAGTGCTGGGACCACTGATTTTTTTTTTGCTATACATAAATTACTTGGATCTCAGAATACAGAGTAGAATCTCAAAATTTGCCAATGACACCAAACTTGGAGGATGATATGAACCGCCTGAAACAGGACATAGATAGGCTAGCAGAGTGGGCAGATAGGTGGCAGTTGGAATTTAATACTGACATTTTAGTAGAAGGATTAGGAAGAGACAATATATACTTAGTGGCACAGTTCAAAAGAGTGCAGAAACAGAGGAACCTGGGGGGTTCATGTGCATAGATCTGTCAAGGTGGCAGGACATACTGAGAGAGTCGTTAGTAAAGCATATGGGATCTTGGGCTTCATAAATAGAGGCATTGAATACAAAAGCAGGGAAGTTATGCTGAACCTTTATAAAGCTCTGGCTAGGTCCCTAGAGTATTGCGTCTAGTTCTGGTCACCACACTACAGGAAGGGTGCTTGAGAGGGTGCAGAGGAGATTTGCCAGAATGGTTCCAGGGATGGGGCATTTTAGTTATAAGGTTAAGTTGGAAAAGTTGGGTTGTTCTCCTTAGAACAAAGGAGATTGAGGGAATATTTAATAGGTGTAAAAGACTACAACAGGTTTAGATATGTTAGATAAGAAAAAACGGTTTCCATTAACTAATGGTACAAGGACGAGGGGACACAGAATGAATGTTTTGGGCAAAAGATACAGGGAGAACATGAGGAAGCACTTTTTTTTTGCTGCCCACACTGGTGGTGGAAGTGGAGACAATCAATGACTTCAAGAGAAATTTGGATGGCCAATTGAGAGAAATAGACTTGCACGGCTCTAAGGTTTGAGCAGGGGAGTGGGACTGACAGGATAGCTCCGTGGAGAGTCAGCATGGGCTTGATAGGCCAAATACGAATATACGATCATACGCATTAGGAGCAGGAGTAGGCCAATCGGCCCCTTGAGCCTGCTCCGCCATTCAATAAGATCATGGCTGATCTGATTGTAACCTCAATTCCACATTCCTACCTTCTTCTGTACCGTAAATGACTCTCGGACAAAGCAGCCAGCTTGATTGGCACTCCATCCCCCACTGATGCACAGTAGCAGCAGTGTGTGCCATATACAAGGTGCACTGGAGCAACTCACCACACCTCCTTTGACTGCACCTTCCAAACTCGCAATGTCTTCCACCTAGAAGGACAAGGGCAGCAGATGCGTGGGAACACCACTATCTGTAGGTTCCCCTTGCAGCTACACACTATCCTGACTTGGAACTATATCGTCGTTCCTTCACTGCCGCTGGATCAAAATCCTGGAACTCCCTCCCTAACAGCACTGTGTGTTCTCACACCAGATGGACTGCAGTGGTTCAAGAAGGCAGCTTATCACCACCTTCTCAAGGGCAATTAGAGAGGGACAGCAAATACTGGTCTTGCCAGCGATGCCCACATCCCATGAAACAAATAAATAAACAAGCTACCTAATTAACTAACTGTGCAGCTGACACTAGCAGGCAGCTTGTTTACCATCCAGCCTCCTCATGATCTTCCTGTTTCTGGTTTAATAGGCACCTGATGCATGTCTATTTCAAGTGAGATGGCCTAAAATCAGGGCCCTATTTTGTAAACATGATGCAATGCCATATTTATGGTCAATTGTGCAGACCATCACTACGGATGCTTGGCTCATTTGAACCAGTCAGGCATGAGGCAGCTGCCCTCAATGTAGGTGAAAGACAGATGTGCTCCTCCCAGCCCTGCACCAATATTCTGGGATACTGCCACCCTTATTTTCATCCTCCGTGATCACAACCCCACGCACCCCCAGCCCCCCAACTTACTTTGCAGGCGACAGGACAGTCTCTAGGCAGCTCATGACTAGCGAGCTGCATAGGGAAAAACATTTGGAGTGGTCAGTTAGCAATTAGCTTTAAATGAGACCCAACCCTCAAAATGGTTTGGACCTCCTGTTGCACCTCCCAGGTGGATGGCTCACACGTTTAATCCAGACAAATGTGAGGTAATTCATTTTGGAAGATCTAATGCAGGTGGGAAGTATACAGTAAATGGCAGAACCCTTAGGAGTATTGACAGGCAGACAGATCTGGGCGTACAGGTCCACAAGTCACTGAAAGTGGCAACGCAGGTAGATAAGGTAGTCAAGAAGGCATACGGCATTGCTTGCCTTCATCGGTCAGGGCATAGAGCATAAAAATTGGCAAGTCATGCTGCAGCTGTACAGAACTTTAGTCAGGCCACACTTAGAGTATTGCGTGCAATTCTGGTCGCCACACTACCAGAAGGACGTGGAGGCTTTGGAGAGGGTACAGAAGAGGTTTACCAGGATGTTGCCTGGTGTGGAGGGCATTAGCTATGAGGAGAGGTTGGATAAACTCGGATTGTTTTCACTGGAACGACGGAGGTGGAGGGGTGACATGATAGAGGTTTACAAAGTTATGAGCGGCATGGAAAGAGTGGATAGTCAGAAGCTTTTTCCCAGGGTGTAAGAGTCAGTTACTAAGGGACATAGGTTTAAGGTGAGAGGGGCAAAGTTTAGAGGGGATGTGCGAGGCAAGTTCTTTACACAGAGGGTGGTGAGTGCCTGGAACTTGCTGCCGGGGAAATGGTGGAAGCAGGTACGATAATGACGTTTAAGAGGCATCTTGACAAATACATGAATAGGATGGGAATAGAGGGATACGGTTCCCGGAAGTGCAGAAGTGCAAGCATCAAGATCGGCGCAGGCTTGGAGGGCCGAATGGCCTGTTTCTGTGCTGTACTGTTCTTTGTTCTTTGTTCCAACAGCTGTCTGCCCAAATGATAAAAGCAGCCCTGTAGTGCCTTTGCCTTTTTGCAATGTATTCTTTCTTCCTGTTCTCTTTTTTGCAGAGGCTGCCAGACTGAATTTGCTGCCCCCTTGGAGTGATTTTGCTTTTTTCATCTCAGAAATTATAATGTTGAAATGCTTACACATTGGAATATCTTAACAGCAATGTCAACAAACAAAAGAAATTAAAAATGTAAAACATAAGTGGGACCAAAATTTTGAGATTTCTGCTCCGCTAGTGGAATTGTGATGGAACAAAACTCTTGTCCAGCCATGGCCATGATGCAGACTCCATCCCAAAGTGCGGGAACAGGATCATTAACACAATTAGGGGTGGATGGAAACACCTGAATCATTCCCCAAGAAGACCAAGTCAAGAAGACCAGAGTGACATAATGCCACTCTGATCAGAGAGGAAGAGGTGCTTGAAGGGACAAAAATTTAACAGTCTCCAAATTCTTATCACTGCAGGGACTAAATGAACAGATTGGAGGAGACAATTGAACACATCTGCCCCCAAAATATTGAGGCGGTGGAGGTGTAGGGCGCAGGTAGAAGATAGCCTTGCCTACACTGGCTGTAACTTGAGCTCGAATTCAGGACCACTGAGCTTGTTACACTATTGCGCCAGACAAGGAAGCTGTATCTTTTTAATTCCAATTGCCCACCTCATTTATTAGCTGGAACCAATATATTACTGTTACATTTTGCTCTCTTATTGGCTGAAAACTGACTCCACAAAGGGGAATTCTCAACTACCCGATGCTTAGCACTTTGTAGCTTGACCTCACAGAAGTGGCCAATGATAAGATCCCTCACATTATCACTCCTGATTCAAACTCTGTTGTCTTCATCTTACCTACCTTCTACACACTTGCCCTATAAGACTAAACAAAAAAAAATAAAAATTTGATTCACTGGAATATCTTATTGTCGAAACAGCTAACTACTAAGGCCGCTATTGCAAAATTCATCCATGACTTTCCATAAACTAACAATTAAGTCCAATTCGCCGCTTCATTTGGTTCACTTTATTATTTTAAGTATCAATTTCTGCAGTGCTGTCACAGGCCTCAGTCATCAAGCTAAGAATCCACTAATATAATGTGAACCACTTTCAAGTTTTCCACTGCAGTGTTGTCCCAAATAGTGGAGTATTTAATTCAATTATTGAGGCCTCAGTAAACTTTTAGTTCCCCACACAACCTCCAATTATTCCACATCTGCCTCTAACTAACCACACCTACTAAATCAGTTTTGGCTGTTTACATTCGGCACATACAGACTCACCTAAAAACCCCTGTCCTGCATAACAATTACACCACCCCTCATTTCCACAACTCTAGAGAAATGTGTCAGTCTGCCGTTTCAAGTTAAAACAGAAGCTTCTCTTAAACTGCTCAGACGTACAAGGAGACTTAACAGGATGGTTAAAGGAGCATTAGCTTAATGACACATCTTTTATCTGTGGAAAGGGTAAAGTTGGAAGGACCATGCATCAGCTTCATCGCCGCACTTGTAAGTGGTATAATGATACATTTCAATGCAATCTGTTTCATCGTGCTGAATGTGCTATCACTTTGTATAATCTTTACAACAGCTTAATTACTTAATTACTTAATCTCAAACAATGTGTTTTTCAATGAAAGGATAAATTTTGGGGATGTGAAGGTTGATAAATAGAGAGTCATGGCAGACAAAAATGGATAGGCCCTGAAAATGAGTGTGAGGATCGTGATGCGTAATTAACTCGCATCCATTGCTTCCAACGGAGACAACGTGCAAACATTGTGCTGCCAGGTTATTTACATGATTGTGGCATGCAGCCAGTGCAAAACACGCTGTTGACTGTTGAGTGATTGCACTCCTGAGCAGGGAGTGTAAGGTCTTGAGAGGGTAGCATGAGTTCAAGCTAGCCTGCACTACTTAAAGCCAGCTTGCAACTCTTAAAGTTGAGGTGCATTTTGATTGGAACAGGTACCTGAAGTCATTCTAAGAGTGAGTTTGATCTGAAGAAAGGAACACAAGAATGGGACAAAATGGCAGAGTGTGGTCCAAGTTTCTCTGATGCAGAACTGGAGCCCTTGCTGCAGGAGGTGGACGGGAGAGAGAGATCTTTTATCCAAAGGTGACCAGGAGGCCCTCCAGGCAGACACTGTAAAGGCAGTGGAAACAAAAAGGTATCATTGTCAAAGGAAGTAGTGTAGCTCCAAGGACCTGGATGCAGCACTGCAAGAAGTTCAATTACCTCACATAAGTGGTCAAGGTAAGTGAATTCATACTCAAATGCCAGATTCTTACAACTGAAATATTAGCTTCACACACTGTTTAATTCATCATCCCTCCATTGCTCACCTACCAACAATCTCCATCAATCATGACTCATACCTAACATTCATAGCTTCACCTCAGCCGAACACACTTAGCACTGCTGCATGCCTTGCATGCCTTACACCCATACCTCACAGTTTTCACACACTGCCAGCCATTCATTCATGACAGCTACATCACCCAATCACATTGCATCCCTCTGTCTCTTCTGACACACTTTCCTCTCTTTTGCAGGACAAAGTGATGCACAACTGCAGGCAGCAATGTGAAGGAATATAGGTATAATAGGCTTGATTAAGTAGAATTTGGACATAGTTATTGTATTATGCCTTCAGAGTTAAAGATTGAATAAATGGTTAGTTTTCAGAGCTCACTGAAGTTCCCCTTTAAGATAGTAGAGTTAAACATTTCAAGGTCTCTGTTAGGATAGAATTGCTGTTACCAGGGACTTGGGAGATAAACACACACATTGAAATATCCTGTGTGACCTCAGTAAGAGGTAGCATTAAACGTAATTGGTTTATGGGGTTGTTGTTCAGACAGGTCAGCTCCGGAGGTTGCTGTGGGTACCATGGAAAAGATAATTAACAATAAATGGAATGTACTCACAGGGACAAGAGAGGTCAGATAAACTCAATTATGAACATTTTGACCAGATAAAAGCTCACAAACTTCAAATTCCAGCAAAACATTAAATTAAAGATATAGATTTTAAAAGGGAACACAGAAAGGTCATAGCTAATACAAAAGTCATATGACACCTTAGAAATAGTATAAAAATCCAAAGTTCTGCAGCAGACATTTAGAAGTGTTGCATCCTGAACAATGCTTCTCAACTACGGGGATTTAAGGTACAAGTTTACTTTAAATTTTGATGGATATTCTGGATATCTGGATATTCTAAGATAATTTTGCTGTAACATTAGCAAGGTTAAACTTTTGGATTCTATGTTAGAAATAAGAATATGTGTTAATAAATATATAAAAGTTAATAAATTGTCTCGTAGCATTCTGTATGCAACTACAAGAACCCCGTCTCAGTGTCTCTTTAATTGGAGAGATACGTATTGAAGAGAGTTTCCCAGACCCTTATGATATCTGGAATATTTATGACTTAGCCATAAAAATATTAGAAGTTGGCTATCTGAAAGATGGTAAAATTCCCTGTTGGTTTTCTTTCTTTGAGGGAAAGCTAGTGCAATTCTTTGGACCCAAGTAAGAGTCTGAGAAGTTGTCTGGTTTGAACTTGATTAAAGGAGATTCATGGGGATGTGCTCCTGATTTGGTTTAGTCCCTACAAGGGGTTAAAGTCATAAATCACTTCAGCAGCAGCTAACGACGGGGGACAGGCACCACTGCCTGGCCTCGCGCCTATGGAGAAGATGGTACTTGCCATAATCTGAGTCGGCATGACTGAGGACATGGCAAGTGGCAGGGCTGAAACCTCAAAGATGGTGGTATCCTCATACCTAATCATCCTTTTCACATCCCACTTTCCCTCATCCCTCTATCTCTTCTGATTTACAAGCTGCAGAAGGTCTAAGCATGCACCTCTTGCCTTCACCCTCTACTCACCACAACCCTACTCTAGTGCCTTTCTCCTTTCAGATATCCAAGAGCTGCAACCTGACCAGGCAGTGGCGCAGGGGTAAGAAATGCAAGAAGAGACTGATTGTGAAGACGCACCATCACTCGCTCTCACACTCTGTAACCACCAGCTCAGATATTGACACTGCACGTAATTTAGAGTGGAGCTAAGAGGCGGGTTCTCATATGTTGAGACACTGGGCTCAAGTGGCCTGCGGGTGTGGCAGAGGAAAAGGGTAGCGTAGGTGTTAGTTTGCCATAGGTGAGCGAGGTCATCCTGCATGGACAGTTGCATTCACCCCACTGAAAGTCAGCAGCCTTCCATCAGCCATGCTGCAGCGACTGGGGTAGCACTGCATAGGAGAACCAGGCCAGGCAAAGGCATATGGAAGACAGGCACGAAGGGGACCCACAAGGGCGATAAGTTGAATTTTGTATGGAATATTGGATGGTTTGATTGATAAATTTGGTTTCAAATATTTGTTTTTTGGTCGTTTTTATTTCAGCATTGTGGTGAAGAGGATGCTGTGATGGTCAGTAACTGAAGAAAGGTAAGGTGTGGGATTGTTGTTGAATGGGGAATGGGGTTGCTTTCACCTGTACCGCAGTCAAATGAGCTGATCACGGACAGCCTGGTGGAAAGGGAATGTGTTAGTTGCCACCTCCCTTCATCTTCTGCCTGCTCTTCTCCCTCTTCCTCCTCTTTGTCCTCCTCCTTCTCATCCCTTCCTCTTCCTCCGCCTCCTCAGCTGCTGGCTGTATATTTTTTGGGAAGGGCTGTGCACTCATTATGGCAATATTTTGCAGGATGCAGCAAGACACAGTGAATCGTTGTGTTCTGGTGAATACTACATGGCTCTTCCTGATCTGTCCAGGCAGCAGAAGCATTGCTTAAGCACCCCAATGATCTGCTCAATGGCATTTCTTGTGGCAGCATGGCTCTCGTTACATGCATACTGCCCACATGTGTTTGCATTGCGCACTGGTGTCAATGGTCAGGTGGTCAGCAAATAGCCCTTGTTCCCCAATGGTCACCCTTTAAATATTGCTGGTGGCAGAGATGGGTGGTGGGGGGGTGGCGGTGGGGGGATTGGGGGCAGGTTCCTTCCTGCTGCTGAACACATGTTCGGTTGTGTGAGGGTGAGAGAAGGCATTAGCTGGTGCGTTCAGGTCAAAAATGGCACCACTGGAGTCAAATCAGCGCGACAAGCTGACTGACATCATAATCTGCACACTCTGCATACTTCCGCAGCATTCACCCAGCATCTGCACTAGTAGCCTACCAAAAGAAACATCCAGCGTGGCCAGCACCAGAAGTGTGCATCTGTGGCACAGACTTCATTTTGGATCTGAAACGCCACCCATAGCATAGAAAGTGGGCTGAATTTTGTTGAGCTCCCGACGTCGAGCTCTGTGGTTGGGGGGGCGGGGGCCGGAAGATTGCAGTGGCCCGCCATGGAGCCCAACGCCGGCATTGCTGAGCTCGATCTTCCTGGCGGTGGCAAGGCTACGTGGTGGCCTCCCTGATGCTCGGCGATGGGACCTGACTTTAAATATTTAAATAAGCCTCTTGAATACATTTACCTACAATTCTCCGCAATCTTACCAGCTGTCTGGGATCTTTTATAAGACGGGTGGCACTCAGGCGCCTTCACTTTCCCATCCGGGGGAAGCTGGCGCCACTGAAGTGGGGCAAGGGTGGAACTTAAGATTTTTAGTGTAGTGGGGGGGGGGGGGAAATGGGGTCAACTCTGCATTTCTAGTTTAGAGGGGTGGGGGAAGGGGTGACCTCCGCATTTTGTGCAGTTATGAGGGCAGAGGTCAAATGTTCAATCTAAGTCTTTTGCTGTGGGGTGAGGTGTGGTAGCCATTTATTTTCATTGTATGTGGGGGGGGGGGGTACGGGTCAGAAACTTATTTGTAGTGTAATTGGGGGGGTGCAGGGTATGGGGTTCAACTGTGGAGGTCTGGCAGCCTTTAAAAATGGTGCCAGTGCCTGCACAGAGGCAGCTGATGCCATTCATGTGTCGCAGAGCCTGTCCCCGCCACATGATTGGGGGTGGGCATCCCGCTCTGAGCATTTAAATGAGCCACTGCACGATAGAGCGTGGCGGCACATGGCTCGTACATGCGGGTCACCATTTTTTCTGCCCGCTGCCGCTCTCAGCGGCGGGAAAAGAAAATTCAGCCCAATATGGATGCTACCCAATCAAATTTTGCAGCAATGGTGAGTGAACTGTTACATGTATGTTTCCATTAATGTAGCATAAATGATGGAATTATTTTGCAGGCCTATATTTTAAAAGATGAGCATATCATACAAATGCTTACTACAACAACAACTTTCATTTATATAGCACCTTTAACATAGTAAAGCATGCAAAGGTGCTTCACAGGAATATTATCATACAAAATTTGATCTCAAGCACTATAAGCAGACACCAGGACAGGTGACTAAAAGCTTGGTCAAAGAGGTAGATTTTAAGGAGCATTTTAAAAAAACAGATATTTTAAGAGGCCCTCTAGTGAGTAACAAATAGAAATGCTATGAAAAAACGTGTTTTCTCAACATCAGAAATAAAGCTAAGTCACATAATGAACATGGGTTGAGGGCAATCAGGAGGATGAGATAGTTTCTATTTTAAATAGTTGAGAAAGTTACAGCCTAATTAGCTAAGAGGGTAGCTGAGTGGGCTGGCCGAGCAAATGGAATTGTTGATGTTCCTTTTTACATTTAATTGGATGAAAAAGTCTGAATGGAACAATGAGAAAGTCAACCACTCTTGATTAAATTGTAAATTGTCCTGTGCCTGATGAAATTGTGATCATGGGGGAAAAATGTAATTACTTATCGGTGGAAACTCTTGTAGCTGATAAATTTGAGGTACATTAATTATACTTTTAGAAATAATCATTTGACAGTGAGAAGAGAAAGAAATATAATACTACTATTCACTTTTAAAAAGGTGGAAAGCAGGTACTATGAAGTTAACAGAGAGGTGAAGAGTAGATTTATACAACAACTGTCGTGTCAGAACACTGTTGTTATGCTTGGAAAAGACACTACAAATAAAGTGTAAATATAACCTAAGTCTAAAGTTGGATCAAATCATAATTTGGAATTTTGTAGAACACAAGTTTAGCATCAATGAAAAACAGAAATCTCTTCTCATTGATGCCATGCTTGTAATTTAAGTCCACTTTCAGTAAATTAGTCGAAAACCTACATAATTAAAGCAGATCAAGTGGCAAAGCAAGAAGGCATTACAGAGATTCAGATGAAAAAGGCAGGATTACACAAATATAATATTTTGAATCAGAGAGGCTAGTACAAACGGAGAAAGTAATGATAGAGGAAAGTGTGATTTGGTTGATGGATCTTTTTTCCCCATCAGGTTAGATTATAATAAAATGCTAATAGATTGAATAAGGTGAGTTGTGAATGTAGTATTACATGGATCAGCAGTGCAAGACAAAGGTAGGGTTCAAAAAGAAGATTTGTGAAGGACAGAAAGAAGGACTCCTTTGGGAGTGTTTGATGAAAATTGGAATCAAACATCTGGGGGAAGGAGATTTCATACTGGTTTACATGCTCAGGTGCCCATGCCCCGACCCATGACTTGTGAGGTCGGGCGAGGTACCTTACTTTGTCTAACTACCAGTGAATACCCACATAATTATTAGTGCCCATCCACCAAAGAGGCCACAAATATAAGTAAAACACTGGCCAGTCTGTGCAGAGGTGTTGGGTCATCCACTGCACAAATGATAGATTGCCCCAGAGGGTCCCTTTGAAAAGAGGGCCACATTTAAGTAATAAAATATAACTCACCCATTCTTTGGATGTCCAGAACAAAATCCCAGCCTCGTTCACTTGGCAGCTTGGTATTTCAGATCTCTGATGGGTTGGGAAGTTGGGAATTCACAAAAATGGGAGTCCCATCCCAGGTCCTGCCTCCTGTATCACTAGTCTTGTGAAGGGCATACAGAAGATTGCACTCTTTATAATGCGCAGAAGAAATTGGAATGTTCAGCATATTGGAGTAAGTTTGGAGTACAATCTAGAACAACAATTATCAGTGTTAACCAGTTTTGGAAACAAAACAGGCAAGTGTTAATGTGGAAAGATGGGACCAATGTACTGGGTAGGAACCATATATGAAATCACTAAAATTAAGGAAAACTGATCGCTTTGCGATTTTGCCATGGAGAACAGATTGGCATCATTGTTGCGCTATTCCAATCATTTTCAGTCCCATTGTTGTTTTCCTCAGGCGATCAGAGTGATAGGACAATGCCCATATTTGTCTCCTCCATAAGGCTCAAGATTTCAGAGGTCAGTGGAAGATTTGATGACCACCATGGATTGATGACTACCATGCTCATCAAGATGTCAGACAGACTCACGATTCAAACTGATATTACTACTAGTTGTGCATGAAATAATTTTGGGCTGTCATTTACTTTCCCCAATTTGCAGACTTTTCTGCTCTCTTGAGGTCTCTCTGGCCATGATTATGAAAATGCCACTCTACAATGCCACTTCCAAGTGATGCACAAGGGTTGCTGGACCCTCCAATTCCACAGAATTGGAAATCTGGGACTGTCCCCACAAAAAGCTGTTGAAAATTTCAAAACTCAGATCAATAGCTTTTTGTTAGGCAAGGGTAATAATAAAGGCGGATAGATTGACTTGAGATACAGATCAGCCATGATCTAATTGAATGGTGGAACAGGCTCAAGGTACTGAATGGCCTACTCTTGTTGCTATGTTCCGAAGTGCAATCTCTGTTGCTAACTGTGATCATAAGTACATTACGTGGAGAGCATTAGACAGGATTCATTATTGTAGCACTGTGTGATTAATCTCATAAACAAAGCATTGTGTCATCAGGCTGCCTGGTACATGACAATTTTTTAAAAATCACCAAGAATACAGCTTTTGTTCAATACTGCTTATTTGTCAAATAAAATATGAAACACCTAAAGTTATTTGATTCTGAACAATTAGATAACAATGTATCTCACAAAGGTCATGTAAAATTAAAGAATGACAACATAAAATGGCAGAAGTTGTAGAATTTTAAAGTAAGCTCATAAAGACATATTGAGCATAATAATGAGATTTTCTTCTGTTCTGCTTTCCTGCTGCAATTACAGGAACAGTGTATAGCACTGGATCACATGTGCATTAACCACCCTTGATCCTGGAAGAACTCTTAGCTGCTAATGTGAAGCGCACAAAATCATAACCTCCTCCACTGACTTGTACTGCTAATACTATCAATTAAAACTGTATTAAATTATTCCACCCTCTGCACATTGTCTCTAGCATTATCTAACCTAGCCTGAAAGCACATATGCTTCGAACCACCATCAAAAGACCCTTAGGCCTAGAAAATTGTTGACACTGTGCCCATTTTACAGGCATAAAATGGGTCCCTTAGCAGCCACTTCTGTGGCAGAAGTGCACCAACCATTATTGGTAAAGGCTCCAGCATAGGTGTCCAGAGCCCACACCTGAAACAGTCCATTGCATGTGCAAATAGGGTGCCTAATGCCTGTTTGAGATGCCCCCTACTGAAATCGGACGATACTAAATGTGTCCAACATCAGACCTGGTGCAGTTAAGATAAATGTGGTGATACCTGGCCTAACCAGTGGTCCTTAAAGGGACCACTTGAAGTTCTTTAAAAAATATAGCAGTCCTTTGCCGGCCCGCCTCCTGATTGTCTCCCTCCCTATCTCCGAATCGACTCCCCCACATTCCTCCCAGGACCTACTTGAGGACCATTGCCAGGGCAGCTGGTCCAACTTCAACTTCATGAAACTAACGAGCTGCCTCTGCACAGCCCATGCTGACCGGAAACATGCTGAGAAGGCCCAAGGTCTGAGCTTGGGTGAATCTTGGGCCTCCAGCTTCTGTAAATGGGCCAAACTAAAGCTCCAAGCCATATTATCTTTACCTTCACTGGATAAAGAAAGGAACAGCACTATGGCTAGAAACTCGTCCAATTAGAATGGTCAGAAATTACTTGAATATTGGATTTCAAACAAAAAAAAATCATATCATTTTAATCTCAATTTTGGTCAAAAACAGTAAGGAAATACATCACCTAACTCACACATCCAATAAGTCTATATATGCACCTTATAAACAGGCAGTCTTATGAAAACATTTAAAAATAGTTTTTGACCTTACAGTCTTTTCTTTTATGGTGAATATATTGGCAGCAAGATGGAGCTCGATTTTTCACTTTTCATTTGTACACTCAAATAATGTCAGTTTGGATTCAACTGTTGTGAATGATTTTGTTGGAAAAAGTAATGTGTTACCAGTGGTAGTGCATTCTAATAAATGATAAAAGCGACAATGAAAATATCTCAATTGTACAAATATACATCATATTCAAACACAATTTATTACAAACCATCAAACTATTGAAATAAACCCAAGTTCTAAGAGGACTGGATAATTGATTACAGTTGCATAATTTCAGATTACAGAAATATTAGCAGACTTTAAATAATTGAGTTGGCAGTTGGCCGTTCAGTTGATTTCTGTACCATTTTATATGCAGGATAAATGACAAAGAGCAGTTATCATAACATTGCTCAAGCCTGGAATACTTATTCTGGACATGGATTAAGAATTTTAATTGTGTTTGTCCTAAGATTTTGTATAAAATTTCTGCATAATGTATAACTAGCCTTTGAAGTTCTAGGTGAATACTTCATATTTTCATAACACATGCTTTGAATTCTTTTAGGAAGGCTTCATGACTCAAGATTTAAACTCTTATTTTAACAACATTGGTCTGCATTTCCACTGGCGGGGGGGGGGGGGGGGGGGAGGGGGGGGGGGGGTGCCAAAATCCAAAATTCCCCAAGTTTTCTCCCAGTTTCCTATTGCCCCAACCACATCCATACCCCTGGCACCTTCTCCCCACTCCATCACCAATATCACACCCCAATCCCCCAACTCATCTATCCCCACCTTCCCCACCACGCTCCACCACCCACTACGCTCCACCACCCACTACAGCAACCCACCACCCCCAACCCACCACCACACTCCCCCCCAACCTTTACAAAGGAGGCTGAAGAGAACTTGCCTGTGTTAAGGGATGGTAGTCTGACCAGTAATAAAAACAAAAAATGCTGGAAATAATCAGCAGGTCAGGCAGCATCTGTGGAGAGAGAAGGAGAGTTAACGTTTCAGCTCAGTGACCTTTCATCAGAACTGGCAACGGTTAGAAATTTAATAGGTTTTAAGCAAATAAAGTGGGGGTGGGGAAAGAGAAAAAAAGGGAAGGTGTTGATAGGACAAGGTCACAAAGAATAACTGACCAGAAGGTCATGGAGCAAAGGCAAATGGTATGTTAATGGTGTGCTGAAAGACAAAGCGTTAGTGCAGAGATGGTGTTAATGGACAGAAAAATGAACAGCCCTGGCCCAAAGCAGAAGCATGAAAAGAAACAGTGGGCAGGCACATGGTAAACAAAAAATGAATGATGAAACAAACCAAAATAAAATAAACAAATAAAAAATAAAAAATGAAAAAATAACTAAAAATAAAAACAGGGGCCCATCATGCTCTGAAATTATTGAACTCAATATTCAGTCCGGCAGGCTGTAGCGTGCATAATCAGTCAATGAGATGCTGTTCCTCGAGCTTGCGTTGATGTTCACTGGAACACTGCAGCAAGCCCAGCACAGATACGTGGGCATGAGAACAGGGGGGTGTGTTGAAATGGCAAACAACCGGAAACTCAGAGTCATGCTTACGGACTGAGCGGAGGTGTTCCACAAAGAGGAGACCACATTGTGAGCAGCGAATATAGTATGCTAAACTGAAGGAAGTACAAGTAAATTGCATGGGAAGGTGCTGTGAGAAGGGGACGAGGTGTTGGGTGTAATGGAGGAGTGGACCAGGGTGTTGCGGAGGGAACGATCTCTTCGGAATGCTGACAGGGGAGGGGAAGATGCATTTGGTAGTGGCATCATGCTAGATGTGGCGGAAATGGTGGAGGATGATCATTTGGATGTGGAGGTTGGTGGGGTGGAAAGTGAGGACAAGGGGAACCCTATCGCGGTTCTGGGAGGGAGGAGAAGGGGTGAGGGTAGAGATGCGGGGAATGGGCTGGACACAGTTGAGGGCCCTGTCAACCACAGTGGGGGGAATCCTCGACTGAGGAAAAAGGAAGGTCATGGAAGGTTGCATCATCAGTGCAGATGTGTCGGAGACAAAGAAACTGGGAGAATGGAATGGAGTTCTTACAGGAGGCAGAGTGTGAAGAAGTGTAGTCAAGGTAGCTGTGGGAGTCAGTGAGCTTTTTGGTAGCTGTGGGAGTCGATGGGCTTATAAGGTCTGAGCCAGTCTCTTGCTGTCAATGCCAGTTAGGTGCTGGAATTTCCAGTCACAAGAGGAAGGCCCAAGCATTGGAGGCAATTCAAAGCAATGCTTGCCCCCACTTTCTTTATGCAAATTAGGTGGCCTCCTCCCTGCTCCACAAACCCCATTGGGGAAAGTGCTGGAAATTATTGGTAGATTTAATTCAGAAGAATTCTCAAGGAATTTTGAGGCCATGGTGGCTAAATTGGGCAACGATCCCTTTAGTTATTGGGCTATAGATCTCAGCGTGATGCTGCAGTACAAGATTGACTAGGTTTGGCAGTAATAAATCAGGAAAGAGAAAATAAAATTTTGAGTGAAAGTGGATAAGAAGCAGTTAAAACGTGAAGAACTGTCCCAATTCTTGACAGTTTAATTGGTGAGAACCTGAGCTATACAAACCAGGAAGGTCCCAAGTTCGATCCAAGCTAAATTAGCTGACTTCAGTGGTCAAAATCTGCTATGAATGCTATCTCTCCTTGAAACATATATGCATGCATGTTTGTGTACGTCAGGTGAGGAAAACAATAGGCTAGGCCATGATGGCCTCTTAAGTTAAATAGACTGTCATCACTCACTGCCAAGGTTTATAATGAACAATAATTACTTTGTGAGGTACCAGAGCTACTGATGTCTGAGAAACTATATTTCAGCATAAAATCAATAACTTCAAGGGGTGAGGAAAATTTGGCAGAGAAAATTTGAAAGAGAAAAATTACCCGGGATGCACGTTTACAGAAAATCACAAAAGAAGGGAGACATCATGATCAGCTATGTGAGGGATGGTACCACGGAGAAAATCATTAATGGACAAAACATGCAATGGAGACAAAACTTGAAATGAGTAGGAAAGTTCAGTGGAAGAGTAGGTGATGAGCTGCTTTGTCGAAGGTTTCAGTGGCTGCCAAAGTGTTGCACAAAACAGTAATATTTTACTCTATTTTGTTTCCACCTTCTTCAGATTCTGTCTATTTTTCTAGATCCCTGTTACATCTGTGTCGTGTCAGCAGCATTGTTCATTATAATAACTTACACTTCTAAAACAATTTTCAAAGGAAGAAAAATATCTCAGTACACTTGACATGATGGAGTAAAAATGGTGAACACTGAACAGGAGTTTAAAGTGGCACAGAAATCTGTAGGTAATGACATTTTAGTCAATCTTTTTGCTCGGATTCAATGTTGTAGGCAACATTTTAAAATCCAAATATTTCATGTTATTTTAAAAAGGGACCAACTTCTACAGAAGGGCAAAATGTTCATCTTGAAACAGCAGGTTTGAAATTGTATCAGCCTGAGAGAAAATTTTTAATAGGAGAGCAGCTTCACTATTTTGTCAACTCTAATACTTCAGAGCTGAAGTTGCAATGGCACCACATTAACTATTTTCACTATGTTTGAAATTTTCAAGATGGATATCAATAGATTTTTGTCGTCAGGTAAGGGTATCACGGGATATGGAAAAAAGGTAGATAAATGGAGTTAAGATACAGATCAGCAATGATCTGACTGTATGACAGAAAAAGCTCAAGGGACTGAATAACCTACTCCTGTTTCTAAAGGCTTTAAAAGGCCACCACTTGTGATTTCATTCCCTGCTTAAATTAAAATAAATTATGTCTAATTGTTGATAAAAACGTCTTTAAAAATATCAGCATTTCTTGCATTTTTCCAAGGTAAAAAAACTAAAAAGGCCATAAAAAATCCATAGAAGTGTAATGACAAACATATGACTAGCTTATTTCTTTCTTTTCTTTTGGGCCTCCTTATCTCGAGAGACAATGGATACGCGCCTGGAGGTGGTCAGTGGTTTGTGAAGCAGCGCCTGGAGTGGCTATAAAGGCCAATTCTGGAGTGACAGGCTCTTCCACAGGTGCTGCAGAGAAATTTGTTTGTTGGGGCTGTTGCACAGTTGGCTCTCCCCTTGCGCCTCTGTCTTTTTTCCTGCCAACTACTAAGTCTCTTCGACTCGCCACAATTTAGCCCTGTCTTTATGGCTGCCCGCCAGCTCTGGCGAATGCTGGCAACTGACTCCCACGACTTGTGATCAATGTCACACGATTTCATGTCGCGTTTGCAGACGTCTTTATAACGGAGACATGGACGGCCGGTGGGTCTGATACCAGTGGCGAGCTCGCTGTACAATGTGTCTTTGGGGATCCTGCCATCTTCCATGCGGCTCACATGGCCAAGCCATCTCAAGCGCCGCTGACTCAGTAGTGTGTATAAGCTGGGGGTGTTGGCCGCTTCAAGGACTTCTGTGTTGGAGATATAGTCCTGCCACCTGATGCCAAGTATTCTCCGAAGGCAGCGAAGATGGAATGAATTGAGACGTCGCTCTTGGCTGGCATACGTTGTCCAGGCCTCGCTGCCGTAGAGCAAGGTACTGAGGACACAGGCCTGATACACTCGGACTTTTGTGTTCCGTGTCAGTGCGCCATTTTCCCACACTCTCTTGGCCAGTCTGGACATAGCAGTGGAAGCCTTACCCATGCGCTTGTTGATTTCTGCATCTAGAGACAGGTTACTGGTGATAGTTGAGCCTAGGTAGGTGAACTCTTGAACCACTTCCAGAGCGTGGTCGCCAATATTGATGGATGGAGCATTTCTGACATCCTGCCCCATGATGTTCGTTTTCTTGAGGCTGATGGTTAGGCCAAATTCATTGCAGGCAGACGCAAACCTGTCGATGAGACTCTGCAGGCATTCTTCAGTGTGAGATGTTAAAGCAGCATCGTCAGCAAAGAGGAGTTCTCTGATGAGGACTTTCCGTACTTTGGACTTCGCTCTTAGACGGGCAAGGTTGAACAACCTGCCCCCTGATCTTGTGTGGAGGAAAATTCCTTCTTCAGAGGATTTGAACGCATGTGAAAGCAGCAGGGAGAAGAAAATCCCAAAAAGTGTGGGTGCGAGAACACAGCCCTGTTTCACACCACTCAGGATAGGAAAGGGCTCTGATGAGGAGCCACCATGTTGAATTGTGCCTTTCATATTGTCATGGAATGAGGTGATGATACTTAGTAGCTTTGGTGGACATCCGATCTTTTCTAGTAGTCTGAAGAGACCACGTCTGCTGACGAGGTCAAAGGCTTTGGTGAGATCAATGAAAGCAATGTAGAGGGGCATCTGCTGTTCACGGCATTTCTCCTGTATCTGACGAAGGGAGAACAGCATGTCAATAGTCGATCTCTCTGCACGAAAGCCACACTGTGCCTCAGGGTAGACGCGCTCGGCCAGCTTCTGGAGCCTGTTCAGAGCGACTCGAGCAAAGACTTTCCCCACTATGCTGAGCAGGGAGATTCCACGGTAGTTGTTGCAGTCACCGCGGTCACCTTTGTTTTTATAGAGGGTGATGATGTTGGCATCGCGCATGTCCTGGGGTACTGCTCCCTCGTCCCAGCACAGGCATAGCAGTTCATGTAGTGCTGAGAGTATAGCAGGCTTGGCACTCTTGATTATTTCAGGGGTAATGCTGTCCTTCCCAGGGGCTTTTCCGCTGGCTAGGGAATCAATGGCATCACTGAGTTCCGATTTGGTTGGCTGTATGTCCAGCTCATCCATGACTGGCAGAGACTGGGCTGCATTGAGGGCAGTCTCAGTGACAGCATTCTCCCTGGAGTACAGTTCTAGGTAGTGCTCAACCCAGCGGTCCATCTGTTTGCGTTGGTCAGTGATTATGTCCCCCGATTTAGATTTGAGGGGGGTGATCTTCTTGATGGTTGGCCCAAGAGCTCTCTTCATGCCATCATACATTCCTCTGATGTTTCCGGTGTCTGAGGCCAGCTGAATATGACTGCATAGGTGTTGCCAGTAGTCGTTTGCGCAACGCCTAGCTGTTCTTTGTGCAGTACTTCTGGCTGCTTTAAGTGCTGCGGATGTTAAATCGCTGGGGGCTTTCTTGTAGTTCAAAAGTGCAATGCGCTTAGCGGCTATGACAGGTTCCAGCTCTTCATTATGAGATTGAAACCAGTCTGCATTTCTCTTCGCACTTTTGCCGTAGGTGGTCAAAGCTGACTCATAGATGGCGTCTCTGATGTGGGCCCACTTGGTCTCAGCATCCCCTGTGGGAGTGTTTTGAAGGGCTGTTACAAGTGAATTTAGAAATTTTTGTAACAGCTGTGGGTGAGAAATTCTGCTCGTGTTGATGCGCGGGCGGCCCTTCTGCTTGGAATGATGCAACTTCTTTGGTCTGAGTCTAACCTTGCTGCACACCAGGGAGTGGTCGGTGTCGCAGTCCGCACTGTGGAAGCTGCGTGTGATTTGAACACTGTTTAAGGCGGCTCGCCTTGTGACAATGAGGTCTAGCTGGTGCCAACGACGTGATCTTGGGTGCCTCCATGAAACCTGGTGACAGGGTTTAGTGTGAAAGAACGAGTTGGTGATGCAGAGGTTATGATAGGTACACAACTCAAGCAGTCTCTGCCCGTTCTCATTCATCCTTCCAACGCCATAGCGCCCAAGGCAGGAGGGCCATGAGTCATGGTCGGCCCCAACCCTGGCATTAAAGTCCCCCAGCAGGAATAGGTGTTCGGTGTTGGGGATGCTGCTAATGATGTTATGGAGTTGTTCATAGAACTGGTCTTTAGCTTCAGGTGCGGAACAGAGTGTTGGAGCATAGATGCTGAGTAGGTGTACTGGACCAGAGGTGGTGAGCAGTCGGATGGACAGTATGCGTTCCGAGCCATTTGAGGGAGGCTCTATCATGCTGAGCAAGGAGTTTCTGATGGCGAAGCCCACTCCATGCTGTCTTGGTTCTTTAGGATCCCTGCCCTGCCAGAAGAAGGTGTAGTCTTGCTCTGCTAGAGAGCCACTCGCGGGGAGGCGAGTCTCCTGAAGTGCTGCAATGTCCACATTGAGTCTACTGAGCTCGTTGTTAATGATGGCGGTCTTCCGAGAATCGTTGATTTGTGTAAGGTCTTCCGACAGGCCAGGACACATAGTTCTGACGTTCCAGCTTGCAAAGCGAAGGGCTGGTACCTTCTTTCCTTTTTTCATGTTGTTTGGTGCGGTGTATCAGTCCACCTTTCGGGCAATGACCCTGAGCTCCAAGCACCCATTGAAGCAGGCAGACTGTGGCGGGACAGAACCTTATTGACCGGGGGCTGCCCGGTTTGAGGCGGGCGGTAGCTGTCCAGTGAGGTGCAATGACCTCTCCCACCGACAAAGGCAACCCGTGGCGCCCAGTTTCTACGCCAATTTATCTGGACTTATAACCCGTAACTGCTGCCTTCCGTGTTGTTTCAGTCGCTGTGAGGCAACTATGGAGTGACCTCTCCATGGCGCATGCCTGGGCAAATTTATGGAGGTTGAGAGTTGCCCAGTCGTCAAAACCCCCCTCTCAGCCTTTCTGGTGGGGTCCAAAGGAGTGCAGGACACGACGTTTGGCACCAGTATGGCTGCAGTATAGCTTATAATCCATCAGTATAGTTATTCAGAAAAATATTATTGCAATGCAACTGTTCAATTTTGCTGATCTTTACATTGAATAATTTTTTATATGTTTATTTGATTATAAATAATGCACATTAATAAGATAAAGTATATTTGTACAATTATATTTTTGATTGGGGTGTACAATGCAATTCTAAAAAAATTCAACTAAGCTTTTACTTTCCTTACATTAATCAAATTCCAACTACTTTTTGAACATCCTATGTGCCCTAATTAGGGAAGCGAATGACATGAACATAAGGCTGAATTCTGTTTTCTAAGGAACTATTGACATGGATGCAGATGCACTGCGCCTCTCAGTGCCTTGGGGTAATGTTTCAGATATTCAACTCAGTGACAAGAAGCACTGCTTCACGCCACTGAATAAATATTAATTTTCTCAGCTAAAATCAATCTGTTGGTGGAACATCAGGAGAGGAAATGGCTTAGCACAGCACAAATGCTCCAATCATTTCTAGCCCATGGTCAAAAAGGAGGAGATGGTCATTTTATTCCTTGGGCTGCCAGCATGTTTCCCGCAAGTGGAAACATCTTCTCTGGGCTGAATTTCCAGGGCCCCCAAAGAGAGGAAGGGAGATGGGAGCGCCCCAAAGGTCCTGGCACCATGCGGCAGGTTAGATTCAAGATGCCCATCGTGGTGCTGATAATAATCAGCAGCGAAAGGGAGTGTGGGACAAGAATTCCACTCTCCCTCCAATGCAGGCCAATTAAGAAAGTTTAAAAGCTCATAATGCCCTTTAAGGGGTTTCAGCTCTGATTTTTAAAGTACTGGACAGTTCACTTGTGTCTTCAGAAATTGACCAGCTGAAGGCAGGCCAGTACAGAGTGGGGAGCATCTCCCCGGCTCCATTAGAGGGCCAGCGGGGCAAAGGGGGACTGGGCACTTGGTAAGGAGGTGCCCTTGGCACTGCACAAGTGGCAGGGAGAATGGGTACACAGTGACCAGGCTTTGAATTGGGTTGGCACCTCCCTGGTATTGCAGGGGCAGAAGAGCAGGGGGCAAGGCTGCCAAGAACAATGAAGCAGCCACCTGCCCAGAAGGAAGGCTCCAACTGGCAATGGGGGTACAACTGTCACATTTTGTGCCCCTTCGCAATGAGGGACAATACCCTTTGCAGGAAGTGCAGACCCCCGGGAATCAGGAGGCCACAGGAGTGGAAAGAGGGGCAGGCAGGTAACGCTGGTGAAACCCTCAACACAGGATCTACTGCCAAGTCAGAACTACCTGGAGAAGACACAGAACTAGCGCTGCAGGAGACTGTGACTCTCCAGGCAGATGATCACAGACATCTGTGCCCTTGTTGCCGAAGACTGAAGACCTCGCAGCATAAGAGGGCCAGCGGGGCAAAGGGGGACTGGACCCTGCCAGTGGCCGTCAAAGGCACTTTTTCCTTCAACTTCATCGCTGTTGGCTTCTTCCAAGGATCAGCCTATGGACCTTAGTGGCATCTCAAAAAATGGCTGCACACCACTGCATCTCTCTGGTCACTGATCACCTCTTTGCCAGAGCTGGACAGTACATTCATTTAATGACAGACATGGCCTCGCAGGGACAGAGGGCATTGGGTTTCGCCTGCATTGCTGGATTCCCCAGGGTGCAGGGCATCATTGATTGCACCCATAAGGCCACAGGGATTGCACCCAGTGATTGGCCGGTGTGATCCATCAACAGGAAGGGCTTCCATTCCCTCATTGTCCAATTGGTCTGCGACCACATCAAGAACTTCCTCCATGTGCACACTTGCTTTCCTGGCAGCTGCCATGACTCCTTCATCCTTTGCCAGTCCAGGCTGTCTCAGGTCTTCAATCCAACCCCCAAAGTGTATGGATGGATCCTAGTGGACAAGGGAAATCCCTTGAAGAGATGACTAGTGACCCCTAGGTTATTGGACGAGGTATAGAATACAAAAGCAGGGATGTAATGCTGGAACTGTATAAATCGTTGGTTAGGCTACGGCTGGAGTACTGTGTACAGTTCTGGTGAACACATTACAGGAAGGACATAATTGCTCTGGAGAGAGCACAGAGGAGATTTACACAAATGTTGCCAGGGTTTGAAAGTTGCAGCTATGAGGAAAGATTGGATTGGCTAAGGTTGTTTTCCTTAGAGCAGAGGAGGCTGAGGGGTGACTTAATTGAGGTGTACAAAATTATGAGGTAGAGTAGACATGAAGAACCTGTTTCCCCTAGCGGAGCTCAATTACCAGAGGGTACATAATTAAGGTGCTTGGTAGAAGGATTAGAGGGGACATGAAGAAAATCTTTTTCACTCAGAGGGTGATGGGTGTCTGGAATTCGCTGCCAGGAATGGTGGTGGAGGCAGAAACTCTCAACTTTTTTAAAAGGTACCTGGACATGCACCTGAAGTGCTGTAAACTGCAAGACTATGGACCGGGTGCTGGAAGGTGGGATTAGATTGGGCAGCTAGTTTTCTCGGTCGGCACAGATGCAATGGGCTGAATGGCCTCCTTCTGTGCCATAATTTTTCTCTGGTTCTATGGTTCTGTTAGTTGATGGTACAAGGACCAGGGGTACACAGGTTTAAGCTTTTGGAAAAGAGATATAAGGGGAATGTGAGGAAGAACTTTTTTGACGCAGCAATTGGTAATCACCTGGAACTCGCTTCCTATGAGGATGGTGGTTCAGGAGACGATGAATGATTTCAAAAGGAAATTGGATGAGCACTTGAAGCAAATAAACTTGCTAGGCTATAGGGATGAAGCAGGGGAATGGGACTGACTGGATTGCTCTACAGAGAGCCAGCATTGAGTCGCTGGGCCGAATCAGCAACAGCACCAGCTACCTTCTCCTCAGTCGTATGCCCCTCAGGGTAGAGGGGATAAAGAGGGGATGGACACTAGGATTCAGCTATAAGGAGGTGAGACCCTCAACACAGGGTCTACATGTCTGAGCACCAGTGCGTCAGGCTCTCACGACAGGTTGCTGCTGACAACTGCAGGCTCCAGGAACAAGGCATCCTTCCCAGTGGAACAGGTGGGAAAGCATTGCCAGTGGCTGATAGGTACCTGTCAGTGGGGAGCCACCCCACCGTCCACCCTCACCTCCACCACCGTCTTCCCCCAACCCCACCCCAGGTATCTGCCTCTTGCCAAGTTGTGTGCTGTCTTCTCCTGAAAGGAGAGAAAGCAGAGAGGTGTTAGTGTTCTTCATAGCTTGTGTAGAACGGAGGGAAGGACAACATTTGTGGAGGGTGACTAAGGCATGGGTGTGAAAGGGCAATAGGATGAGGGTGAGTGAGAGTGTTGGCTGCTTAGATGGGGATGGGAAGTGCCTGGAGAGAAAGGAATGAGTGCAGCTGCAAGGTATGTTGTCCAGAGGAGTGTTGTGCAGAAAGAATGCTGGGAAAGTCAAGAATATGGGGCTTGGCACGTGAAAGTGCAATGCCACTCACCTGTCATTCCCTCCTGAGGCCCTGCATCCTCTTGGTGCACTGTCTCCATGCTGGAGGGACCACACTGCTGCTGCTGACTTCATCAGTCACTTCCATATAGGCTTGCTTGGTTGGAGAGGTTAGCCTCTTCTTCCCATCCTGGAGTCCCTCAGATCCCGCAGTAGGATTTCCAGGTAACAGTGAGAGACCCGGGGAGCAGCCATCCCAGGTCTTCTCTCCATTCCTGTAGGTCAGGCAGCCTCAAAAGTGCTAGTGTGCCTTTGTAACCCATGTCATGGTCCCTTTAATTATAAATCCTTTCTTTGACAGATCCATCACATCATTTCATCCACCCTCCTTAATGGGTTGTGCAACCCAGAGGCGGGGCGTTAATGGCGAGACTCAGGGAAAGCGCCTCAGCAAAGCCTGCTCCTTCACCCTTCGTATTCCTGACCTGCAATTGGTCCCACCATTTCGGCAGGGACTAAGTCCAGAAGATTCCGCCCCACATGTTTTGACCTTAATCACTTCACCAAACCTGGCCATCACAGTTTGGTTACACGCTTATCATTGCAGTTGATTTGACATAAATTTCATAAATATAAAACTGCATTAAAAATTGAAAGCCGTAACTGACCAGTGAACAAAATCTTCCAACTGACAAAAAATGCAGAATCTGAGCCAATCAGTCATCTGAGCCATGAAGCGAGGGGAACTGGAAAATATCTGGACTGGAGAGTAGGGTGGAGGGACAGGACAGAGTAGTGGGAGTGGGGGCTGGAAAATATCCGGAAGGAAGGCAGAAATCTGTTGCAGGAGTAGGATATAAAACATGCTGCTGTTTAAACTGGAGCAAGCAAACAAACTGAGCAATAAGGATTGTAGTCAGATTGAAGCTCAGGCAAAGATCATTCACCCTCTTTATATGTTTGGAATTCCTTTCTTTATTACCGTACAGTGTCAGATGAATCAGAAGATCGAGGAGTGGGGAATAGAAGCTCCAGATTGGTTAACCCCTGGCTCCTGATCCTGCACATTCAGATCTCTGGTGCCTTGTGCTTAAAATGAAACTGGATGAGCATTGCCTTGAAAACCAATTCAGAAGACCAAAGGTCATAACATAGAACAATGCTATGGTTAGCTTCAATATCCCAGAAGAATTCAGTAAAATGCAATGCTACCTGGACTTGCATCACAAACATCAGCATTCATCCCCCTGACAGAGATGCCTCCAGACCAGTGAGTACATCCAAAGTTGATAGTTTGACCACCAGCTCTCAGGCTTTGAAGGGAACATTTGTCAAGAACTAAGGAAAGCAGCTGCCAAGAGCTTCAGGGTAAATCTCTCAGGATTTGCAGGATCTAACTGATCCCATCAAGTGTGACGTCCTGCTGATCACTGGGCAGTGAGATCCAGGATTAGTGCAAGTGCATTATCTAGAGCCCACCTTCGTGATGACAATATTAAAAGCTGACAGTCCCCAGGTCCTGATGGACTTCAGCCTCGGATCTTAAAAGAAGTGGCTGCTGAGATAGTGGATTCATTGGTTTTAATTTGCCAACATTTCCTAGATTCTGGAAAGGTCCCATCAGATTCGAAAATAGTGAATGTAACTCCACTCTTTAAGAAAGGAGGAAGATAGATTACAGGAAACTACAGGCCAGTTAGCTTAACATCTGCCATAGGGAAAATGCTGGAATCTATTAATAGGAGGTTATAGCAGGTCATTTAGAAAATCTCAATGCAATCAGGCAGAGTCACCATAGTTTTGTGAAAGGGAAATCATGTTTGACTAATTTATTAGAGTTCTGTGAGGAAGTAATAAGCAACATGAATAAAGGGGAACCTGTGGATGTGGTATACTTGGATTTCCAGAAGGCATTTGACAAGGTTATTAAACAAAATAAGAGCCCATGATATAATGGGTAACATATTAGCATGGATAGAGGATTGGTTAGCTAACAGGAAATAGAGAGTAGGCATAAATGGGTTGTTTTCAGTTTGGCAAGCTGTAACTAGTGAAGTGCCACAGAGATCAGCACTGATCAACTATTTACAATCTATATCAATGACTTGGATGAAGGGACAGAATGTATGGTTGCTAAATTTGCTGATGACACTAAGACAGGTAGGAGAGTAAGTTGTGAAGAGGACATAAGGAGTCTGCAAAAAGATATAGATAGGTTAAGTGAGTGGGAAAAGATTTGGCAGATGGCGTATAATGTGGGAAAGTGTGAGCTTATCCACTTTGACTGGAAAAATAGAAAAGCAACATATTATTTAAATGGAGAGAAAGTGCAAAACTCTGGAGTTGCAGAGGAATCTGGGTGTCTTAGTACACGAAACACAAAAAGGTTAGTATGCATGCACAGCAAGTGATTAAGATGGCAAATACAATGTTGTTGTTTATTGCAAGGAGAATGGAATATAAAAGTGGAGATGTTTTGCTACAATTGGACAGGGCATTGGTGAGATCACATCTAGAGTATTGTGTACCGTTTTGGTCTCAAAAGAACAAAGAACAAAGAAAATTACAGCACAGGAACAGGCCCTTCGGCCCTCCAAGCCTACGCTGATCCAAATCCTCTATCTAAACATGTCGCCTATTTTCTAAGGGTCTGTATCTCTTTGCTTCCTGCCCATTCATGTATCTGTCTAGATACATCTTAAAAGACGCTATCGTGCCCGCGTCTATCACCTGCGCTGGCAACGCATTCCAGGCACCCACCACCCTCTGTGTAAAGAACTTTCCACGCATATCCCCCCTAAACTTTCCCCTCTCACTTTGAACTCGTGACCCCTAGTATTTGAATCCCCCACTCTGGGAAAAAGTTTCTTGCTATCCACCCTGTCGATACCTCTCATCATTTTATACACCTCAATCAGGTCCCCCCTCAACCTCCGCCTTTCTAATGAAAATAATCCTAATCTACTCAACCTCTCTTCATAGCTGGTGCCCTCCATACCAGGCAACATCCTGGTGAACCTCCTCTGCACCCTCTCCAAAGCATCCACATCCTTTTGGTAATGTGGCAACCAGAACTGCACGCAGTATTCCAAATGTGGCCGAACCAAAGTCCTATACAACTGTAACATGACCTGCCAACTCTTGTACTCAATACCCCATCCGATGAAGGAAAGCATGCCGTATGCCTTCTTGACCACTGTACTTACCTGCGTTGCCACCTTCAGGGAACAATGGACCTGAACACCCAAATCTCTCTGTCCATCAATTTTCCCCAGGACTTTTCCATTTACTGTATAGTTCACTCTTGAATTGGATCTTCCAAAATGCATCACCTCGCATTTGCCCTGATTGAACTCCATCTGCTATTTCTCTTCCCAACTCTCCAATCTATCTATATTCTGCTGTATTCTCTGACAGTCCCCTTCACTATCTGCTACTCCACCGATCTTAGTGTCGTCTGCAAACTTGCTAATCAGACCACCTATACTTTCCTCCAAATCATTTATGTATATCACAAACAACAGTGGGCCCAGCACGGATCCCTGTGGAACACCACTGGTCACACGTCTCCATTTTGAGAAACTCCCTTCCACTGCTACTCTCTGCCTCCTGTTGCCCAGCCAGCTCTTTATCCATCTAGCTAGTACACCCTGGATTCCATGCGACTTCACTTTCTCCATCAGCCTACCATGGGGAACCTTATCAAACGCCTTACTGAAGTCCATGTATATGACATCTACAGCCCTTCCCTCATCAATCAATTTTGTCACTTCCTCAAAGAATTCTATTAAGTTGGTAAGACATGACCTTCCCTGCACAAAACCATGTTGCCTATCACTGATAAGCCCATTTTCTTCCAAATGGGAATAGATCCGATCCCTCAGTATCTTCTCCAGCTACTTCCCTACCACTGACGTCAGGCTCAGAGAACAGTGGAGGCAGGGTCACTGAACGCTTTTAAGGCAGAGGTAGACAGATTCGTGACAAAGAAGGCATCAAAGGGTATCAGGGGTAGGCAGGAAAGCGGAGTTGAGTCCACAAACAGATTAGCCATGATCTTATAGAATGCCGGAATAGGCTCGAGGGGCCGAATAGCCTACTGCTGCTCCGAGTTTGATGTTCATATGTTTGTAACCACTTTTCTAATGACAACTCGTGTCAGCTTTCTAGCCAACCCTTTAAATGCATTCAGTGGCACAGTATGAAGAATGCTCCCGAGGCTCAGAGTTGAGGTGAGGACAAACTCAGTTCCAAGAAGTTGATAATAACCACAGTGCCCTGAGATATTGCTTTGGCAGTGCACCAGGGTAGGTTCAAGAACAGAGATAGGCACTGGAATAGGTACAGTAATAATAAGAAGCACTTACCATGTGAGTTAAGATCCAGTGTTCTGGCTTTAGTCTGTTCTTTGTTTTCTGTGTTAAAAAGATGTTTAACTGTTGCCTCTGGAAGCAGAGCTTCTGAGATATCATTAAGGAAATGGTATGGCTTATTGGATGGTACCTGTTAGTTTGTCTTTCTCTCCTTTGGTGTCGCCTTATCCTGCAAATCACTGACATTCTTTCTTCCTCCTGCTTTTGTTCTAACTTAATTCTTAGCAGATATTGGGGTACGGTAGGATAGTGTTTATGTTACTGGAATAGCAATTCAGTGGTCAGACCTTACAATCTGGAGACATGGCAGCTGGAAATGTAAATTCAATTTAGTAAATTTTGGAATTTAAAAAACTAGTGTGGTGACCATAAAACTATTGGATTGTTGTAACAAAAACATCTGGTTCACTATAATGTCCCTTAAGAAAGGGAATTTGCTATCCTTACCTGGTCTGGCCTGCATATGACTCCAGACCAGGGGTTGGCAACCATTTTTACCCGAAGAGCCTTTTAAACAAAATTTGCCTAAAATAAAAACTATTGGGGACTGCAAGACAAAAAAAAAGTTAAGAATGGAGTATAGGCATAAGCATCTCTTAAGAGGAAAAAATTGTTTATTGAGAATCTAAAGAACACTTATTTGCTGGTGTAAAGAAATCATTTGCTTTAACTTCACTCTGATGCTTATAAGAATGACTGCAATTACTAATGAATTTCACGTAATTTCAACTTTGTGCATAAGTTGGGCAAAAATCCAGTTTCGACATTCCAGGAATTGGTAAAAACTGTTATTTTTGCTTTCAAAGTTGAATCTTGATGCTACCCAAATCTTAAATTTGCCTTCAGCTTTATCAAAATTTTCCTGGAGAATGATAACGACACATTTCCTTTCGTGTAGAATTAAGACAATTTTTTTGGCTATTGATTTTCGTGATAAAAGAATAGCTTCTAATTATACATTCAGAATAATTTATTGCCTCAGCTATATTGGAAACGATAATGGTCTGTTCCTTGAAACAAACGCATTATCGATAACCATGGTGCAGTTATACCACTCAAACCGGTTTATTTAGAGCACAATGATATTTTCTGTTAAAATAATCATTTGAAATCATAAAGTGCAGCTAATGACTAGCCTTTATCCCCACCATTAAAACACAGGTCTTACTTCTTCAGCAAATGAGACAAATGCCTGTGTGTGATATTTCCCCAAATACAATTTAGTAAATTCTGGCATTAAATAATTGTGAATCCTAAATTCTTTAATATATATGAATTGAATCATGTGATAAACTGCCAACAACTAGGGGACCGCACTGTTAAAGACAGTTTGAACTTTTACTTTATCTTTTGAAGATCACAATTGGCATATATTTTCTGAAATAATTCCTAAAAATTCTATTTTGAAGCCCGACAGCATTGAAACTAAATATTTGATTAAGAAAATGTATAAGCCAATAAGGAAAATTGTGTTGCCCTCTAGTTCTTTGATTTGTCATTTTCTTGACTTTTTTTTACGCTTTTTTCATAATAATGCGATTCAACTGGAAAAGGTTGGGAGCTGCAGATTCGATGCTAAAGTGCTGATTGTGGCTCCGGAGCTGCACTTGGCAGACCCTTGCTCCAGACCCACTTGAAGGTGGTTGACTTATAACTGTCCTCTGAATTGGCCTATCAAGCCACTCAGTTGTATTCAAAAAGCTAGTCACCACCACCTTCTCAAGGGCAATTAGGGATGGATAATAAATTCTGGCCCTTGCCAGCGATTCCCACATTCTGCCAAGGAATATAAACTAATCACCACAGGAAATAAACCCCATGGAAAGATGGATGGGAGGCAAAAGACTCACCTACTTGATGCTGCTGAAAGACAGCTGGAAGAATCCTTTAATAAAAACAAAAAGTGCTGGAAATACTCAGCAGGTCTGGCAGCATCTGTGAAAAGTGAAGCAGAGTTAACGTTTCAGTCTGTGACCTTTCATCAGAACTGGCAAAGGTTAGAAAAGAAAGGTTTTAAGCAAGTGAAGGGGAGGGGGGTGGGGGAGAGAACAAAGGGGAAGGTGTTTGATAGGGCAGAGGGCAGGAGAGATGAAATAACAAAGCTGTCCTGGGACAAAGGCAAAGAGTGTGCTAATGCCTGTGGTGAAAGACAAAGTCCAGAGAGAGTGCTAATAGCCGAAAGATGAGCAGCTCTGACTACATGAAAACAGGCACATGGTCAAAAAATAAAATATTAAAAAAGGCCAGTCATGCTCTGAAGTCAATGTTCAGTCCTCAAGGCTATAGAGTGCTTAATCGAAAGATCAGGTGCTGCTTCTTGAGCTTGTGTTGATGTTCACTGGAACACTGGAGTAGGCCAAAGACAGAAATGTTGGCATGAGAGCAGGGGGGAGTGTTGAAATGGCAAGCAACCGGAAGCTCAAGGTCAAGCTTTCAGACTGAGCAGAGGTGTTCCGCAAAGCAGTCATCCAATCTGCGCTTGGTCTCCCCAGTGTAGAGGAGACCACATTGTGAGCAGCAGTATACTAAATTGAAAGAAGTACAAGTAAATCACTGCTTCACCTGAAAGGAGTGTTTGGGGCCTTAGATACTGAGGAGAGAGGAGGTAAAAGGGCAGGTATTACACCTCCTGCGATTGCATGGGAAGGTGTCGTGGGAAGGAGAGGAGCTGTTGGGGTGATGGAGGAGTGGACCAGGGTGTTGCGGAGGGAACGATCCCTTCCTTTGGATGTGGAGGCTGGTGGGGTGGTAAGTGAGGAAACTTTTCGCCCCACCAGCCTCCACATCCAAACGATCATCCTCTGCCATTTCCACCAACTCCAGCATGATGCCACCACCAAACGCATCTTCCCCTTACCTCCCCTGCCAGCATTCCGATGGGATCGTTCCCTCTGTGACACCCTGGTCCACTATTTCATTACCCCCAACACCTCGTCCCCTTCCCACGGCAGCTTCACATGCAATTGCAGGAGGTGTAATACCTGCCCTTTTACCTCCTCTCTCCTCACTATCCAAGGCCCCTTGTCTTTCACCACAAGCATCAACACACTCTTTGCCTTTGTCCCAGGACAGCTTTGTTATTTCATCTCTCCTGCCCTCTGCCCTATCAAACACCTTCCCCTTTGTTCTCTCCCCTACCCCCCTCCCCTTCACTTGCTTTAAACCTAATTCTTTTCTAACCTTTTCCAGTTCTGATGAAAGGTCACAGACCTGAAATGTTAACTCTGCTCCTCTCTCCACAGATGCTGCCAGACCTGCTGAGTATTTCCAGCACTTTTAGTTTTTATTTCAGATTTCCAGCATCCGTAATATTTTGCTTTTATTGAAGAATCCTTCCTTAGATGTACAGCTGAGAGAAAACATTTGTCCCATTGCTTTAGTCAAAGCTGACGTCTCAATGCTTGCGAACCCTTCTTGGTTTGTCAAGTCATGCAGGTAATTTGATGTTCTTTTCTACAAGTTTAGCACAAGCCAGATGCATTTCTTGTGTAAATTGCTGAATTCCTGGTGCAGCAGTCGAGAGCCTTATTATCCCATCAATTGCATTCTCATACCACTTTAGGGGTGTGCACTTCATCTGCCAGCAGCCAATTTAGAAAGCATTCATTTATTTATTTACCCTCCATGAAACAATCAAAAAATACTTACTTCAATGTCAGTTCAGAAAGATATTTTATAAATGATTTTACAAATTCTCCCTGCTGCCTGATTCCAGTAGCACCCGCCAGTGCTACTAGATATCTTGGGGGGGGGGGGGGGTAAATTGGATAGCCCCTGAAAATGGGCGTTGGGATCGTGATGCAGATTAACTCATGTTCGTTGATTGCAATGCAGGCAGCACAGCAACTTTGTTCTGATGAAGGGTCACTGACCTGAAACGTTAACTCTGCTTCTCTCTCCACAGATGCTGCCAGACCTGCTGAGTATTTCCAGCATTTCTTGTTTTTATTTAAGAAGATGTCTCTCTGGTATATCTGACTTTCAATCAAAAAATTCTGATCCTCTATGCCAGAACTATTATGCTTTTGGATGAATAAAAGCCAATTTTTCTTACAGGAAGATTTATTTGTTCAACTACAGTGGGTGGGTACAATATTATTAATTTCTCGGGAATCACACAAAAAAGCACACGAGAACTTTCTTTAATTTTTCTTTTTAAGTTTCTTCTTTCACTGCAGGTGTGCATCCTTCCCCAGTTCCACACTTGAGCACCCACTTGGAAAGGTCATAAACCATGCACTTTTAAATGTTTTGTGTAGTATTATCTGGCGTGAAAAATAATATTATACACACTGTTTATATCTCCAAGCTGTGTTTGCTCAAGCAGTTGGCTTCTTATTATAATTAATATTTGGAAGCATTAATTTATTTACATTCCATGAAACAATCAAAAAACTTACTTCAATGTCAGTTCAGAAAGATATTTTACAAATGATTTTACAAATTCTCCCTGCTGCCTGATTCCAGTAGCACCCGCCAGTTCTACTAGATATCTTGGGGGGTAAATTGGATAGCCCCTGAAAATAGGCGTGGGGATCGTGATGCGGATTAACCCATGCCTGTTGATTGCAATGCAGGCAGCACAGCAACTTCGTGGGCCTACTCATTTGAATGATCTCTGCCTCCAGCCAGTACTAATCATGCTGTTCAGTGACTGGATGGTTCAGCAGGGGACAATATCATTAGCGAATAACACCACTTAAAGCTAGCCTAGACTGCTTAAAGCTACTTTGCATCTCTTAAAGGGGAGGTGCATTGTGGCTGGACAAAGTCCTGGCAGTCATGGTTAAAGAGAATCTGAGTGCAGGCTCCAGATTTTCCAACGCTGCAGTGTAGGTTTTGGAGAAGGAGGTAGAAAGGAGGAGAGATGTCCTGTATCCACAGTGGGAAGGAAGTCCTCCAGTCACAGATTCAAAAGGCAGTGGGAGCAGATAGCCATGGAGGTCAATGCCAGGAGTTGAGCCCCAAAGACCTGAATGCAATGCAAGAGGTTCAATGACCTCACATGAGTAGTTAACGTCTGCAAATGCAACTTCAAATACTATATGCTACCAACTGCACCAACAGCCTTAGCCATGCCTCACTGCCCACACCCCCAATCACTCGCCTACCAACAATTTCTATCAAGTCTCATACCTAATATTCGTATGCTTCACCTCACTTTCATTTAGCACTACTGCAAGCCTTACACCCTCATCTCACAGGGTGCACTCACTGCTAGCTATTCAATAATGCCAGCCACATCAGCAAACAGATAGCAAAATGCTCACTGACACACGTCCCTCTCCCTTGTAGGACAAGATGATGAACAACCAGAGGTAGCAGGAGCTAACCGGAAAGGGACAAGCACCCCTGCACGTCCTAACCCCCATGGAGGAGGCTGTGTTGACCATGATTGGGATGGCCATTGCTGATCCCCTGGCCAGAGCCAGGGCTGAAACCATCAATGATTATGGTATCCTTATAAATAATCCTCCTTCCAACATCCCACTTCATTCTCATGCCATATTCTCTTCTGATTTACAAGCTGCGGATAGTGTAAGCCTGCACCTCTTACTCTCCCCATTCCTCACAACACAACCTTACCCTTGTGTCTTTTACCTTTCAGATATGCAAGAGGTCCAACCTAGCCTGGCAGTTGAGGAACACCAAGAAAGTGATGATGACGTAGGCTGGAATTTTACAGTGGGCCGGAGGCTCCCCTATCATCCAACAAATTGGTGGCAAGCACGCCTCTGCCAGGCCTGGAAGCCATGCTATCATTTTATGTGGCCCAGACCCTTAATTGGCCTTGGGCAGGACTTCTGCCCCTCTGAGGCAGTAAGTCCCACCTCTAAGAGCTGCTGGCCAATCAGTGGGGCGGCAGCTCTCAGACCCAGCAGTGCCACCAGGAGTGGTGGCCACTGATGGGACTGCAGCCAGGGAGAGGAGCAAGAGGGACACCAGCCCTGGAAAAAAGGTAAGTTTGTGGGGCCTTGCCGGGGACAATCGGCTGGGCCCCATCGAGACAAGGGGTGGGGGGAGGGGGGGGTGTCGGTTGCTGGGGCAGAATGTAGTGCAACCTAAAAAGTGGGTGCTAATAAGCCCAACGTCTCACTCATGTCAGCCTTATTACAGAAGCAAATTCTCTACTGTAATGCTACCAGACCCAGGATTGTGCCCTCAGTGCTGCAAAAACTGAAGACCTTATTACAAAGTACAAACCCTTTGCATGCTATCAATCCACAGGACCCTTTCCAGTTTTATCAAATGTCTAGACCCCATCATAATCATGTGCTGCTAATTCCTCACCTCCTCGCCTGCAAAATCACAGGATGTCCACGTCGAGACATCACACTGTAGGCATCTAACCTTATTATGAGTGAAAAGCAATCTTAAACAGCTATATACTTCTCAGCTGGGGACTGAAACTGGCAAACACATTGCAATTTGCAAACAATAATTAAACTCTGAATGGTCTGAGGCTATGCAATAATATATACTCGTGTTACTCACAAGATATATTGCTTTATGAGGATAAGTGTTTTGTACCCTGTAAAGAACAATGTAGTATTCCGCTAAACTGAAACTGAGTTCTTTTAAGGCCTTTCAACTGTTGCTAAGTAAACACAATCTCAGATTAATCTAATGGTTGATTTCTCTTGAAACTTTGACGATAAATATGTCATCAATTTCAAGCTCCAGCTCAGAAGCACCCAGCATTCTAAAATTGTCTTCCAGCTGTTAACAAAGTGTGATGTCTGACATCTGGAGTACAATATCTGCATGTGCGAGTCACATTGGGGATGGCTTTCATCTGCCAACTGCCCGTTTCTCAGTTGAAAAATCGTGGGTTGAGGAGTCAATTGGGAACATGCCTGCCTGATGCAATTTTCAGGCGCGCTCGTAATTGGTCAAGCAGCACACCCATCTGCTTCGGGTGAGCGGCTGCATCAATATGCAGATTTGGATCCTATGCAAGTTTAAGGACCTGTAATTGTACTAGGCACTGAGTGGTCGAACCAGCCATCCTTACAGGAGAATTGTTTTGAGGGGCCAGGAAGAGCAAGTGCCACTGCTGGCCTGTACTCAAACCCTCAGGAATTATCTTCCACCCCTCACCCCTCAGGCTTGACCTGGCTGGCTCAGCATGGGAACGGACTGAATTCTCACCCTTCCACAACCAACGAACTGCAGTGGGGAATCTGCTTGGTACTCCAACACTATTTTCAGGCAGGCAGCATGGCCATTTCTCCCCAATTCACAGCTTTTCAGGGACTAGTCTAAAGTCGCCTTATTGTTTCATTACATATATTCCAATCAGTGGTTGGAGTCGGGCAGTGCTGATAGACCAGGAAGGATACAACTACAACAACTTATATTGATATAGCCACTTTATTGTAATAAAATGTACTAATGCACTTTATAGGAGCATTGACTCTAAACCACACAGAATCATAGAATGGTTACAGCACAAAAGTAGGCCATTCGACCCATCATGTCTGTGCTGTCTCTGCAAGAGCAACACCCTACTCCTCTGCCCTTTCCCTGTGGTCCTGCAAATTTTTTCTCATCAGATAATTATCGAATTCCTTTTCAAAGCCATGATTGAATCTGCCTTCGCCACACTCTCAGGCAGTGCATTCCAGATCATAGCCACATGTGAAAAAGCTTTTCCTCATGTCGCATTTTGGTTCCTTTTTCACTCACCTTAAAATCAGTGTCCCTTCATTCTCGTCCCGTACGTCAACAGGAACAGTTACTCCCCATCTACTCTGTCCAGACTCCTCATGATTTTCAACACCTTTAACAAATCTCCTCTCAACCCTCTCTAAGGAGAACAACCCCAGCTTCTCCAATCCATCTATATAACTGAAGTCCCTCATCCCTAGAACCATTTTTGGAAATCTTTTTTGCACTCTCTCTACTGCCTTCACATCCTTCCTAAAGTGTGATACCCAGAGTACTCCAGTTAAGGCTAAACCAGTCTTTTATAAAGGTTCATCATAACTTCCTTACTTTTGTACTCTATGCCTCTATTTATAAAGCCCAGGATCCCGTAAGGCTTTTTAACCACTTTCTCAACCTGCCCTGCCACCTTCAATGATTTGTGCACATTGTGCCCCAGGACCCTCTGCTCCTGCATCTACTTTAGAATTGTATCCTTTATTTTATATTGCCTCTCCTCACTTTTCGTACCAAAATATATCACTTCACACTTCTCTGCATTAAATTTCATCTGCCACATGTCTGTCCATTCCACCAGCCTATGTCGTCTTGAAGTCGACCACCAGCATCTTCACGGTTCACAATGTTTCCAAGTATTGTGTCATTTTGAAATTGTGCCCTGCCCACCCAAGTCTAGGTCATTAATATGTGTCAAGAAAAGCAGTGGTCCCAGTTCCGATCCCTGGGAACCCAACTGTATAACTTCCTTCAGTCTGAAAACAACTGTTCACCACTACTGTCTGTTTCCTGTCACTCAGCCAACTTCGTGTCCATGCTGCTCCTGGCCCTTTTATTCCATGGGCTTTATCTTTGCTGACAAGCCTGTTCTGTGCCACATTGAGAGATACTAAGACAAGTGACCAAAAGCTTGGCAAAAGAGATAGGCTTTAAAGATTGGTTTAAAGGAGAAGAGTGATTTAGAGTGGCAGCAAGATTTAGAAAGGGTATTTCAGATGTTAGGTCTTAGGCAGCGGAATGTATGGCTGCTAATGGTGGAGCAATTAAAATCAGGGATGTGCAGCCACAAGATTCAAGCCGACAACTGGTTTGGAAAAGTATCAGGCTGTTCTGCTGCTGGAAGGTCGGAGAGCTGGTTGTGAAACAATTGGGGAGGTAAAAGCTGTAGCTAAACCAGAAGAGATAAAAGTGCCAGAGAGAAAATGATGTCTTAGGCTTGTGACAAAGGTTAGCCCACAGTGGGGAACTTAGTGCCAGCATTTGGGACAGGGCTTTGATAATTTCATGAGTAAGTTGAAATATTTCTTGAAAAATTATTTACATGCTTGTTATATTTTACATTTTTTTTTAACTTGTCCGTAGCTGGCTGGTTGAATGAAGAAGCAACTAAATGGAAGATGAAAAAATTATTGCAGTGATTTGAGTATTTCAGTTTCTGTGTCTTATTTTAGCTTGGGGTAGAGCTCGCTCAACGTTGATAGCTTAAAAGGTCAATTCTCATTTCCCCTTCTGGCTTGGATGCCAGGCACCTATTATGCGCTCCACCTGCAATGACCCCTGCATGTTTGTATTTCTGAATTCAGATGATTATCATACCCCTGACCTGCTCCTGCGCCTGCCCTCAGGCCTGCAACAGCACCAAATGTCTTTCTGGCACAAAAGTAGCCAGAAGATTACTCGGTTTGCAGATCTATGCAGAAGCTATTTGAAAGACAAAAGTGTAACTTAGCTTTTTAGGCCACATTGGCTTTGCTGGCCACACTTCTTGGGGCTTCTGATTAATCTTGGTGTCGAATTTGACCCTGAGAGGATCTCCTGACCAGATATAGGTGCCCTCACTAAGACATGCCTACATCCACACTCATAGGATTGCCCCAACACTGCCCCTGCCTCAGCTCATCTGATGCTGAAATGCTCATTAGTGTCCTTCTTACCTCTAAACGTGGTCATTCCAATGCATTCCTGGGTGATCTCCCATCTTCCATAAACTTAAGCTCATTCAAATACTTGCTACCCATATCCTAGCTCGCACCAAATCCTGTTCACCCATTCCTCCTGTACTCGTTGACCTACATTGGCTTCTGGTTGAGCAACACCTCAATTTTAAAAATCTCATCCTTGTTTTCAAATTCCTCCATGGTCTCACCCCTCCCTGTCTCTATCACCTCATCCAGGCCTACAACCTTCTGAGAGATCTGCGCTTCTCCAATTCTGGCCTCTTGAGCATCCCGAGTTTAATCACTGCACTCTTGGTGGCTGTGCCTTCAGTTGCTTAGGCCTTAAGGTCTGGGATTCCCTCCCTAAACATCTCTGTCTCCACTTACTCCTTTAAGATGCTCTTTAAAACCTACATATTTGACCAAGCTTTTGGTCATCTGCCCTAATAACCCCTTATGTAGTTCAGTGTCAAATTTTGTTTGATAATGCTCCTGTGAAGCATCTTGGCAGATTCTGCTTTGTTAAAGGTGCTGTATAAATGCAAGTTGTTATTTAGAGGATCAGGTGCAAGACTTACTAGCAACTTCTACTGACATCCTGCATTTGCGCATCTGCTTAGCCTATCTGGAAGAAAATGAGGTAAGAAGGCCTCATTTAGTCATTTTTTGCTGCCAACCCTCAGAGAACCCCAGGGGAAACAGAAAGGGACTAGAGACCTGCCATCACCGATCTCCACCATTTTTTTCTCCTCTGAAGTTGAGAACCGAGCATTCTCCAGATGCATATGAGAGAAATATCAGGGCTCAGGAGTTTTGATTTGTTGTTCTGCATGAATGTAAAATTTGAATCAATGAACAACAGGAATTTCACACATATACAAGTAACACCTGAAGTGCAACACAGAAATAAGACATAGGAAATGTGACATGACAGAAAGCCAATGTACAATATTGCTCACAGGGCTGAATTTAATGACCATGGCAGAGGCCTGAATGACAGGCCAAAAAGCTGGCTGTAACCCCACCACAACCATTTCCAGGAGCCCCGCATTGATTACATAGAACATAGAACATAGAACATTACAGCGCAGTACAGGCCCTTCGGCCCTCGATGTTGCGCCGACCTGTGAAACCATCTGACCTACACTATTCTCATCAGGCAGTTAACTGCCTGCAGTCAGGGCTCCTGTCTGTTTAAGGGAAGAGGCCCACTTCCAAGAGCTGCTGGCCAATCAGAGAGCCGGCAGCTCTTCAGTCCCTGCAGCACCAATGGGAGCGGTACCACTGCTGGAACTGCAGCCAGCGAAGACCAGCCAGCATGGAGGAGGCCCCAGAATGAAGGTAGGAGTGGTCGGACTCGCCAGGGCTAGTCAGGCAGGCCCCAGTGAGGTAGGAGTGTGGGGAGTCATTGTTAAGGGCAGTAGAGATGGATTTCCAAAAAGGCAGCCCTTGCCGCTGGGAGGTCCCTATGTGGTCCAGAGGGTGCCCAGTCATAGGGCCCACACCCCTCCCCTCAGCATGCAGGGAGACTGCCATCTTTTACTGCGCTGCCTCCTCACGTGGCAGAGGGCCTACCCCTCCACTGGTAAAATACCATCTTAGGGCCTCAATTGGTCTCTGGGCGGGAAAGCGAACCTTGACTGTGCCCGCCCCTGGTAAAATTCCATGGTGTCAGCGAGGCGATGGGCACTCCAGCCCCCGCTGAATCAGGGTGATTCACTGGGCTGAATTTTCTTAGCGCACCGCACATCGCGATGCTTTGAAGTCGGCGGCCTGCCCGCACTGACCGGCTGCCGCTGAGCCCTCTCGATGTTACGTGTGGGGGCTCATTTAAATAGAGGGGACATAACGGCCACCTGCGATGATAGAGAGGGGACAGCAGCCGCGTCCCTGGAAATGGCGTCCAGCGCCACCGTGCAGGCAGCGGCGCCATTTTTAAAGAGCTTCAAGCCATTAAATGAAATTGTAATATTTAAAGGGTATTTGTGTACATTTGTTTCTAAAATTTTATTACTACCTGGAGGCCCTATCAACCTCCCAGCCCCCGCACCCACCACCCCTCCACCCCCCCACAATGTCTGTTTTAGGGCCACTGACCCTGAATAAACTCTATTGCCATGGCGACCTTTCCCCTCCCAACCTCGAAGCATTTGCTCTTCAACCCCTCTCCACCATCCCCACAGCCAATAAAAAGTGTTTTTCCCACTCCCCCTCCCTTCTCACCCTGAAATCTGCACTCCTCCCCCCTCCCCACCAGTGTCTCGCCTCGGAACTCTGTTCGGAGTTCCGAAGGCACGCGAGCTGTGGCCACTGGCCGTAAAATCAGCGTGGGATAGCTGCCGGCAGTAGGCAACTTCATCTGCATTTTAATTACCCTCATTTGAATATTTTAATGGAGGCCCCGCCGCCAAGCGGCAGGAGGCGGGGAGCAGGGGCTGCACCAAGGCCTCACCGCCGCCTCTACTATCTGGCGGGGCCTTCTTGGCATCATAGGCAGTGGTGGGCCGCTCCCGCTAGCATATTACGGGCCTCCTCACCACGACCCATGGCGAGAGGGGCTGGCAAAATCCAGCCCACTGTTTTCTAACAATATAGGTGTTAGGCAATGTGACACACAATACAGAATCATAAACATGGATTGTAATGACTAAATAAAAATAAATTTTATTACCATTAATATTTTGGAATTTTGTAATTCTGCTCCCTTTTTGTGAAAACATAAATCAGTGGCCATAATTATTGTTCATGTTCTTCTGATATTTGCATTTTTTATCCTTAATCTTGTCATGTCCCATAATGCATAGCAAAATGCACCAGAATGGAGGCGGGGGAAGGGCATTTATCAATTTATGGCATCTGAGAATTGTAGGGAAGGCATAAATAATACCTTTTACCTGACAGGATGATAGCTCTGAGAAGAATATCACTTCCAGTCCAGATTTTTGATGGAGTGTGTGGCAACTGAAAATGACATGACTGCCACGTGCTCTTTTCCTAAATTGGTAGGTTTTCATCAGTAGCTAATTTTTGCTTAACAATTGGTCTGTTATTCAGATTTTTTTTTTCAAGACTAATTCCTTCCTTCACTGTTTTAGTTAGTGAGGCACAGTATAATAAATTTTAATAACTTACCTCAGAACTATTTTTTTTTCTTTCCGGGATATGTTATCCAATAGTCTCTCACGTTCTCACTCATTCTAAAGTCATACTTCAGGTAACAGGGCAGAATGGGTAATCTACTCCTACACTATTGGTAATGTTACTGTTGATTGGCTGGAGGTAGATACACAAGAGTTGTCCAACATAAACCTCCTATCAGCTTTATCCTCCTCATTTGGATTGGCACCTCACTTGAATTAGTTACTTTCCCATACTGCTGTTGCCAAGAATACAAAAGTGCGGAGAATCAAAACCGTGTCACTCTTTGCTGTCAAACCACAGTTTCAATGTACTATGCCATCAAACCTCAGAATGACTCTAAATTTTGCTTTTCTACATTTACATTATAAATATATATTTTTAAAATCACTATTTTGGGTAGAAACTGAAATACTTAAGTATCAGGTTAATATGCACTGGTGTCATTTTGTATTCTAATAATATTTGAACCAAAAGGGGAGCATAAAAATTTAGTCAGAGCTTTTGAAAAATTATTCAAACATGATTATTGGCATTGAACTAGCTTTTAATTTTTAATTTTAATGCAAGATAACATTATTTAAGGCCAACATTTTCAGACGAAATTAGAAAACTATTTTCCATAAAGATGTGCAAGATATTAAAATGCCTCAATTGTTATACCATGGACTAAAATACTATTGATTTAGTTACAACATAAAATTACATTTTTTAAATTGTCCTTCGCACTGCACTTGCAGTATAAATAGAATACTTGATTGCAATGTGATTGCATTCATCGCTACAGAATATCTTACCATCAGCTATCCAGTCTACAGAATATTTTGCATGAAAACAAGTGCAGATCTTCGATCATGAAATCAGTATTTAGGAAATATCATCCATTATTTATTCAATTCAGCACAATTGATGTACTTCAGATCATTGAATGGTTACAGCACAGAAGGAGGCTATTCGGCCCATCATGTCCCTGCCGGCTCTCTACAAGAGCAACTCACTTCATCCCATTCCCCAACCTTTCTCCGTAGCCCTCCAATTATCTTTTGAAAATCACGATTGAATCTGCCTCCACCACACTCTCAGGCAGTGCATTCCAGATTCTAATCACTCGTGGGCATAAAAAAGGTTTGCCTCATGTCGCAGTTGCTTCTTATACTAATCACCTTAAATTGGTGCCCCTGGACTTTGATCCTTCTGTCAACAGGAACAGATTCTCTCCATCTACTCTGTCCAGACCCCTCAACATTTTGAACACCCACATCAGCTTATTTGTAGGTTCTCATATATAACAGACAAATACTAGGATTGACAGGTAGTTTAGCAAAGGTTCAGACATTTTTTTATTCATTTCATGGGATGTGGGCATCGCTGGCTAGGCCAGCATTTCTTGCCCATACTTAATTGCCCTCGAGAAGGTGGTGATGCGCCGCCTTCTTGAATGGCTGCAGTCCATCTGGTGTGGGAACACCCACAGTGCTGTTAGGCAGGGAGTCCCAGGATTTGATCCAGTGACAGTGAAGGAACACCAGTATATTTCCAAGACAGGATGGTGCGTAGCTTGGAGGGGAACTTGCAGGTGGTAGTGTTCCTCATGTATATGCTTCCCTTGTCCTTCCAGGTAGATGATGTCGTGGGGTGGAAGGAGGTGTGGTGAATTGCTGCAGTGCGTCTTGTAGATGGTACACACTGATGCCACTGTGCATCCGTGGTGGAGGGAGTGAATGTTTAAGTTGGTGGATGGGGTGCCGATCAAATGGGCTGCTTTGTCCTGGATAGTGTCAAGCTTCCTGAGCATTGTTGGAGCCGCACTCATCCAGGCAAGTGGAGAATAGTCCATCACGCTCCTGACTTATGCCTTGTAGATGGTGGACAGGCTTTGGGGAGTCAGGAGGTGGGTTACCCGGCGCAGAATTCACAGCCTCTGACCTGCTCTGGTAGCCACAGTATCTATGTACTGGTCCAGTTCATTTCTGTTCCATGGTAACCCCCAGGATGTTGATAGTGGGGGATTCAGCGAAGGTAATGCCGTTGAATGTCAAGGGGAGGTGATTAAATTCTCTCTTGTTGAATATCGTCATGCCAGGCACTCGTGGGGCGTGAATGTTACTTGCCACTTATCAGCCCAAGCTTGAATTTTATCTGGGGCTTGCTGCATATGGACATGAGCTGCTTCAGTATCTGAGGAGTTGTAATTGGTACTGAATATCATACAATCATCAGCAAACATCCCCACTTCTGACCTTATGATGGAGGAAAGGTCATTGATGAAACAGCTGATGATGGTTGGGCCTAGGACACTACCCTGAGGAAATCCTGCAGCAATGTCCTGGGACTGAGATGATTGGCCTCCAATTACCACAACCATCTTCTTTTGTGCTAGGTATGACACCACCAACCAGTGGAGAGTTTTCCCCCTATTTCCCATTGACTTCAATTTGGCTAGAGTTCCTTGATGCCATACTTGGTCAAATGCTGCCTTGATGTCAAGGGCAATCACTTTAACCTCCCCTCTTGAGTTCAGCTCTTTTGTCCATGTTTGGACCAAGGCCGTATAGAGGTCAGGAGCCAAGTGGCCCTGGCAGAACCCAAACTGTGCATCAGTGAGCAGGTTATTACTGTTTAAGTGCTCTTGATAGTACGTTCGATGACACCTTCCATCACTTTGCTGATGATTGAGTTGGGGCAGTAATTTGCTGGGTTGGATTTGTCCTGCTTTTTGTAGATAGGACATGCCTAGGCAATTTTCCACATTGTCAGGTAGATGCCTATGCTATAGCTGTACTGGAACAGCTTGGCTAGGGGTACAGCCGGTTCTGCAGCATAAGACTTCAGTACTATTGCCGGTATGTTGTCAGGACCCACAGCCTTCGCAGTATCCAGTGCCTTCAGCCGGTTTTTGATATCACCTGGAGTGAATTGGATTGGCTGAAGACTGGCATCTGTAATGCTGGGGACTTCAGGAGGAGGCCAAGATGGATCATCCACTCGGCACTTCTGGCTGAAGATGCTTGCAAATGCTTCGGCCTTTTCTTTTGCACTGATATGCTGGGATCCCCCATCATTGAGGATGGGGATATTTGTGGAGCATTCTCGTCCTGTTAGTTGTTTAATTGTCCACCATCATTCACAACTGGATGTGGCAGGAGTGAAGAGCTTAGATCTGATCCGTTGGTTGCGGGGTCGCTTAGCCCTGTCTATCACATGCTGCTTCCGTTGTTTGGCAGGCAAGTAGTCCTGTATTGTAGCTTCACCAGGTTGACACCCCATTTTTAGGTATGCCTGGTGCTGCTCCTGGATTCCCCATGTGCACTCTTCATTGAACCAGGGTTGTTCCGCTGGTTTGATGGTAATGGTAGAGTGGGGGAATATGCCGGGTCATGAGTTTACAGATTGCGGTTTAATACAATTCTGCTGCTGCTGATGGTCCATAGCGCCTCAAGGATGCCCAGTTTTGAGCTGCCAGATTAGTTCTGAATCTATCCCATTTACCAAGGTGGTGGTGCCTCACAACACGATGGAGGATATCCTCAGTCTGTGGACGGAACTTCATTTTCACAAGGATTGTGTGGTGGTTACTACCAATATTGTCATAGACATATGCATCTGAAATGGATAGATTGGTGAATACAAGGTCTAGTAGGTTTACCCCTCTTGTTGATTCCTTCACCACATGCTGCAGACCCAGTCTGGCAGATATGTTCTTCAGGCCTTGGCCAGCTCAGTCAGTAGTGGCACTACCGAGCCAGTCTTGGTGATGGACACTGAAGTCCCCCACCCAGTGTACATCCTGTGCCCTTGCTACCTTCAGTACTTCTTCCAAGTGGTGTTCAACATGGAGGACTACCCTTTCATCATCAGTTGGGAGAGGATGGTAGGTGATAATCAGCAGGAAGTTTCCTTGTCCATGTTTGACCTGATGCCATGAGACTTCATGAGTTCCTGAGTCAATGTTGAGGACTGGTAGGGCAACTCTTTCTTGACTGCATACCACTGTGATGCCACCTGCAGTGGGTCTGTCCTGCTGATGGGACAGCACATACCCAGGGATGGTGATGGTGGTGCCTGAGACCTTGGATGTAAGCTATGTTGCCGTGAGTATGACTATGTCAGGCTCAGGAAGCTTGACACTATGTTTGACTAGTCTGTGGGACAGCTCTCCCAACTTTGTGACAAGCCCCCAGATGTGTTAGTAAAGAGGACATTGCAGGGTCGACATGGCTGGGTCTGCGATAGTCATTTCCAGTGCCTAGGTCGATGCCATTTTTTTTCCTTTTCAACTTTTGTGGGCCATCTCAGAGGGCAGTTAAGAGTCCACCACATTGCCATCACATGTCGGCCAGGCCAGGTAAGGATGGCAGATTTCCTTCCATAAAGAAAAATAGTGAACCAGCTAGGTTTTTACAACAATCAATGGTAGTTTCACAGTCCCCATTACTGAGAAGAGCTTTCAATTCCAGTTTTTTTTTAATCAACTAATTGAATTTAAATTCCACCAGCTGCCATGGTGGAATTTGAACACATGTCCCCAGAGTATTAGCCTGGGTCTCTGGATTACTAGTCCAGTGATATTACCACAATGTCACCTCATGGGGATGGAGGTGCACATATTGGTTAGCAAGATCATAGAGAGGAGAACAGTGATATAAAGTGTAATCTTTTGGGATAAGTTACAATGGTAAACTGTAATAATTATACAGCAGAGTTATAAATGCCATATTAGTCATATATTTAGCATTATGCATATTTAAAACATTGAAGCACATTTTATAAATGTAATTTCAAAATATACCTTATAAATGTAATCAATAGATTTTATTAGCACAATACATTGAACATTTTATTGATACAACATCAAACCTGCTTAACCAAAATGTTATCAAAATCGATTGAGTCTCATAAAATTTTGGTTTTAAAGATCTTGGGAAGAAGATAAGATTAAAGTCACAAAGAAGTTCCACAGTTTTGAGATCACAGAAAGTTTGGAAAAGACTGAGGCTATTCAACTCATCATATCTGTGCCATTGGCAACCCCTCACTGCCCCCTTCCGTCAACTCCATCCCCACTGCTACCTAGCTTCCTACCCTAATCACATTGTCTTACTCTCTTTCTTTATATCCTTTTTTAAATTGAAATCTTTATCTCATTCTCTCAAATCCCATGATTCATTCAACTGCAATAGCACTTGCAGTAAAGCATAACTCGTTGCTTGCAAAAGTCCTTCTAATCTCCATCTTTATGCTTCTAGTATTAATTCTTAATTTACATCCCTTGTGTTGAACATACCAAACTGTGAAATCAATCTCTGTAGCCTCTCAAATCTCTTCATAATTGTGAACAGTTTTATTAGATATCTCATTAACTTTTATGTTCTAACGAATACAGTACTTGTTGTTTTAAAATCTTTTAGCACAATTGTATCCTCTCATCTCTGGCATCACCATAATAAATCGATATTGCACCACTTCACTTTTCTTTCTAAAATGGAGTACTGAAAGCTTCAAAGTACTTCACCTGCAGCCTAAACAATATCTGTCCAAATGATCACTTTTACATTCATTCCCTGTGCATTTAAATCCAGAATACCATTTGCTATTTTTATGCCTGTTTCTATTTGCAATTCCACATTTAAAGATCAGTGTTTGCACCCATGGTATTCTTCCTTTACTAAATTGAAAATTGTAAGGGATATTTCCATTCCCAAAATGTATCTTTTCACTTTTACCTCACGTCAGTCGACTGCCCTAATCTATCAATGTCCCCCACATTCTTTCTCACTATTTGCGATATTTCCTAATTACATATCATTGGAAAATTTTGATATCATTTCCTCTAGTATCTTACAACCCAGAAACTTATTGCCCCTGTGCTAGTTCCCTAAAACAAAACCTCAGCACTAAGTTCCATTCTCTTGTGTTTTTCCAATATGCGTTTGCATTTCTACTTTGCCACTTCCTCTTTCACTCTATGCCCATGTCCAAATCAATTATGTATGTGGAGAACAGAGATGTCCATATACTGCTCCCAGCGGCATGCCACCACCTACATTGTGCCAATTTTCTTCTACAGTATTCTGCCTGTATTTTAGCCATCCCTCAATCCATACTGATACATTTAGCTTTAAGCCATAATCTTTACAATAAATCTCATAACAATGTTTGTGATCGTGAGGAAGAATAAGCTAGAAAAATTGGGGAGGGTTGGAAGAAAAGGACACATGGGACAGTATATTTATAACTTAAAAAGCCTAAAGTTAATGCTGACCATCTTGAAGCTTCGATCTCCAATCTAAATCGACTTGTGGTATGGACAAATATCAGCATGTACAAAACTTAGAAACATTGTGAAAATCAGTCTTATATTATGAGATTTTTTCACCGATTTATATCAATTTTTCACCTCCCCTCCTTTAATGAAACAATTGCTGGGTCCTACTACACATATATGCCACATAGATTCATAGAATGCTTACAGCATAGAAGGAGGCTATTTGGCCCATCTTATCCATGTCAGCTCTCTGCAAGAACAACTCGCCTAGTCCCTCTCCCCCATCTTTTCCCCATAGCCCTGCAAAATTTTTTCTCTTCAGATAATTATCCAATTCTGTTTGAAAGTTATGATTGAATCTGTTTCCACCACACTCTTAGGCAGTGCATTCCAGATCCTACCCACTTGCTGCGTAAAAGAGATTTCCTCATGTTGCCATTGCTTCTTTGGTCAGTCACCTTAAATCGGTGCCCTCTGGTTCTTGATCCTTCCATCAACGGGAACAGTTTCTCCCTATCTACGCTGTCTGGACTCCTCATCATTCTGAACACCTCGATCAAATATCGTCTTAATCTTCTCTAAGGAGAAGAGTCCCAGCTTCTCCAAACTATCCACATAACGGAGTTCCTCATCCCTGGAATCATTATCATGAATCTTTTCTGCACCCTCTCTAATATCTGCACATTCTTCTTAAAATGTGGTGCCCAGAACTGGACACAGTTCAGTTGAGGCCAAACCAGGGTTTGAAACAGGTTTATTATAAAGCCCAGGATCCTGTATACTTTATTAACTGCTTTCTCAACCTACCCTGCCACCTTCAATGATTTGTGCACATATACCTCCAGGTCCCTCTGCTACTTTAGAATTGTACCCTTTATTTTATATTGCCACTCCTTATTCTTCCTACCAAAATGAATCACTTCTCACTTCTCTGCATTAAATTTCATCTGCCACTTGTCTGCCCATTCCATTACCCTGTCTATTTCTCTAGATGTTTCTCACTATTCTCCTCAGAGTTCACAATACTTTCAAGTTTTGTGACATCTGCAAATTTTGAAATTGTGCCCTGTGCACCTAAGTCTAGGTCATTAACATATATCAAGAAAAGCAGGGCTCCTAACACTGACCTCTGGGGAACCCCCTTCCTTCCTTCACTCCGAAAAACACCGCTACCCTCTGTTTCCTGTCACTCAGCCAACTTTGTATCCATGCTGTTATTGTCCCTTTTATTCCATGGGCTCTAACTTTGCTGACAAGCCTTTTATGTGGCACTTTATCAAATGCCTTTTGGAAGTCCATGTACACTACATCAACTCCATTACCCTCATCAAAAAACTCAAGCAAGAGATCTCCTCCAGTGCCTCCAAATTACTCCACATTACTCATGTGAAAGAGGTCATCACAGCTAAATGATATGTCACCTGATCCACACATACTCAGTATGGGGTTGTGGGATAGCAGTTATATGTGGGGACCCAAGTTAACTTTCTATCCATAACACTGAGGCATTGAGAATAATTGTAATGATGTTATTGCCACTTCCGCTAATACAACAGATACTGGGATATACTAGACTCAATTGCGCACTAACATGTGCTCGCTATAGTCATGCGGGGTTATATTTTAGCCGTATTTTTAATTTCTATACTGATAGAAAGATGTTGTTGGTATCATAATACAAATGCTATTCTACTTAGCAGTACAGTTCCAGTGTTTCAATCAGAAAATATTCATATACATCAACAGCTGGTGCCACCAGTGAGGTGATTAATGGGACCCAGGGAGAAATAAACATACACTACATTGTCAACACCACTACTCCTGATGTTTATGTTTATTCAGCAGTAGCTTAACAACTCAAATCAATTGCACAAATGTTAGACACTCGTATATGGGTAGAACAGGAGATCTTTTGTGTCCTGTCCTTGATTTGAGAAAACAAAGAGGTGGCATGCTGTAATTACAATGTCATCCTCATTATTGTCCATTCCATGTCAATGGGTTAAAACCTATAAGCTTGGAATAAATTATCTCCAGTTTTCTTTTACTGTTTTCAACTGATGCAGCAACAAAGTATGAAGTCTTAACTCAATTGCAAAAGAAAGATATTGGGGGAATATCAAGCTAGGTGCAGACTCTGAGGACGATGTTCCAAGATTATCTTCCATCTTTGGGCCTCCTTATCTCGAGAGACAATGGATATGCGCCTGGAGGTGGTCAGTGGTTTGTGAAGCAGCACCTGGAGTGGCTATAAAGGCCAATTCTAGAGTGACAGGCTCTTCCACAGGTGCTGCAGAGAAATTTGTTTGTCGGGGCTGTTGCACAGTCGGCTCTCCCCTTGCGCCTCTGTCTTTTTTCCTGCCAACTACTAAGTCTCTTCGACTCGTCACATTTTAGCCCTGTCTTTATGGCTGCCCGCCAGCTCTGGCGAACGCTGCCAACTGACTCCCACGACTTGTGATCAATGTCACACGATTTCATGTCGCGTTTGCAGACGTCTTTAAAGCGGAGACATGGACGGCTGGTGGGTCTGATACCAGTGGCGAGCTCGCTGTACAATGTGTCTTTAGGGATCCTGCCATCTTCCATGCGGCTCACATGGCCAAGATTAACAGGTATGGTTATTGGGTCTACAACTCTCCTTTGTGGCAACATTTTGGAAGGGTTCCCTTCTTTACAGCCAAGAATGCAGCAAGTGGCAGCTGCATTGACATTGGCAATGGGGCCCAGATGAGAGACAGTCAGGGACTAGTCAGGTTCTCTACCTTTATAGAAGCACAGACTGCAGCACTAGAGGCAATTGTGGAGAGATGAGAGCATTGATTGCAGCTGGACACCTGATAGCTGGCATTAGCCCGGCCATCCAATTGTTCAGGGCAACTGCAGATCCAAAGCCCAATGGAATGGCAGTCCTTATGCCTGACAACACCACATTTCATGGACAGCAACACGTTAGGACTCCAGAGAATTTACCACTGCAACTAAAATTTCAGGTTGAGTGGTCTCAAGTAATGTGCAATAATGGAGTGGTGCATCATAGCAGTGCTACAGGGAACAAATGTGTCAATACAGGCATTGATTTTGTACAGAAATGATATTCCATTATAATAACTCAGATCAGCGAGGTTCTAAATGTACAGGCTAGAAATTACTGTTGACAATATTCATAAACATTTAACACGCTTTTATAACACTCCTCTGTCTGCTATTTTAATGATAGTGATAACTCACTTAGAATCATAGAATAATTCAGCACAGATGAGGTCATTCAGCCCATCAAGTCTGTGCCGGCAATTTCGTTCAAGATGTTTGAAATTTGCATTAATATAGAGAGGGACGTACTTAAAAGTTTTATGTATTTTTATAATAATGTCAACAATAATTTCCAGACTTTTGAATGGAAAGTCAGCTCCTTAGAAAATAAGAACAAACTCATCAGCAACCAGTGCTTAACAATTTTCAAATTGTGTCAGCATGTTTAAATATGGTCATTCGTGCGAAGCAAATCCAAATTACCATTTTCTCATCACATTCCTCAATCGTCTCTTTCACCAGAAACACATTCTATTGTCTCAAATTCATTTATTCTATTTTCTTCAGCGACCTTCCCGACTCTATGTGAATGAAATTCAGCATGTAGCCGTGACTTAATGCATATTACTTTTCTTCTTCACTGCTCCCACTTTAAAGATTTTACATTAGTTTACATTGAACTGTGTCTGTCATCCGTCCAATTTTTTCAATGATCTTTTGAATCTGCTTGTACTATTTCTCAATATTTATTCTCAATCCAACTTGGTATCGATATTTCAAAAGCATGTCTTACTACTATTCACTGTCATTTAAAAAAAATGTATATTTGTAGATGACAATTGTCAGTTTATGTGACAGCGCTGGATGTTTGATTATTGAGATACTGTTGGCTTGTTGAGTTAGTCTCTTAATTATTCAAGAAAATTAAAATATGGATTTGTTAGAAAAAAAACCTAAAAATAACTAACCTTGATTAATTGCATAACATCGAGCATGACAATATCACAGTTTACAAATGTAGATTTTTTGGAACCTTATACATGCAGTGCCTCTGACTGGCATTTGATACTACAATATTAAATGTCGAAGATCATTTTTTAAAAGAATCAGTTTGCTGCTTTTACTGCCACCAAATATCATAAGCCGATCATACAATTTCCGCTCTATTTTGAAATTTAGCAACGAGCTTCTGTAGTATAAAGTGAGCAAATGTTGATAGTATTAATTTATGCTGGTGCTAGGCTGAAAAACATCAATATTTATTGATTTTTTCATTGCCTGTTTAACTTAGCTTTATTTACTGAAGGTCATGGATTAGAAATGTGAACACTATAAAGAATAGAATGAGGTATATTGTCAGCTGGTTTACTGAACTATAAGTATTTGTAAGCAGTTATATATTGGTAGAATTGTAAGCAATTTCTATAGGCAGAACTGAAGCATGGCTTCTAAGGGGATATAAAGATTACCTAAACTCAATAACTGTATTTATGAGTACTTTACAGTGTAGTGACAAAACATTAAAAAATGTGTTTTAATTCAATTTTATTCATATTTTTCTTATTATAGTGCTTCATCTTGACCACCTAAATGTGTACTCCTTCTTGATGCACAAAAAAGGATAGTCCAAAACTAATCCATAAAAATCATAGTCATTATCCATTTCTTCAAACACTATTGAAAGCTTGTCCAAAATCAATAAAGTTGTTATGGAAGTATATGTTATTTTCACAATATTTTTCTGATAGGTATCCATTGTGCCTCATTTTATTTTGAACCCATTCTGCTGCTCTCCTTATAAGTGAAGTGATTTTGCTCGGTGGGCCAATGCAGTCAAGTACTTTACAAAGATACTTAGAAGACTAATTCTATGCTGGTTCTTGCACTCATTTCTATTTCCCTTTTTGAAATTGTGGTATCATAGTTTTTTCTGTAGTCCTTCAGAAACTGTTCAGCTTTGCATATTTATTACAGAGGCAGTAACTAGCCTGAACTCCAGTTCCCTGCAACTGCCTCTGACAGTTTTCTCTACAAAGTCTATCCTGGGAGCTGTACAGTTTTCAAATCCATTCTTCATAGCTTTGGCGTTTTCTCATAATACATTCCCATTGTTATAGATGTTTAATTTTGATTACCTTGTTGATGTTCAAAGTACTCATATCTTTTTCTTTTTTCTGGTTTCCAGTACTTGTTCAACCTTTTAACTGAAGTGGGGGCCAGAATCCAAATGGTTCATATTGGCTGGTGATAATTATGATAAGAGATCAAATTTAATTTGGTACATTGATCATTTTAGCAAACCATTGGCTTCTTTCTCTCTCTTACCTTTTGATGAATAGAAATAACACTTGAAGTTCTTCCAGCATGATCCTTACAATTCCCTGCTTCAAATAATATTCTGGTATCATCCAGCTTGAATAAATTACGTGAAGTTTTGTGCATTGGGTCTACTACCTCTCTTGCACCATAATGAAATGCCAAATAACTTTTGGCCCAGAGGATTTGATGTCATTTTCATTTCTACCCACAATTTGTGTTAATACAATTTACATTCTTACAATATTACCTGGGTTTGTTAACATTATCTTTCCTGAATTTACCTACAACATCCCATGACTCCATTCAAAACTATCTGAATGAATTTATTTGAGAGTGGGGGTTTAGTTTTGGGAAAAACAGCTAAAGTGCAAGTGAACTGTTTAACTGATATTCATAAACTCAGGGTTCTTAATCCAGGATAATAAATAATTATTTTGTGAATGTTCAATACCTGATAGAGCTGCAATATTTGTAAATTCTGTTATTTAGTCTTGGATCAGGAAGTTAAGCCATTGGATTTGGGAGACCAACAGGAGGAAAGCTGGTAGCATTTGCTTTTCAATAATATCTCATTTTAAAAACAAAATCAATGGTCAAATCAGTGCATGCTAAAAGCTTGAAGCAATCTGAATTGAGCCATGGCCAAAAATTCACAGTATAGGGGATTCTTGATTATACACCAAATACTATTATTTGCTGAGGTATCCCTCCACCAGATGTATAACATAATGAATTCTGTTCATCGCTGACACTTTAAGATCATTTGTCAAATGTTATCCATGGTCTGCAGATTGCAACTGGTGGTCAGATTCAATGCCAGCATTTTGAAAAAGCAAATGATTTATAATACTTCAAATCAGTTTTCAGTCATGCCAAATTGCAATTCAAAGTATCAGATTTTGTTCATTGTTTTGTTGTTGGAGACTATATTGGTATGACTAAACCGTTTGACATTTCTCATTTTCAACCCGATAGGCAAAGTTTAGTGCAGTTCTTTTCCGCATCATGTGCTCTATTCCTATTTTAACACAAAAGTCTCCCATTGTGACTTTCAAACCACTCATGTTGCAGACTTGATAAAAGTTGCCAATTAAAGGTTTCTGTGCATTATGTTTTGGCAGCTGTAAGAACATAGATTAGTTATTGCTTGCTGTTTTTGATGAAAATGGTGCTTTTGTAAGCCATGAAGATACTGGCGGCTAAACTCGATAGCCCCCGAAATGTGCGTGGGGCTTGCGATGCAGGATTAAGCTGCATCTAATGCTTCGTGAGTGGGCAGCATATCTACTTCATGCTGCCTACTAATTAACATGACTGCAGTGTGCAGCTAATACTCACCACGCTGTTGAGTGGCTCTATGCCTCAGCAGAGGCACCAAAATTGTAAGAGGCTGGCACCAGTTAAATCTACTTGCACTACTTAAAGTCAGCCTGCACCTCTTAAAAGACGGCCTGCATTGTGACTGGAAGTTGATGTGGAACTCATTCTGTCCTTTTCACCTATTACCCCTGTGCTTGCTGACCAACACTGGCTTCCAGTCAAGCAACTTCTTGACTTTAAAATTCTCATCCTTGTTTTCAAATCCCTCCATCGCCTCACCCCTCCTTATCTCTGTAATCTCCTCCAGCCCACAACCTTCCGAGATATCTAAGCTCCTCTAATTTTGCCGTCTTGAGCATCACAGATTTTAAATTGCTCCACCATTGGTGGCCTTGCCTTCAGTTGTCTAGGCACTAAGCTCTGCAATACCCTATCTGCATTTCTTTTCCTCACTTCCCTCCTTTAAGACACCCCTTGAAACCTACCTCTTTGACCAAGCATTTGGTCATCTGACCTAATATCTCCTTATGTGCCTCAGTGTCATATTTTATTTTATAGCACATTATTATGTTAAAGATGCGACATAAATATAAATTATTGTTTTTGTTGATGGGGAGGAATGTGAAATAATGGTACAACATGAGAGGGAACAGGCCCCAAGATTTTCTGATCCTGCACTGGAGGCTTGGTTGAGGAGGTGCAGAGGAGGAGGGATGGGCTTTATCCATAGGGGATCAGGAGGCCCACTAGACAAACACTAAGAAGGCAGTGGAACCAGATAGCTATGGAGGTCAATGCCAGGAGCCAAGACCTGAGGACCAGGATGCAGTGCTGCAAAAAGTTCAATGACCGATTTGGTGAAGGTCAGTGAATGCATCTTCAAATGCCATATCCCACCAACTGTACCACTACCCTTACACACTGCTCAATGCACACACGCCAATCACACACCTTCCAACAATCTCTCTGCTCCACCTCACCCACATACACTTAGCACTGCTGTAAGACTCACACCCACATCTCACAGCTTGCACACACTGCTAGCTATTCAATCATGGCAGACGCATCACCCAAATACGTTACACCACAATCACTGGCACACTTCCATCTCTCTTGCTGGACAAGGTGGTGCACAACAGGAGGCAACAGGTGTTAACTGGTGGGGGGCAGGCATACTAGATGTCCTTACCCCCATGGAGGAGACAGTACTTGCTATCATTGATGTGGCCATTGCTGAGGCCATGACCAGTGGTAGGGCTGAAGCAATAGAGGATGACCATACCTTCATTCCTAATCCTCCTTGTCACATCCCACTTCCACCTCATTCCACAATCTCTTCTTATTTAGAAGCTGCAGATGGTGTAACCATACATCTCTTACAACTTCCCCCCCTCCTCCACCCCCCACGACCCTCATCACAACCCTACCTTTGTGCCTTTCTCCTGTCAGATACCCAAGAACTGCTACCTAGCCAGACAGTGCTGAAAGAGTAAGAAGACAGGTGATGATGAAGAAACACCCTCACTCAGTCTCACACTCGCAACCACCAGCACAGATACTGACACTAATTTAGAGGATAGCTTGGAGGCAGGATCTGCACTTGGCGAGATACTGGGAACAAGTGGCCTACAGCCAGGGCAGCAGGCAAGGTTAGTGCAGGAATCAGCGCCCCAGAGGGTAAGATTGCGCATGTATTCTGTTGCAGAAGACTCAGATGAACACTTTGATGAGGCAGGTGACAGAAGAAGGCTGGTGTGTATGCATATGAAATGCTGAATGCATTGTCAGACCTGCCAGAAAGCCTGTGTGCAATGTCAAAGTGCATGGAAGAGTCCAGCACCAACTTGGCATAGGACTTTGCTCAGACCTTGAAGCCCATCTGTTCCAGCATGGAAGCAGTGGCCAACTCCATTAGCACAATTGCTGACCCAACCCTGATGCAGCATCTGATGGCTGATGTCTCAGCTTCCATTGCAGCACAAGCAGAAGACTCCCAAGCTCTGAATGCTGCAATGGAAGTTCAGACTTCTGTCATGCAAAGTCACCTTGCTGTCATACAAGCTCAGACTACTGCCATCATGGCTGCAGATACCAATGTTCAAAGGGCTTTATAAGGTGTCACAACAGTCCAGCAATCTGTCCAACAGATTACTAAGATTGCTGAGGTTCCCCCCCAGCGAGTGGTTGTGGTTCCACAGAGCAGGAACCTGCTGTCCCCTGTCAGGGTGACAGTGTTTGTCCACTCACACTGCCACTTGACCAGTGCCCTTTCGGGTACGTGTAAGCCAGTCTGTCCAGACTGCTGCTGACTATGTTGAGATGGTGCAGTCTGCAGCCAAGCCTTCTATGCACAGAGCTGCTCAAGGTTGTCCTCCGAGGCCATCTGCAGTTTTATCCACTTAATATCAGCAGCTTTCCCCTAGTTATGCTCCAGCCACTGGGCTAGCAGTGCATAGGAGCACTAGGACAGGCAAAGGAAGATGCACAGAAGATAGGCACAAAGGGGATGCATAAGGGGGATTAGTTGAAGTTAGAATGCAATATGGAAATGTTTGATTTATAAGTTTTGTTTGGACTGTTTCATTGTGTTAGCTTTTATTTTAGTATTGTGGCCAAACAGACACTATGATGGTCAGTAAGAGAGGGAAGGTAAGGTGTAGGACTGCAGGTGAATGGGAATTGGGGTTGTGTTCATTACAACTGTAGTGGGATGAGTTCATAATAGACAGCCCAGCCAGAAAGGGGTTGTGTTGATTTCCCCCTCCCGTCCTCTTCTGCCTCCTCCTCCTCCTCAGCTGCGCATTGTATAGCAAGTGGCAAGAACACAAGAACACAAGAAATAGCAGCAGGGGTAGACAATATGGCCCATTGAGCTTGCTCCACCATTCAATACAATCATCAATACAATACAATGATCTTAGGTTTCAATTACACTTTCCCGCCCACGTGCCTTATCCCTTGATTCCTGAGAGACCAAAAATCTGTCTATCCCAGCCTTAAATGTATTCAATGATGGAGCATCCACAACTCTTTAGGGTAGAGGATTCCAAAGATTCACAACCCTTTGAGTCAAGTAATTTCTCTTCATCTCAATCCTAAACGATCGACCTCTTATCCTGAGACTGTGTCCCCGTGTTTTAGATTCCTCAACCAGCGGAAACAGTCTCTCAGCATTTACCTTATCAGACCCTTTCATAATCTTGTATGTTTCAATGTACCTCTCATTCTTCTAAACTTCAGAGAATATAGGCCGAATTTACTCAGCTTCTCATCATAGGACAACCCCCTCATCCCAGGAACCAATTTAGTGAACCTTCGCTGCATTGCCTCCACTGCAAGTATATCCTTTCTTAAATGTGGAGACCAAAACTGCACACAATACTCCAGATGTGGTTTCACCAAAACCCTGTACAATTGTAGCAAGACTTCTCTATTCCTGTACTCTAATACCCTTGCAATAAAGGACAACATGCCATTTGCCTTCCTAATTGCTTGCTGCACCTGCATGCTAACTTTCTGTATTCCTTGTATAAGCACACCCGCGACATTCACGACACCTCAGCTACTGAATCAGTCCATGTCGAAATGCAGCAAGACCCGGACAATATCCAGGCTTGGGCTGATAATTGGCAAGTAATATTCGCACCACACAAGTGCCAGGCAATGACCATCTCCAACAAGAGAGAGTCTAACCATCTCCCCATGACATTCAATGGCATTATGATTGCTGAATCCCCCACTATCAACATGCTGGGAGTTATCATTGACCAGAAACTGATCTGGAGCAGCCAGATAAATACTGTGGCTACAAGAGCAGGTCAGAGGCAAGGAATTCTGCAGTGAGTCACTCACCTCCTGACTCCCCAGTGCCTGTCTACCATCTACAAGGGACAAGTCAGGAGAGTGATGGAATACTCTTCACTTGTCTGGATAGGTGCAGCTCCAACAACACTCAAGAAGCTCAACATCACCCAGGACAAAGCAACGCACTTGATTGGCACACCATCCACAAACATTCACTCCCTCCACCACCGACACACAGCGGCAGTAGTGTGTACCATCTACAAGACGCCAAACCCGTGACCTCTACCATTTAGAAGGACAAGGGCAGCAGATGCATGGGAACACCACCTGAAAGTTCCCATCCAAGCCACACACCATCCTGACTTGGAACTACATTGCCGTTCCTTCACTGTCGCTGGGTCAAAATCCTGTAACTCCCTTCCTAACAGCACTGTGGGTGTACCTACCCCACATGGCCTGCAGCGATTCCAGAAGCAGCTCACCATCACCTTCTCAAGGGCAATTAAGGATGGACAATAAATGCTGGCTGAGCCAGCGATGACCACATCCCATGAATGAATTTTTAAAAAACACCCAAGTACTCCTTGAACATCAACACTAACATGTTTCACACCTTTTAAAAAATATTATGCTTTTCTATTCTTATGACCAAAGTGAATAATTTCACACTTCCCTAGATTATACTCTACCCACCATCTTATTGCCCACTCATTTAACCAGTAAAAAATAATAAAATAATAAAAAATAAAATAAAAGCAAAATACTACAGATGCTGGAAATCTGAAAAAAAACAAGAAATGCTGGAAATACTCAGCAGATCTGGCAGCATCTGTGCAGAGAGAAGCAGAGCTAACGTTTCAGGTCAGTGACCCACTGATGAAGGGTCACTGACCTGAAACATTAACTCTGCTTCTCTCTCCACAGATATTGCCAGACCTGCTGAGCATTTCCAGCATTTCTTGTTTTTATATCTCTTTGCAGCCTCTCTGAGTCCTCCCCACAGCTTACTTTTCCACCTGCATTTGTATCATCAGCAAATTTAGGTACATTACTCTCTGTCTCTTCATCGAAGTCATTAATATAGATTGTAAATAGCTGAGGCCCCAGCACAGATCCTTGCGACACTCCACTATTCACTACCTGCCAACTTGAAAATGCCCCATTTATGCCCATACTTTATTCCTGTCCATTAACTAACCTTCTATCCATGCTAATACATTACCCCCAACTCGATGAGCCCTTATCTTGCCTATTAAGCTTTTGTGTGGCACCTTATTGAATGCCTTTTGGAAATCCACGTATGCTACATCTGCTAATTCCCCTTTATCTACCCGACTCATTACATTCTCAAAGAACTTTAATAAATTTGTCAAACAGGATTTCCCTGTAGTAAAACCACATTGATTTGTTCTAAGCATACTGTGCTTTTCTAAGTGCATTGTTAAGACTTCCTTAATAATAGATTCCAGCATTTTCCCAACAACTGATATTAGGCTAACTGGCCTATAGTTCCCTGTTTTCTCTCTTCCTCCTTTCTTGAAAAGCGGTGTAACATTTACCAACTTCCAATCTGATGGGACCGTTCCCAAATCTAACGAATTTTTGAAAATCATAGCAAGCTCATCCTCTATCTCTGCAGCTATCTCTTTCAGAATCCTAGTGTGTAGGCCATCAGATCCCAGGGATTTGTCAGAGTTTAGTCGCTCAAGTTTCTCCAATACTTTTCCTCTGCTGATATTAATTTCCTTAATTTCTTCTCTCTTTTTAGCCCCTAAGTTACTGCCTAATTCTGGTATAGAACTTCTGTCTTCTACTGTGAAGACAGACACTAAATATTTATTCAATGCCTCTGCCATTTCCTCATTCCCCACGATAATTTCTCCTGTCTCTGCTTCTAAGGGACCAACGTTTACTTCAGCTATTCTCTTCCTTTTATATACCTGTAAAAGCTCTTAAAATCTGTTTTTATATTACTGGCTAGTTTACTCTCATTCTATTTTTTACTTTTTTATCAACTCTTTGGTGGCCCTTTGCTGGTTTCTAAAACACTCCCAATCCTCAGACTTGCTACTCTTTTTTGCAACATTGTAAGCCTCTTTTAATCTATCTTTACTATCTTTAACTTTCTGAATGAGCCATGGATGGGTCGTTCTTGCTGAGTTTTTATTTTTCAGTGGGATGTATTTTTGTTGAACATTTTCAATTGTTTCTTTGAAGGTTTCTCACTGTTCATTGCCGCCATACCTTTTAGTCTATTTACCCAATTTACCTTAGCCAGTTCTCCCCTCAAATCTACGTAATTGGCTTTGTTCAAGTTTAAGATTCTTGTTTGTGATTGGTGTATGTCGCTTTCAAATTTAACATGGAATTCAATGGTATTATGATCGTTATTTCCCACTGGATCTTTAGCTGTACCATCACTAATTAACCCTGCTTCATTACATAATACGAGATCTAAGATAGCTTTAACCCGAGTCGGTTACACAATGTATTGCTCCAATAAACTGTTTGGAAAATATTCTACAAACTCATCTTCTAGACCATTCTTGCCAATTTCATTGTCCCAATCTATATGAAGATTATTACATTGCCTTTGTTACAAGCTCCAATAATTTCTTGTTTAATGCTCTGTCCAATGGTATAACTACTGTTTGGGGGCCTATAAACTACTCCCACCAGTGTTTTCTGATTCTTGTCATTCCTAATTTCTACCCATACTGATTCTACTTCATGATCTTCTGAGGCCAGATCCTTTCTTACCAATGTGCTTATGTCATCCTTTGCTATCAGATCTACCTCTCCTCCTTTATCATTCTTCTGAAATATTGTGTACCCTGGAATATATATTTCCCAACCTTGATCACCTTGTAACCATGTTTTTGTAATGGTGATTAGATCTCAATTATTTACCTCTATTTGTGCCATTTGTTCATCTATCTTATTGCAGATGCTTCACGCATTCAGATAAAGAACGTTTAATTTCATTTTTTTGCTTCTATTCCCTGCAATGCCCTTATTCGCCGATATACAATTTTTGTTAAACTCTGTCCCTTCCTGTCCCATTCTGCTTGTGTTTACCCACAACACTATACTGTTCTGATGCCTCGATCTTTCTTTTTGGATTTCTAAATCTCCCTTCAGCTGAACCCTCCCCCCCACTCCACTCCATTAGTTCTCAAACTCTAGCCTTATCTGCTGGCACACTCTTAAGTTTGTATGCTCTGTCCCTTCCTGCCACACTCTGATTATCATTACCCTCATTGCTATCTTGTTCTCTTGCCTTCTCCTCTTTAAATTATCACATCTTCCCTCACTTGATCCCTTGCCCCGACTATTTAGTTTAAAGCCCTTTCTACCACCCTAGTTATATGACTTGCCACATCAGTGGTCCCAGTATGGTTCAGGAGAAGACCTTCCCAACGGTACAGTTCCCACTTTCCCCAGTATTGGTGCCAGTGCCCTATGAATCGAAACCCATTTCTCCCACACCAGTCTTCGAGCCACGCATTTAACTTTCTAATACCAATTTGCTCATGCTTGGGTAATAACACAGAGATTATTACCTTTGAGGTTATGCTTTTTAACATAGCCTCTAGCTGCTCATACTACCGAAGCAGAACCTCTTTCCTAGTCCTTTCCTAGGACTGTGCCCTCATGATGGCGAGGTTGTGCAGGATGCAGCAGAACACCACAAATCATGACACCCACTCTGTCAGGTACTGGAGGGCTTCTCCAGAATGGTTTAGGCAACAGAAGCATTGTTTCAGCATTCCAATGGTTTGCTCGAACACATATCTCGTGGCAGATTGGCTTTCATTGTATGCATGTTGCCCATTTGTGGATCCATACGCACTGGAGTCATGACCAATGTTGTCAGTGGATAGCCCTTTGACGCCCAGTAGTCACTCTTTGGTTTACTGTGATGGCTTAAATGCAAATGACACAGCAGATTGTCACAGAATGAACACATCATGACAGCAGCCAGGATACTGTGTATTGACCTGTATGATTCTCTATGTATGATCACACAACAACTTTACGTTGACGGAGTGGAATCCCTTTCAGTTGCGGTTCCCCTCAGAGTTGGCACGTGGTGCCCACAAAGTGTTGTCCATGCAGTCAATGGTAGCCTACACTGTGAGGAGGCCTGCAATCTCATGAAGCTGCATGCTCACTCTGTCTTCTGCTTGCTGGCAAGAGAGAATGAATACTATTTTGCATGCAAACATCAATTAATCACCTTTGTGCATTCCCCTTGTGCTTGTCTTGCGTATGCCATTGCCTGTCCCAGTGCTCCTACACTGTGCTACCCAGTTACTGTGGCATGGCTGGTGGAAGGTTGTTGACTTTCAGTGGGGGAAATGACTTTCAGTGGGAGAGACTGCAGATGACATTAACTGAGCAGCTCTGGGCCTAGAAGACCTTGATTCAAACTGCACCATCTAGGCATGGGTGGTTGCAGTCTGGAATGGCTGGCTGACAGGCAATAGCAAAGGCCCTGGTGGAGTGGCAGTGGTAGGAGCACAAATGCTATCATACTGAGAAAGGGCTACAGGTTTGTGCTCCATGGAGCCAATGCAATTCTCCTGCGGTGGTGCCCAGCAATCCTAGTGATCTATTGGAGGACAGATAGCTGGACTGCTGTGACATCTTGCAAGGCCTTTCAAGCACTGGTATCTGCAGCCATGATGGTAGCAGTAGTCTGAGTTTGCATGGAACTAAATTGATTTTGCATGACTGAAGTCTGAGCTTCCACTGCAGCAGCCAGACCTTGGGTGGATTCAACTTGTGTTGCAATGGAAGCTGAGATATTGACAATCAGATGCTGCATCATGTAGTCAGCTCTCTTTGAATAGAGAACCTCAGTGACCTCCCTTATGCAACAGTGGATCACAAACCGGGAGATGTTGCAAATATCTCTAGCTCCAGCCTGGAAGGAGCCAGGAGCATAAAAATTAATTGCCACATTCACCATCATGGCCACTGGCAATGCAGCCCTCGTTCTGCTCTAAGGTTATTTTTTTATTTTATTTAGAGATACAGCACTGAAACAGGCCCTTCGGCCCACCGAGTCTGTGCCAACCAAGAACCACCCATTTATACTAACCCTACAGTAATCCCATATTCCCTACCACGTATCTACACTAGGGGCAATTTACAATGGCCAATTTACCTATCACCTGCAAGTCTTTGGCGGTGGGAGGAAACCGGAGCACCCAACGAAAATCCACACGGTCACAGGGAGAACTTGCAAACTCCGCACAGGCAGTACCCAGAATTGAACCTGGGTCCCTGGAGCTGTGAGGCTGCGGTGCTAACCACTGCGCCACTGTGCGGCCCAACTGTGGCTATAGCTGTGGCTGCAGCAGGTGGCAGTTTTCAGTGAGAACATCCTTACTGAAGCACAGACATCTCACACAGGTTCAGGTAGAAAAGTTGCCCCCTTAACACCTTGGGCGTACACAACCTCTTGCTGAGAGCGCTTCTCCCCTTCACCTCCTTTCTCTTCTAACAGCTTGCCTGCTTTGCATGTTCTCTGCTTATTCTTCCAGTCATATATTCCAAGGGGATGCCTACTACTGCACCAATGTCTCGGAGCAACTGGTTTGTGCAGAATCCTTGAATTGCTTTAGCATCTGCCACATCACTCCCTATAAACTTTTTTAACTAGGTACCAAAGACTTATACAATTGTAGCAACAGCCAGTAGAAATCAATCAGCAACTAACCTGAAAGTAGTTCATGATCCCTCTAAATGGCCCTGTTGAGGGTCCTTCCAGCTGCTGAATGCATGTTCAGCTGTGCATGATTAAGAGACAGTATTAGCTGGAGCGTTAAGCTCCAAAATGGCAGCACTGGTGTCAAATCAGCATTACATGCTGATTGATATCATAATCTCCATACTCTGCATACTTCCAGCAGATGCTCACTGTATGCATGCTAATGCACTCATCAATATGACATCTGGGGTGACTCGCACCTGAAGTGTGGGCATGCACCATGGACACTACTTTGGGCCTCTAAGGCTATTTGTAGCACCCAAAATATGGCTGAATTTTGTGCTGATTGTCCTTTAGTCCATTGGAGCTCCAACAACATTTTTAGACAAAACATGAGCCACAAAATAAAATCCATGTAGTTACATTTTCTCTTAATATAAAATGATTAGAACAAAATTTCTTGATGTTCATTTTGTTTTTTTATGTGGCCATTGGTTTCTAGGAAATGTTTCTAAAAATATGTTAATGCTACAGATCTTTAGGGACTTTAACATAGCTATATAATACATTAGATCAGACAACACTACCCCACATACATCTGCGTTCACTGCACTGAATCAGCTTGTATCATCATTGATAGACATGCTAATTAAGAGATCTGTCAATAGATTTGTAGATTTTGGACTGGCATTTAGTCAAATGTCGAATGCTGTATTTCATTCATCAAGCAAATGTTTGGGAACTGGAAAGATTCATGTTTACAGCAAAATGAATAAAATGTCTCGATCTAAGTTAAGTCCTGGTTCATATAGTTTGAATATTACTCAAAATGGGTGGTTATCTTTTATTGGTATTTTATTAAAGAGATGATTGTGGCCCATCCCTTAATGGCTGTGTAAAAACATCCCTCCCACCACATCCCTATCCACACAATGTGTATGTCAAACCTTTCTTCATCTGATGCTTCAGATGAATCTTCTACATCCCCTTCATGGTTTGTGCTGCAGCTTCAAGTGGATTCTGCTCTCATAGCAACGGTGAGGATTACAAGGGCAAGGATATCATGACCTTTTCAGTTAACCTTTCATTGCAGCAAAAATGCCATAGCAAGACATTATTGCCATACGTAGCCAACACAGACAGCATCAGGAACAATAAGTGAAAAAATAGAAGTGGCAATAGATGAAGATTACTTTCTGTCCATGTTTAGTTCTGGACTTCATTTCTCCTGTTTTTGTGTATGTGACTGAATCAATGAATAAGAGAGTAAGAGAGAAAGCAAGTGATAGAGAGAGAGAGAATGAGAGAGAGAGAGAGAGAGAGACAGACAGACACACACACACAGGGGTAGAATTAACTCCAGTCCATCTTCAGCCTTAGGTAAGTCCTGGAGATGGGTGGGGAAGGAAAACAGCAGGTTGGGGATTGTGGCCGGGGGCAGGAGTACTGTGGAGCCAGGAGAAACATTCCTGCTCCTCCTGGCTCCACATTAAACTTAAAAAAAAATATTTTTTGATGATGGCCATTTCCGAGGCAACATTCATGCCAGCAAAATATGAGATGAGCTGCCAGTGCTGGTTCTGCCTGGGCTGTCTAATTCCTTAAATGGGCAAGCAGCTTACCACCTGCTTTACGAGTCTGCCCCAAAGACATGAAAATCATCTGAGACCAATATGGTATTGGATGTTTTTCAGTTTTTGTTTATGAGCAGGGTATAGCCCTGCATTTTTACTCCACATAGAACGGTTGGAGAAAAAGAGGAGTTACAGTGACAGAGGAAAATACGATAGTTTAGAAAAGATGCAAGTATTTTTCTCAACTTATGTTTTACTAAGTTCTGTCTTGAAAAATACCCGCAAAACATTCTATGTTGGAATCGTTTCTGGAAGAATGCATCAAAATAATAAACTCTATTTATTTAGTAAAGCTAACATCAGGATGAATCTTTAACATTTTGTGTAGCTGAATGTCATTTAGTCTATGAAAATCACATGTTGACCCCTTCAAACATTTTTGACATTGTTGAAGAATATTCTGGCTATGCCATTCAGATTAAACCAACTGTTTTCACATCATGAAATATAGATAACTATTTTTGGAATAGCAGCAAAAACTATATTGGATTCTGCAATCAATATAACTGTGCACCATTGGATTTTCATCCCAATACATTTTTCAAAACTGACTCTCAATTCATTTTAGATACTGGGCTGGATTTTAAGAGCCTGCCGCTGATCTCGGCAGCAAGCTCAAAAAATGGTGGCCCGCACGCCAAAGAGCCGCCGCAATCTCCCGCACGGTGGCTCATTTAAATAGACGCGGTGGCCCGCCCAGCCCCATCACATGGATGCGGTGGGCTTCCCGTCCCCAGAAATGGCATCAGTTGCTTGTGTGCAGGCGCTGGCGCCCTTTTTAAAGGGCAGCCAGCCCTGCTGGCAGTTTTAAATTTTTAAAGCTACGCCCTCCCAAAAGTACTCAAATAAATTTCTAACGCCGCTTTTCCACCCCCCCCATAACAATTACATTAACTATTTGCCCTTTCCCTCCCCAAAACAATTACCTTTTAAATCTGACCTATCTCCCCCCAGGCTGCGCAAAGTTTAAAGTTAACCCCTTTCTACCATCCCCTACACTCATTACATTTATTTGACCCCTTTCCACCCCCCACCCACACTGAGAATTCTATCTCCTCCACCCTCCCCACCAGTGTCACACCAGCTTTCCCCAGACAGTGAATTGAAGGCGCGGGAGTGACGGCCGCCACACTGAGGATCGGGGCAGGCCCAGAAGATGGAAGGCAAGTTTATTTAAATGTATTCATTTTATTGATTTAAATACTGAAATTCAGGTTCCATCACCCAGGAGCGGAGTCTCGCCGCTGCCAGGAGTATTGGTCAGGCCCTCTCGGCACCGCCATGGAGTCCATAGTCATGGGCTTGGTAAAATCCAGCCCACCATAAGGGAAAAGAATTACCTGCAGTAACATGACCTAACAAGACTTCATACATCACAGAAATATAAACCATGGGTTTGTACTGAAATGCCTGGTTTTTTTTACTGTTGAAATTGTAATTTTCACTTTTCTCATTAACATTTAGGAGCACAATGTACTGTTCCTGAAAGACAGTTGGTGAAGCATAGAACTGGAGCCCAACTCAACACACTTTTATATTCATTTATCGAGTTACAGATTACAAGCATACAACTCCTAATCCAACAAGCACAGTTTTAGTCTGTGTCTATTTATAAGGGCTCAAGTGAATGCCCAGTTGATGCCCACCACGCGCACACAATTAAACACAATTAATATACAATTAATAGACAAGAATTCTTCTTGCCTGCAGATGTATTCAAATGTCTAAAATCACTACCTGGAATGTACTTTCATAAATAGGAGCAGTTACAGTCAATGGTAGTACCGATAACTCAGAAAACATATCATCTTGGGAGTTCTAACTAATGCAGGGATACACTCAGAGCCAATATCCAATTGTGACAATGTAGCAAAGATAACAGCACATCAGAAAACACTACAGGAAGGCCATCAAGTTAGAAGCAATTAATCTTGAATGTGAAGTGCACAATTCAAATGAAGTACACTTGGAAAAACTGGACAACAGCAATGAGCAGTGGAATGAAACAGTAAACACTACAAAAAATAATATGTTTTAAGTTTTCTCTTTCTGCTACCACAAGATTGAAAAAAAAACTCCAGAGAACCTGGCATTAATAAAAAATAAAAAGTGTGCACCTTGAAAGCTTCATGGCTGCCTGAAATAATGGCCATGCCTTTGATTTTACACAGACATCCTACTGTTAGCATCTGAAAACTACAAAATTCACATTAATAACACTGACAAGACACTGATAGCAGTCTGATTTTTTTCTGAGACACTTCTATAATTTAAAGGCTCCAGTTGTCATATTATACAATAAGGTACCACCTGTAGAAAGCATTCAGCAATGCGAGCATACCTCCTGATGGTTGCTGAACTACATTACAAAGGTATTTTATACTATGGTCAAAATGAATTATTCTCATCTGCATGCTTGGTGCATTTAATGGGAGGCTTAATGTATACATGAGAGAGAAAGGGATAGAGGGTTCTGGAGGCAGAAAGGGAAGAGGTAATTATAGTGGGAGAAATCTCACATGGTGTGTAAACAATTTTTACAACAAGTTCCTCGGAATGTTTTATGACATTAAATGTGGTAAAAAAATGCAAATGGTTGTTATTATTGTAAAATCCAACATAGGTGAGTTGAGCCAATGTCCTGTTGCTATGCTGTCGATTCTGCATAATTCAAAGTAGTTAATCCAAAAACTCATGCTACAGAAGAGTGCAACAAAAGAGAGTGTCCATGTTTGTAGGACAGGCCATCCTCCTGTTGAAGCAGAGAGTGAACAGAGCTGGAAAAGAAGGAGTGAACGTTTGCCCCTTCTGACAACAATCTTATTTCAACCAAGTTGCCTTTTCGGGCTGACAACTAACTTGCTGTGCAGTACAGAAATGTTGAAAGTTGTATACTAATTAAATTTTTCTACATGGGGTTATTAAATTACAATTGTAATTGTACTTTAAAAATAATGAAATGGCTGCATCCTACTTCAGGGTGTCCAAAGGATATGAAAGATGCTATATAAGAGGTTTGGAATAAAAAATGAGGAAGTGATGCTTCAGATGTACAAAGACTTGCTCAGACCCCATCTGAACATCGGTTTTGGGTATCATTCCTCAGGGTGGGTATACTGACTTTGGTACAGTGCAGTTTCACTAGAATGAATCAGTGGTTTAAAGGGTTAAATTATGAGGAAAAGTTGTATAAATCTGCTTTGTAATCCCTTGAGGTTAGAAGGTTGAGGGGTGATCTAATGAAGATCTTTAAAATTCTAAACTGATTCAATAGGGTAGATGCAAATAAGCTATTTATTCTGGTGGGGGGATCCAGAACAACTGGCCATAATCTTAAAAGTTAGAGCTAGGCCATTTAGAAGTAAAATCAAGAAGAACATTTTCAGACAAAGGGTAATGGAAATTTTAACTCCCTTTCCCAAATGTCTGTGGATGCTATGTCAACTGAAGTTGACATTGAGATTGAGATAGCTAAGTTTTTGTTTGGCATGGGTTTTGTTTGCTTGAGATACAGTTCAGCCAAGATTTAATAGAATGGCAGAACAGGCTTGAGGGGCTAAATGACCTATTGCTGTTCCTGTGCTCTTTCTTTCACTGTCTTGGGCCTCTGGTAATTTTTGATATCTTGTGTGTGCTTCCAGGATAAACATTCCCACAATTATCATGATCAAATGTCGACGAAGCAAATGGTCATCACAATTATAGAGCTATCCACATTTGATGAAATGCCACTTGGCATATTAGGCCCAGATCCATCATAAGAGTTGGGCACGATGGGTTTGAAAGGATGCTGCTACTATCCATTGAGTTTTTTTCTTTTTCTTAGTTATATTGTTAACCTTACTCTCTAAGTAACACAGAACTATACATTGGTTGGAATTTTAAGCCTCCAACCCTACACCGCCCCCCCCCCCCCCACCACCACTGGAGTGGGCTGGGAGGCAGGGGGAGTGTAAAATCAGGTGAGATGGCGGGGTCGCCATGCCTGCTGCCTACCTGCTTCCACTGGTATTTTACCAGCAGCTTGGGAGATGGCAGATGCACGTCTGCTCTTGGTTCAATTGAGGCCCTTAAATGGCTAATTAATGGCCACCTAAGTGCTTCCCACCGCCACTGATATTTTACTAGCAGTGGATGGACACATTGTCATCTGGGGAGACTGCCCAGTAAAAACTGGTGGCCTCCCTGTAGCCACGGTGAGGGTTCCCTCCTTATTGGGCACCCCGTGCCCCAAGGAGGGCCCCCACAGCAGCAAGAGCCACCTCTACAGTAAGAACCCCCTGCTCTCTCTATTGACCCCCACTTCCCCTCGCCAGGGCCTGCCTGATTGACCCCAGCTAGCCCTGACCCACTGCACTCTGAGCCTCCTCAATGTCTGCTGCTCCGGGGACTGCTGCAATCCGAGCAATGGCCACCGCTCCCAATGGCACTGCTGGGACTGAGGAGCTGTCAACGCTCTGATTGGCCTGCAGCTCTTGGAGGGGGGAACATCCTGCTTTTGAGAAACGGAAGCCACAACCTCAGGCAATTAACTGCCTGTGGAGCATGAAATATGGTCATGTCTTCCAGGGCTGGAGAAGGCAGGCTTGCCTTGGTCTTTCCAGCCAGTGGGCGAGGCCACTGCCTCCTCAGTAAATCCTGGCCACTGTTCAACAGTAGCATGCCAAACAATATATTAGCACATTGTCTATTTTAACAGCAATTTCATTTTAAATGCTCTGGAGCACATCTTTTCCATTTTCTATAGACGTTTCTTAAGCGGCACAGTGGCGCAGTGGTTAGCACTGCAGCCTCACAGCTCCAGCGACCCGGGTTCAATTCTGTGGAGTTTGCAAGTTCTCCCTGTGTCCGCGTGGGTTTTCCCCGGGTGCTCCGGTTTCCTCCCACAAGCCAAAAGACTTGCAGGTTGGTAGGTAAATTGGCCATTATAAATTGCCCCTAGTATAGGTAGGTGGTAGGGAAATATAGGGACAGGTGGGGATGTGGTAGGAATATGGGATTAGTGTAGGATTAGTATAAATGGGTGGTTGATGGTCGGCACAGACTCGGTGGGCCGAAGGGCCTGTTTCAGTGCTGTATCTCTAAACTAAACAAGCTAACAGCAACTGGTGGCAAGCAAAACCCAAATACTTTACAGCAAGTCATGTCACATGGAAACACAAATTGAGCTGCAAGCCTCATAGGATATTTAAACAACTGAAGCAACCATCATAAGTAAGGAGATAACTTATGAGGTATGGCAAGCAACTGCCCAGCGTTACAGATCCAGACATTCTTCTGCTATTTATGGAAAAGTGTGATTCCTTCTTAGCCAGTTTTCAGAAGGGATTGGATGAGCTACTGTTTTTTTTTTACTTTTTTGACACTGCTCTGAATACCCTGAAAAAGCTGTTGAAGAATGGGAAGAGTACACTCTGAGCAGCAATACACAATTTGAATAACAGTAGTGTTCCACTTACCACAAGGCAACTTCATGTGCATGGGGAGACCAGAGGTAACAAAGTCAGACACAGGTTCTCTCATGAACGTTGTGATAGAAGCTATTGTAATCCTGAGTTCCATGTTACAATAGTCCTTTGCTGCCATATTTGATAGATTGGGCAATTAGCTTGTGGCCATAATGGATAACTTCACATTCCTCAGTGGTACCTTATCGTTGGCTCACAAAAAGATTGCTGATCATCTAACAGAGGTGCCCAGCACCTGGAACATGGCAGGGAAACGAGCAAATGAAGAGTGGCTACACATCTGCCCAACCCAACCCATGCCAGGAGGGAGAAATTAGACACTTTGCACTGCATTAACAATTTGACTAGTTCAAATAGATAGTCTGCTTTACCTTTCAACATTCATTACCATTCCATCTCCTAGGCACAGGAGTATGATTGGAAACAACTTTCATTTTCCATCAAAGTGATTTCATTGAGTTGGCCACACTACAATTGTCCAATGAACAGCTCTTTAGAAAATAGATATTTTCTCAACAAATCAAGTAATAGAAATTGAATAATCTACTTTACCATACAACATTCTACATAAGTTAACTGCAAATCCTAAAACCTTTCAGAAGGACAAGCCAAATGCCAGTTGCAGCTACAATTTTGGAATACATACCCTTTGCCAGCAGGCTGTAGGATGTGTTCTTATAGAGGGAATCTAAAACTCAAAATTTAAAATATTAAACTAATATCAGGCAAGCCCCCCACCTGCCAAGACTGAGGCACACATTATTTCGCCACATGAACATTAAAACTTTAAATTTCAAGCCCTGACTGGAAAGACATTTGCATAGTATCCAACAGTGTTGGAATAATGCGGACACACTTGTTGCTTCCCCAATACACAGAAGAAGTGGTCAGACTAGTTTTGATTACATGACTAACTGTTGGAGGTTTTGAATTTGAACTTCCAACAGAGGATTTGAGATGAGAAAGCCGTGTGCTCCCAGTTGGAGCAGAACCTCCTTGTCAGTCCTGCCTGCCTCCATCTCTTTCCCATGGAATTGAATCTTGTGAAAGTCTCCTACGTGAACAAGGTTTAAGAAGAACACTGGGCCCCGATGAACAGCAAGACTACCTACAATCAAGTATGCTCAAAGCACAGTAAACAAGAAACTCTTCTGATAGTGCCTCAAACCCCTCTCTACTATATTTTCCTCCTCTTTTCTGTCCCTATTTGTATCTGTGTATCGCGTGTGCATGCTAGCATGGGCACTTTGTATATCTGTAGGTGTTAACTGTATTAGAGTTTAAATTTAAGGTTTAATACATTTCATTTTTCTTTTTTAAACCTGAGAAAACCTGGTGTGTTGGTTTCTTTACCTTATAATTGGGAAGCTGTGAACAAGGATTCACAAAGGGGGAGTTCAAAACACAGTGTGTTTAAAATTAAACCCTGTTACAATAAGACCAGGTGAGGATAGTAACAGACTCCTAGCTACCTTTCTCACCTGGTTGTAACAGAAATTTGGGTGTTAGCATCCGGAATTTTAGCCACAGACAAACGAGTGAAATTGGAAGTGGGAAGCCAAATTGTTCCCAATCAACAAGAGCAAAGATTAATACAGGTTTTCTAGTGGTTGTATGTGATTGAATACTAACAAGTTTGCAACTGAAGTGAGTAGCTCTCCAAGCCAAGGTGCAGTAACTTGCGATAGTTAAAAGCACTGTCTATGGAGGAGTTGAGGAAAATGGCTGAACAATGTGGGATCACTGTACATGGCAAGGCTAGGAAGTCTGAACTCCTAAGACTAGTGGCCAACCATTTTTCCCTTGAATCTGAAGAAGCAGAAGCAGTGTTAGAAGTAGACCCAGACAGGGTACTGCGAGCAAAGATACAATTGGAACAAAGGAAACTTGAATTAGAGGAAAGGGAAAAAGAGAGAGAGAGGCAGGAGAGGAAGAAAGAGAGAGCCTTCCAAAAGGAATGTGAAGAAACTGAAAGACAGGAAACGTAACGAGAGAGAGAGAGAGAGGAGAGAGAAAGAAAGACAGGAGAAGGAACAAGAGAGACAAGAGAGAGAGAGAGAAAGAATATTCTGGAAAGAATCTGAAGAGACAAAATGGAAGTGGCTTGAATTAACAAGGGGTCGACAGAGTAACCCCAGTGAAAGCATGGCCAATATGGAGGAGCACAACAGGGCTGGGTACAAGATTGCTAAAACGTGTTCAATTAATTCCAAAATTCAATGAGGAAGATGTGGAAGTTTTTATGTACCTTTTGAGAAACTGGCAAGGCAGCTAAAATGGCCAGCTGAGACCTGGTCTCTCTTATTGCAAAGCAAACTAACCGGAAAAGCCCATGAGGTTTATTCTTTGTTGCCAGATGAGAGTTCATTAAATTATGAACAGACCAAAACTGCTATCCTCAGGACATATGAATTAGTACTCGAAGCCTATCGCCAAAAGTTTAGAACCCTCAAAAAGCAAGCCAATCAAACTTATCTGAAGTTTGAAAGCAGCTGGCTTTTGACCAGTGGCTGAGGGCTTTAAAAATACAATTCAGCTATGAGACTCTCAGAGAAGTAATCCTGTTAGAGGAATTTAAAAACTGTCCCCCATTCTCAATAAAGACCCATGTGGAGGAGCAGCGGGTTCAGGGACCCCGGCCAGCAGCCGTTCTGGCTGATGAATTAGCTTTAATTTATAAGTCGGTTTCCCGGGAAGAACCTTTCCTATCACCCCCATAAATCCGAAAAGGACAAAGGGTCGGAAGGTGAAAGAAGCTCAGGCAGTCCTGGAAGAGAAAAGAAAGCCGGAGCCCTCCTCTAGCCAAAAAGGAAGGTGCTGTGAGCAAGAGTGAGGCCCGGAGACCTGTGTGCTTCCATTGTCATAAGGCAGGGCATTTAAAAGCTGATTGCTGGAAACTAAAGGGAAAACCGGTAGGGTTAATCAGGGCACAGCCACTCAGTGATGATGGGGACCTAATGCAAAGCACAGCAGAACAAGCTTTAACTGCAGTACAAGTGCAACCCAGGAAGCTTACTACACCCAGTGCAGGAAAAGTTAATAGAATTCCTGAAGGTTATCAGGGTTTTGTATTTGAAGGGAAAGTAACCCCATATCCCTTGAGTAGGGCAAGCAAGCCAATAGTAATTCTCAGGGACACAGGGGTGACTAGATCCCTTTTACTGGGAAAAGGCCTGACCTTTCCCCCAGAGAGTGCAGTGAACACCAAAATGGTGGTGAATGGTATTGGAGGGCAGTGTATACCTGTACCTGTACCTGGTGTGCGACCTAATTTTGGGAACGCTGACTGTAGGGATTGTCCCCAGTTTGCCTGTGGACGGGTTGACCTGCTCCTAGGTAATGAGCTGGCAGGGGTGAAGGTGGTTGCTGTCCCAGTAGTGAAAGGAAGACTGCAGGAGGTCAGAGAGACAGGGCAGTGGCAGGAGATAGTCCCCTGCAGAGTCCCTGGCTGTGTAGTGCGTCAGGCCATGATCAAATCAGCTCCCCCAGAGGAGATGCATTGGCGCTACAGGCAAGTGACCATGAAGTCTGCCTGTCCAAGACTTTCTTTGGAAAGTTAGGAGACCCAGGGAATAAATTAAATGGGTTTTCCCTAGTCGAGGCTTAGCGAGCCGACCCAGTTTTGTAAGAGTTAGCACAGGCTGCCCAGTCTGAAAGTGAAGCAGAGGGAGTCCTGATTGCTACTATTCAGAGAACGAGGTACTGATGAGGAAATGGAGTTCTCCTCACAGACCTGAGAGCAAGGAATGGACAGTAGTTCAACAGTTAGTGGTGCCACAGAGGTACTGAAAAGAAATATTAAGAAAGGCCCACGAGACCACAGTGGTTGTATATGCCGGTATAAGAAAGACCAAAGCCCGCTTAAGGCAGCAGTTTGACTGGCCAAAACTCTACAAAGGTGTGGTAGAGTACTGCAGGAGTTGCCACATGTGCTAGGTTGAGCGAAAACGATAGCAGTTTGTCATTCAGAGAGCACCGAGATGAATTAGGAGGACAAGCTGTAGGAGAACACTACCTGATAGGTCTACCAAAGGGAAGCATAGGAGTAGGCATTAGAGCACATCCACCCCACAAATTTTAAGCACTTTATTTCTCCTTGCTGTGGACAACCTTTGTTGGGAAAAGCCAGGTTCCGGCAATTACTGATGGTAGGATGGTATAAGTTGTCAGTTAAGTTAAAGTCATTGGAGATGTATATGATTTTTTAAAGAATTATTCATTCTCGGGATTTGGACGTTTCTGGCAAGGTCAGCATTTATTGCCCATCACTGTTGTCCCTGAGAAGGTAGTGAAGGACCTTCTTTTTGAACTGCTGCAGCTAAAAGTTTGATAGAATTTAGCAGCTTGCTAGGCTACTTCAGAAGATAGTTAACAGCCAACCACAATGGTGTGGGACTGGAGTCACATCTAGAACAGACTGGGTAAGGATGGCAGATTTGCTTCCCTAAAGGACTCCTATGTGGTGTTTCATTCATTTGCAATACAGAGGCCAGATTTAAGAATGATAGGAACCAATTATCAATGAATGACTGTTACATCAATTTTGTTGGCTGCAACATTGCTTCCTTCATTTCCTACTTCTCTTCCTGACCCTTCTCCTCTGCTTGTGTTTCTGCCTCCTCTTCATTCTGCTGCATGCAGCAGACCATGGCTAATTTGTCCACGCATCTTTGCTTTAGCATCCCAGTGGTGCGCTCGGGAGTAATTCTGATTTGAAACATGTGCCTCATTATATTTACATTCAGCTACTGTTAATTTTTTTCCCTGCAGCAAATGTCAGGGCTGCACAGGATCCCCCTGGTATCCCAGAAACCAACCATTTACTTTATTTGTGCCTTCAAATAATGCATACAACATGGACTGCTTTATAATAAAGATATCGTGAGTGCTTGCTAGGATATCCTGTAACTTGGCACCACCTGAACATTGTTTGAATAGAAGAACTTTCTTTTTATGTGGACAATAAAATTAACATAAGGAGTCTGGATGGCTGCATGAGTACCGTGAATTGGCTTTTAGCAAACTTGGGCTGTTGGCAACCTTACAACCTAATAACATTTCTACACATCTTCTCCCTGATGCTTCCTTCCTGCAGAGATAGTAATGGAGGTATTGTTGAAAATACCAAAGGTTTCAGAGAGCAAATCATCCAAAAGTGCTTTACCTGAACCATTATTCCCATCCCAAAACACCAGCAGTCCTGCAATTCGTATCATCACCATTCTTACTACCACCATCCTAGCACCTTCGTTCAATCCTGCCGCGTGGGTCTTGGCCTCAGCTGATTACAAATATAAACACCAACACCAAATGCAGAAAATAGAAACTTTACTGCAACTACTCACTTCAGATTTTATTAATAATTAATTAGAATAATTAAGAATCAAATTTTTTCAACCCCCCTCTGTGCATGTCTTGTGCGCTCAATTATTTATCCTAGTGCTTCTATGATGTCTGTAGCCAATGGCTACAGATACAGAGATGGAAAGCTGCTGATCTTTCATTGACAATATTTCAGATATCTATGATGGGTGGCCTCGAGCAGATCTGGACCTTGAGTGCCCAGCCATAGACTGCTAATCTCAACAAAGGCTCGTACAGTGTGGCACCACTGACTGTCAGGCATTGCAGCCATGTCTCAGGAACTAAACTCCTCGCATCGCCTTCACAGTAAAGGAAGAGGTTAATACGCCTGACATTGCAAGGACTGGAACTCGCTAAAGTTAGTGTGAGCAAAAAACAGCATTAGAAAAACTAATAGCACTAAAGACTGACACAGTGGCGCAGTGGTTAGCACTGCAGCCTCACAGCTCCAGGAACCCGGGTTCAATTCTGGGTACTGCCTGTGCGGAGTTTGCAAGTTCTCCCTGTGACCGCGTGGGCTTTCGTCGGGTGCTCTGGTTTCCTCCCACAGCCAAAGACTGGCAGGTTGATAGGTAAATTGGCCATTGTAAATTGCTCCTAGTGTAGGTAGGTGGTTGGGATTACTGCAGGGTTAGTATAAATGGGTGGTTGTTGGTCGGCACAGACTCGGTGGGCCGAAGGGCCTGTTTCAGTGCTGTATCAATAAATAAATAAAATCCCAAGGACTTGATGGTGTCAACCCCAGGGTTTAGAGGACATCGGTGTGGAAATTGCAAATGCATTAGCCACAATCTTCCAAAGCTCTCTCAATTCAGGAATTGTCCATTAAGATTGAACAATTGCAAATGTAACTCCATTATTTAAGAAATGTGTGAGAGTGAAACCAAGAAATGATAGACCTGTTTGCCTAATGTCTGTTGTGGGGAAGTTATTGGGATCTGTAATTAAGCACAGAGTAACTGAGCACTTAGAGAAAGATGAGCTGATTAGAGATTAACATGGATTTGTAAAGGATGGATCATGTCTAATGATACAGTTTGAATTTTTTGAGAAAGTAACGAAAGTAGTAGATATGGGAGCGTCTATGGATGCATTTTTATTGTACTTCCAGAAGGTAATTTATAAGGTTCTTAAAGATTGATAAAAGTCTAATGAAAGTGAAGGCCAATTATTGACTTGGTTAGGAGATTGGTTAGGTGATAGTAGGCATACAGTTAGGATAATAAATATGTACTCGAATTGGAAGAAAATGAAAAGTTGTGTCCCACAAGGATCAGAGCTGGGGCCTCAACTATTCACCATATTTATTCATGACTTTGACAGTTTGCTGATGACACAGTAAGTATTAATTGTGGCATAGGAAATAGCATAGACGGAAGCATAAAACTACTAAGAGATAATGATAGATTAAGTGAGTGGCTAAAACTGTGGCAGATGGATTTCAATGCAGGTAAGTGTGAGGTCATCCATTTTCAACCAGAAATTGTTAGATCTGAGTACTTTTTAAATGGTGAAGAGCGAGGAACAGTGGAGGCCCAAAGAGATGTAAGTATCAATGAACATAGGTCTCTAAAATGTAGTAATCAGGTACAAAAATAATCAATAAGTCGAAAGGAATGTTAGCCTTTATCACTAGAGGGCTAGAATATAAAGGTGAAGACATTTTCTGATAGCTATACATAGCCCTGGTTAGACCACATTTGGAGTATTTGGTATAGTTCTAGGCACTGAAATGTTGAAAGGATATATTGGTCTTGGAAGGCGTGCAGCGAAGATTCACTAGCATATTACCAGGGCTTCCTTTTTTCTGTCCAACTTTGTGTGCCTTTATTGTATATTTTCTTTGTTGTTTCATGGTTACGTTTTATGAGGAGATTTTACAGAAGTTAGGCTTGTATTTCCTGGAATATCGAAGGCGGGATTTTCTTGAAAGTTTTTGGATTTTGGAAGCAATTAGCAGAAAAGATAGAGAAAACCCTTTTCCACTGTTTGGAGAGTCTAGGACAAGGGGGCATAACCTGAAAATCAAAGCCAGCCCATTCAGGAGGGAAGTTAGGAAACCTTTCTTCAAGTAAAGGATGGTAGAAGTGTGGAACTCACTCCCACAAAAAGCAGTTGATGCTGGCTCAATTAATAATTTTAAATCTAAGATTTATAGATTTTTGCTAGTAAAGGGTATCAAAGAATATGGAGCCAAAGTGGGTGGATGTAGTTCGGATGCAGATCAGCCATGATCTCATTGGCAGAACAGGTTTGAGGGGTTCAATGACCTACTCCTGTTCCTATGTTCCGCAGCAACCTCTTCCCACTAACAATAGAAAGGTTTCTGCCCCTGCTGGTGGAACAGGGTCTCCCTCTGTTTATCCATCACGTGGTCTTGAAAGCATTTTTCTCTTTCTGTCTGCAGTCACAGTGCATCCTCCCTTTATGATTGCTTTTAGATGGCATCAGTTGTCTGATTACCTGTCCCTGTCACTCCCAAATAGGCATGCAATTAATAAATAGTGCCTAGCCCATGTTAACAAGTTGGTATCACCAATTGCACATGGATCCTGCACCATCTAAACATATTTTGGCTGTATTAAGTTTCAAGGCCAATGAGCCGATTGGTCAGCAAAAGGTTTTTTTGTAAAGCTGGAAAAGGGTGAAAAGGCACAATAACCAATGAAGATTATCTGATTGAGGCAACAAAAGCCATGAAAAATACAAAAAGATACGCAAAGGTAGACAGACATGAAGGTAGAATTGCAAATGCAGGATGTAGAAAATAAGATGCAAAATGCCAGTCACTCATCTTGCCAGGTCAACATGATGGGTACAGACACCCTGTCAAAACTGAAGGATCTACATCTGAAATGCCAATCCACCTTAACTGTTCCTTTGTTTAGTTCAACTCCGTTATAGTATCTTTCATTTCCCAATTCTAATGTGCCAAAAACATTAATCTATCCTTTCTCTTTACAGATGCTGAGAGCCTTGCTGTGCATTTTGTGCTTTTTTTTGTTGTTTCAGATTTCCAGCAGTTGCTATTTTTGTTAAAACTTAATTTTGTATCTGATTAATACCAGTTTTTGCACCGGGCACCTTTCTTTAAGAATCCACTTCAGTAGGCCAGGCCAGTGGATTAGTTACGCGGTCATTTATATGATGAAGCTCAACAGAAGAATGGGAAATGGATGTGGGACCTGATGCCCATAATGATATGAAAATGAGACATGCCCTGTTCTCCAATGCAACTTCTCTTTACCTGCAGGTTTTCTTTATTACAAAATGTGGTGTGCTGCGAATGTGCTGCACAAGCTGTGGGCCCAATTCTCCAACCGATGTCTGTAGGGGAGATTCACAAACTGGAGGCTTGTATCTGCTTACCAATGCAACCTTACTAGGCTGCAGGCTTATATTTTCAGTTAGATAGCATTATCTTAAACTATCAACAGAATCAGGTTCAACAGAGGTTGAGAGTACAAATGAATTTAAATAAGACTTAGCTGTTCTCTACTGAAATTGAATTTTTGCCACAACCAGCACAAATTCTGCATGGAAACCACAGTAAAACTAAGGCATAAAAAATCAAACTGAATGGAGCGAAACACAGGGTGTGGAACGAAAGAAATTGAAAGCGATGCAATATGACTGAGCGATATATCTAGATATTTGTGTTTTGCTTGATTCTGTCAGTGCTGTGGATACACATCGCCTATCAGCCTGATGTTGTGGAACAGCATGATGCCTGTGAAAAATCATAGCAAACCAGTAGGAAGACAACTTTCATGTTTCATTGAAAGGTAAAATGAGGACACCCACCAGGAACTGTCACACAAGATGATGAAGTGAAAATTTAAATCTTCTTGGAAAGGAAAGGTGCAGCATCCAGCTCTCTATAAATATTTTCATCTCTATAACTTTGTAACACCAGAAAGCATAACGAAGGATTAACTGAACCAAAGATTAAACTTGTACTTCAGATCATTTTCAATAAATTAATTCTCAGCCAACTTGCAACCATAAGCATAGACGAGTTGAAATATTATAGCAACTGTTTGTGATATTTGCGATATTGGTAAAATCGGGGCTTTGCCTTCCTGTGGCATGGGTGAGCTTGTGCCAATAGGTTTGGCCCCACCAATTTTGCAAGGTGAGCTTCTCCTTCCTGTTTTTGTATGTTCCATGCAAATGAATAATTGACATAAGAAGTCCGGCCAGCAACGTTGCTGGCTAGGGACTGAGAAATCCGGCATTGCAGTAAATCTTAAATGGTTTAGAAGGATCTAATAGCATAAAAAATTAACGCTGTAGTAATCTGCACAGTTATGGAGCCATCCCTGCAGCTGTCAGCAGGTAGACAGGAGCAGATGGCATAGCTCTATAACAAGCTGTCTAGTGAAATGAAGATGGAGAAGACAGGTTTCCTTTGACATATCTAGAACAGAAAACTGTGGCACACAGAATATTACTCCGTAAGTAATATTTGAAAGGGTCTCCTGCAGCCAAGTATTCAAACATATTTTCCTCTTCATTTTTATGAGCATTCCCAAGAAGGGCTGCAGCTCCCAGTGCTGCTGAAGAAACCAGCTTCTCACAGCACTCATGAACATTCACTCCATCTATTATCAGCAGACCACAGATCCATCCACTCTGAGAGACTTTGATAATGAGGAGGGAGCACCAAGCGAAGCACTGAGCATGGGTCAGAATGACCAAAGGATAAATCAGTGGAAAACAGAAACATGTTCTCTGCAGAATCCAGGGATTTGAACCTGAGGCAGCCTGTTTATAAAGGGTTATTAACTGAGCACAGCCATATGATGAAGTCATATAAGGCTATTCAGAGCACTCTGTAAAGTACGATGATGAGTGTGGTTGGAGCCTCTAGTTACATCTGTACAGTTACGCAGGAGGACTGATTGACAATACAGAGTACCGTGAAGCATGTGACAACCCTAACCTGCAGTCGTGGACCCAGTAGCAGAATCCTAAGCACATTGGATCACCTCTTGTGAACGTTCAGAATGTGCTACACTTTGGGACATTATACGGCAAGTTGAATGGGAATAAGGCAAGTTATTCTTTTCTTTAGAAGCCTCACATAACACCGAATCACCAATGATAGCATTGAGGTAAAATAAAATGAAACACACATCCATGGTTCACTCATAGCAAAAGAAATTGTTGACATTTGATTTCAACTTTGCTCAGAGACTTTGACCTCGATATAGAGGGTCAGGGAAGAGGGACAGATTAAAAAGAGAAATGCACAGAACGTGACATCAAACGCACACACCATGGCAGCGGATATCGGGGTGTCTGAGTGTATGGTCATAAAGAGGCATGTTGTTTCATTAACATACTTAAATCAGGCCCCCTCGGTGGAATTGGGTGCCTGATTTGAAATTTACTGTTGCTGCACAGGTTGATTTGACGAGCATGCTCCCCAGAGAGCCAAACTTCAGCTCTGCTTTTTCCTTCAAATAAACTAGGCAGAGAGAATTGCCTTAAAATTAAAGATTTGTGATCAGTGCCTTGGAAGTTGGCATTAACCAGTTTGAACCTGTGACACTGATTAGTTTGGAGAAACTTGGGGAATCCTGTATTGCGGAAGGATTACAGTATCCTCTCATTCTACTTTTCCATGTCATAAGGGAAAATGTTTTTGCACTGGTGAAAAAGCATCAGGTTCTTACTTGGCACATCTGCACATTGTGGATTGATTAAATTTGCAAATGCTTCCTTTGGTAGCTTGGAAGGATCTGGAACCATAAAAGTTTATGATGGTTGTGACATTGACTACTAATGAGGTGGTTCTTTTGGAAAATGACAGATACATTGTGAGAATTTTAACCCCCATAAATGGGTGGGTTTAGGTCAGGTGGGATGCAACAATGTTAAAAATCTGAATCTCAACCCTAACCTGCCTCCAACAGGCCTACTTTTTTTTTAATTCATTCATGGGATGTGGGTGGCACTGGCCAGGCCAGCATTTATTGCCCATCCCTAATTGCCCTTGAGAAGGTGGTGGTGAGCTGCCTTCTTGAACCGCTGCAGTCCATGTGGGGTAGGTACACCCACAGTGCTGTTCGGAAGGGAGTTCCAGGATTTTGACCCAGCGACAGTGAAGGAACGGCGATATAGTTCCAAGTCAGGATGGTGTGTGGATTGGAGGGGAACTTGCAGGTGGTGGTGTTCCCATGCATCTGCTGCTCTTGTCCTTCGAGGTGGTAGAGGTCGCGGGTTTGGAAGGTGCTGTCTAAGGAGCCTTGGTGCATTGCTGATGTGCATCTTGTAGATGGTACACACTGCTGCCACTGTGCGTCGGTGGTGGAGGGAGTGAATGTTTGTGAATGGTGTGCCAATCAAGTGGGCTGCTTTGTTCTGGATGGTGTCGAGCTACTTGAGTGTTGTTGGAACTGCACCCATCCAAGCAAGTGGAGAGTATTCCATCACACTCCTGACTTGTGCCTTGTAGATGGTGGACAGGCTTTGGGGAGTCAGGAGGTGAGTTACTCGCCGCAGGATTCCTAGCCTCTGACCTGCTCTTGTAGCCACGGTATATAAGGTAGGACAACTTTTTTCTGCTTATAATGGAGGAAGTACTGGGGTGGGAGGGCGGCCACTGTGGAGTGGCAGGCAACCAACCTGCTCCCAGGAGGCAGGTTATCGATTTAAATATTAAAATGAGGCTGTGTGCCCCATATTTAACCAACAGCTGAATTTTCTGGGCCTTAGGAAACCCAACAGTTGAAGGAAGGTTGGGAAATCTGCTGGATCCAGGAGATAAGTGCCTTTCCACTTACCTGCTGGATCCAGCTTACCTGCTTCTCTCATGATCAGACACTCCGGAACTATTCTGATCTCCCCAGACAATTCAAATCTGCCTTCTGGCCTCCAATCTCCCTTGATCCTAGCCTCCGATCTCCCTCGATCCTGGCCTCCGATCTTTTCTCCAGACCCCACCCCCTGGCCTTTCTGATCCTTGCTGCTTGATTTATTCTGTTGCCAAACGCCTACCCATCTAACAGCCATCCAGAATTTTACACCACCCCAAAGAGCGGGATGGTGGTGGGGTGGGGTGGGAGGGTGGTGGGGTTCGGGTGGTGTAAAATGGAGCAGGAGGCTCCAGGAGTCCTTCCCAACCCGCTCCCGCCTCTGATGCCACTTTATACAGGGCAGTAGCAGCAAAAATCAGCCCGCCTACCCCAGTCCAATTGAAACCCTTAAGTGGCCACTTAACGGCTACTTAAGGGCTTTCACCCTCCTCCACGTGGATTTTACGTGTGGCAAGTGGGCGTCCTAGATCCAAGAGAAGCCGCCTGACAAAAGAAGGCGGCTCTCGAACATCCCGGGGGGGCCCTCACGATTGGGTACCCTGTGCCCAATGTAGGGCCACCCCCACTACCCCAACCACCCCCAACACCCAACCGACCACCCTTGCCGGGGCCTGACCAATTACGCCTGGCGAGGTACAAAGAACAAAGAACAAAGAACAGTACAGCACAGGAACAGGCCATTCGGCCCTCCAAGCCTGTGCCGATCTTGATGCCTGCCACAATTAAAACCTTCTGCACTTCTGGGGACCGTATCCCTCTATTCCCTTCCTATTCATATATTTGTCAAGATGCCTCTTAAACGTCACTATCGTACCTGCTTCCACCACCTCCCCCGGCAGCAAGTTCCAGGCACTCATCACCCTCTGTGTAAAGAATTTGCCTCGCACATCCCCTCTAAACCTTTCCCCTCGCACCTTAAACCTATGTCCCCTAGTAACTGACTCTTCCACCCTGGGAAAAAGCTTCTGACTATCCACTCTGTCCATGCCGCTCATAGCTTTGTAAACCTCTATCATGTCGCCCCTCGCCTCCGTCGTTCCAGTGAAAACAATCCGAGTTTATCCAACCTCTCCTCATAGCTAATGCCCTCCAGATCAGGTAACATCCTGGTAAACCTCTTCTGTACCCTCTCCAAAGCCTCCACGTCCTTCTGATAACCAAAACGTACCTGCCCTCCAGCCTCCCCAGCATCTTTACTTCTAGCTGGACTGTAGTCCCAGCAGTGGCCACCACTCTGAGTGGCACTGCTGGATCGAGGAGCTGCCGGCCCGCTGATTGGCCAGCAGCTCCATTAGGCGGGACTTCCTAACTCAAGCAGGTGGATGTCTCACCTCAGAACAATTGAAGTCTGGGTACGCGCAAAATGCAGGTCGGAACCCCAGGCGAGGCGGAAGCAGGTTCGCCACCGACTTTTCAGCCACTGGCCAGCTCCCGTCCACCTATGGTTAAATCCCGGCCCCAGTCTTTCAATCTGGCAAGCTGTGGCCGGGAAGCAAAGACTTAAACTGCTTTTAAATTTGACAGGACCAGACTGCAAATTTGCCTGCCCGCCCGCTCCCTCCCTGCCTTTGAAATAAGGTAGGGCAACTTTTTTCTCATAGTTTCTTTTAATTCTTTTTGATTAAAATAAAAACAAGGACCCTGATGCCTCAGTTCATAAATGTGGTACTGATCTATATAGACTAGAAGATTGTAAAGTTACATCACTGCCTCACTAGCCTGAGCCTGGGAAGGGTTAGAGTTAGGGTTAGGCTTGTTGGGGGGCTCTTCTTCATGGACAATCTGTCGCCCACAGAGGTCCAGCTCCACAAAATTCAGCCCTATGTTTGTATGGGTTCAGCACATTGCATGATACAGGTGTTAACCTTAGGGAGTTCCATCAGTCCTCCTTATCATTAAATTGACCATGGAAGTGAAGATCTCGTGGATTGTTTATGACGGTATTTTGCAATGGTCTCAAAAGCCAAACAGAAGATATGCTGAACAATTCCAGAGTCAAACCACTCCTCATGCTCAAATCCCATTAGTGGGAGTGGTTACATACTTCCATATCTTAGCGTTCAAAAATGTGTTGTAAAAATATCACAAAGCACAGGTTCTGACTACAATAATAACAATCTCTAAAGTTGGATGCCAAAATATACAAAATAACTGAGAGTAGTCAATATATGTTTTTTCACTCAGAAAGAATGGCAAGTCTATGACTTTTACCAACAGAGAAAGTTATCATTTGCCTCCGCTAAAGGTCTTTTTAAAAATCAGTTTAAAACACCATTACCAGTTTAGGATAATTGAAAGGTGGTATAAATAGCTGTTGCTATGTTGTTTACTGTGTCCCCTCTAATCTTCCCTCTGGATCTTTTCTTACTTTCCTGAAAGTAGCTAATCATGGGTTAATATCAAAGACAACAGCTTTCTTGCACCTCAGTCAAATGGCCAATGTTTATCTACATGCTTAAACTACAAGGTCCCCATTTTAGCTGGGGCCAGGAATCAGATGAGCAGGGGTCAAAATGGGCAGCAAATGGTCCCAACACAACATTATGAGACCCAAAAGATTTCACTCCTGGTCATCAGCTGAAGGTGAAAATTAGAACCTGTGGGGTTGGTGCACTATGTCAATGTGCAAGTTCCACAGATGATTTTAACTACCTGATGCCACACCTTGCCCCTCTGCAACCACCCCACCCTGATTCCTCCCACACTAGTTTTCATCAAGGAGGCAGCTGTTAATATTGCCCCTCAAGTGTTCAATGATGAGTGTCATCCCAACAGACTTCATCAAGTTTCATACACTTGCATGTCTAATGCACATCACTAAATAGAAATCAAGAGGAAAAGCTCCAGCCGAATTTTCCCTTCCTTGTGCTGGAATGCTGAAGGCAGTGCAGCATCTCACGACTGCCTCAACTGAGATCAACTAACTGAGAACAGACTACAGATCAAATCACCTAGTCTCTGTGCCTCAGTCGCACATTTACCATCTGAACCATCTTACTGTTATTAAATTGGAAAGAAAATACAATTCTATAAAAAAGCTATGAGGAAATCTGTATCTGTCATTTTCCAAAAGAAATTAATTAAAAAGAAGCAGAATATGAAAAAAAACTATAAGGAACATAAAATAAAGACACAGGCAAAAAAGAAATGCCAAAGAAAGTTGCAAAATAAGTGAAAAGGACTTTTTTTAAAGATACAATGAAAAGAAAAGGTAAGAACACACTGAGGATTAAAAAAGGCTTTTGACCAAACAGGATTTTCTGCCTGCATTAAATGCATTTCCCATTTTATTTAGGCTTACGGGTCACAAAATTCAGCTCCTTAGTGCCTGGTCTCTCGGTGCTATGAATTTGGGGTCCAAAATGGCATCCATGACGTGCGCGCACACTTCTAGTGCAAGATGCGCTGGATGCAATTTTGGCAAGGGCATTAGCATGCAGTTGGCAGATTGTGATGACAATCAGCATGTAATGCTGGCGCTGCCATTTGGAGCTCAATGCTCCAGCTAAAGCTGTCTCCTACCACAGTCGAACACAAGTTCTTATCTACTTACAGGTTAGGTGCTGATTGATTTCTACTGGCTATTTCTGTGATTATAGAAGAGCTAGGTGGTTTCTAGAGTTGCTAAATTCTCCAGGAAGTGTTGTGGCACATGCTAAAGGACTTTATCCTGACTTCAAGGATTCTGCACAAGCTAGTTACTCCCAGTCCTTGGTACAAGCAGCTTGAAGGATGATAACATCATAGGGAGAATAAGCTAAGACAACACAGAGCAGGAAAGGCTGCTAAAGAGGGAAGATGAGAAGGAGAAGGGCTTGCAACAGGGGCCATGTCTGGCCAGTGTTTTCAGAGAGCAATCTTCCTGCCTGAGCCTTAGCGAGGAACAGTGTGTCAGACATCTGGGCTTCAGTAAGGATATCCCCATTGAAATCTGCAACCTGCTGCAGCCACAACTGCAAACTCAGAACACGATGGTGACAACAATTACCAGTGGTAATGAAATGACCGTGGCCATGGACTTTTATGCATCAGGCTCCTTCAAGAGTGGAGCAGGCAATATTTGCAACATTTCCTAGTTTGCCATTCAGCACATAGCTCCACGAGGATTACAGGCATCCCACAGTGCAGGGAACCATTGACTGCACGCATGTCACTTTGTAGACACTACATATCAACTCTATGATGCATTGCAACCGAAAGGGATTCCACTCCCTCAAAGTGCAGCTGATGTGCAACCATCAGCAACGTATTGTGCAGGTCAATGTCAGATATCCTCGCAGCAGTCATGATGCCTTCATTCTGTTCCAGCTGCATTTGAATCATCATGACAAACCAGAGGCCGGCTGCTGGGTGACAAGCACTATCCTTTGATGACATGACTTATGATTCTGGTGGGCAACCCATGCACACATGGGCAGCAGTATACAATAAAAGCTATGCTGCCACATGAAAGGTGATAGAGCAGATCATTGGGGTACTGAACGAATACTTCCTCTGCCTGGACAGCTCTGGAGCAGTCCTGCAATACCTGGCAGAAAAGGTATCTTAATACGCAGGTAGGTTAATTTACATCTATTTAAGGTTAATTTAAATATTTAGATGAAAGGCCCGTCGCTAGGCAGTGGGGGGGGGGGGGGGGGGGCGGCTGCACTGAGATCCCCCCGCTACTGGTAATATGCAACAGGCCCTTCATGAAGTCGTGGGTCGAGGTGGACCTCTCCCCGCAGAATTTTACCGTCCGCTCCCACCATGACCCACGGCGTCGAAGGGCTGGTAAAATTCAGCCACTTATCTTCCCTCCATCACTGACCATCACAGTGTCTGTTTGGCCCCAATGCAAAAATAAAAGCCACCATAAAATAAACATTTCAAATCAAATTTTAAATCAAAGCAGGCCATATTTCATACAAACATTAGCTAATCACCTTCGTACCTCTCTTCTGTGTTCTTTTGCCTGCAATGGCTGCAGCGTGACTGGTGGAAGGATGCAGACTTTCAGTATGGGAAACTGCAGATGGCATTGCAGGACGACCTTGAGCAGCTCTGGGCTTAGAAAGGCCAACTTTGGACTGCAACATCTGGGCATGGGCAGTAGCATTCTGAGTTGGCTACATTGGTAGAGTGGCAGTGGTGAGAGGATGAATGCTGTCATCCTGAGGAAGGACATAATGTTCGTGTTCCATGGAACCACTGCCAATCCTCTGGGCGGTGCCTCAGCAAGCCTACTAATTTGTTGGATGACAGATTGTTGGACTGCTGTGACACCCTTTGAGCACTGGTATCCACAGCCAGGATGGCAGCCGTCTGAACATGGCATCGAGACAGCTTTCAGGGAGCAAGGTAAACTTGCATCACAGAAGTCTGAGCTTCCGTTGCAGCACCCATATGCTGGGTGCCTTCTGCTTGTCTTACAATGGAAGCTGTGACATCAGCCATCAGACACTGCATTATGGTTGTGACCGCAAGTGTGTTCATAGAGTGTCCACCACTTTGACATTGGATAGAATGGATTTCAAACTCAAAGCTCTGCACTGGACTCCTTTGTGCTCCTTGACATTACATACAGGCTTTCTGGCAGGTTTGCTAATGTAGCAAGCATTTCATTGAACATACCCACCAGCCTTCATCTCTAGCCCACCCTGTTGAAGTGTGCTTCTCAGTCCTCAGCAGCAGAACTTGTTTGTGATCTCGTTCTCTAACAAGCTGTCACCTGCACTACCACCTTGTGCAGATTCCGCCTCTAAGTTATCTTCTAAATTAAGCAGTGTCAGTATTTGAGCTTGTGGCTGCGAGTGTGAGAATGAGGCAAGTGTTTTTGATTTGCCACTGTCTTCCTGCTCTTCCACCTTTTGCTGTTCTACCACCCTCTAGCTAGGTTATCATTCTTCAGTACATGAAAGGAGAAAGGCATAAGGGTAGGGTTATGAAATAAAAACAAGAAATGCTGGAAATACTCAGCAGGTCTGGAAGCATCTGTGGAGAGAGAAGCAGAGTTGACATTTCAGGTCAGTGACCCTTCATCAGAACTGGCAAATATTAAAATGTAATAGGTTTTAAGCAAATAAAGTGGGGATGGGGCAAGAGATAACAAAAGAGGTGTTGAAAGGACAAGGTCACAGAGAATAACTGGCAACATGCTGAGTATTTGCAGCATTTCTTGTTTTTATTTCAGATTTTCAGCATCTGCAGTATTTTGCTTTTATATTAGGGTAGGATTATGGTCAGGGGAGAGGGGAAAAGCAAGCAGTCCATGCTTACACCATCTGCCCCTTGTAAATGAGAAGTGATGTTGGGATGTGGGGGAATTAGGATGTGAGAAGGTAGATTAGGTATGAGGATACCATCATTTTTGATGGTTTCAATCCTGCTGCAGGCTACGGCCTCCACGATGGCTGCTGCATTGATGGCGACCACCCTCTCCTCCACCAGGTTAAGGACATGCGGCTGTGCCTGTCCTCCGCCGGTTAGCCCATGCTGCCTTTTGTTTTGTGCCACCTTTCTCTGCAAGAGAGAAGGAAGTGTGTCATTGATTGTGGGTACGATGTGTTTGGGTGATATGGCTGTCATGGATGAATAACTGACAGTGTGTAAAAGCTGTGAGATGTGGATGTGAGGCATGTAGCATTGCTACGTCCTTGAGGGTGGGATGAAGCTAAGAATGTTAGGTTTGAGTCCTGATTGATAGAGATTGTTGGTCGGTAATTAATGGTGGTATGGTTAACTTAGCAGTGCCTCAGGCTAGTGGTGCAGTTGGCGGAATATGGCATTTGCAGATACATTCACTGACCTCAACACTCGGGTGAGATCATTGAGCTTTTCAGAGCATTGCATCCAGGTCTGCAGGGGATGACTCCTGGCATTGATTGCTATGCCTACCTGGTCTCACTGTCCTTGAAAGGTTTGTCTGAAGGGACTCCTGGTGCCCTTTGTATAGATGACATCTCTCCTCCTCTTCACCTTCTCCCCCACGGTGTTCAGTGCAGCATGAGAGAAGCCTGGAGCCTGCTGTCTCTTCTGTTGCACCATAATTCACACTTCTTCCTCCTCAAACTCTCTTCCACAAACCGTTCCAGCACCTAATCCAGCCAGAATACAACTCCCCTTTGAGGTGCTGGCTGGCTTTAAGGGGTGCTAGCCTTACACAAACTTAGGCCTCTTGCTGAGTTGTGCAGCCACACAACAGTGCATTTAGCGTTGGGCTGCATGCTACTATCATTTAAATTAGCAGAACGTCATGAAGTTTGCATGCTGTTTACATCAGAAGAAACAGGCACAGATTAATCCTGCATCATGATCCCCGCTCCCCTTTTGGGATCGATCGAATTTTACCCCCCTGAGTTCTGCAGATTTTAAATATAATTGATGTAAAGGCAGTGAGCAATGAAAATGCTAGTGCTACTTATGCTGTTCAATTTGTATCATGGTAACATGTCACAATTATACATTATTCAATGAACAACAGTCTGGCTGTATGCAAGTGAGGATTAATATCACGCATATGATGCAGATCAAGTGCAGAGTTATCAGAGGCCATATAGTGGTGCGAATGAGTAACACAAATTGAATAATACATTTATTCCATGCTTTTTTAGTGGCAATCAATGAAGCATTTTGGTTCAGTTCATAGTAAAATGGCCATTGGTATCTTATTCAAGATTAGAGAATCATAGGGCGGAATCTTCTCAACTTAAAAGATCCTCAGGCATTGGTGTACAAGTCCCACCCATCTGCACGATCTTCCTGGAGGTGGCCAATTAACAGGCTGCCTCTGGGAGCCCCATCCAATTTGGGATGCCCTACGGGCACCACAGGCAGGAGAGCCCATCGGAGCACCCGAGGCTTTGGGCAGCCAGCAGCCCCACTGGGGAAGGTGGACACTGCCGATGTAGGTGGGACACTGTGAGGCCACCTCCAGATGGATGCACCCTCTGAAGAATTCAAAAAATGGTAAAATTAAGTGTGGCCACAGCTGGCAGGACATCATAGTGGAGGGGCTTTCCCTGTGGCCCTTGGACACCTGCAGCTTGGGAGGGCAGTGAAATTAAAGGAGGCCTCGCTGGCACCCCAGCCTGCCATGGGAGATCACCTCCAGGTGACTGCCAGGCTTCACCCTTAGTGGAGGGCCTGTCCGCCATTAGGAAGATCCCAGCAACATCACCAAATTCCCCCACGTGGGCACTTAATTGATCTTAATTCGCTACCTGTTGCTGCTGGATGGGTAGTTGGTGCCAGTCAAATCCCCCCTCCGGCAATAATGCTCAGAGGTGGGAATACTTCAGGCAGATGACCCAATGCGAAACCCAGTATTTCCCTGCCCTCCCTCTTCTGAAGCCGCCTCTGTGCAGATGATAAGATTCTTCCCATAAAATCTTACATCACAGAAGGAAGCCATCTGGCCCATTGTTTGTGTGTTGGCTCTTTGAAAGAGCTGTCCAATTTAGTCCCACTGCCCAGCTTTTTCCCTATAACTCTGCAAATTAGTCCTCTTCAAGTACATGTCCAATTGCCTTTTGAAATTTCCTTTGGAATATGCTTCCACCACCCTCTCAGGTAGTACATTCCAGACCTTAACAACCCACTATGTGCAAAAATTATCCTGACTTTCCCTTTTGCTCTTTTGCCAATAATTTTAAATCTGTGACATCTGGTTACTGACCCACTCATCAGAGGAAACAGTTTCTACCTGCTTGCTCTATCAAAACCTCCATAATTTTGAATACCTCTATTTAATGTCCCTTCACCATCTCTGCTCGAAGGAGAACAATCCCAGCTTCTGTAATCTCACCCCATAACTGAAGTCCCTCATCCCCGATTTCATCCTGGTAATCCTCCTCTGTACCCTCTCCAAGGCCTTATCATCCTTCTTAAAGTGTGGTGTGTATTACACAGTTCTGTATTGTGACCCTTGAGTCTGTTGATGGCATGCCAATACCTAATATGCTGTAAAGTTACTGACTGGTTATTTGGCATGGCTATCGCAGAATTATAGCTTGTTACATCTTGTGAAGTATCTCATAGCACCTACAGTATTTTTCAATTACATAAGTCTTAAAAAGAAAGTCTGAAGAGGTAATTTTCAAGATTACAACTCACTTTACTATCTATTATCTTTACAGAATCCTGAGCCTTATTTAAAATGCATTTTTGCATGTTCCTTCTGCTCTAAGTTTGTGGGAATTTCATTTAATAAATGACAATGCAAAGTGTTTTTGCCCTTGGCATTACTCCCCTCATCTCCTGAAGTTGGAACCTGCTTGCTCAGGTACTGTTCTATACTCACCCTTTGTAACTTGTCCAGTTTATGTATGAACTTGTATGACAGTGAGTGGGAGCAGGCCATTCGGCAGGGGGAGCATCAACACAGAGGCTAATTCTGCCTTCACCCAACATTGATGGACAGACATTTCCAAGAAAATGGTACACTAGATAGCACGCGCGAGAGAGAACTCTGGATAAAATTCCGCTCTCCAATCCAAAGTCACTCATTTCAATGGAAGACCTTCCATTGCTAATTTAGCTGGGAGAATCATTCAGCATTTTATAAAACATTTAGTTTGCAGGGGTAAAATGAGTAAACTTACAATATTTTGCTTGGAAGGTTATACCTAATTCCTATTTGCCAAGTATCAGAAATAAATGCTGTCTCGAACCTGAAAACAATATATCAATTGTCATTTTTACCTTAATAAAGGTATACAGGGATACAGGACTGGTCTCTAGTGCAATGAGTCAGAGCAATGACTCAGTTGTACTCACTTGTCAACTTTACTGTCAGTTGGAGCAGGGCCAGGCTTCACCAAAGCGATTCCTGATTCTTATAGTCGGGCTCTTTGGGCGGGATTTTTATTCATTTGTGAGGGCAGGAGAGAGGGTGGGCAGTCGCTTAAACCAACCCCTCGGTCGGTGTGCCAATTTCCAGACTTGAAACAGACACACTCCAAGTTTAAACAGTAGTGGCAGGAGCCAGAAGAGGCAGCCCGTCTGCTCTGTGCAAATGGCCACCTAAGTCTATTAATGAGCTTGTTGTGAGCTTGTTAAAGAGCCAGTTTAGGATTTTCTTTCTGAGGGCCAGGTTTGGGGCATCGTCAAATGGGAGGAGGAGGTGGTGACACAGCGGGGAGTGACCTGGAACGGTAAGACAGAAGCAAGCGGCAGCTTTGAAGAGAGGAGGCTCAGAGAAGCCCCTCATTCACAGGCAACCTGTTGTAATTGAGAAGAATTACCTTGCATAATCTCTGCATTCTTGACAAGGCCATTTTGAAAAGGTGGGAGGGGGAGGGGGGAATGGGAGGAATGACTCCTTCTGCTAATGGGTCTCATGGGTTCATGACAGTGGGGGTGGGGGTGGGGGAGGGGTCAGGAAGACTCTGCATTCCATTGCCAATGAAGGAAGGGCATGAGAGGAAATGGGATCAAGCTTCTCCAAGTTTTCTCCAACCAATGATGAAGAGCAGCATCTGCCAGAGCAGAGGCAGATCCCTGGGTAATGTGGGGGTGGGGGTGGGGGGTGGGGTGGGCAAAAGGGTGAGGAAAGAGGGGCGGGAATGCTCCAGAGTCTGCACCTAACACAATCTTCACCAGCACCTCTCTGCTTACCCTTACTTCCCATTCTCCTGCATTTTTCCAACATGAGATGGAAACACAAAAGCCAGCCTTAGTACAACTTTCCCCGGGCTTTATTGCTTAACAGTGAACTATTCTTTATGCCAGAAACACCCAAGTGGCCCACAAAGTAACAGTACCGACACAGTGCCTTCGCTCACAGCCACTCCTACCAGTGCCACCCCCATGGCTGAAGATGAGGCTGATCCAGGCTGCTCACGAGTGCCCATCTGGGACTGAGTTGCAGTGGCAGTCAACCTTGGCGTGGAGATGCTAGGTGGGAGTGTGGGCACCTCCAAAGGCTGCTGCACCAGCAGCACTGGGGTGGGGGTGGGGGGCAGCCTCTGTCACAGCGCATGACTCCACAGATGCTTCATCCATCAGAGGGGCCATTAGGGAAGATGATGATAATGATGGAGCCCCTTCAGCGGGGGCCCCCACATCAGCATCTGTTGCCTCCTCAACTCTTTTATGCCACCCATAATCGCTGGAGGGGACCACCAACAGGGGCTCAAATGGCATCCATGTCTCTTTGTGCCATTTGCAACACTGATTGGTCAATGCTACTCAGACTGGTATGCATCCTGTGCATGCCAGAGTGCTGTTCCTGCATCCACTTTGAATGAAACCACATATGGCTCTCCCAGAGGTTGGCCATTTTCTCAATGGAAGAGCTCACGTGCTCAAAGAACTGAAATTCTGTGGAGTACATGAGATGAATGGACCATGATTTTGCAGTGCCTTAGGTAACTCAGACATGTGGACACACATCTCACGCTGGTTCTCCAGGTAGAGTCACCTGTTTTTTGACTCCCAAAGCACTGCATCTCTACCCTGCTGAGCAGGGCTGCGCATGTCCTCCATCCTCCGAGGGGGACTGGCCACAGCTGACTCTGCCTCTCCCGAATCTTCCTGCTCTGACATGATATGCGCTTCACCCTGTGCCACTGGGCTGAATTTTACGAGCTCGCCATCGATCTCCAGAGCTTCAAAAATGGCGGCCCGCATGTGTGGGCTTTACTCTGCGGAGCTGCCGCGATATTGCACGCAGCAGCTCATCTACATGGCCAGGGTGGACTGCCCCCTCTCCCCAATGACGTGGAGGTGGGGCGGGGGGTGGAGGGGGGGACGCGATCCGTCCCCAGCAATGGCGTTCGGTGCCACTGCGCAGGCGCCAGAGCCATTTTTAAAGGGCTCAGAATCCTTCAATGTAATTTACATTTTTAAAGAAACTGCATTATAAAAAACTGAATAAAATTATTTCAACCCTCTCCCAATCCCCCCCAAGACCTTAAAACTTATTACTTGCCCCCTCCACCGCCAATAAAACTTACCTTGCAATCCCGACATTCTCCCCTTCCCCCCCAAAGTTAATGAACTGTTAACTTTACCCCTTCCCACCACCCCTTAGACCAATCAAAAAGGTTTGGTGCTGTTCCCCAACCCCTGCCCTGAAAACTTACCTCCTCCCCACTCCTCACCAATGTTCCGCCATACTTCACTGGTTGGGGATCAGACAGTGTGAAAGTGCCAGCCACCAATCGTAATATGGGAGTGGGACAGCCCGGCACCACGAGGTAAGCCATTATTCTTTCATTTACATTCATTAACAGATGGAACTGTTGGTCCCGTTGCCGAGTGGTGGGGGTGGGGGGGGCCGCCATGAGGCCTCGCCGCTGTCGTCAATATGGGGCCAGGCTTTCACAGTGTTGAGGCCTGTGGCGGGCCTCTCCCGAAGGCATTTTCCGGGCCCCCCCCACCATGACCCTGATGTTGGGGGGCCTGTAAAATCCAGCCCACTGTCTAAAATCACACAAGGACCCACTGAGATGTGAGTGTCTGCACTAGTGGAGGGTGTGCCAGTGAGGGCGGCACAGTGGCGCAGTGGTTAGCACCGCAGCCTCACAGCTCCAGCAACCCGGGCTCAATTCTGGGTATTGCCTGTGTGGAGTTTGCAAGTTCTCCCTGTGTCTGCGTGGGTTTCCTCTGGGTGCTCCCACAGCCAAAAGACTTGCAGGTTGATAGGTAAATTGGCCATTATAAATTGCCCCTAGTATAGGTAGGTGATAGGGGAATATAGGGACAGGTGAGGATGTGGTAGGAATATGGGATTAGTGTAGGATTAGTATAAATGGGTGGTTAATGGTCGGCACAGACTCGGTGGGCCGAAGGGCCTGTTTCAGTGCTGTATCTCTAAATCTAAATCTAAATCTAAGATGTAATGATGCAGGCTCATAAGTGTCTTCCTCCTCTGACTCATCAGGAACCCATTGTTGTTCTGTGGATTCCAGCCCCTCTGCAACTGGCCCTGTGGGATACATAGGAGAAGATGGTGAAGAGAGATCGGGACAGTCAACAGATGTTTCTGTTCCTTAAAATAATTAGATTGACTGCTTTTTGCACAGGGAGCATTGTCATGCATCCCCTGAACCTGCAAATGTTGAGATGTTTTCACTCTGTCTCTGATGGATTCTGGTTTCCCCCTCCCCAGTGTCCCTCTGGCTGGACATTCTGGCCATATCAAGGGCCAGCTCCTCAAAGTGCACCAGCATCATGAGCTATGCCACCCACCATCTGCCCTCTTGTTCTCCCTGGCATTCAACTCTCGCTTGGCCAGCAAGGTGAAGAAACATGCCATTAGGAGACTGTCTTTCACTCTCACCACTCGCAGATTTCAATTTGCATATGCTGCTGCAGTCTGCACTCCAGCCTCCTGTCCAACAGCACTAAGGTTCTGACCTATGCTTATGAGTGTCATGATGGCTGATTTTATGTGTGGGCTTGAGTAATAGAGACTATATGGTACTTGGAAGAGAAACTGAAAGGGACTCTCTGTACTATGGGGAGTCACCTGATCTGTGGGGTTGTTGTAAGGTCAGATAGCATATACAGCAGCAGTAAGAAAGAGCCTCCATTTAAAAACTTGTTAAATCTTTGTTCAAGTTAAATCTGTGACTTCAGGTGTGATTCTTTCAGCCTGAGATGTGACATTGGCAACGAGGATAAAGAAAAAAAAAAGAAAAAATACAGAGATATTTAGGATTGTGTCATGGCAGTTGCTGGAGCTGATAAGAGAGACACAGTGTCATTTATGGCACAGAAGGAGGCCATTCAGCCCATTAAGTCCATGCCGGCTCTCCACTGAGCTATGCAGTCAGTCCTACTCCCCAGCTCAATCCCTGTAGCCCTGTAAGTATATTTCTCTTAGGTAGCAATCCAACTTCCTCTTGAGTCATTGATCGTCTCCACTTCCACCACCCTTGTGGGCAGCGAGTTCCATGTCATTACCACCCACTGCATAAAAAAATGCTTCGTCATATTGCTCCTGCATCTTTTACCCAAAACTTTCAATCTGTGTCTCCTAGTCCTTGTACCGTTTATTAATGGGAACTGCTTTCCCTTGTCTACCTTACCTAAGCCTGTCATAATCTTGTATAATTCTATTAAATCTCCCCTCAATCTCTTTTGTTCTAAGGAGAACAAATCCAGCTTTTCCAGCCTAATCTTGTTACTAAATTCCTCCATCCCTGGAATCATTCTGGTAAATCTCCTTTGCACCCTTGGAAGGACCCTCACATCCCTCCTGAAGTGTGGTGACCAGAACTGGACGCAATACTCCAGTTGGAGCCTAACCAGAGCTTTATAAATGTTCAGCATAACTTCCCTGCTTTTGTATTCAATGCATCTATTTATGAAGCCCAAGATCCCATATGCTTGACTAACCACTCTCTCACTATATCCTGCCAATTTCAAAGATCTATGCACATGCACCCCCAGGCCCTTCTGTTCCTGCACACTCTTGAGAACTGTGCCATTAAGTATATATTGCCTCTCCCTATCGCTTCTTCCAAAATGCATTACCTCACACATGTCAGTATTAAATTCCATCTGCCACCTTTTTGCCCATTCTGCTAGCCCATCCTGTTGTAGGCAGTTCATATCATCCTCACTGTTTGCTGCACCTCCAAGTTTGTTGTCATCAAATTTTGAGTTTCTATGATTCATTTCATGATCCAAGTTATTTATATACATCAAAAAAGCAATGGTCCCAGCTCTGACCCTTGGGGATCACCACTGTGTACCATTCTCCAGTCTGAAAAGCAACCATTTACTATGACTCGCTCTTTTCTGTCCATAAGCCAATCTTTTATCTAATTGGACACAGACCCTCCTATTCCATGAGCTTCAATTTTTAAACCAGTCTTTTATGTGGTACCGTATCAAATGATTTATTAAAATCCATATAAACAACATCCACCACATTCCTTTCATCAACCTTCTCTGTTACTTCACCAAAATATTCAATTACATTAGTCAAGCATGATCTGCCTTTTACAAATCCATGCTGACTATCCTTAAATAACTTGAAACTCTCTAAGTGTCCATTGATATTTTTCCTGATTATAGTTTCTAAAACCTTATCCACCACTGATGTTAAATGAACTGGCCTGTCATTGCTGGAACTGTCCTTACACACTTTCTTGAATAAGGATGTCACATTTGCCACTCTCCAATTCTCTGGCACCTCCCCCATATTCAGGGAAGATTGGAAGATTAGGGCCTTCTGCTATCTCCATCCCCACTTCCTTTAACAACCTGGGATGCAAGCCATCCGGGCCAGGTGACTTATCTACCAGAAGCATTGCCAGCCTTTTTATTACTTCCCTCCTCACAATTGTTATCCTATCCATTGTCTTTACTCTCTCTGCTTCTACCAATATTTGGTCAGCCTCCATTTCATTAATGAAGACTGATAAAAATTATTTGTTCAGTATATTTGCCTTGGCCTGTGCCTCTAAGCATATATTACCCTTTCTGTCCTTAATAGGCCCCAGACCACTTTTTACTACTCGCTTACTATTTACATGCCGGTAGAAAATCTTTGGGTTCCCTTTTATGTTGACTGCCATTCTATTTTTATTTTTTCTCTTTGTCAATCTTATTTTCCTCTTCACTTCACCTCTCAACTTACTGTATATGACCTGATTCTCACTTGATGAGCTCACCTGACATGCATTATACACCCTATTTTACTGTTTCATCATCTCTATCTCCCTTATCAACCAAGGAGCCCTGTTTTTGGTTCCCCTACCTTCCACTCTTGTTGGAATGTTCCTAGCCTGTACCTGAAGCATCTCTCCCTTAAAGATAACCCATTGTTCTATTACAGTTTTTCCTGTCTGCCTTTGCTTCCATTTTATCCTGGCTAGATCCCTTCTCATCACATTGAAATTAGTCCTGTTCCAATCTAGACATTCTACCTTATTTTGTTCCTTGCTTTTCTGCATTACTAGTCTAAACCTTATGATACGATGATCACTCTTACACAATTGCTCCCCACAGAAATTTGGTCGACTTAGCTCACCTCATTTCCCAGCACCAGACTCAGCAATGCCTCTTTTCTCGTTATTTTTATTTATTTAGAGATACAGCACTGAAACAGGCCCTTCGGCCCACCGAGTCTGTGCCGACCATCAACCACCCATTTATACTAATCCTACATTAATCCCACTACCCCCTCACATCCCCACAATTCTCCTACCACCTACCTATATAGGGGCAATTTATAATGGCCAATTTACCTACCAACCTGCAAGTCTTTTGGCTTGTGGGAGGAAACCGGAGCACCCGGCGAAAACCCACGCGGTCACAGGGAGAACTTGCAAACCCCGCACAGGCAGTACCCAGAATCGAACCCGGGTCGCTGGAGCTGTGAGGCTGCAGTGCTAACCACTGCGCCACTGTGCCGCCCCCAGTTGGGCTGAGAACATACTGATCAAGGAAGATCTCCTGAACACATTTTAGAAATTTCAACCACTCGTTACCCTTTACTCTAAAATTATCCCAATCAATATTTGGGTAATTAAAGTCCCCAATATCACTTCTCTATAGTTCTTGCACATCTCTGTGATTTCCCTGTAGATTTGCCTCTCTGTCTCTCTCACAACTTGGAGGCCTATAGAATACCCCTAGTAGTGTGATCATACCTTTTTTGCTCCTCAACTCTAACGAAATGGATTCTGTCCTTGCCCCTTCAAGGACATCCTCCCTTTCCAGCTCTGCAATGCTTTCCCTAATCGGGACTGCCACCCACCTCACTTTTTCTCCTTCTCTTTCTTTTCTGAATACTTTATATCCTTGTATAATAAGTGCCCAGTGCTCACTATTTTTAACATATGTTTCAGTTATTGCCACTACTTCATATTCCCATACTACTATTTGTGCTTGCAGCTCACCAAACTTATTCATCACAAATCAAGCATTTACATGCATGCATTATAATCCTTTGTATTTGTCTTTGTCTTTGTATTCCTTGTAGTCATTCTCAGTCCACTCCCATCTAATACGGAACTATTCCCTTCTCTAGTACTGTCTTACACTCTCATTCTGACCCCACCTAATACTTTGTTATTTCCTACTCTAGTGCTATTTGCCTCTTCCAACTCACTGGATACCTTGGTGTTCCTCTCTTGTATTATCTCCTCGTTCCCACAACTCTGCCAAGTTAGTTTAAACCCACCCCAATAGCACCAGTAAATCACACCACAAGGAAATTCTTCCCAGCTCTGTCAGGTGCAATCTGTCCAGCCTGTACAGGTCCCACCTTCTCTAGAACTGGTTCCAGTGCCCCAGGAATCTAAATCCCTCCCTCCTGCACCATCTTTCCAGTCACGCATTCATCTGCTCTATCCTTCTATTTCTATACTCACTTGCGCATGGTTCTGGGAGTAATCCAGAAATTACTACTTTTGAGGTCCTACTTGTTAATTTCTTACCTAGCTCACTAAATCTTTTCTGCAGGATCATATCCCTCTTCCTACCTATGTTGTTGATACCAATGTGGACCATGCCTGCTGGCTGTTCACCCTCCCCCCTTAGGGTGCTCCGCAGCCGTTCAGTAACATCTTTGACCCTGGCACCAGGGAGGCAACACACCATCTTGGATTCATGTCTGCGGCCACAGAAACGCCTGTCTGTTCCCCTGACAATTAAATCTCCTATCACTATTGCTCTTCCAGTCTTCCTTGCACTGCAGTCCGTGGAATTGAGCTGTTTGATCCGATAGGTGATGCTAATACTGTCTGCCTGAAATGGAAAGCATGCCTGGAGGAGTTTAAAGCATATGCTAACAGTTGCAGTTTGTTTTTGGACGGGTGACAGAGGCGCATAAAGCACAGCAACGGGCCTTTTTGCTGTTCACTGTGGGTGCTTCAGTGACGGAGACTTTCAAGACGTTGCCTGACATGGGAGAAAAGGTGATTATGAACATGCAGTGAATGCTTTGGAGGACTATTATGTGGTGACACCAAATGCCACATTCCAAAGGCATGTTTTCCATCAGATGAACCAGAATGAGGGGGGAAACAATAGCCCAATTTATGACTCGTTTGAGGCAGGTATCAGATGGATGTAATTATGTTGCCACAGATCTGAATAGCCAGATTACAGATCAGGTGGTCCAACATTGCAAGTCGGATAAGTTGAGGCGCAGGCTGTTGGAAAGAGGAAGTGACTTAACGTTGGATGACACTTTGAAAATAGCATTGGAAGCAGTGGATGGAAAAGATCACAGCATGAAACTTGGTCCTACTTCTGCCATCAGCACGACAAAATCTGAGGTTAACTAAATGGCACAATAGAATCTAGGTATGTGTAAATGTAAATAGCAAAAGTCTGAGAGAGTGTGTTTCAGATTTGGTAACTCAGGGCACTATGGTCGAGATGCCTGCTGCCCTGCCAAGGGAAAGATATGCAGAAAATGTGGGAGCAGACAACATTTTGCCAAGAAATGTGGAAGCAAAGCTGAGCAGAGTGGGAGCCTGGTAAACCATGTAAAGGAAAGAGAGATGAAAGTAGTACAACTGCAAGATGAGTTGAACAAGCTGCAGAGAGTGAGGACATGAATAGGAATCATGGAAAGATGTTTTCTGTCAACGAGAGCAACCATGAGAAAGTTCCAGTGATTGTTCGGGATGTTGAAGTGAACATTATTGTAAATTCAGGCAGTGACAGTAATGTTATCAGCATAGCGCTGTGGGAGGAACTGAAGACAATGAGAATCAACTTCACATCACGAACATGTGTCAAAAAGCTTTATCCTTACACATCTAAACTCCACTTCAAACTGTTGGATGCTTCAGTGCGAGTTGAGGGCTGGGGATCAGAATGTAAATACAGATTTTGCAGTGATTGAGGAGGATGGTGAACCTCTTCTGAGCAGAGAAACTGCCTAAGCCTTGAGGGTGCTACACATTGGATTGAAAGTAAATTCTGTGAAATCCTACACAGAGCTTCGAGAGGGGTTTGGAGCAGTATTTCACAGAATTGGGGAGTTGAAAGTGAGATTAACAATTGACGAGAACGTGAAGCCTGGTAGCTCAGCCTAGACACAGAATACCTTTTGGACTGAGTGGGAAATTTGAGGCAAAGATCAAGGAACTGGTTGACGAAGACATCATAGAGCCAATTGAAAGACCAACACTGTGGGTGAGCCCTGTAGTGGTAGTGCCTAAACCAAATGGTGACATTAGACTCTGTGTTGATATGTGTCAGGTAAATGAAACGGTAGTAAGAGAACGTCACACAATTCCCACTGTGGATGAAGTCTTTCAAGAGTTGTTAACAAGCAACATATTTTCAAAATTAGACTTGAAATGGGGATACCACCAGCTGGAGTTTCAACCTGATACAAGACAACTAGAGAGAGTGAAAGAGCGTCAGACAAAGATACAGAATTGAATGACATCAGACAGAGAATCCAAGCTGGAAATTGGGAGAATTGCCCATTCAAGGTGTACATCGTTATGTGAGATGAACTGTGCACAAGTGGGAAGTGTATTCTCAGAGGCAACAGGCTTGTAGTGCCACAAAAGCTTGGGCCTAGACTAGTGATGCTCTGTTGTAAGCTCTGTGACTTCAAATGTGATTCTTTCAACCTGAGATAATGAGCTGGATTTTACCAGCCCCCCAACGTTGGAGGTTGTGGTGGAAAGCCCGGAAAATACCTCCGGAAGAGGCCCGTCACGGACCTCGACGCAGGGAAGGTCCTGCCTTATATTAGCGGCGGTGGCGAGGCCTCATGGCGGCTTCCCCACTGCTCAGAGCTGGGGACATAATTAACAAAAGCTAATTAATTTAATTAGGGTCACTTGTGAGTGATTGGTATGAAGAAAAACATAAGAACCAAAGTATGGTGGCCAGGGATGGAGAAAGATGTGGAGCAGCTTGTCTAAACAGGTCATGGATGTCAACTTTTCAGTAGGCCCAATCCACCAGAACCAGTACGCAGCACACTGCTACTGGCTGGATCATGGGAGGATGTAGCAGTTGATTTCTTAGGCCCATTTCTACCAGGAGAGTCCATATTAATGGTGATTAGCCATTATTATGAGCATATAGTAATGAAGTATACAAGGGCTGAGAAAACAGTGTTTGCATTGACTGAAATATTTGCAAGGCACGGTCGACCAGTCACTCTGTATTCAGACAATGGGCCACAATTAATTTCACAGACCTTTGCAGATTACATGCAAGTCACAGGCATTCACCACCACAGAGTTGCCCCTAAATGGCCACAGGCAAATGGGAAAGTGGAAAGACAAAAACGATCCTTAGAGAAATGTATGAGGATTGCTCAGGCTGAGGGTAAGACTGGAAGAAGGTGCTGCTATCATATGTGGCCATGTATAGAGCAACTACATACACTATGGCAGGAAGGAGCCCAGCTGAGTTGTTATTTTGATGCAAAATATGCACCAAGAGATCAGAGCTGAGTGACATTATAGTTGATCAGGCGGTTTGAGATCATGATGTTGATGAAAAGCGTGCTGCAAAGTCTAATACAGATCACAGAAAGAGAGCTAGACAGTCTGATGTGGTGCCAGGTGATGAAGTATTGCTGAGACGGGAGAGTCCGAGTAAGATGAATACACCATAAAATCCCAAGCCATACACCGCCATTGCCAAGAAGGGAAACAGTGTGACTGTGCAGTTGACAGAAGGAGGACTGTATGACAGAAATTCTTCATGTGTCAGAAATTATCATGATGATAAAGAGACAGCAGCAGATGAACCAGATGTCGGAGCTGAGGTGAAGTTGACATCCAGCAATCCAGAAGTCCAAGCGAGTGATGCTGTTGGCAGGCAAACAGCTTGCTATCCAGAGGGAGAAACAACGGTTCCTGAGGGGCCGATGACATTTCCTAATCCTGATGCATTGACCAGAGTTCCTGAGACAACAGGTTAACCATGGCACGAGAGGAAACCACGGAAGCAATATAAAGATTTTATGTTGTGATTATGTTCAAAACAAAAATGGTGTTCACCATCCGCTGCCCTTGAAAGCAAATGTAATTGAAAAAATTCATCTACCCAGTGAGTTAGGAAAATTATGATTTGTTAAGTTTGTTTGCAAAGTTTATTCCAGTACATTTGGTAAGGGGTGGAGTTTAAGCTACATATACCAAGCAAGAAAATCATGGACATGTTTTGGTTCGATAAGGGAGGGATGTCATGATGGCTGATTGTATGTGTGGGCTTGAGTATTAGAGACTATATGGTACTTGGAAGAGAAACTGAAAGGAACTCTCTATACTATGGGGGTTGTTGTAAGCTCAGACAGCAAATACAGCAGCAGTAAGAAGGAGCCTCCTTCATACCTAGGATTAGGTCCAGTACTACCCCTTCTCTTGTCGGACTTTCTACGTACTGGCTCAAAAAGCTCTCCTGTATGCATTTTAAGAATTCCGCCCCCTTTAAGCCTTTTGCACTAAGACTATCCCAGTTGATATTAGGAAAGTTGAAATCCCCTACTATTATTACCCTATTATTTTTACACCTCGATGAGATTTGCCTACATATCTGCTCCTCTGTCTCTCCCTGTTTGGAGGCCTGTAGTACACTCCCAGCCAAGTAATTGCCCGTTTTTTGTTTTTAAGTTCTACCCATATGGCCTCATTTGAGGAACCTTCTAAGATATCATCCCTCCTTGCTGTAGTAATTGACTCCTTGATCAACAGTGCAATACCACCACCTCTTTTAGCCCCTCCCCTGTCACACCTGAAGACTCGTATTCAATTAATAAGTCTGGAATTAAAAAGCTAGTCTAATGTTGACCATGAAACCATTGTTGATTGTTGTAAAAACCCATCTGGTTCACTAATGTCCTTTAGGGTAGAAAATCTGTCGTCCTCTGGTCTGGCCTACATGTGACTCCAGACCCACAAGCAATGTGGTCGACTCTTAAATGCCCACTAAAGTGGCTTTGTTCAAGGGCAATTAGGGATGGGCAATAAATGATGGCCTAGTTAGTGATCGCCACATCCTCCAAGCAAATTAAAAAAAAGTGTTTTTATTTTCTGTTTTAAAAACTAAGATGCCTTTAAGACTGAGAGTTGTTTGTCTCTCTGGGAACAGCGTGCGCGAGCTGCAAGCTTGTTTCCTAAGAAACAGCAAGAGAGCGATGTGGTCACATGCCGTACTGTTTCAGTCTGACTGTGTGTAAAGACTGGCTAGAACCGGTTTGATCTGGCAGACCAGCAAAGCGTGCTCTCCTTGATGGAAGGATTTTGTCTCTCTCAGCAGAAAATCTACATTGCCCTACAGGCTGTGTTTCACCTAAAGAGAAAAGAGCTCTGGAAATGAATCTGTGCCTTGTTGGAGGTAGCAAATTCCTTTTTACTTCCAGTCTCTAAGAAGTCTCTGCCTCAGGAGTGACTTTCTGTTGTCTTTTATGTTTCTGGGAGTTCTGGAAACTCAGTATAGTTTCTACTGATAGACTGCTAATTCAACATCTAAATAGACCTGTTGTTATACTCCTTGTTGAAAGATCTGTTTGACACCTACTGCAGCCAAAGTGCCGTGACCGCCTATCCATTTCAGACTGTTCATCAAACTCGCCTGGAGACTTCAAGTGGCATCTGACTACTTGACTCTGGGACACCTCACTGATCTTGGAAGATAATCCACCAGGACTTACAACCCAGCTATGTACTTATTCCAAAGAAATAGCTCTAATTTAAAACATCATTTTAGAACTGGTTAACCGTTAGTTTTTGAAAGTGTGTGTGTGTGCATGAGGGTTAGGAAGAATAAGAATTTATAAAGTCTTTTTAGACAGATATATCTCAATATAGTTGAAGATTTAGTTTATTAATAAATAGTTAATGTGTTGTTGTTTAAAGATATCTGGTTTGGTGTGTTTTATTCTGGGAGCTAATAAAGTGTTTACTTTGGCTAATTTTCGGTAGGTGGGAAATTTTAATAATATGCTGTGACCTGTGGACTAATGGGACTGAATTGACAGTGCATTACTCCCACCTCGGTCATAACATTAGTCATTGGGGGAGTGAGAGAGGGGATTCAAACTGCTATCAAAGTTTTAATTTTATTCTTTGCAGATCAGGACCTTTAAAAATATAAATGCCTCGGAAGGGCCTGAACCCCTTTAAAAATGATGACTCGACTGCGCGGTGGTGCCGGATGCTATTGCCTGGGACAGAATGCCCACCCCTCTGCATCATCGGGGGCAGGCCTTTCACCTCCTCCATATAAGTGAGCAGCCACGCTAAAGATCGCGGTGGCTCAGCAGTGCACATCTCGTATGTGGGCCGTGCCGTTTTTGAAGCTCGTCACCGTGATGTACAAATTCAGCCCAATGGGTCATCAAGCCTCCTGAGCACACATCTCCCCATGGTTAGAAGAACTCTATGCACCCTCAGGGTGCCCCTCTCTTTTGCACTCTGGTAACTTCTGACCAGGAGGCATGCCATCCAAGTCTTTCTTTGGACTCACTCATTCTGTTAAATATATTTTTAAAGGCATTTATAGTTAAGCTGAATAAATATTGGACCAGATTTTTTAAAAGAAGAGAGCCATCAAAAGGACATTGAGGAAGCTGGATTGGCAATGGTGTTGCTGGTTGTCACATGGCTCAGGTTCGGCTTGCAACAGAAACCCTGGTAACAGGGGAAGAGAAGTGACAAGTGCTCCTTTGATTGGACAAGCCCTGTAGCAGCAGAGCACCTGGAAGGGCAGAAAACTGACAAGCTTTCTGGTTGTGCTTCAATGTGTGTGTGTTTTAACTTCTGGAGTGAGATAAAGTCAAGTTTGCTGCAGAAGAAGGAGAGAATTCCAAGGAAGGACAGAAGACTACAACACAGCTCATTTTCCAGCAATTCCCAAAAAGATTCTGAGAAGTCCATTGTGTTAATTTATCTTGTTTCTTGTATTTGAAGAAAGTCTGCTAAAAATAATTCTCAATGCTGCCTGAAGAGAACTTTTCTCGGGGGAATCTTGGTGGGCTGTCTGCATGTGCTCAGAGGTTGGACTGTGTGCCAGTTTTGGTGCAGTATGTCTCATCAGCTGTTTTCTTCAGGGTTGGGCAAATGATCTGGCCCCTTTTTGACAGTAACAGAGCTCTGATCCAAAAAATTCCTTTTTATTTTTACAGTTAACTGGTGTATATATGTGTGTGTGTGTGTGTGTGTGTGAGTAAGTAAGTGTGAGAGAAGAGGCTAAGTTAAAAAAGGGAACTTATAAAATTTAATGTTGGGATTTTGAAAAAATGTATCTGTGTGTTTATGTTTTACTTCATTACTAGTTACTATAATAAACTGTTAATGCTGTTGGTCATTGAGGAAACCTGGTTAGTGTGTTCTATTCTGGGAAAAAAAATAGAGTATATGATTGACCATATCGTTAAGTGGGAAAATTTAAAATAATATGTTGTGACCGGTGGAGAAGTGGGACTGAATTAACAGTGCACTCCTCCTGCCTCAGTCATAACAATGTCTACCAACTGTTTATTTGTTCCAAAATAGTTTAATTCTATTTGAGTAAAATAACATCTTAATGTCGGATATCAAAATAACTGCATCTTTGCAATTATTATATAATTATTTTTCCATCACCAAAATTTTACAGCTGCATAGGATTGAGTGCAGATATATACCACACGTTGAAGCAATTTTGTTTTGGACTGATGAAATGAGCAGACACATGGCAGATGAAGGGCGGCACAGTGGCGCAGTGGTAGGGCGGCACAGTGGCACAGTGGTTAGCACCACAGCCTCACAGCTCCAGGGACCCGGGTTCGATTCTGGGTACTGCCTGTGCGGAGTTTGCAAGTTCTCCCTGTGTCTGCGTGGGTTTCCTCCGGGTGCTCCGGTTTCCTCCCACATCCAAAAGACTTGCAGGTGATAGGTAAATTGGCCATTGTAAATTGCCCCTAGTGTAGGGAGGTGATTGGGAATATGGGATTACTGTAGGGTTAGTATAAATGGGTGGTTGTTGGTCAGCACAGACTCGTTGGGCCGAAGGGCCTATTTCAGTGCTGTATCTCTAAATAAAAAATAAAAAAAATAAAAATAATAATGCAGAGAATTGTGGAGTGACGCACTTTGGAGGGATATATGAGTGGAGGAAATATGAACTTTTCTTTTGGGCCTCCTTATCTCGAGAGACAATGGATACGCGCCTGGAGGTGGTCAGTGGTTTGTGAAGCAGCGCCTGGAGTGGCTATAAAGGCCAATTCTGGAGTGACAGGCTCTTCCACAGGTGCTGCAGAGAAATTTGTTTGTTGGGGCTGTTGCACAGTTGGCTCTCCCCTTGCGCCTCTGTCTTTTTTCCTGCCAACTACTAAGTCTCTTCGACTCGCCACAATTTAGCCCTGTCTTTATGGCTGCCCGCCAGCTCTGGCGAATGCTGGCAACTGACTCCCACGACTTGTGATCAATGTCACACGATTTCATGTCGCGTTTGCAGACGTCTTTATAACGGAGACATGGACGGCCGGTGGGTCTGATACCAGTGGCGAGCTCGCTGTACAATGTGTCTTTGGGGATCCTGCCATCTTCCATGCGGCTCACATGGCCAAGCCATCTCAAGCGCCGCTGACTCAGTAGTGTGTATAAGCTGGGGATGTTGGCCGCTTCAAGGACTTCTGTGTTGGAGATATAGTCCTGCCACCTGATGCCAAGTATTCTCCGAAGGCAGCGAAGATGGAATGAATTGAGACGTCGCTCTTGGCTGGCATACGTTGTCCAGGCCTCGCTGCCGTAGAGCAAGGTACTGAGGACACAGGCCTGATACACTCGGACTTTTGTGTTCCGTGTCAGTGCGCCATTTTCCCACACTCTCTTGGCCAGTCTGAACATAGCAGTGGAAGCCTTACCCATGCGCTTGTTGATTTCTGCATCTAGAGACAGGTTACTGGTGATAGTTGAGCCTAGGTAGGTGAACTCTTGAACCACTTCCAGAGCGTGGTCGCCAATATTGATGGATGGAGCATTTCTGACATCCTGCCCCATGATGTTCGTTTTCTTGAGGCTGATGGTTAGGCCAAATTCATTGCAGGCAGACGCAAACCTGTCGATGAGACTCTGCAGGCATTCTTCAGTGTGAGATGTTAAAGCAGCATCGTCAGCAAAGCGGAGTTCTCTGATGAGGACTTTCCGTACTTTGGACTTCGCTCTTAGACGGGCAAGGTTGAACAACCTGCCCCCTGATCTTGTGTGGAGGAAAATTCCTTCTTCAGAGGATTTGAACGCATGTGAAAGCAGCAGGGAGAAGAAAATCCCAAAAAGTGTGGGTGCGAGAACACAGCCCTGTTTCACACCACTCAGGATAGGAAAGGGCTCTGATGAGGAGCCACCATGTTGAATTGTGCCTTTCATATTGTCATGGAATGAGGTGATGATACTTAGTAGCTTTGGTGGACATCCGATCTTTTCTAGTAGTCTGAAGAGACCACGTCTGCTGACGAGGTCAAAGGCTTTGGTGAGATCAATGAAAGCAATGTAGAGGGGCATGTGTTGTTCGCGGCATTTCTCCTGTATCTGACGAAGGGAGAACAGCATGTCAATAGTCGATCTCTCTGCACGAAAGCCACACTGTGCCTCAGGGTAGACGCGCTCGGCCAGCTTCTGGAGCCTGTTCAGAGCGACTCGAGCAAAGACTTTCCCCACTATGCTGAGCAGGGAGATTCCACGGTAGTTGTTGCAGTCACCGCGGTCACCTTTGTTTTTATAGAGGAAATATGAACTAAATGGTACAAATATAAATGGTGTGCAGGAATAGAAAGACCAGGGGAATATAGAAACAAATCTTTAAAGGTGGCAGGATAAGTTGAGAGGGCTGATAGAAAAGCCTATGGGATTCTCGGCTTTATTGATGGAGGCACAGGTTACAAAAGCAAGGAAGTTATGCTAATTTTTTATAAAACATTGCTTATGCCTTAGCTGGAGTATTGCATTCAATTCTGGGTAACACATTTGAGGATGGCTGTCAAGACCTTGGGGAGGGTGCAGAAGAGATTTACTAGAATGGTACCAAAGATGAAAAACTTCAGTTATGTGGAGAGACTGGAGAAGCTGATCTTATTTTCCTCTGAGCAGAGAAGGATAAGAGGAGATTTAATCAGGTTGTTCAATGTTATGAATGGTTTTGATGGAATAAATAAGGAAAAACTGCTTCCAGTGGCAGAAGGTTTAGTAACCAGAGGATGCAGATTTAAGGGGATTGGCAAAAGAATCAGAGATGACATGCGGGAGTATTCTTTTTTCACAGCAAGTTGTTGTGATTTGGACCGCACAGCCTGAAAGGGTGATGGAAGCAATTTCACCAGTATTATTCAAAAGAGAATAATTACTTGAAGGGAAAACTTTTATAGGGCTATGGGGTAAGAACAGGGGTGTGGAATGAATTGGATAGCTATGGCTAAGAGACAGCGCAAGCACAATGGGCCAAATGGCCTCTTTGTCTTCTGTATCATTCTAAGTTTCTAACATTAGATGGTAACTTGTCCATTCACAAAAAGTCCTCATCTTTTGTGGTTGTTAAGGGTCACAGATGCAATGAATTATGAGAACCATGTACAATTTCCAGTGCACAAAGACAGTGTGAAAGTGACCTGCCATTGATAGTAATTCTGCAGCTTTGCCATGAGAAATCACAGAGAAGAGAATGAAAACAATTGAATTATTTTCTGAAGTAATAGTGGCTGCTTTTCAAAAGCAAAGCACAGATGTAATTCTGAGGTTATGTTGAAATGAAAACAAGAAATGCTGGAACCACTCAGCAGGTCTGGCAGCTTCTGTGGAAAGAGAAGCAGAGTTAACGTTTTGGGTCAGTGACCCTTCTTTGGAACTGAATGTTGAAATGAGTTCTGCATCTTGGGAGGAAGAATTGCTGTGGTGAGTATGAGGTAAACTCCACAATCCAGCGCGTCCAGTGGCAAGCCATGTTGCCAAAATCAGCCAAGAACTGGCTGTCGCCCGCCAATAAGTGTCTCCCAGCTGTGAAAACATATCCAATGGTGCTTCAACCGTAAAAAATATTTTGCTTGGATTTGTTGACCAAGGAAGTATTTTCTATTTTTATAATGTTTGACTGCTTGCTTGGTTGCAATAGAGTTTCCAACTTGCAGCTGTTACAACCAGATGAGAAAGAGGTTTCATGGTTCTCTGTCAGCCTTCACCTGGTCTTACTGGAACAGGGTTTTAATTTTAAACACACCGTGTTTTGAGCTCCCCCTTGGTGAATCCTTGTTCACCACTTTCCAATTATAAGGAAAATAAATGAACATAAACAGGCTTTCTTAGGTTTAAAGAAGGAAAGTGAAATTTTATTAAATTTAACTTAAATTTAAACTTAAAGTCTAATTCGGTTAACGCCTATGAATACATGCTAGCAATGCATATGCGATACGTACATGCAAACAGAGACAGAAAAGAGCAGAAGAAAAATAGTGGAGAGGTTTGAGGCAATCTCTGAAAAGTTTTTTTTTTACTGTGCTTCAAGCTTGCTGTAGAGTCCTTCATTGTAGGTAGTCTTACTTTTTGTTGGGGTCCAGTATTCTTCTTAAACCTTGTTCACTGTCAGAGATTCATATGTCTTCAATGGTTTCCGAAGCTGGTGAGAATGAGATGAGAGCAGACAGGAGAGAGGTTTTTTCAGTCCAGGAGCAAACAACTTTCTGTCTCAGTTCAAAACTCTGTGGCAAGTTCAAATTCCTGCAACAGCTGGTTAGTCATGTGACTAAACCGGTCTGATCACGTCTTCTGTGTATTGAGGGAGCAGGGACTGGTTCCTTTGTTGCAACACTGTCTGCTGGTATGCAAAAAAGGTCTTTCCGGAGAGGGGCCTGGCTATTCCTTGTGATAGGCCCTCTTTTTTTCCCAGCAACAATTTTAAGTTTTAATGTTCATGTGGCGAAATATATGTGCCCCATTCTTGGCGGGGGGGGGGGGGGGTGGGGGCTGCATGACACGGCCCATTAACATAAGATTTTTTTAAGGTAACCTGATCTGACTTACTTTTTGCCCAAATATTTCACTTCCTAAAACATGGATCCCCGGCACATCGTAATCAATTTAAGCAATGTAATGTACTCTTAATAAAGGCTAGTTTTATGTTTTATTTTTATTTATATTGTTTTACACTGTAAAGCTGGAAAGGGACCTACCTGGGCAGTAATCCAGGCAGGTCAAATGCAAGGACATGAACTGATTCATCAAAGCTTTCACAGATCAATGAAGCAAATTTTTAGATAAACTGTAACGAGAACGCATTCAAAGGCAAGGACCTTTCAGCAAGGCTGATTAATTTGTCAAAAATGGTTATAAATTAGCTTGTTTAGTTCATTTGTTTGTTTACTAATTAATTAGTGTAAGATTTTTTCATTGTAACTGTAAAACCAGCAACATCTTGCAGTAATGTACTGAAGGAAGCTACTAAGTTTAGTAATTTGGGATGATCATACTTTGTCATGTCACTAAGTCTCATTCTGTCATATTTTTTTTCTGTCATCATTTGTCATTATTTTGTGGTCTGCTGTGGATAAGACATCCCATAACTGTCTGCATATGACATAACATAATGATATATTTAATACTATAAAACTATCTACAGTAGTCCAATATATGTTGCAGATGCTATCCTACAACAGAGTTTTCAGGCACAAAGCAGGTATTGTGTATGCCATTATAAAGGTCATGTATTCCATCGTTTTAAGCCCTGGAGTAATCTTAAAAAATAAATTCTACCTGGAGTCAAAACCTTCTCCAAACTGGAAGAAATCTTTCTGCTCCATTGCACAGAGATACAGGAGATCATTATAGGCCTAAAAGATTTGCAGACAGCAAAGCAGTTTCACAGTTTGTATTGACACACAAAATGTTATCACAGATTTAGATACAAAAGAGATATACTTCATGAGCCATATAAGATAATATTAAAAGATTTAAATAGAGGCACAAGACTCCATTTTATTAGCCCTGTCCAAGGACCTATTGATGATGGAGTCATTGACACTTTTGATTTCAACAACAACTTGTATTTACATAGCACCTTTTATGTAGTAAAACATCCCAAGGCACTTCACTGAAGCTTGATTAATCAACATTTGACACCCAGCCACATAAGGAGATATTAGGGAAGATGACCAAATTTTAGGTCAAAGAGGTAAGTTTTAAGGAGCGTCTTAAAGCATGAGAGAGAGGTAGAGAGGTGGAGGAGTTTAGGCAGGGAAGTCCAGAGCTTAGGGCCTTGGCAGCTTATGACTAATGGCCACCAATGGTGGAGCAATTGAAATTGGGATTGCTTAAGAGGCTAGAATTGGAGGAGTACAGATATCTCAGAGGTTTGTAGGACTGGAGGAGATTACAGAGATAGGAAGGGATGAGTTCATCGAGGGATTTGAAAACAAGGATGAGAAATTTAAAATCAAGGCATTGCTTGACTGTGAGCTAATTTAGGCTAGCGAACATGGTGGTGATGGGTGATTGGACTTGGTATGAGTTAGGCATAGGCAGCAGAGCTTTGGATGACCTCAAGATTAGGAGACTAGAAAAGGGAAGGCCAGCTGGGAGTGAGTTGGAAAAGCCATGTCTAGAGGCAAGAAAGGCATGGATGAGTGTTTCAGAAGTAAATGAGTTGAGGCAGGATGGGGTTAGGCTATGTTAGGGAGGTGGAAACAAGCAACCTTAGTAATGGCACAAATATGTGGTCGGAAGCTCATCACACAGTCAAATATGACACAAGGTTGCAAACAGACTGATTCAACCTCAGACAGTTACCAGGGAGATGGGATAGAGTCATTGGCTGGGGAATGGAGTTTATAACGGGGACAGAAAACAACGGTTTTGGCCTTCTCGATATTTTGTTCGAGGAGGTTTATCCTCAGGATGTTAGACGGGCAGACTGGCAATTTAGAGACTGTGAACGGTATAAGTGTAGTAGAGCAAAGGTGAAGTAGGGCATATGAATGTGGATCAGTTCTCTGATTCAAAGTATATGACTTTGTTTATTTATCTATTTGAGATATATGATTGAACCAACGTAGAATAAAAGGACCTAGGGAGCTTCTATCTATGTTATTTTAGCTAATCAGCCTACTTTTGACAGTCCTTTGATGAGCTTTATTCTCTTCAGTTCTTTGGGCATTTTGCCTTTACTTTCCAACCTAGGTGTTGGCATTCGATATCGCCTTGGCATCCTTTATCTCCTTCTTGCTTGAGGTATTTACCACTTAAGATATTGTACTTTTTTTTGTAAGGATTTTGCTGGTCTTTTCTTCCTAGTGATTTAGTAAAAATGGGTTGATTAATTAAAAAGCAGAATCATCAGCTGCTTTTTTTTTGACATGCTCCATCTACTTTGACAAGGTTTTCCATCTTCTTTGATGATATTTAACCAGGCTTTCCATCTCCCTTTGATGTTAATGCAATTTTTTTTGAGAGCCAAGGAGTTAATTTTGTCACTGTTTTAAATGAAAGTGGTACTGTGGAGGATGTAAGAAAATATCCATGCTTTGTTTTGCTAGAAATCTATCTACAGAAATATGTTTCACGTTATCAGCCATCTTTCGTGTGATAAATTGATTTACAATTACTTTTTATTCATTTTTGGGATGTGGGCATTGCTGGTAAGACGAATACTTATTGCCTTTTTAGTTGCTTTGAGAAGTGGGTGGTGGTGGTCTTCTTGAATTGCCCCAGTTTGTTTGTTGAAGGCACTTCCAATTTTTGTCTATTTATAAATTAACTCATCTATAATATATTAATTTTCCTGTCACACTTACATATTTCCTGTGAAATGGTTCTGTCACAAGTCATGGCATTTCCCTGAACCAAGACCGGGTTATATTATTTTAAATGGATATGCCCTGTTAAAATTACCATTATACTTTCCTGTCATTGCCTTTCAATCCTCCCACCAACGGTGGTAGTATAGCTTGAGCCATTCAGCATTAACTGCTCTTTACTTCTCAGCTCCTCTGCAGGCAAGTTTTATTTTTCATTTATATCTCCTTATTTTAATGTATTTAAAATCTTCAGTTTTTTGAAAAAATATCCCATTTGTTGCCGCACCTCTCCCAAAGTCTCTTACACCAATCTCCCCAGTTCAATTTTCAATCATGTTGGCCCCGCTCACTCTGGACACCCAGCATCAATGTTATGTTGCCTATCCTCCCATATGTTCCCTCTAGTCCATCTTAACTTTCTCTTAACTTTCAGCCATTTTGGCCCCACTATCCCCACTCTGTTGATATCACGCTATAATGTCACCCAATCATTGCGCTCAGCCCCACTCCTTCAAAGGCAGCCAGATTTAAAAATGTACTGCGCCATTTAGGCCTCTCTTCCTCATAAACAATCAGATTACTTCTCTCCATCAACTTAGCTGCCACAAACACAGAGCTCCACAGAATACCAGCCACCTCTGCAAATACTGACCTACTGTTATATTTCAGGACAGAATCATTTCTCAGAGACAGAGAAACTAATAAAAGAAGAAAATAAATCACAAAATAGTGAAATCCCCATTAAATAGGCCACAATCAAGACTGTTAGAAACCGATATATCACAAAGGTATATCACTTCAACTGTCTAGAATCATAGTTATTCAACACAGCTCAACAGTGTAACACATCCACACATGGAACTCAAAGATTGCTATAAACACACAGTGGGCGAACTTAGTCTTGAAACTGGTATCACAAAGCAGTCAATAGTGAATCAGCAGCCTGTTTTACATGCCAATGAAGTCAAAGGAAATGAATAACAGGCTGCCAAAGACTAATTTTACCCGTCCTTTTTCAATTCTGAACGAGAGATAAACAAATAATAAAAAATTACATAAACACATCAAACAGCAGTAACAAAGATTACCACTAAACAAAAATGCATCTGTATAAACAAAAGTTCAAACATATGTTGCACACCAAGATCTCAGACAGACAAAATAACAACTATAAACATCAAAAATGCTTAGAACTCATTACAGGCAATGCCAAAGAAGATCTGCTAATATATAATAATTTAATTACGATTTGCACATTGACGATTACTGGGCACCCCGGATGTCCTTCAGATGGGAGGATTTTAGAATACAGCAAAGGAGGACAAAGAAACTGATAAAGAAAGGGAGAATAGAATATGAATGTAAACTAGCAAAAAGTATAAAAACAGACTGTTAAAGCTTCTACAGGTACGTAAAAAGGAAACGTTTGGCTAAGACAAATATGGGTCCATTACAGGAAGAGTCAGGAGAATTTATAATGGGGAATAAAGAATTGGCAGAGAAGCTAAATGATTACTTTGTGTCTGTCTTCATTGAGGAAGATACAAGAAACTTCCTAGAATTAGAGATCCAAGGGATTAGGAGGAATGAGGAATTGAAGGAAATTAGTATTAGTAAGAAGGTTGGATTGGAGAAATTAATGGAGTTGAAGGTTGATTAGTCCCCAGCACCTGATATTCTACATCCCAGAGTGTTGAAAGATGTAGCTATGGAGATAGTGGATGCATTGGTGATCATCTTCCAAAATTCTATAGATTCTGGAGCAGTTCCTGCAGATTGGAAGGTTGCAAATGTCGCCCCACTATTTAAGAAGGGAGGGAGAGAGAAAACAGGGAATTACAGACCTATTAGCCTGACATCAGTCGTTGTGAAAATGCTAGAATCTATTCTAAAGGTTGTGATAAATGGACACTTGGATAATAATGATCTGATTGGGCACGGATATATGAATGGGAAATCATGTTTGATGAACTTGTTGGAGTTTTTGAGGATGTTACCATCAGAATTGATAAAGGGGAGTCAGTGGATGTGGTATACTTGGATTTTCAGAAGGTTTTTGATAAAGTCCCCCACAGGAAGTTGGTTATCAAAATTAAAGCACTTTGGATAGGAGGTAATATACTGGCATGGATTAAGGATTGGTTAACAGGCAGAAAACAGAGAGTAGGAATAAACGGGTCATTCTCGCATTAGCAGGCTGTGACTAGTGGGGTACTGCAGGGATCAGTGCTTGGGCTCCAGATGTTTACAATATATATCAATGATTTGGATGTGGGGACCAAATATAGTATTTCCAAGTTCGCAGATGACACAAAACTAGGTGGGAATGTGTGTTGTGAAGAAGATGCAAAACGGCTTCAAGGGGATTTGGAGAGACTTAGTGAGTGGGCAAGAATGTGGCAGATGGAATATAATGTGGAAAAATGTGAGGTTATCCACTTTGGTAGGAGGAATAGATGCTCAGAGATTTCTTAAATGCTAAGAGATTAGAAAGTATAGACGTACAAAGGGATGTGGGTGTCCTTGTCAAGAAGTCACTGAAAGCTAACTTGCAGGTGCAACAAGCAATTAGGAAGGCTAATGGTATGTTAGCCTTTATCGCAAAAGGATTTGAGTACAGGAGTAGTGAAGTCTTACTTCAATTGTATAGAACCTTGGTTAGACCGCACTTGGAATACAATGTGCAGTTTTGGTCCCCTTACCTTAGGAAGGATATTATTGCCATAGAGGGAGTGCAACAAAAGTTCACCAGACTTGTTCCCGGGATGGCGGGACTGTCCTATGAAGAGAGATTGGGAAAACTGGGCCTGTATTCTCTAGAGTTTCAAAGAATGAGAGGTAATCTCATTGAAACCTACAAAATACAAATTACTTAAGGAGATATGAGGATAGTGTGGGAAACAGTCATTGAAGTGGATGATCAGCCATGATCATATTGAATGGCAGGGCAGGCTCGATGGGCTGAATGGCCTACTCCTGTTCCTATGCCTTTTTCTTTTGCCAAGGTTTAATAGCTCACATGGAAAAATAACTTTTTCCCTAATGATCACACACTTTGACTATTGTCAGTAAACCTTATAGAATCACTGTATTAAATACAAAATTCAGGCAAATATCTGCAGATATTTTGTATTTTATATTTAAGGCATAGCACTTAAAGGCTGGAACTTTACTAAAATTCATGTAAATTAGATAGATTATAGTTTCAATATGACATAGAAGTTAAAACTTCAGAACTAAACAAGCTGTTTTTCTATTGTCAAAATTGTATTTAAATTTCTAATATTTCAGTTCATTATTGCAAAAAAGTCATTTTCAATCTTTTTATTAATGGTATTTCTATGCGTATGAATGGTACAGTGCTCCCACATGAAACATATATGATGGTAATTAGTCCCAGCATTTTTGCGGAGTGTTTGCATCAGAACATTTTATATTCTAATGTCAACAATACAAAGTAAGTTAATTAAAACACATTCACTGGGGGCCTAAACAATTTGCTTAGTTATAATGAGGTGTGCACCGTAATGAATGCCCCATAACAAGGCATAAAATGTAACATGAAAATGTCAGGAACCAAGGTTCAGCAACCTAATGATGAAGAAAGTACAATGATATTTGTTTAATGAGGGTTGGGTACGTGTTAGAATATGTTAAGTGTCACTAATGATCCAAAATCTAGTGTAAACAATGTCATCAGTTGTGTGTTTATAAGCAACACATACTGCCAATAGGATCATAGGATCATAACAAATCGGAGCAGGAGTAGGCCATTCAACCCATCGAGCCTGCTCCGCCATTCAAACAGACCATGGATGATCATATACCTCGACGCCATTTTTCCCCACTATCCCCATATCCCTGGATGTCATTAGTATCCAGAAATCTATTGATTTCTGTCTTGAACATGTTCAATAATTGAGCTTCCACAGCCCTCTGGGAGAGAGAAATCCACAGATTCACCGGCCTCTGAGTAAAAATATTCCTGTTCATCTCAGTCTTAAATGGCCTGCCCCTTATTCTGAGCAATGCAGGAAAAAAATTCTGGAATAAATCAATAGGTGGTTAGTGTTCAGGAAGGTGAAGTAATGAATCTTTTAAAGTCCTTATTAATCACACACCCAAAGTTTTCCTTTGACTCACAGCTACTCTGTGTCAGCCTGAACATCAATAGATTTTTAACTAACTAGTTCGGAAAAATAGTCCAAATGAATCTTTTCCTTGCTGACATTTTTATGAATCTATGTAACTATTTTTTGTATATAAAATTAAACATAGATGAATTCTCAGTACACTGAATTAGGTTTATTATTTTTCATTGTTAGTTGAATCCAGATTGCAACCAGCAGTGTCTGCAAGACTTTTCGGGCTGGATTTTCAAATTAGGGTCAGGATATGGATGCCCGGATAATTTCGAAGTCCCGATGTCAAACCTCCATGCAACACTATTTTTAAATATTAATGCCCTAACTGAGCAGGAGGTGAGCCCGCTGCCCAATTAGTGGTGCTGGAACCAGTGGCAAAGGCAAGCGGCAGCCATGATAGAGCCTGCTGCTGCCTTGCAGATGGCTCCTCAGAGGGCCAGCAACATAAATGGATGAGACGGCCAAAACAGAGGCACTCCACATGTTACAGCGCACGATATCAGAGGGCCCGATAATTTTAAACATTAAAAAACAATACCTTTGGCCTGAAGCGAACCCGACAGATGTGCACCAATGTGTACCAGACTGTTTGGGTTTGATAAAATCTCCATTAAAAATTGCAGTGTCGACCTCCCCGCTCTTTCTTCTGCTCTTTCAGGGGTTGTGGATGTCCCTGGAAGGCCAGCATTTGTCGCCCATCACTAATTTCCCTTGAACTGAGAGGCTTGTTAGGCCATTTATGAGAGCAGTTAAGAGTCGATCACTTTGCTGTGGGCCTAGAGTCACATGTAGGCCAGACTAAGTAAGGAGAGCAAATTTCCTTCTCTGCAGGACATCAATGAACCAGATCAGTTTTTATGACAATTGATGATAGTTTAATGGCATTATTATTGAGACTAGCTTTCAATTCCAGATTTTAATTCATTTATTAAAATTGTTTTAATTAATTAATTGAATTTAAATTCTGCCAGCTGCCATGGGATTTGAACCTGTGTCCCCAGGGCATTAGCTTGGACCTCTGGATTATTAGTCCAGTGACATCACCACTACGCCTTTACAAACTCCTAAAGGAGCTTAATGGGCAATTAATTGGAGATGAGTGGGTTCCCCATTCCCTCCTCCCTGCCAACATTTTGAATATTGCAGACTGTCAAAGACGAGTCAGGATCCAGAGACGGCCTCCGAGACTGTGAGTTTTAAATTGTGCCCGCATCAGGTCCTGACCCCATGGCATTTGAAAATCCATCCATTAATGTCTCAGTATTGTTTTATGGTTTGTTTTTGCATGCCTACACTCAGTACGGTCAGTAAACAAGACAAATAGATTTTTTGTGGACATGATTTATGAAATTGGTGCAATCATACTAGTCATGTCTTAAAAACATTTAACAAAAGATGCCCTTTTTGACACAAACTTTATTCTCTTCACTATTCTCACCTGAATACATTAACTCCTTGTTAGAATACATGTCCATGAGCTTGAGTTACTATCTGGTAGCTGGCTCAATAGGTCATTATTCAAGTGTGAACATTGAAAGTGAGTTTTGGCAGGCTATTTGAACAATTGGGACATACAGAAGATTTTACATTCACTTAACATCGACATATACGTGCTGCCAGCACATCCACTTCTGAACAGTAAAAACTCTGAGCAGTTTCCACCTCCATACCCTAGCACTGCTGAGGGGAAATTGTAGTATATCTGCTGTTTGCCTGCCTCAGAACACAAGACCCAGCACAGGTACCAAACCAGGGACCTTGGTGATCTGCATGACTCTCGTACTCCCTGGATAAATTGGTGAAGCCATTGGTGAATGAATTTGAGACTATGAGCTGTAATGTGGGTAAAATTTCACAAGACTCTACTGTTACCTTACAAAAATGATGTACTAAAAACTCTACATTGACTCTTGCTGATAATATTTCACTACATGTAGTTAATACGGTAATTTGTCTCGTTTAAACAAAGGTTAGCATTGCGCATGAGGTTTTATGTACTGTCCTGTCAACTAATTGGTTTTAGTGGGAAGAAAGTACCTTCAATTTGTTTACAAAATGTTGGTCAGGGCAAAATAATGGATTTGATGGAAAATGCTGCGAGTCTGTGCTATGTGGTTTTGTTTTATTTCCACTACCCGCTCCCCACCCAATCCTCAATGCACCTAGATTTTATCCACAACTCTGACTTCCAAATCTCAATCATACTGTAAGCAAAGAAGAGGATAGAATTCTCCAGTAGATCATTTTCGCTTGGTTCTTACCAACACAGTGGCGCAGTGGTTAGCACCGCAGCCTCACAGCTCCAGGGACCCGGGTTCGATTCCGGGTACTGCCTGTGTGGAGTTTGCAAGTTCTCCCTGTGTCTGCGTGGGTTTTCTCCGGGTGCTCCGGTTTCCTCCCACATGCCAAAAGACTTGCAGGTTGATAGGTAAATTGGCCATTATAAATTGTCACTAGTATAGGTAGGTGGTAGGGAAATATAGGGACGGTGGGGATGTTTGGTAGGAATATGGGATTAGTGTAGGATTAGTATAAATGGGTGGTTGATGTTCGGCACAGACTCGGTGGGCCGAAGGGCCTGTTTCAGTGCTGTATCTCTAATCTAATCTAAAACTAGTTAAGAGCAACCTTTGTGTTGGTTTTGGAGCAAGATACTTAACCTGCCTTGATATAACATGGGGAACAGTGGATGAGCAAGAATAGAAGAGCAGGTAGGAAAATAGGGTGAGTGACCTCATTTAAAGATACATAGTATTTCCTAAAAGAAAAGTTCATTCTCTTCTGACCAGACCTTCTGTAGTGAGGTTACAGTAAGTAGCACATTTCCCAGGAAACTACAGAGTTGTTGTGCAGATCACATGTCTAAAGATAGGGTGGATATGCCTGGGGGTGTAAAGGAAACGTATATAGGAATAATATGATTCCAAGGGAAGGCACCATGTGTGAATATATGGTCTAGCCATTTCCTAATTTCTACTGATATGTTTGCTTCAGACCATGGTAGGCTGCAAGGCAATGTTGAGTTAAAAAAAAAAATTGCATTTATATAGTGCTTTTCACAACCTCAGGACATCAGAGATTTGCAGCCAATAAAGTTCTTTTGAAGTGTACTCACTGTTGTAATGTTCAACAGTCAACAGAAACTTACAGTTATATTGTGCATTTTTTGTAACAAAGCATTCAATGGCACTTTCCAGGGATAGTGAGCAGGAGAGGTGACTGAAGGGACAATTAGAGAGATCCGTTTTGAGGAGGCTTTTAGGGGAAGTGGGAAGAGAGAAATTGTGGATAGTTTAAATAGAGTTGTCTCACATGTGTTAATGCCAGACAATTCAAATTAAAATGGTGCTAATATGTTTCTTTTTCAATTATTTTGCACGAAGGTTCATATGCAATACTACTTTCCACTAATCACCGAAAGTCAAAAAGGTTAATTAATTGTAAAATAGCTGAATATATTTTACTACTTATCGTGAAAATTTCCTCACAGTAAAGTGAATTGTTCTACAATTAAGGATGTTTTGCAGTGTTGGAGACCTAATTATCCTACAGCAAAAATACAACAAAGCTCACACACCGATGCAGAAGTGACAAACTGATAGCACCTTACTCAAATAAGGGATTCGACTTTGACTCCAATGTTCGGAGGTCAGTCCTGTTTGCATTACCATAAAATGGTACAGCATAGAAAGAGGCCATTCGGCCCTTTGTGTCCATGCCGACTCTCTAAAAATGTGAGTCCCACACCCCTGACCTTTCCCCACAACCCTGCAATTTTTTTCTCTTCGGGTGCTTATCCAATTCCCTTTAGAAATCCCTGATTGTATCTACCTCCATCACACTCTCAGGCAGTGCCTTCCAGATCCTAACCACTCATTTTCCCACCACAAAGGTTAAAATGACTGGCCTGTAGTTGCTGGGTTTATCCTTACACCCTTTTTTGAACAAGTATGTAACATTTGCAATACTCCCGTTTTCTGTCACAACCACTGTATTTAAAGAGGTTTGGAAGATTATGGCCTGAACCTTCACAATTTCTATCCTTGCTTCCCTCAGCATCCTCAGATGCATCCCATCCTGTCCTCGTGACCTATCAACATTAAGTAGAGTCAGCCTTTCAAATACCTCCTCTTTATCAATTTTAGCCCATCCAGTATCTCAACTACCTCCTCTTTCACTATGATTTTGGCAGTGTTAGAGTCAAAAGAGCTGATCTCAAGAGGTGAGGTGAGAGTGACAGCCCTTGACATCAACGCAGCATTTGACCGAGTATGGCATCAAGGAGCCCTAGCAAAACTGAGGTCAATGGGAATCAAGGGGAAAACCCTCCACTGGCTGGAGTCAGACCTAGCGCAAAGGAAGATGGTTGTGGTTGTTGGAGGTCAATCATCTGAGCTACAGAACATCACTGCAGGAGTTCCTCAGGGTAGTGTCCTAGGCACAACCATCTTCAGCTGCTTCATCAATGACCTTCCTTCAATCATAAGGTCAGAAGTGGGGATGTTCGCTGATGATTGCACAATGTTCAGCACCATTCGTGACTCCTCAGATACTGAAGCAGTCCGTGTAGAAATGCCGCAAAACCTGGACAGTAACCAGGCTTGGGCTGATAAGTGGCAAGTAACATTCACCCCACACAAGTGCCAGGCAATGACCATCTCCAACAAGAGAGAATCTAACCATCTCCCCTTGACATTCAACGGCATTATCATCGCTGAATCCCCCACTATCAACATCCTAGGGGTTACCATTGACCAGAAACTGAACTGGAGTAGCCATATAAATATCGTGGCTACAAGAGCAGGTCAGAGGCTAGGAATCCTGAGGCGAGTAACTCACCTCCTGACTCCTCAAAGCCTGTCCACCATCTACAAGGCACAAGTCAGGAGTGTGATGGAATACTCTCCACTTGCCTGGATGGGTTCAGCTCCAACAACACTCAAGAAGCTCGACACCATCCAGGACAAAGCAGCCTGCTTGATTGGCACCCCATCTACAAATATTCACTCCCTCCACCACAGATGCACAGTGGCAGCAGTATGTACCATCTACAAGATGCACTGCAACAATGCACCAAGGCTTCTTCGACAGCACCTTCCAAACCCACAACCTCTACCAACTAGAAGGACAAGGGCAGCAAATGCATGGGAACACCACCACCTGCAAGTTCCCCTCCAAGTCACACACCATCCTGATTTGGAACTATATCGCCATTCCTTCCCTGTCACTGGGTCAAAATCCTGGAACTCCCTTCCTAACAGCACTGTGGGTATACCTACCCCAAATGGACTGCAGTGGTTCAAGAAGGCAGCTCACCACCACCTTCTCAAGGTCAATTAGGGATGGGCAATAAATGCTGGCCTGGCCAGTGACGCCCACACCCATGAATGAATAAAAAAAAAGTTTCTTCTTCCTTGGTATTCATTTAGTACCTAAGCCATTCCTTGTGCTTCCATGCATAGATCGCCTTTTTGGTCCCTAATCGGCCTCATGCTCCTGATAATAGCCTTTTATTTTTTATGTGCTTTTGAAGACTGTTATGTTAGCTGCCAGTCTCTTCTCATACTCTCTCTGTGTTTCTCTGATTTCCCTTTTCTATTCCCCTCTGAACTTTCTATATTCAGCCTGGTTCTAACTTGTATTATCAACCTGGCATTTGTCATATGCTCCTTTTTCTGCCTCATCTTACTTTCTATATCTCTCATCATCAAGGGAGCTCTGGCTTTGGTTGCCCTACTTTTCCCCCTTGTGAAAATTTACCTTGCCTGTACCCAAACCACTTTGTCTTATCGGCAGCCCATTGTTCCATTATAATTTTGCCTGCCAATTTTTAATTCCAATTTACCTGGGGCAGATCTGTTCTCAACTCACTGAAATTGGCCCTCTTCCAATTTGGCATTTTTACTTATCCTTGTCCTTTTTCATGGCTAACCTAAATGGCTAAACCAGATCCAGTAATGCCTCCTGCTTCATTAGGGACAGATATATGCAGTTCAAGAAAACTCTTCTCTCTCTTTGCTGTTTACAATATTATTATCCCAGTCTATAGTAAGAAAATTGAAGTCTCCTATTATCATTACTCTATAACTTTTGCACTCCTCTGTAATTTCCCTGCAGATTTGCTCTTCTATATCTTCCCCGGTAGGTGGTGGCCTATAGAATACATCCAGTAATGTAATGGTACCTTTATTGTTTCTTAACTCTAATGAAATAGATTAAATCATTGACCCCTCCAGGACATCCACTCTCTCTAACACTATAATATTCTTCTTAGTCATTATAACAAGCACTCCTCCTTTCTTTCCTTCCCTATCTTTTCTGAACACATTGTATTCAGGAATATTTCATACCCAGGAATATTTCATACCCAGTCCTGCCCATGTTTGGGCCAGGACTCTGTTATCACCACAACATTCTAATCCCATGTGCCTGCAGCTCACCAACCTTATTTATTTATTTATTTTTATTTAGAGATACAGCACTGAAACAGGCCCTTCGGCCCACCGAGTCTGTGCCGACCAACAACCACCCATTTATACTAACCCTACAGTAATCCCATATTCCCTATCACCTCCCTACACTAGGGGCAATTTACAATGGCCAATTTACCTATCACCTGCAAGTCTTTGGATGTGGGAGGAAACCGGAGCACCTGACGAAAACCCAGGCAGACACAGGGAGAACTTGCAAACTCCGCACAGGCAGTACCCAGAATCGAACCCGGGTCCCTGGAGCTGTGAGACTGCGGTGCTAACCACTGCGCCGCCCTTATTTACTATACTTCATGCATTTACATGCATGCACTGTAAACCTAATTTAGACGTTATTGCATTATCTCTTAGTCTGACCCCACTTTATAGTTCATTACTTCTTACTCTATTGCTGACTGTTACTCCCAATCCTTTGCCCACCTTGTTTATCCTTCGTAATACTAATTCCGGGTTCCAATTCCCCTGCCAAGTTAGTTTAACCCTCCCCAACAGCATTAGCAAAGGACATTGGTCCTGGTTCTGTTTCAGGTGTAATTATTGGGCAAATTTCAGAGCAAAATCGCAGCACCAGAGCAACCTAACCACAACTGTCCAAACGTTGACACAGTGATTCCAATTAGGGGGAGACAATCTCCAAAGGTTGGGTAACAATCAGCTAAGCTGTAACTAGGAAAATGGCAGCTGCCACGACCAGCACTTTGCCTCTGGCAGTACAGAATAAAACCATTTTCCCAGGGTCACCAACAGCACCTCAAGTCAGGAAATGGAAGGGATCAAGGAAATCAAGAAAATTACAATCACCAGGGAAGTAGTACTGAGCAAATTGTTGGAGCTGCGGTCTGACAAGTCCCAGGGTCCTGACGAACTTCATCCTAGGGTCTTAAAAGAAGTGGCTAGTGAGAGGGTTGATGCGTTGTTTTTAATTTTCTAAAATTCCCTTGATTCAGGGAAGGTTCCATTAGATTGGAAAATAGCCAATATAATTCCTTTATTCAAAAAGAGAGGGAGACAGAAAGCAGGAAACTACAGGCCAGTTAGCTTAGCATCTATCATAGGGAAAATGTTGGAAGCTATTATTAAAGACGTTATAACAGGGCACTTAGAAAAAATCATAGTAATCAGGCAGAGTCAACATGGTTTTGTGAAAGGGATATCATGTTTAACCAATTTATTGGAGTTCTTTGAAGAAGTAACATGTGCTGTGGATAAAGCGGAACTGGTGATTGTACTGTACTTCTCTTTCCAGAAGGCATTTAATAAGGTGCCATATCATAGGTTATTGTGGAAAATAGAAGGTCATGGTGTAGGGGGTAACATATTGGCTTGGATCAAAGATTGGCTAACTAACAGGAAAACGAGAGTAGGCATAAATGGATCAATTTCTAGTTTGCAAAATGTTACGAGTGGTGTGCCACAGGGATCTGTGCTGGGGCCTCAACTTTTTACAATTTATATAAATGACTTAGATGAAGGGATCAAGGTATGGTTGTTAAATTTGCTGATGGCACAGAGATAAGTAGGAAAATAAGTTGTGAAGAAGACATGAGGAGGCTACAAAGGGTTATAGAAAGGTTCAGTGAGTGGGCAAAGATCTGGCAAATGGAGTATACTGTGGGAAAATGTAAAATTGTCCATTTTGGCAGGAAGAATAAAAAGAAGCAAATTATCTAAATGGTGAGAGATTGCAGTGCTTTGAGATGCAGAGGGATCTGGGTGCACGAGTGCATGAATCACAAAAGGTTGGTATGCAGGTACAGCAAGTAATTAGGAAAGCTAATATAATGTTATTGCTTATTGCAAGAGGAATTGAACACAAAAGTAGGGAGGTTATGCTTCAGTTCTACAAGGCATTGGTGAGACCACATCTGGAGTACTGTGTACAGTATTAGTCTCCTTATCTAAGGAAGGATATAAATGCATTGGAAGCAGTTCAGAGAAGGTTTACTAGACTAATACCAGGTGTTACGACCAGGTGAGAAACATGTCTAGGGGTCTTTTGCTGTCTTTATCTAGTCGTATTGTAACAGGGTTTTATTTTAAACACACTGTTTTGAGCAACCCCTTTGTGAATCTTTGTTCACAGCTTTCCAATTATAAGACAAAGAAACCAATTCACACAGGTTTTCTGAGGTTTAAAGAAGAAAGATGAAATGTTATTAAAACTTAGACTTAAACTCTAATATGGTTGACGCCTACGGATATATGACGCGCCCACGCTTGCATGCACACACGATATACACATGCAGATAGGGGCAGAAAAAAGAAGAGGAAAATATAGTAGAGAGGGGTTTGAGGCAATATCAGAAGAGTTTCTTGTTTCCTGTGCTTCGAGCTCACTGTTGTCCTTTTGTAAGTAGTCTTGTAGTTCATCGGAGCCCAGTGCTCTTCTTAAACATTTTTCACATAGGAGACTTTTCTCTCTTTGAAGTTCACGTGTTTTCACAAGATTCAGTTCCGTGGGAAGAGGTGGAGGCAGGCAGGACTGGAGGGGTGGTTCTATTCCTACCAGGAGCACATGGCTTTCTCAGTTCAAATCCTCTGTTGGAAATTCAAATTCAAAACCTCGAACAGTCAGTCAGTCATGTGACCAAAACTGGTCTGACCACTTCTTCTGTGTATTGGGGAAGCAATGACTGGGTCCCCATTGTTCCAACACTGTCGGTTACTGTGCAAATGTCTTTCCAGTCAGGGGCTTGCAATTTTTAGTTTTAATGTTCATGTGGCGAAATCATGTGTTGGCAGGTAGGAGGTTTGCCTGATACTGGAATGGGTGGGTTGTCCTATGAGGAAAGGTTAGACAGGCTAGACTTGTTTCCGCTGGAGTTTAGAAGAGTAAGAGGTGACTTGATTGAAACATATAAGATTCTGAGGGGTCTCGACAGGGTGGATGTGGAAAGGATGTTTGGCCTTGTGGGAGAATCTAGAAATAGGGGTCACTGTTTAAAAATAAGGGATCGCCCATTTAAGACAGAGATGAGGAGAATTTTTTTCTCTCAGAGGGTCATGAGTCTTCATAACTCTTTTCCTCAAAAGGCAGTGGAAGCAGAATCTTTGAATATTTTAAGGCAGAGGTAGATAAATTCTTTATAAGTAAGGGGGTGAAAGGTTATTGGAGGTAGGTGAGAATGTGGAGTTGAGGTTATTGATCTTATTGAATGGCGGAGCAGGCTCAAGGGGCCGAGTGGCCTACTCCTGCTCCTAATTCGTATGTTCGTGTGTGCTCATTTATGTTGTGCAACCACTGGACTTGGGATGCTTCTTGCACAAACGCAAAATAAACATTACATCAGCGTGAGAAAAGCTGGCAATTTCATAAGCAATAGTTGGATTTCGCTCATCACTACACAAGAAGTGAGAAAGACAAAAGGGCCTGCAGCCCACGTCGCTAACCCCTGTCATTTAGTCACATGTCTGGGACCTGGCCAGACTACTTTTTCTCCATTTTGCCTTGCCAACAAGCAAATATTTACCTACTCCCTTGAGATTTAGCACTGTTTCTTATTTGTATTCTTCAACCGAGTTCACATTTACCACACTAGGTTGCAGTTTGTTCCAACGGGTTACAATTCCCATGGTGAATGTATATTGCAGATCCAATTGCCTGAGGCCTGTGGCGAATTGTAATCCATCTCATTTAAACTGCAGGGAAGGTTCCACATTAATGGAAAACAGAAATAAAAAAAACTGTACCTAGGTTAACCATGACCATTTCTAAGAACCATACCTAAAATTTGGAAAGGTAAGTGGCCAACGAGCAAAACAAAACATTGCTTATCTAGGCTGGATTGCTTAGTCAGTCAGTCGCCAGAAACATTAAAATAACAGCAAAATACTGCAGATGCTGGAAATCTGAAATAAAAACAAGAAATTCTGTAAATACTGTATTCAGTTCTGAAGAAGGGTCACTGACCTGAAATGTTAACTCTGCTGTTCCCTCCACAGATGCTGCCAGACCTGCTGAGTATTTACAGCATTTCTTGTTTTTACACTAGAATCATTAGTTGCCTGCCCCTCCAGTGGCAGTAGTTGTATGCTGCCGGTGTCTCCAGAGGCACTGATGAAAACTATCGCTTTATGCACTCATAGAGCTTCCACAAGCAATGGTGCCTTTTTACATTATTGTGTTAGTAAAAAAATAATGGCTGTATCTGTTATATTGTTGTAAAACAAATGCAACATTAGTTTGGGTATTCCTTATGATACGTTCAGCTTATGGTTTTCTAACCAATTAGTTAGTTGATGTTTTAACCAATTCATCCTGTGGAACTTTTAAGATTACACTGCACTTTTATTTTCCAGCCCTATCAGTTCATATCTGCAAAAGCAAGCTATCAGTGAAATACTGTGGCACAATGTGGCATTACATTGACATGCTATGCTATACACTGACTCGTTTGTGACATCCACATACACAATTCCTAATCTTACACATGAAATCAGGGAATAGATGATTAGCAAAGGGAACTAAAGGAAACTGTCACATCAATCATTTTGTTCTCTTCTCTTGCACTCCTGATGGCTGGTCCAAAATTGGTACTGATACAATTCTGTAAATAGGTTGATTACCTTCTCTCTGGGCTAAATTTTCCTTGCCCATTGGCGATGGGCTGGGAGGCGGGTGGGCTGGCAAAATGGTTGGGGGAGGCATTGGGAGGGGAGCCTGATGTCTTCCCGCCACCATATCATATTGCCAGTGGTGTGAGCAACCGTGAGCCACTTAAGTGGCCAATTAAGGGCAACTTCCCACCTTTGTGAATATTTTGTCCGGGGCAGGAGGGCCGCAGGCACATGGGGATACCACCCATTGAAACCTGGCAGCCTCCCAGCAGAATCCGGTGGGGGTAGCCCTTTTTATGTCCTACAGAGGGGACTCCAGCTGCAATGGCTGCCCTTGTGGCAACAGCGCGGCTGGTGCTTATAGACCGTACCCCACTGCCCCCAATCGCTGGGGCCTGGCTATCATCGAGGCAGTGGTGCTGCTGGGGCTGCTGAGCTGCCGGCCCTGATGCTGGTATATGGCAAAATTCAGCCCTACATTTGGGTGGGTCATAGTGCATTGCATGGAGGAATGAGAAATCAATAAAAATGAGACACAAAAATGTTACTTAACTAGTGTTGTGTGAGCTTCTTGTTTAATTGCTATATGTGGGTTTACTTCAAGAAAATTTTCATCGCACTTATAACCACCCACATCTAAAATATTTTTTTCAATAATCATATAAGGATATTTTTTAGGATTTTATTTAGGCCATCTACATGATAATATTACTTCCTTTTTTTTGTTAAATTACATAATTTAGTACTACTGATGCACATTTTAAGAAGTACAGGAGTGAATATTTCCCTAATACCTTTACCTACTGAAGAATACCACAATATATATTTTAGCAAAAGGGAAATGTCAGGGTGATATGAAGCTGTGCATCGATAGAAGCACATTTCCTTTGACTTCAAAGGATATGAAAATCAGGAAAGATCTATAACGTGCGGCTGATTCAATAACAGCTGTTCCACACTTTTACCCAAAGTCATAACTATCCCCACGGACTTTTATACTAAAGTTATCAATCCCTGTCCTTCTACTTATGTTGGAGAATTCTCAGATTCTGAAAAATGTCTGAATTTGCCAACAAACTTTCAAAATTGAACACAGTTAAAGAAAAAAGGGGAGAATTATTCGGAAGCATGAAATCATCAAATTTATTACTCTTTAGACAAACAACTGCTGACATCTTGTAAAGCGAATATCTATTTGAAAAATTCAACTAGCTAACCACAGAGGAATATGTTATACAGTAGCTCTTTACTGTATTACTGAAAAATATTACTCTTCTGGTACAAGCTTGTGGCTCCCCTCTAAAAGAATCACCAGTTATAGATTATTAAAGTATCATGTATCTCACAATAGCATACTCCTCACTTTAACATGTTTCTTGTTTTTTTCCCCAAAGATTAGCTTATAGAGAAGATAGGACCAGGGAATTTAGAGGGTGTATTTTCAGAATAAGGCTTCAGCTTCAATAATCATCATTATTAATGACTGAAGTAATGAACAATGGCCCCAAAATAGGCACCAATCTTTCACAAACACACAACATCTTTTGAATTGGACGCTTATTCAACATGGATACATGAAAATATATATTGAAATGAACTTTTGTGTTATGGAACATTATTCTTAGCCAAGTACTTTCTCTCTCATTTCCTTTTGTTAAATAAGTCTTTCATAATCTATAGTATGCGCCACTCTCAATTGTTATTAAAAAATATTGTAACATAACCAATTTAGATTGCAATACATACAATGCAAAGTGCTTAATATTTTAAAATGTCATAATTCCAGAGTCTAATGAAAAATGTTATTTGAGCAAGAAAAGTTTTTTTTAACAAATAAAATTCCAAAGAATCACAATTATTGCCATGTTTAATTGTGTCATATTTGAATTTCCTGCTCATAAATGTACATTTTAAAGATAGCAGAGTGAACTTGTGTAAACATATTTGGTAGAATGAAGGTCATTGTTATATTCAGCCTGAGAAACATTCTGCCATATTTGGATTTGACATTTTTAAAAAGATGCAATGTAGTAAATATATAAATCAAATAAATGCATTGATACATTTCCAACAGATCAACTTTTACTCTATCTGCAGACTATAGCAAAAGGCATAAAGATCACTAGTATTTAGCACAAACCATTTTTATTTAAGCCAAAGCGGAAATTACAGAAAGTAACAGAGTTGTTCATTTTGTTACAAACAGCAGTTAATAAATGCACACAGGAAAGTCCTAAGTCAGCGTAAGTAAAGAGCTGAAGCTATATCCAATAAACTTCATTACACAAACAGTTCCTTATTGAAACTGCAATTTATTTAGCACAACTTAATACTGAATGTTAAAGGTGAAATATTTAATGTTTTAATCATTTGCTTTTTAATGTTTAACTTTCGCACGGGACGTGAGTACAATTGTTTATTTTTTTAGACATGACGAACAGAATGAGCATACTTCTTGATGGCTTCTTCCGAGTGCGTAACACAAACCATATACTTGTGAGGAATAGCGGAAGTGGAAGGAAGTGTATGAATTCCGAGATCTTTTTTATTTTTATGCAACAAGATTTGATATATTTCGACATGTTGCACCCAAAGTCCAGGCACAATGCAAAGTCACGGTGTTGAAGTTTTAAAACCAGTTTCTGATGTTTGGGAATTCTTTTGTGAATATATTATATGCAAAAACTTGCAGGGCACATTTTTGCAGAGCACAGGGAGAAAAGAATGTCATGACGTGTAAAACAACACAAGTACAGCTTCTGATGCCCCCTCTCAGTACAAAGCACAAATCATACAATTGAAAACGATCAGCAGCAGAGGCGGCAGCAAGAATATTAATTGCTCAACCTGGTAGGATTAAGTATTAAAATAACATTTAGTAAATATTACATAAGGAAGTCTACAATCCAGGGGTCGGGGTGGAGGGAAAGCATAGATTTCAAGTCAAATGCGCTAAACTTCTCCACAAGAGCAGTTCCTACAGTTCAGGAGAAAAGAAAATCACAATGTTCTTTTTTCTCACCAGATGCTGACTGCTTATAAGCTACTAGTGTAATACTCATCCTTTCACAAGATAGTCACTCAAGGGTTACTGGAAGCAGTAATTAAGCACAATAACATAAGCTCTTCTGCCAGATAGAATATAGCAATGCTCCACACAGTCATAAATGACATTTCATGAAAATGTACAAGTTTGTCAGACACTTCCTTAGAATAGCAATCCAGTAAATAAAGTATCCTTACCTTTATCAACTAGAGCTGACACAGCCTTGGTGATGGGGAATAATCCTGATATTGTTACCAAAGCTAAAATAAACTCAGACATTGCGACAAATGAAGGCTGTGACTGCCTCGCTGCACACTCAGTAAGTCAGCAGAGAACCAGTGTCGAGCTGCGTAATCTAGAAATGTCAAAGGAAATTCTTCTGCTAAATGAGCCGATCTCCCTCCTCTGCTTTCAGCAGAATTTGTAGGTGTATGTGTGCAGTGTGTGTCTTGACTTTTCAATGCAGTGTACGTCTGGTCTTACATCACAAGAGGGCAGTGAGTGATGCTAGAGGATGGAATTTCACTGATTAATCATGGAATCTACCATACAACTGCTCTGTATCGACACCATTCAGATTCACTGCCTAGTGTGAGACGTTTAACAAACAAGGAATGCACAGTTACGCATTGAGGACAATACAGATCTCCATTTCCTTTATTTTGGCTTTTTTTTTAAACAAAGCAGTGCTGCATTATATACTGTACATTTAAAGTGCTCCCAAAATAAATACTGTAATGCCTGCAAGTCATGTTGTGCTAAATAACTGGCCTGTATAGTGGCAGAACTTAGTCTTTGTCTAGGGTGAATATTATTTTTCTTCACAATCATTCTCCAGAGAATGCCTGATCAAGCCAGTTGTTCCTTATTAAAATGGATACCAATTACCATATCCAGCAGCAATTGTTATTTTCCTTATGTAGCTTTTCTGCTCTTTGTGCTCTAAATTTATAGTGTTGTTACTAATAATATTCAGAGGCATTTACCCCATTTAGTCCATCTTCATTTTTAAATGATTAAAATGAGCATAATACATCTCTATTAATTGCTCTGTGCATCAATACAAGTAAGTAATTAGAACTATCCATTCATGGATATAGTTTGGTTATCTTTTTTGCAGTATAAAATAACTGGAGTCCATAGTTTTGTTTAAAAAATAACTCATTTCTGTAAAATATACTTACATTCACAGAATGAAACTGATTGTTCTCTTTAAAAGATCCTTATCATACAATTCTCCTAGAAAGACAAATGAACTTTGAAAATAAACATAATTCCTTTTTTTCAATTCAATAATATCTAATGTTTGCCCCTTTCTTCTTGATAGCTATTCATTATTTTAATTCCCACACCATCCTTTTATATATCCATGACAATTAATAAATAGATTACAGCTTTAGATGTGCTTGCTGCTCAGTGAATAAGAGGTGGCAGTTGTTTTTCACTATGGAGAGACACTCCACCCAGTGGTGCAGTGCAGAACTAACCAAACACCCATATTTTATGCACCAAGTCCATATTTTCATCCAGAGTGAAATGGGAGAACAAAACAGCTGGGGTGGCCTTGTTTACACTGCTCCACATATTAGGACAGCTCTGCTGGATGATAAATATGCAACATCAGACTTCATGAGCCAGTAACAGGATAAAAATAAGGTGGTGATGCAGTTGGAAAGTTGAAAGTTTTGCTTAGTCCCTTCTACCAGTGTTAAATGCCACTGTTAACTCTAATAACTGCTGTGATACCAACATATCATTTATTAACTAGGTAGTTCCTGAATACTGATTTTTTTTAATTGATTTTTTTAATGGACCGTTATTTGCTGTACATTAGCCTTACTGTATTACTTTAGAGAACTAACATTTTGAAATATCTTCAGCTACTACAATGTTTACACACACTAGGTTTACCATGCTAACTCCAAACAGTTCACAGAAACATGCTGTCTAAAAAAAGTGAAAACACGCAGACCTATATTTGGATCTCAAAATTATTACAGCTTTTCATATGAGCTACTGCAAAGGTTTTATTCCATGATGAATTGTACAATGAAACCTTGCCAGAAAAAATTGAGGTCAAGTGTTTTAATGCACTAGAGAGTTAATAATGTCAGAAATGCACTGGTGTAACTATTGCAACAAACAAACTAAACATCATGCAGTTCAGCAATTTAGAATAAAGAACATCCCATTTAAAGCAATTCTACTTTTAGATGAGAGTTATTAAGACTGATGTGAGAACATTGTTAGTCCAGCCACCAAGAAGGTTATTCAGTCTTCATAACCCTCTCTAGTGGCTGATGGCAGTGAATGCATGTGGAAAGGGTGGACAGGTGCCAGAAAGGAAAGGCTAGGCCCAATTGATGCTACCTTGTTAGCAGCTGCTGCTAAGTTTTGCTAGTTTCTAGAGGATAAAGGTTCAGACTAAAAGATCGTTTAAACTTCTTCACCTCTTGCGTCATGTTATTATTGGAGAGGTGGCCTGTTTCTGTCAGCTGAGGGATAGCTTTTTCTTCCTTTCAGTGCTGCTGAAGTCTAGATTTTAGCAGTGTTTATCTCACCAAATTAGTTCCTGAGGGAAATAAACATCAGATTGACCAGAACTGGTGGTGTTGTATTCATAAATAGATTTCACTGTCACATATGGGCCAAAAACTGTAACTATGACATTAAAAAGAAGCTTGTTGACTATGGACTACTAGAGCAGCACATTGCTAATGTTTGCTGCAACTTACCTGGTGGTGCCTCTTGGCCATAAATGAAATAAGTTCTAGCCTGTCGCCTGGTGTTCTGCGAAACTTCAAAAGATTGCTGCAATTTATCAACTTCACAAAGTTAAGGCTGAAAATTGGATGCTGCTATGAGAAGCTGTAGAAGTCCAGAATGGCTCACACTTCTGATGTCAGTTGTACCAGACAGCATATTGGTAAGGGCATTAATGAGTGTGCACTGAACATCTACCAGAACTATACAGAGTAAGCAGATCATTCGTCAACCTGCACGTAATGTTGTGCGCTGCCATTTTGGAACTCAGTGCACCAGCTAATGCTGTCTCTTAATCACGCATGATAGATCCTCTAGCAATACTATCTAAATGGATCATCAACTACTTTGTTTAGTTGCTGATTAATTTCTACTAGCTGCTGCTGATTTTGTAGGAGTGTTTGGTGCTTGCTAGAGATCTTTAAAGTTGCTAAAGTCTACAGGGAGTGATGTGGCAGGTGCGGAAGGACTTTGTCATGACTCAAAGGCTTCTGCACAAACCAGTGTTCCCAGACATGGGTGCAATAGTAGGCATTCCCCTTGGAATGCAACATGACTGGGAGAATGAGCAGAGGATACACAGAGCAGGACAAGCTCCTAGAAGAGGGAGGAGGGGAGGAGGGCTCTTAGCAGGAGGCCATGTTTTTTCCCCATGGAACTGCATGCACATCACTTTGCTGGCACGACATGTCAACTTTGAGATATACCACAGCCAAAAAGGATTCCACTCCCTCATTGTTCCGCTGCTGTGCAATAAATAATGCAGGTCAACATCTGATATCCTGGCAGCAGAATTGATGCCTTCTTTCTGTGGCAATCCAGTATGATGTCTTTATCTCTGGTTACTGGGTGACAAAAGCTTCATGAATGAAGACTCAGGTGCATAACCCATGCACTGGTGAGCAGCATGAAAACCACATTACTACACAAAGGGCTGGATTTTGCGCTAGAGGCAGGGCTGCCGGCACCAGGCCAAAAAGGCAGGGGGAGCCCTGCCTCTTCCTTTTCATAGAGAGATACAGCACTGAAACAGGGCCTTCGGCCCACCAAGTCTGTGCCAACCATCAACCACCCATTTATACTAATCCTACATTAGTCCCATATTCCCTACCACATCCCCACCATTCTCCTACCACCTACACTAGGGGCAATTTTACAATGGCCAATTTAACTATCAACCTGCAAGTCTTTGGCTGTGGGAGGAAACCGGAGCACTCGGCGGAAACCCACACGGTCACAGGGAGAACTTGCAAACTCTGCACAGGCAGTACCCAGAACCAAACCCGGGTCGCTGGAGCTGTGAGACTGCGATGCTAAGCACTGCGCCGCTGTGCCACCCATCGTGCCCCCCATCGCCGCCACACCACCCCCCACACCCTGGAAAAATCCTCCGGTCTTTTTAACTCTAGGCTTCAGGAGCCAGGATCCCCGTCCCTTTAAAGATGGGGATCCTGCCTCCAAGAGCTGCCGGCCAATCAGAGGGCTGGCAGCACAGCAGTATCGGCAGTGCCACTGAGAGTGGTGGCCAGTGCTGGTACTGCAGAGGCCTTGGACCCAGGCCCAGCACTAGAACCCCAGACTAGAGGTGGGTGAGGCGGGGTCACCAGGGCCAGTCCAAAAGGCTCTGGTGAGGTGGGGTAGAGAGGTGGAGCATTTGAGGAGCAGCAAGATGTGCAGGAGAAGAAGGCGGGTAAGGGAGGAGGCAACCTCGGCAACCATTTTCTGGCTGGCTGACAGGCAAAGGCAAGCGCACTGGTGGAGTGGCAGTGGCGGGATGATGAGAGGACAGCAGGTTTGTGCTCCATGGAATGCTGCACAGCAATCCTAATAATCTATTGGAGGATAGATTGGTGGACTGCTGGGACACCTTGCAAGCACCTTTGAATATTGGTATTTGCAGCCAGGAAGGCAGTGACCTGAGCTTCCATAACAGAAGTTACTGCACTCTGACATTGAGTGGCTTCTGCTTGTGCTGCTCTGGAAACTGTAACATCGGCCATCTGACACTGCATCATGGTTAGGTCGAAAAGCATGCTAATGTAGTTAATGTGGCATGATTTCATGCTGGAAAGGATGGTCTCCAAGCTCTGCACAAATCCCTGTGCAAAGTTTCTGTTGGACTTATCCATGCTCCTTGACATTGCATGCAGCCCCTCTGATTGGCCGGCAGCTCTTGGAGGCAGGAACCCTGTCTTTAAAGGGATGGAGATTCCGGCTCCAGAAACCTAGATTTAAAAAGACCAGAGGACTACTCCTGGGGAAGCACGAAAAGGCAGAAGCAGGCTTTCCTCTGCCTTTTCAGCCTGGCACCGGGACTCCCGCCTACAACACAAAATCCAGGCTACTTTGTGCATATCTCACTTCTAAGCTATCCTCTAAAGTATGTGCAGAGTCAATATCCAAACTGGTGGCTGTGAGTGTAAGATCAGAAATGATGTTTCTTCATCATCAATGTTTTCTTGCTCTTCCACCACTGCTGAGCCAGGTTGCAGTTCTTAGGCACTTGAAAGGAAAGGCACAAGCATAGGGTTGTGGTGAGGGGAGAAGGAGGAAGTTTACACCATCTGCAACTTGTAAATCAGAAACGACTGTGGGACGAAGGGGGAATTGGGATGCAAGAAAGAGGATTAGGTATGAGGACATGAGAATCTTCGATGATTTCAGCCCCTCCACTGGCCACAGCCTCAGCAAGAGGCATCCCAATAATGGCCAGCACCATCTCCTCCAGGGGGTAAAGACATGCATCCGTACCTATCCTCCTCCAGTTAGCTCCAGCTGCCTCCAGTTGTGCATCACCTTGTCCAGCAAGTGAGAGGGAAATGTGCCAGTGAGTGTCATGCAATCTTTTTGGTTGATGTGGCTGTCCTGATTGAATAGCTGGCAGTGTGTGCAAGCTGAGATGTTTTTTAATTCATTCATGGGATGCGGGCGACGCTGGCCAGGCCAGCATTTATTGCCCTCACCATCACCTTCTCAAGGGCAATTAGGGATGGGCAATAAATGCTGGCCTGGCCAGCGTCGCCTGCATCCCATGAATGAATTAAAAAACATCTCAGCTTACACACACTGCCAGCTATTCAATCAGGACAGCCACATCAACCAAAAAGATTGCATGACACTCACTGGCACATTTCCCTCTCACTTGCTGGACAAGGTGATGCACAACTGGAGGCAGCTGGAGCTAACTGGAGGAGGATAGGTACGGATGCATGTGGTGTGAAGAAGCTTGCAGAAGTGCTAGGTGTGTGAGGGTAAGGGGAAGAAATGAATGATTGATGGAAATTAGTGACAGTTAACTGATTGAGGTGTGATGCATTGAGCAGTGTGTGAGATTATTGTGCAGTTGGTGGGATTTGAAGATGCATGTTATTGATCTTAACCACTCATGTGAGGTTACGGAAGCTTTTGCACCACGGCATCCAAGTCCTCCTAGCTTGATTCCTTGCATTGACCATCATGGCTACCTGATCCCTCTACATTCTGAGAATTTGTCTGGAAGATCTCTTTACGCCCTTGGATGGAATACATCTCACCTCCTCTGCACCTCCTCGACCAAGGCCTCCAATGAGCTTTGGAAATCCTTGAAACCTGCTCTCCTCCATATTGTGCTATTTTGTGCATTTCCCAGGTCAGAATCATTTGTAGAATGACTTACAGCACCTGCTCTAGCTGCAATGCACTTCCTCTTAAAAAAAGTGCAGGCTGTCTTTCAGCAACTTCAACTGATGCTAGCCTCTCACAATTTTGGGCCTCCTGCTAAGGTGTGCCTCGACTTAACAGTGTATTTAATGCTAACTGCATGCTGCAATCATGTAAATTAGCACACAGCATGAAACTGGCATGCTGCTTACATCAGAAGCAATAGGAGTGGGTTAATCCTGCATTGCAACCTCCTCATCCATTTTTTGGGGGTTATTGAATTTAAGCCCCTGGAGTCTCAGGTAAGCATTCAAGTGGAGTTATTTGGGAAATTCTAGTCATAGATTGACTATTTGCTAGTGCATTCCATATTGTAATTATCAGACATCTATTTTACTTGCCTCAAAAGTGCCTGATACTATGTCCAAAAAAAGAGCAGAAGTTTACACATTTGGCAAATAAATTGTTTATTTTATCTAATATCTAGCCCCAGTTTGCCTCCCACTCAATCCTTAAGCCCTTATCTGACTCAAGCATCATCTCCATCTACTTTCCAGTCCTCTCCAAGCTCATCTTATTCATGGGACGCACATCTTGTTCCCTCTACACACCTTCCAACAAAACTACTGATATCACAATTTCACTTCCTGGGCTCTTATTGGGTGATGTTTAAATGATTCCCTCTCCTCAAATATGGTCCCCTTACCTTTCAGAACAACCAACCTCATTCACTCCTCAAAAATGTACATTCAACCCCTCTGTCCACACTAACTGCTGGCCCATCTCTTCTCAAAGTTCTTGAATTGTTGTTGTGTCCCAGATTGATGCCCATCTCTCCTGCATCTCCCTGTTTGTATTCTACCAGTTGGAATTTCACCCCTCTCACAACCCCAAAAGCAGTCATAATTAAAGTCATGAATGACATTTTGTTTCATCTTCCTTGACCTCTTCAACTTCCATGTAACTTTACAAAACAGTTGACACACCACCCTCTTCCAAGGGCTCGTCTCAGTTGTCCAGTTCCAAAGTCCAGTTTAGTTTGTTCCACTCTAAACTATCCAATAATAGCCAGGGTTTCCCTTCCCACCCCCTCCCGTCAACACTTTCACTGCCTTTGTGCTGTCAGGCTGCTTCTTCAACCTCCAATCTTGCATGAGGCGCAACTTTCTCCAGCTGAACATTTAGAAAACCAAAATCATTGTCTTTGGCGCTTGTCACAAGCTTTGCACACATCCACCTTGAACTTTACATTCCTCTGATGTCAGCCTCTTGTCCACACCCCATCCTTTCACTGCACCATTGTTGGCTGAACTTTTAGTCGCCTAGGTTGCACTTTCTGTAATTTCCTCCCTGAATATCTCTGCCTCTCAATCACCCTCTCCTCCTTTAAGACCCTCCTTAAGACCAACATCTTTGACCAAGCTTTTGCTCACCCTTCTAAACTGTCCTTTGGCTTGACATTTTTTGTGCCTCACTTCTCATAATACGATGTGTCTTGGTATCTTTTTCTAAATTGAAGACATTGTATGTGGAGCAGGCTCAAGTGACTTTATGGTCTACTCCTGCTTCTATTTCTTATGTTTGCCTAGATCTTCTAAATTGTTGTTTGTTCTTCATGTACTGTAGTTCTTGTTGTTCTTTTGTCTCTCTTGGTATTCTGTCACTTTTTTTTTTTGCAGTTCTTGTTCTTTTTCTTCCTCCTTCTGCTAAGCAACATTATTAAAAAAGTGTATCCTGTCTTACGGTGGGTAAGATTGAGAATCTACTCCAGAATGTTCAGAGAAGAGAAGAAAGCTAATATGGGAGGGGCTTTCCCACACTATCAAAGTGCACCCCCATGTGAACTAATTATTATCCTTGGCTCTGTACAGTTTGTATTTTACTGAAATCAATACAAAGCAAACTTCGGGTTTATTCAATGGTTCCAGCTTTCGTAAAGCTAAAGATCAAGCCATCAAGAAACTTTCACATTTCTGCTTCAACCATTTGCATCCAAGGATCTTAATTGGGAAACATAACTGAAATTTTACATTGATAATTTTGTTTAGGATGCTTTTGTGTGTTGGTCAAGTTATGGCTAGATAGAATTTATAGCACTAAAACTGACCATTCAGCTCAAAAGTCAGTATTCCCACTTTACTTCATCTCACCCTATTAACAAATCCTTCTATTCCTTTTTACCTCATTTGCTTATCTAGCTTTCCCTTAAATGCATCTCTGCTATTTGCTTCAACCACTCCATGTGGTAACTTGTTCCACATTCTCAGCAGCCTGTGAGCAAAGAAGTTTCTCCTGAGGTCCTTACTGGATTTAGTTGTGATTATCTTATATATCCCTTCCGAATATCCAGTGGCATGAAGCAGGAATGTGTGCTGGCCCTGACCTGATTCACCATCCTTTTCAGCTTGATGCTGCAGCAGGCAATGGAAGACCTAAAGAAGGAAGTTTACATATGCTTCCGGACTGATGGAAGCCTTTTCAACCTCAGGCATCTTCAGGCTCACACAAAGACACAAGAAAAACTCATCCATAAACTTCTTTTCGCTGATGACTGTGCTTTCCTGGCCCACAGTCAGTCAGACCTGCAACATATAACAACATATTTTTCCAAGGCGGCACAACCCTTCAGACTAAAAATCAGTTTAAAGAAGACTGTAGTCCTGCATCAGCCTGCACCCCAAGAAGAATATAGACCACCAAGCATTGTTATCAAGGGAACCGAGCTGAATGCCGTCAAGCAATTTACTTATTTGGGGAGCGTCATCTCGTTTGATGTTACCATAGACAAGGAAGTGGACAATAGGCTTTCAAAAGCTAACAGTACATTCAGCAGACTCTACAAACGAGTGTGGAGCAAACACAGCCTCAGAGCACAGACCAAACTCAAAGTGTACAAAGCCATATTCCTCCCCACCCTTCTGTATGGTGCCAGGTCATGGGTCATATACCGTCGTCATGTACGCCTTCTAGAGCACTTCCATCAGCGCTGCCTTCACAGCATCCTCAAGATCCACTGGCAGAACCTCATCACAAACATTGAAGTCCTGGAAACAGCCAACATCACCAGCATTGAGGCCATCCTCCTGTAAAGACAACTGCGTTAGGCAGGCCATGTTGCCTAGATGGATGACAGTTGCCTGCCCAAGATCGTGTTCTATGGAGAGCTGACCAATGGTAAAAGGAACAGTGGGGCCCAATGCAAACATTTCAAGGACTCCCTGAAGAAGTCCCTCTCTGTGTGTCATATCGACCATCGCCAGTAGGAAGCGCAGGCCATAGATCATGATGCCTGGAGATGTTACATCAGGAGGGCTACAGACACCTTTGAGACTGAGCGAAGAACCAGCATGAAAGAGAAAAGGAGGCGAAGGATAGATCCAATTGCCCCCAGCAGCGACTACATCCTCACTTACACCCACTGTGGGAGAATCTGTTGGTCACGGAGAGGCCTGACTAGCCACCAGTGGGCCTGTAACCAATGAGTACAACCATTACAAAATACTCATCCGCGAAGAAATGCCAAGAGATATTCATGGCATTTCGTTCCCCCACAAGTGGAAACACCTCTTTTATATCTACCCTATTGAACCCATTCATAATTTTAAAGACCTCTATCAGATCACCTCTCAGTCTTCTATTTTCTAGAGAAAGGAGCCCCAGCATGTTCAGTCTTTCCTGATATTTGTACCTTCTCAGTCCTGGTATCATACTTTCTCCAGTGCTTCTTTTATGTATTGTAATGTTCAAGATCTTATATAGGAGCTGCCAGACAATGACCAGTGACAATGAAGCAGTACCCCAGCATCAATTAGTGCCTGAAAGTAAAGAGAAAGTTGGGTATTAAAAAAATAAATAAAACAGGACATGTTTTAAACTTACATCTACTGCATCAGTACTTACATTTTATATATTTTAAGATACCTTGTTTTTCACTTCTGTCAGTAAGCATAAGTTCTTAATTTTAGTAACAAAGCCTTCTCTCTATGTTTCCGATTGATATGGATGGGAAAATCATTAATATTAACTATAGAAGATACTATTCATTTCACTGAAAAAAAATTGAATTTGCTGAAATAAACATAATTTATTTAATTATTGTATAATTTATTCACCCTCCATCTGGACCCCTCCCTCTGGTCTCTCACCCTTTCTAGATCTTTTGATTGAGAACTGCTGGCATGACAATGGCTCACTCATCTGATCTATCTCCCTTTGATCTTGCTGCACTCCATTCCTTCAGATCCAACCCACATATTGCCATCTACCTAGCAGAAGCTGAACTCCAATTTTCTAACACTTCCTCCTACCTCCCCCGGACCATGACTCCACCACCGAACATTAAGCCACCATTTCCAATAATGTCACTGACCTTATCTCTCCTGGAGATCTTCTCTCCATGGTCTCCAAACTCACAGGCCAGAATTTTACGTTGGGTGGGAGGTCCCGCCCGCCACCCAAAAAGTTATGGGCGAGTCCGCCTTCTCCGGGCCTGAAAGCCATGCTAGGATTTTACATGGCCTTAATTGGACTTAGGTGGGACTTGCACCTCTCTGAGGAATTTCTATGATTCTATAAACGAAAAACAATTATTGTTATTGTTGCATGCAAAATCCAAAGTTGAAATTGAAGTACCTATCTTGAATCATGTAAGTTAGTCACCTAATTCCTGTACACGCTAAATATAACTCAATACTGTGTACCATAGTGCAATTAGCACATACATGTTTTGAATGTGGACCAAAACACAGGATGTTCTGAATGGCCTTTTCTCATTTCCACCCTCTAAAATTTGCGAGAAATGCCTCATTTCAGTTATTGACAGGATCAACAGGGATTTACGGATCTATTATGACTTTAGCAAATAAACTGCACACTGCTTTTTAAGCCCCTTTTTCAAAAAAAAACCACAGCTTTAAAATGCCATTCCTGTATGAAAACTAATTGATGGCATGTCCCATTGAGCTGTCTTCCAGTGAATTACTTTGTTTGCATTTCAATTTTTTCTTAAGTTTTCTTTATTTACCGACATGTAAATGACTATAAAATAAACGTCACCAGATTGGAATTTTTAATGAAGCAGTAACTGATCTTTTGAAACTTTTAACAGCTTTAATTCTTTTGGCAAAACATGGAAATAAATTAAAATTTGGCTTTTTCAATTGCTTGAGATATTAATGAAAATTTGGGGATTTTTTTTTACCGGTTGACCAATGAATAAAATGGCATGGTACATAACGCTTATTTAGTTCCATTTTTATGATGACTTGAAGCCCAACATTAACAGTGGTGCATTTTGAAAGCTCACTTTATCCAGAAATTTAGATTACATGTTGCTCTTTTCTAACTGAGCAAATACAGCAGCCAGTTTTACTATTCATAAGTGATTTGATGATCTTTGAAATGGCAACATTTATGGAAAATTAAGTGCATCAGTTATGTGCATAATTAGCAGAGTGAAACAGTTTCTCAGTCTGTTGTCATGCTTATTGGTCCTGAAATAAATTGATGAGATTTTAAAACACTCCTTGTAACAATTGTGCAGCGCGCACAGTTCAGAACGAAAAGAAAAAAAATGTTATTTTTCAATTCATAACTCATCTTCATTTCATAATTAACTCTGAGCGTGTAATTGTGAGCCAGAACCAATTTACTGGACCAGAATTTATTGTAGCAGCGCATCAAATGCATCTGTCACTACTTAGACTTACTACTGCACCTTCAGCTTGAAATACCTTTACCCACAAAGTCGCTGAAAATATGAGCTGATAATGTCACAGTGAGGGAAACAGGACATCCTGGACTTGAGTGAATAGAGCAATCAATGGGGTAGCTGCTCAACCAATGAGATTTAAAAATTGAGAAATAAACACAAGAAGTACTGAAAAGGAGGGTGAATTAAAGGGGGTGAATTCAATATCAAATCAGATGTAGAAAGAGAAAGAAAGATAAGAGAAAGAAGGATTGGATTAAGAGAAACAAAACAAGACAAATGAAAAGTAAGAAAAAACACATTCAAAACTGACATTTTTTAAATCCCCCCCAAAAATTCAAAACTTATAGCAAGCACAAAAGAGTAAGGCTAAGGGAGAGATACCATTTTCGTGAAGCTCTCTTTGGAGCAGCACAAGAGGACAGCAACTTTTGGATATTGACATTTAACTGTTCCTCACCTGAGGTTACTGTACCATTTACACATTTAAAAATGGCAAGCGTCATAAGCCTTGCTATTATTTTGACAGCAAACTTTGGCCTAATATGTCTTTCTCTTTGTTAGCACATTTGCCTTTGAAATAACTGCATATGATGGAAGTTGAAAGCAACTAATTTCTTTATACATGGGAGCCCCCTACAGGTTTGATTTGACTGTTTATATTTAGACTGTTTGATATAACAGAGATGAGCGAACACTTTCCTATTCACTGGAATGTTTTTAATTCCTCTTGTTGCAAAGTCAATTAAATTTAGGGAAAACCTGGTACCTTGGGAGCTCAAAATGGTTGAGTCCTAACTCCCTACCAGAAGGATATGAGACTAAATCTCAATAGTCTGTCACTCAGATTTGCTTGTCTCACCTGGGCAACTTTTGATAAGTTTAAGTTGGACTGCAGAGGAAAATCTGGTAGATACCGGTTGGCCTTACTTGAAACAAGGCTTCAGACAAGGAATCACAGAGCTAAATGTATGTCAGCTGCACTGAAACTGGTACCTAAACTGTCCCATTCTCCTTGTTGAAGAGCAATAACATATTAAAAAAATCATTTTTAGGAGAACAAATAGAGAAAAAATGGAAGGAAAATGATTAAACATTGCTTTATATTTTAAGTAAAGATTTTCTTTTTTTAATTTGACATTTGAGCCTTATTTTTTCTACTATGCCTTTAATTCTGACTAACTGCTCAGCAATTGTTAAAATATTATTAACTTATTACCAATATTTGAGTACTTGGTTTTGATCAATCTTAAAACAAGTATTCAACAAGCGCCAGGTGTTGCTTTAAAGTGATGGGGCAACAATTTGGCCTCAGTATCCCCAGGCAGGGAAGGGGGAAAAAAGTCTACCAGCCAAAGATCCTGGTTCTGATTACAATCCAGTAGTATCCAATATGCCATGGTGCACATTGGTTGTTTAGTTCCATTTTTATTATGATTTGAAATACAAAATTAAAAAGTGGTCCATTTTAAAAGCACACTCAGTCTAGAAAGTTGGTACATATGTTGCTGTTTTCTAACTGAGGGAATGCATGAGCATGCTTTGCTGCTCATAATTGATGTGTTGGTCTTGGAAGTGGCAAAATTTATGGAAAAATTACATGCATTAATTATGTGCATAATTAGAAGAAGAATAATGTGTATGTGTAAGTGTGTTGGATAAGGATGGAACCCACTTTTCTCTGATGCTCCTTCATAAATGAAAAGTCTGTCAACACTGGCTGTCTGATTTCACTTATAAAAAATGGCCATATGGGCAAAATGTTGGTGGGCTGCCAGCACTTGTGAAACCATGCCCCTCACTGAACATTTAAAAGAGGAGAGAAGAAACTTGGAGAAAAGAAACGAGACATTAACATACTGCAATGAATTATTTCCTATATATTATTTAAATAATTACTTACTGAAGTTGTAATCACGAATAATGCAATAATTCATAAGTGCCCTAACGTATTATTTTAACCCTATCTTCCAGAGAACTTTTCCAAACATTAATCTTTAGATGCAAATTAGGATAGCAAAATATTAAACACTCAATGGCTACATGTGAGAGGAACAGGCTACTAAAATGTACAATACGCTAAGTTTAGTATGAGAAGATCTTTTAATTAACATTTTCAGTGATGCAGTATTCCTTCCTCATGTCTGAAGCAGATTTGTTCGTTATCCGAGTGTCAGTCTTGCTTCAGTCATGTTCCTTTTATCTCTGGGTCAAAAGGTTTTGGGTTGAAGCCTCACTCCAGGACTTGAGCACATAAGACAGGCTGACACTCCCTCACTCTACTGACGAAGGGCTGCACTTGTTTTTCGATGAGGCACTAAATCAAGGCCCAGTTTTTTCTTTCAGGTGCACATAAAAGATCCCATAGCACTAATCAATGTGAAGAAGGGGAATTCTCCCAGTGTCCCAGCTAACATTCATCCTTCAACCAACACTGTTAAAACACATTATCGGGTCACATATCTCATTACTGTTTGTGGAAGCTTGCTGTGTGCAAATTGGTGCTATGTTTCTCTCCAATACAACAGTTACTGTTGTATGATTGCCTTTAAGAGTGATGTCCCTTTAAGATCTTGGTATGCTAATGAGCTGAGTACCAGGATGCAGTCATGTGGCTACAAGCCTGAGTCACTCTGTAACTGTTGTTACAGGTTCTGTAAATATTGCTGAAAATAGAGACATGTTGTCGAAGCTTTTCATCTTGCACTCATCAGGACAATCCACAAGAATTCTAACGTAAGGGAAAATGACAACTTTATACTGTATGAGAAGAGAGTGCTGATTGGTTGGTAAGTGAACTCTGATTGGTAGAGGCGTTTTTTAAAATTCATTTGTGGGATGTGGACATTGCTGGGTAGGCCGTCCCTAATTGTCCTTGAACTGAGTGGCTGGTGAGGCCACTTCAGAGAACATTTCAAGAGTCAACCACATTGCTGTGGGGCTGGAGTCATATGTAGGCCAGACCAGGGGAGGTCAGCAGATTTCCTTAGTGAACCAGATGGGTTTTTACAACAATTGACAATGGTTTCACGGTCATCAGTATTTTTAATTCTCAGATTAATTGAATTCAAGTTTCACCATCTGCCATAGTGGGATTTAAACCCATGTCCCCAGAGAAGTAGCCTGGGTCTCTGGGTTATTAGTACAGTGACATTACCACTACGCCACCGACTCCCCTTTAATCTATGTAGCCTCCAATACACACAAATGTGCCACAGTGCGAGCCCTACTGACAATCTTCTGAATACACAGGGCCCTGTTCTTTGCAGACAGAAAGAACATGTACACATTTTGCGCCTGCTTCAACTAAACAAAATAAGTGACAGCTATTTGCTGGTCATGCCTCAGGGCAATGCCTTGACCAATCAGAGTCAAGCTGTCTGGTTTAAATTTCAAACAAAGCTTGGCAGTTAGCTGTCAGTCACCATAAACTGATGCATTCTCCATGGTACTGCCTCGACCAATCAGAGTTCACTTACCAACCAATCAACACTCTCTTCTCATACAATAGAATTAGAATTAGAATTAGAACATTACAGCGCAGTACAGGCCCTTCGGCCCTCGATGTTGCGCCGACCTGTGAAACCATCTGACCTACACTATTCCATTTTCATCCATATGTCTATCCAATGACCACTTAAATGCCCTTAAAGTTGGCGAGTCTACTACTGCTGCAGGCAGGGCGTTCCACGCCCCTACTACTCTCTGAGTAAAGAAACTACCTCTGACATCTGTCCTATATCTATCACCCCTCAACTTAAAGCTATGTCCCCTCGTGTTTGCCATCACCATCTGAGGAAAAAGACTCTCACTATCCACCCTATCTAACCCTCTGATTATCTTATATGTCTCTATTAAGTCACCTCTCCTCCTCCTTCTCTCCAACGAAAACAACCTCAAGTCCCTCAGCCTTTCCTCGTAAGACCTTCCCTCCATACCAGGCAACATCCTAGTAAATCTCCTCTGCACCCTTTCCATAGCTTCCACATCCTTCCTATAAAGCGGTGACCAGAACTGCACGCAATACTCCAGATGCGGTCTCACCAGAGTTTTGTACAGCTGCAGCATGACCTCGTGGCTCCGAAACTCGATCCCCCTACTAATAAAAGCTAACACACCATATGCCTTCTTAACAGCTCTATTAACCTGGGTAGCAACCTTCAGGGATTTATGCACCTGGACACCAAGATCTCTCTGTTCATCTACACTACCAAGAATCTTCCCATTCGCCCAGTACTCTGCATTCCTGTTACTCCTTCCAAAGTGAATCACCTCGCACTTTTCCGCATTAAACTCCATTTGCCATCTCTCAGCCCAGCTCTGCAGCCTATCTATGTCCCTCTGTACCCTACAACATCCTTCGGCACTATCCACAACTCCACCGACCTTAGTGTCATCTGCAAATTTACTAACCCACCCTTCTACACCCTCATCCAGGTCATTTATAAAAATGACAAACAGCAATGGCCCCAAAACAGATCCTTGCGGTACACCACTAGTAACTAAACTCCAGGATGAGCATTTGCCATCAACCACCACCCTCTGTCTTCTTTCAGCTAGCCAATTTTTGATCCAAAGCTCTAAATCTCCTTCAACCCCATACTTCCGTATTTTCTGCAATAGCCTACCGTGGGGAACCTTATCAAACGCCTTACTGAAATCCATATACACCACATCCACGGCTTTACCCTCATCCACCTGTTTGGTCACCTTCTCGAAAAACTCAATAAGGTTTGTGAGGCACGACCTACCCTTCACAAAACCGTGCTGACTATCGCTAATGAACTTATTCTTTTCAAGATGATTATAAATCCTGTCTCTTATAACCTTTTCCAACATTTTACCCACAACCAAAGTAAGGCTCACAGGTCTATAATTACCAGGGCAGTCTCTACTCCCCTTCTTGAACAAGGGGACAACATTTGCTATCCTCCAGTCTTCCGGCACTATTCCTGTCGTCAATGACGACATAAAGATCAAGGACAAAGGCTCTGCAATCTCCTCCCTAGCTTCCCAGAGAATCCTAGGGTAAATCCCATCTGGCCCAGGGGACTTATCTATTTTCACACTTTCCAAAATTGATAACACCTCCTCCTTGTGAACCTCAATCCCATCTAGCCTAGTAGCCTGAATCTCAGTATTCTCCTCGACAACATTTTCTTTCTCTACTGTAAATACTGACGCAAAATATTCATTTAACACTTCCCCTATCTCCTCTGATTCCACACACAACTTCCCACTACTATCCTTGATTGGCCCTAATCTAACTCTCGTCATTCTTTTATTCCTGATATACCTATAGAAAGCCTTAGGGTTTTCCTTGATCCTATCCGCCAATGACTTCTCGTGTCCTCTCCTTGCTCTTCTTAGCTCTCCCTTTAGATCCTTCCTGGCTAGCTTGTAGCTCTCAAGCGCCCTAACTGAGCCTTTACGTCTCATAAAGTTGTATATATAAAGTTGTTGTTTTCCCTTACATTGGTATTTTTGCAGATTGTCCTGATGAGTGCAAGATGAAAAACTTAAGACGACGTCTCTAATTTCAGCAATACTCAAGTTCTGTATTACCAAACAACTATTTGTTCTGTAAATAGTTTGCTTTGTACTGTATATAATAGTTTAGCTGTCATAAACCTTGTAGAGATGTTCTGGACTCCACGCATCTCATTTATATTGCATCAGACAACATAAAGAACTCATTACAGTGACCACATTTCAAAATGAGAAATGCGCTGGGGCATCCCAAGGTTATGGAAGGACGATATGGGCTGGATTTTATGAGCCACCCTAAGATGGGGTCAGAGGCGGGGAGCCCCTAGAATGCGATGGGAGGCGGGGGGGGGTGGGTGGTGGGGGAGTTGGGGGGGTGGTGAGTGTGGAGGGCCTGTCACCTCCCTGTCAACAAGCAATTTTTTTGGAGGTGGGATAGGCAGCCGACAGCCTTCCCACCCAAAGGCCAATTGAAGCCTTTAAAGGCCTCTTCCTGCCTCCACTGGGATCTAACCAGCGGCGGGTGTGGGTTTTGGGGGGCATCCCTCCTTCATTGGCAATCAGTAGCCCATGGAGGACCGCCACCACCAGTCCACCTCCATGGACCCCTCTCCCCCTTGGACTTCATTCCCAACCTCTCATCTCTCCCCCTCGCTGGGGCCTTCTGGACTGGCCAGGCGACCCCGCCTCACTTAGCTGAGGTCTGGATCTCCAGTGCTGGGCCTGGATCCAAGGCCTCTGCAGTATCGGCAGTGGCCACCGCTCCCAATGGCGCTGCTGGTACTGCTGAGTTGCTAGTCCTGTGATTGGCCAGTGGCTTTTGGAGGCAGGATCACCGACTTTAAAGGGATGAGGATCCTGGCGTTGGCCACGTAAATGTCAGAACAATGTCAGATTGAGCCGGCAGGGCCTCAGAAAGGCGGAGGCAGGGTAGCCCCACCTTATCGGCTCGGCACCGGGAACCCCATTGGTGTCACAAAATCCAGCTCTATAAATGAGCATAATTGGATGTTAGTGTTGTGAGAAGTCCACTTACCCAACCTACAATGTGCTCACCGGGCTGGAGTTAATGGGCTCCACAGAGGTGGGCCAGGAGGTGGGGGTGCCCATAGAATTGCAGCAGGTGGCAGGGTGCCCGCTGCTTTCCCGTTGTACTGTGAGTAATTCACGAGCCAAAAGGCCGACATCAGCCCTTCCACCCTGAGTCCAATTGAGGCCCTTAAGAGGCCTATTATTAGCCACTTAATGTCCTCTTCTCACTGTCGCTGGAATTAAGGCAGTCATGAGGGGGCTTCGCCCATGCAGGGAGGTCGTCCAGCAAAATGAGGTGACCTGCCTGCAGGCTTTACGGAGGGGGTGGTGGAACCTTCCTCCATGGGCAATCTGTGGCCCATGGAGTGTCCCCAGTGAAAAAACAACCCACCTCCCTGAACACTCTCTCCTGCACTCATCGCCCACACTCCCTCCCACCATCGCTGGACCTGCTGGACTGGCCCGGCAACCCCGTCTCACTACCTGAGGTCTGGGTCTCCAGCACTGGGCCTGGTTCCAAGGCCTCCTGTAGTACACCGCTGCCAGTAGCGCTGTCGATACGGCTGAGCTGCCAGCCCTCTGATTGGCTGGCAGCTCTGGGAGGCAGAATTCCCATCTTTTGAGGGATGGGGATCCCGGTGCTGGGCACTTAATTGTTCAAGCGCCATTAAATAGAGCTGGGGTGGGTTCTGAATGCCCATAGCAGGATTCCAGTTGTCGTTTTGGCCTGGCGCCGTGAGTCCTGCCGGCTTCACTAAATCCAGCCCACTCCAACATTTTTCCAAGGTCAGCATCATTTCCATGATGAGTGTAAATCTTCATTTTGAAAATGCAAGTCATTGGGAGCTTCCCCATTGGAGGAAGGGAAATCAAGTGTTCCTGCTGAATTAAAAGGCCTGAAAATCTTAAAACAGCAGGTTGTGTTTAGATGCAAATCTGCAAGCATTTCAAATGGTACAACACATCCCTAACTCTGATAGGACCATAGATATTCTGATGGAGGAAGTAAGGCAGAGGATTTTGTTTAGGATTAATTGCCACAGGCAAGCTGTTCAGCAAGCATCAATAACCATATAACCAGAATCAGCAACATGATTCAAGTCAATATATGAAAATGCTGGATAACCTTACCAGGTCAATTAAGGTAAGAGAAGACACATCCATTCAATTAGTTCAGAATGCTAAGCATTCATGAGATATGAGACTTGAGGTATGGTCGCATAGTGGTTATATTATTGAATTACTTATCCAGAGGCCTGGACTAATGATTTGGAGTCATGAGTTCAAGTCCCAACATGGCAGCTGGAAGAATTTAAATTCAATTAATCAAATGTATCAGTTATAAAAAGCTAGTATCAGTAATGGTAACCATGAAACTATCAGATTGTGCAAAGACCCATCTAGTTCACTATTGCCCTGTTACGCCAATGTGCTTTGTTGAATGATAATTTTCTTTAATCCACTAACTGGAGATCTAAATTTATATATAATTTTTACAGACATTTTGAAAAAGACCCAAAAAGATGACTTTGCTGGCAGCTTAAGATGACTACCTAATTTGCAACACTGTAACACTGTTTCCTACACTGCAATGCTTGTGCAGAGGGAGACGAAATGTCTGCTCATTCCCCAGCAAGAACCAAGACCCAGGAGGTTTTAGTTTTAGTTTTTTTAGTTTTAGAGATACAGCACTGAAACAGGCCCTTCGGCCCACCAAGTCTGTGCCGACCATCAACCACCCATTTATACTAATCCTACACTAATCCCATATTCCTACCACATCCCCACCTGTCCCTATGTATTTCCCTAACACCTACCTATACTAGGGGCAATTTATAATTGCCAATTAACCTATCAACCTGCAAGTCTTTGGCATGTGGGAGGAAACCGGAGCACCCGGAGGAAACCCACGCAGACACAGGGAGAACTTGCAAACTCCAAACAGGCAGTACCCAGAATTGAACCCGGGTCGCTGGAGCTGTGAGGCTGTGGTGCTAACCACTGCGCCACTGTGCCGCCCTGTTCTTTTTAGCAAGAGAGAAATACTGCTTACGGCTATGTTTGAATGACTGAGTGACTGTCATGTGATAAGCCCTTCCACATCTGTGGTTTTAAGCTTGTGTCTTTCTGCAGTCGACAGAGGAGAAGCAACTGGACTCTGACACATGTAGACCCAAGTGGGGGTCTCTCTCCCTCTCTCTGCATTCCAGCTTGAAAGCTTCCAAATCCTGCCTGTTGACTGATCACTTTTGCATATTCCGGCTACAATCAGAAACCCCATTGGAGGAAATCATTTGCATCGCTGTCTCCAAGAGACCCACCGAACCAGTCATCTACTTCTTTAAACTAAAAGCCTCAGGATCACCGAATTCAGCTAGAAGCCAGCTGAATCACCAAAAACAACAACTTTTTACTATGGACTTTAACTCCACCAATCTACCTTTCCCCACTCTGTAACCTATTTGTGTGTGTGTAAAATTCCAGAGTGTGTGTGAGTGAAAGTTGGTGCATCGTTTATTATTTTTTATTAGCTTGTTAAGGTATAATAAATGTAACTTATTTCATTGTTAACTCAAGAAAACCTGTCTGATTGGATCTTATTATGATCATAGCAAGTAGGTAATCAAACACCTACTGAATTGGCCAGTATATCCACTTTAAGAAAGAATTAAACTTGTTGTGGTCAAACAAGGAAATGGAAAATAGGGAAGCCCTTCAACCTCTCCTCACTTGACCGTAACAGCCCTTTAAGGAAAAAAATCTGCTGCTCTTACTCAATCTAGTTTATATGTGACTCCAGACCCACAGCAATGTGGTTGACTCTCAATTAGCCAAGCAAGCCACTCAGTTGTATTCAAGAAGGTGGCTCACCACCACCTTCTCAAGGGCAAATAAGGATGGAGAATAAATGCTGGCCTACCCTGCGACACCCACATTCCTTGAACAATAGAAAATAACTTGCCTTCATACTGTTTTAAATCACTGTTAATGCTCGTCATGATGAATATTATTTTCATGGTGATCTTAGCATCATCAGGCTTCCCCAGAAGTTCTAGTACTGGAACCCTTGACTGCATTCATGCCAAGTAATCCTCTATGTCATCACATCCACTGTGAGCTACACTCAAACAGGATACATGCCTCCTAACCATTATCCACTAATCTCATATGATGAGGAAACCTTGCACCACCTTGGGAGAGGGGCTGTGGCAATATTGCAGCTGTGCAGATAATGGAAGACGCGGGTACCAAACGTTCCTGAATAATTAAGTAAATGCAGAACAAAAATGAAAAATGGTTGAGAAATGGACTGAAGATTGTGCAAGGAAGCTTCTTACGGAATTCTTTAAATGAACTTCTGAATACAGCTCAGTAACTAGCATTCCAGGATGCCTATTTGATATGGGCAGATGGGAGACAAATCAGTGTTAGGCAGACAAATGTTCAGAAATGACAGGAAAGTCTAAGTTATGTATTTGGGACAGCATCGACATATTTAAATGAGGCTTAAATCCGCCAACACCTCCACCCCCCTCGACACCAGAAATGCAAATAGTGCACTAAATGAGTAGAGAAACAACATTCTGGAATATGCATGACTGCTCCAATTTCAAACAAACTTTTCCGATTTAATGCCTGAAAATCAGATACAACTAGTTGGAAAACCAAGCATTAAGTGGTATTTTTCAAGAGCTCTAAAATGAGAAGAGTACTTTCTATTACTCGTGCTCAGATAGAACATTGGCCCAGATCTTGCTGTGATAATGACAGTGAGACTGTCACCATTCACCATCATTCCTCCATTGAAATTGATAGCTGCTTTGGGAGTTCTGACATGCACAGAATTACACAGAAATCCAGAGGTTGCTGTCAGTGAGTGTATGTTCCTCCATAGGGGGCACTGTAGGTCATAGAGGTAGGTTTTAAAGAGTTCTCACAAAGTGCAATTGCTCTTGCAATCATGATTTGGGAGAACTTCCACACTATGCTGTTAATCTCACTGTAAAACTTCTTGAAAAAGTTCCACTTTGTTGAATGAGGTGTAACTGGGTTTTTAATGATGTACTAACTTCTGAATTACTGCTGAACACCCACATTGGCCCTGAAAAGTTAATTTTATATTTGTGGAATGTCAAATTTCTCCGACAATGATATAAAAAATTCTGTTCATCTTTAATTTAGCTGCTATCTTTATATTGGCATACATTTATTTCACTATCTGAAAATTTAAATTACAAGTGAAGGTTTTTAAGTGTTTTCAACTTTCTAGTTTGCTATGCATGAATACTTCAATTTGATTGGTTACCAACCTGCTTGCTGGCATCACTGCCGCTGCATGCCAAGACATCCCCTTGACTTGGCACCAGATTTAAACTGCCGTTGGGAAAGAGGACATTCCCGTCACAGAGATCACTGGATCTTTGTGGGCAGTTTTTTAAGAGGTCAGCAGCAAGCACCCTTCCTTCAGAACTGACCACAAAATCAGAGCCATTATGCTGAAGGCAAATGCTGTTACCTCATAAAACAAAAGGGCAGTTGAAAGTTTGACTTAGCGATTAAAGCTAACTTTCTGATAAAGCTGTTAGTTGATCCTACTGTGATTCTGTTTGATAGTGTTTTGGGGGGAAAAGTATGCTTCTTCTAATCTCTAAATTATAAAGTTAGCCAATACCCTCATCATTAATCTGTAAAGTTTTACTATAACTGGTTCTGATGTTTAATCCAGCACACTCTAGATGTCTTGAATCTACCAGGAATTGATTACTCCCAAACCTTTTTCCATTGCAGTGTCTGCCAGTGGAAAATATTTAATATAATTGACTTGGTGGTTCATTCTTGGGACTGGCTATGTCAACCATCCTCAGGTCCAAGATACAAAGGATTACTGGTCAGATCTGCTTGTCCATCTTTCATGCCATAGTTTATGCCGAGTGACCTTTAAATAACATGCAATGTTGACAGGTTCAGTAAATGTCTTCATTGAACACTGGGCAATGCATGGAATCTTTAACACTTCCCTCAGTTTGACCCCTTTGATTTCTTTTTGTGATTTTGCTAAACTCCTTCCAGAATTGTTAGTGATATCGCCGTTTAAGGGGTGCACTTCTAGGTATCTCAGAGACCCCAGGTGTGCTTGACTCCAAGCTAGAGTCTACTGACTACTTGCCTGTTCCAAACTATTGTCCACTTGAATACCAGAATGTATAAGCACTAATTCAGTGGATACCTTCTCTAACCAGTGAGCATTATGAGGATTTTTTCTTTTTTATTTCCCCTTTGATTTTAATTTACCATTTTTTTTTATGAATCACATCCATGGACCATGTTGTAACATGGCAACACAAGAACTTTTTTCTTGTAGGTTACTTGGTTATAATTTACTCTAGTAGCTTCATTATAGGACTCTGACCATTCAGGAGTTCTGTTTCTCAAAATTAAATTGAATCCTTGTTGCCTGATTCTTAGAATGCAGAGCTATGTTGACAATGCATAAAAAGGAAAAAATTCAAATTCTGGGAAATAGCATAAATGGATGCTTTCTTGGGGGTTTCAATGATCTCCCATCAAAGTTATAATGGTATATTAGTCAAAACCCACAGAATTTCATCACCCTTTTCTCTCGTTAGTTTTCTGAGAAGGAATCAATTCAGATAGAAGCATCCTTTGAGTTTTATTTGAAAAAAGGCAGCCCTTTGAGTTCAAGAGACATATACACATTTCCTTTGTCTCAATGGGGAAAAAAAACTTCTCTACCTACTTAATTGAATAATCTGTCCAAATCCAAAGAGGTAGAGAGGCCAGAGATGCATGGATGGTCAGCAGCAAATTGGTGCATAAAAGTTAATACGTAGAGGACTTGCATCCAGCAAAATTCCAACTGCTTTTTAAAGCAACAGTGTTATTTTTTATCTTCCTGAAGAGGATAGTTAAGCCTATAAGTATGATGAGTCTACAGTATGTTGTTGTTTCTGTTCATTTATCCAAGAACTGTTCAATAAATATATTTGGTAGCTTATAACCTAAATCTTGTGAAGTAGTTATTGCCATTTAAATTCAAAGAAGGTAACATGAGGGCACCTGATATAACCAGTCAGCTGAACAGTGTATTTTGTCTGGTTCTTAGGGATGTTGCAAGTTGCCTGACAAAGCACAATCCTGGTCATAAGGATTGATGGTTTGCATGAAGGAGCAGTCAAAGATGCTGAAACACAGTGAAAACCTCAGGTTTCTGGGGGATCCCATCACACAACTGTCTCTGAAGTCTCTAAAATAGCAGCATATGTTAAAGGAATAATTCATTACTGAGGGTAAAGGCCTGCATCAATTGTTGGAGGAGGGAAATATAGCACTATTAAAAAGACCTCCTGTGGTGTTGATACCTTGGGTTTACCACAATGTGAAAGAGCATATTCTATCACAAGAACACAAGGAAAACAATTATGATTTTTGACAAAGTATTTTCAAAGGAAATAGCTCAAGAAGATGTTTCAAATTATTTATGACATTGGGCTGAATTTTGCGGTCAATGGCAAACACAGAGCACCAGTTGTTTGTTAACCTTGCATTTGTCCATAGACCTAGTGCACTAAAAGTTCCTGTCAACCAACTATCCAAAAAATGCAGTGCCCACTACAAAGTATCTGGGACCTGTGTGAACAAGCAACCGTGTGTCTCCTTAATTAATCAAATGGAATATACATTAACGAGCAGTACAGTGCCTGAACCAGGAAGTGCAAGTTAAAATATTGAATTACATGTCAAATCAGGCACAGAAAGCAAAATAGAGGGAAAAAAAGATTAACTGAAGAGAGGAAGAATAAAGAAACAGAAACAAGTTTAAAAAAAATTTTTACAATTAAAAAAAAATCTCCAATGATAATTAAAATTTGAAGGAATGAGACTCCACACTTGTAAAAGTTAATTTTCAATGCCAGAGAAGTTGACAGTAATTAATATTTACTACACAATTAAAAGGATACTTACACTGGAATGTACAAGCCTGACTTGTTTTGATGAGTTTAGCTTGTATCTATGGGATGAATACAATAACTTCACATGGTTCAATATATGTGACTGGAGAGCCAGATGGTGAGATACCATGTTCAGGAAGCTTTTGGAGGGCTGTCACATCTTGGACAGTAACTTCCAAATTTGTTTAACTATGTATGCGCAGTTGCCAAAAATTGTTGTCCAATTTCTAAGCAAATAATAGTGAGCACTGTTAGACTTTTACTGCTATTTCAGCCATAAAATCTGGCCCAATGTTACAATGCTTGGTGTGGCTACCTTATATTTGTTCTGCATAAAAGTGAAAGGCTGAAAAAATTGGAAATGATGAAAGGTAAAACTTTTAAGCTGATGAGAACATGTACATCATTAATGAAGGTCTAAAATAGCGCAAATGATTTTTTTTTATCCGATCACTCCTGTTGGTATTAGGAACATCCCAGAGTTTTTCATTCTGAATCACCTGCAGTGCAGTCAATACAACGAGGGGAACTTTAATGGAGGTGAGGACCTGGGTTCGAGCAATGCATAGGGAAATGAAATTTCAAAAAAATGTGAGTGCATTGGGAACTTGGCTCCAATTGATTGATTTCAACATTTACCTGTGGCGCATTCGGCTGCATGTAACGCATAGAGGGTTGTCAATTTCAATATGTTAATTGCTCAATTGTAGAGATATTCACATGGCTTTGGGGTTTAACTTTGGCTCCATGGGTTTCTTGGGCTTCCTAGAAGTCGGAAACGAAAGCAAGGTGAGAAGAAAGTAGCAATTGAGCCATAACAGGAAAATATGCCACTAAGTACAGAGCACTCAGCTGCTTTCTTACCTGCTTCTGTGAAAAGGTTTATTCACAGTACTTGTGCTGAAAGGTTACTTTATGCCCTTTGGAGATTAATTTACAGACTTTGGAGGTGTCATCTACTCATTGGAGGTGTGACCTGCACTTTGAAGCTCTGATCTATCAGATCAGCATGGGTGTCGCTAACACTGTGTTACTTTGGACCTCAGATGATGATCAAGATAACCACCAGCAGGTCCAGCAGCACCAGGAGAAGGACTCACAGCTCACAGACCTACAGCTCCATAGGAGAGAAGGGATCAGTGGAGAGTCTAGCTCGCAGGAGGCTGTACCTGCACATAGGTTGTACAGAGAGAGGATAAATTTCCTTGACAAGTCGGAACACCAATGTCTCAGGAGGCTCAGGGTGTTGTATCAGGTGGTGACATAAATTTGTAGTTCTGGAACAAGACCTACTACTAGCTCGACATGGGGACCATCTTTAACAGTTGCTATCACCACCACCCTCAAATTCTTTACCTCTGGATCCTTCCAGGGCACATCCAGAGACATTTACAGGAATTTGCAGTCAGCAGCACACAAGTGCATAAGAGAGGTTCGTTGCCTGGGCTGGAAATTATGTCAACTTCACCTGTGATGGTGCCAGTCAGAAGGAGCCAGTGCTCAGTTCTGTGGCTGTAGCTGGCTTCCCACAGGTGCAGGGTGTCATTGGTTGCAAACATGTGGCAATGAAGGCATCCATAATCATCCAGGTGTGCTTGTCAACTGCAAGGATTTCCATTCCATCAATGTGCAGCTGGTGTGCAACCAAAAAAATGTTCTTCATGCAGGAGTGCACAAGATCCATGGGCAGCTGCCATGATGTTTTCGTCCTGTGTCAGTCCACCCTCCCAAAGCCTCACACCAATATTGGAGACAGAGGTTAATCACTTAAAATGTAGGTTTTTACGACATAGAGCCCTGTAAAATGAGACATAGAAGCTATACAATGCATGTTATATGACCACCAGATGTGTCATCGAACAAGCCATTGGCATGCTGAAGATGTGCTTCAGGTGCCTGGACAGATATGGTGCTCATCATTACACTCTGTAGTATAAGGATCTGAAAGGGTTGGAGACAGTGGGTACAACTCCTCCCACTTTGGTGGGCCACAGAAGAGGTACCAGAGGACTGGAGGACAGCGAATGTGGTACCATTATTCAGGAATGGTAGCAGGGATAAACCAGGTAATTACAGGCCAGTGAGTCGAACATCAGTGGTAGGGGAACTATTGAAAAAAATTCGGAAGGACAGGATTAATCTCCACTTGGAGAGGCAGGGATTAATCAAGGATAGACAGCATGGCTTTGGCAGGAGGAGATCATGTCTAACAAACTTGATTGAATTTTTAGAGGAGGTGACTAGATGTGTAGATGAGGGTAAGGCAATTGATGTAGTCTACATAAACTTCAGTAAAGCTTTTGATAAGGTCCCACATGGGAGATTGGTTAAGAAGGTAAGAGCCCACAGGATCCAGGACAATTTGGCAAATTGGATCCAAAATTGGCTTAGTGGCAGGAGGCAGAGGGTGGTGGTCGAGGGGTGTTTTTGCGAGTGGAAGCCTGTGACCAGTGGTTTACTGCAGGGATCAATGCTGGGGTCCTTGCTGTTTGTAGTGTACATTAATGATTTAGACGTGAATATAGGAGGAATGATCAGTAAGTTCGCAGGTGACATGAAAATTGGTGGTGTTGTAAATAGTGAGGAAAAAAGCTTTGGATTACAGGATTATATAGATGGGCTGGTAAGATGGGCAGAGCAGTGGCAAATGGAATTTAATCCTGAGAAGTGTGAAGTGATGCATTTTGGGAGGACTAACAAGGCAAGGGAATATATAATGGATGGTAGGACCTAGGAAGTACAGAGAGTCAGAGGGACCTTGGTGTACTTGTCCATAGATCACTGAAGGCAGCAGCACAGGTAGATAAGGTGGTGATGAAGGCATATGGGATACTTGCCTTTATTAGCTGAGGCATAGAGTAGAAGAGCAGGGAGGTTATGATGGAGCTGTATAAAATGCTAGGCCACAGCTGGAGTACTGTGTACAGTTCTGGTCACCACACTATAGGAAGGATGTAATTGCACTGGAGAGGGTGCAGAGGGGATTCGACAGAATGTTGCCTGGGCTGGAGCATTTCAGCTATGAAGAGAGACTGAAAAGGCTGGGGTTGTTTTCCTTAAAGCAGAGAAGGCTGAGGGGCGACCTGATTGAGGTATACAGAATTATGAGGGGCATTGACAGGATAGATAGGAAGAAACTTTTTCCCTTAGCGGAGGTGTCAATAACCAGGGGGCATAGATTCATGGTAAGGGACAGGAGGTTTCGAGGGGATTTGAGGAAAAGTTTTTTCATCCAGAGGGTGGTTGGAATCTGGAACACACTGCCTGAAGGGGTGGTAGAGGCAGTAACCCTCACAACATTTAAGAAGTATGTAGATGAGCACTTGAAACGCCATAGCATACAAGGCTACAGGTTAAGTGCTGGAAAATGGGATTGGAATAGATCAGTGCTCAATGGCCAGCACAGACAGGATGGACCAAAGGGCCAGTTTCTATGCTGTATAATTCTATGACTCTACATAACAGTCACAAGGTAATGTGCTTTGGAAGGAAAGAGTAGCAGCACGAAGGATGCTAGCTAGAGAGGCTTGAGGAGAGTGTAAGTAGAGATATATAAATAATAAAATAGTTATTAGTTGACCTTATCCAGACTCTAAGACTTTAGCAATAACATCCTAGCTACTCTACAACTACAACAACAACACACAACATTGTGGCACTTTAAACAACCAGAAAGTATTGAGAACACCTTACCTCATGAAGTAGCACCAAGAGAACAGCAGATCTGCAAAGAGCTCCGGAGCTGCTCCATAGTTTAAGATGATGCAGACAGTCAGTGAGTCAGCTGTGCCGGCATTCAGTAGCGTGGTGGTCTGCAATGAAACATCCAGGTTCAGTGATCGGGTTCCGAATCCAGGATTGGGAGAGAGAATTTTTAAAGGAATGGAGGGATGTGACTAGTGGTGTTCCGCAGGGATCAGTGCTGGGACCTTTGCTGTTTGTAGTATATATAAATGATTTGGAGGAAAATGTAGCTGGTCTGATTAGTAAGTTTGCGGATGACACAAATGTTGGTGGAGTTGTGGATAATGATGAGAATTGTCAGAGGATACAGCAGGATATAGATCGGTTGGAGACTTGGGCGGACAAATGTGAGGTAATGCGTTTTGGAAGGTCTAATGCGGGTGGGAGGTATACAGTAAATGGCAGAACCCTTAGGAGTATTGACAGGCAGAGTGATCTGGGCGTACAGGTCCACAGGTCACTGAAAGTGGCAATGCAGGTGGATAAGGTAGTCAAGAAGGCATATGGCATTCTTGCCTTCATCGGTCGGGGCATAGAGTATAAAAATTGGCAGCTGTACAGAACCTTAGTTAGGCCACATAGAATATTGCGTGCAATTCTGGTCGCCACACTACCAGAAGGACTTGGAGGTTTTGGAGAGGGTACAGAGGAGGTTTACCAGGATGTGGCCTGCTCTGGAGGGCATTAGCTATGAGGAGAGGTTGGAAAAACTCGGATTGTTTTCACTGGAACGACGGAGGTGGAGGGGCGACATGATAGAGGTTTACAAAGTTATGAGCGGCATGGACAGAGTGGATAGTCAGAAGCTTTTTCCCAGGGTGGAAGTGTCAGTTACTAGGGGACATAGGTTTAAGGTGAGGGGGCAAAGTTTAGAGGGGATGTGCGAGGCAAGTTCTTTACACAGAGGGTGGTGAGTGCCTGGAACTTGTTGCCGGGGGAGGTGGTGGAAGCAGGTACCATACAGACGTTTAAGAGGCATCTTGACAAATACATGAATAGGATGGGAATAGAGGGATACAGACCCCGGAAGTGCAGAAGGTTTTAGTTTCGGCAGGCATCAAGATCGGCGTAGGCTTGGAGGGCCGAATGGCCTGTTCCTGTGCTGTACTGTTCTTTGTTCTTTGTTCATTGTTGGATAATGGCATCCTGGGATGCAAAAACAGGAAGAGATCTCGATCTTGAACGAAAAGGCGACTCGGGAGTGAGCAGAGTCGGCAGCCATTACTCAGCCAGACCATTTTGAGAAGTGCAGGAACTCCCAGAAAGCCCAGGAAACCTCCAGAAAGAGCAAGGACACTTTGTTATGACTGAGGTGGGAGGAGTGCACTGGTAATTCAGTCTCACTTCTCCACAGGTCACAACATATATTTAAAACTTTTCCACTTACTTAGGAAATAATATACTCTATTTTTCCCAGAATACAACACACTAACCAGGTTTCTTTACTGAACAACAAAATTATCAGTTTTTTATAAAACAAGTCTTAGCTAGAAATGAAGTAAAACATAAACACACAGATTAAAACTTTTAAAGTCCCAACATTAAATTTTAGAGCCCCCTTTTTTTACTTTAGCATCTCACACTCAGACACACACACATAAATAAAAAATAAAATGGGATTTTTGGATCAGAGCTCTGTTCCAAACAAAAAGCTCTTGAGTTGATTAATTGCACATTTTTGACAAAAACAGCAGATGAGATATGTTGTTCCAAAAACTGGCATACAGTCTAACTTCCAAGTACACATAGAAAGGTCACTAGGATCTTCCAGAACAATTATTTTCAGGCAGTTTTGAGAAGTAATTTAGCAGGATTTCTTCAAAGGCAGGAAGCAAGATGAATTGACAGTGGACTTCTCAGGGTCTTTAGAGTTTTGCTGGAAAACAAACTGGGTTGTGGTCTCCTCTTTTTCCTTGGAATTCTCTCTTGTTATGGTTAAACCATGCAAAAGCTGAGAGGAATCCCCTAGATCCCTTTCTCACCCGGTCGTAACACCCTTCAGGATATATTAACATATTTAAAGGCGCCAGTGTGATTAAAAAAAATAATAAACATTTAATTTAACATTGAATCCCCTCTCCTATCCTGCCACTGAGTCCTCAACAAATAAATTGGCCTATCCACCTGAAAAATACACTTTTTGAAATTCTGAACTTTCCGCCTCGATCTTCAGTATCTTTGACCCATAACCCCTTCCCACCATCCCCACAACCAATAGGAATAGTTTTCCCCACTCTCCCCCACCCTGATAATTTTATTCCTCCCCCCTCCCCACCCAGTGTCTCGCCTCGGAACTCCAACAGAATTCTGAAGGCGCGCGAGTTGCGGCCAGTTGGCCGTAAAATAAGTGTGGGACGGCTGCCGTCGGCAGGTAAGTTATTTACATTTTAATTATCCTCATTTTAATATTTTAATGAACGCTCCACCGCCAAGTGGCAGGGGGCCGCATTGAGGCCTCGCCACTGCAGCTAATATCCGGCAGGGCCTTCTTGGCATCGTGAGTCATGCTGGGCCTCTCCCGTTAGCATTTTACAGGCCTCTCCGCCATGACCCATGACATCGAGGGGCTGGTAAACTTTAGCCCATAGTGTCCAATCTCCCCTGCAATTCAGTATTAGCTAACCGGTTAGTCGGAGATTCAATTTGAGAACTGTCTAGCCTCCTTCTGCCTCATGTATCCCTTTCATCCTTTACTGTCCTGATGACCTGGCATATTTGTGCTTGCTTATCCTCCTCCTGGCGATGATATTGTTTCAACATATTGATATGACATAGCTGATTCATTTACCGATGATCCGGGATGTCAATCAAATAATTTACTTCACCAATTCTTTTGACCACATTATATGGACCACTGAACTGTGCTTTCAACATCTCCTGGCTGAAACGTTTGGGTCTTAGCATGCTTGTCTGCCCATTTTTTCATAGTTATTTGGGCATTTTGCAGGCTCTCGTAAGGCGTTCCCGGAACATGGATACATAATCTCGCACAGAAGATTGATCCCTCTGTTCCAAAAACCTTTCTTTAATTAGTTTTAGAGGACCTCTTATCTCGATAACCAAATTCCAAAGGGCTAAAACCTGTAGATTCATGAGGTCAGTCCCTAGCTCTGGGCCTTGGGTGGGTGCTCTACTGGCAGCAGCCATTACCTCCATGGTGGCGCTGCTCAGTTGAAGAGCTTCCGGCCTATGGTTGGCTGACAATTCTCGAAGAGTGGGACTTTCATCGCCGGGGTCCTTGATCCCATGGAACGATGGCTGCTGTCCACTTAAGTGCCTAATTGGTACTTGATTCGGCGGGCCTCCTATGCGGGGTTCTTGCTGACACATTAGCCGGGGGTTGAGACACCAGTCGCCCAGATAAAATCCCGTTCAAGGTGTGATGTGTGATGCACAGGGGTTGGCTTAAGAAGGCAGAGTGAGGCAGCATATAAGCACATGTACCAATGCTCGCATCTTTCCTTCCTTACTTAGGTCATTTAATTGCTTCCTATGTTGTATCCAGGAGCGTGGCTCCAGGCACCTATTGCTGACCTCCTCCGCAACCTCCAGCCACACCTTATTGGTGTCCCCAGCTGGCTTCTTCCTCTGGTTGCTAACCCTTCAGGTCCTCACAGCTACCAGCATCCAGTGAAGCATGACTGAACTGAGAAGCTGTATTTAACCTTCTTGACTCCATTCTCCACTTCCTTTTCTTTAGATCCGAACTCCAAACTCCTTCAAATTGCATGTTTGGAGTGTACCTTTAAATAAGTTAAAATCTCATCACATCTGTTGTTGTCACGTCTATTGACATTAATTGGTTGGGAAATGATAACCCAGTTGCTGGGTTAAAAAACACACTGACAGATGTGCTGCACTGACTGTTTCTTTGCATGCTACTGGATCGCCACCATGCTTCCCGAGCTTAAAATCCAGCCTGTGATGTCTTCAGGGCATAAGTGAGGTTTAGCTGAGTTCACTATAGGGCATAAGGCAAAGACAGAGAGACAGAAACTACAGCTGCTGAACACAAAGGCTTCTTCTTTTATTCTGTCTTAGTTTCACTTTCACTTTGTTGACATGTTTGATCTACAGCAGCCTTAAGTGTACATAATGCACAATGCAATTGCAATTTCAAAACACAACACTACACAGCCCAATGCTTCTCCTATTTGAGAGTCTTTAAAGCTTCATAAACATAACTAATCTGTCCATCACCAAAATAATGGAATCTGAAGAAATTCAGTGGGATTACATTTTTAACAGGCTTCAGCTATTCAACTTTCAAGAATGGATCTTTCACACTATTCTCACAAAATAGATCAGATAATGCTACAATTTTAAGGGGCATTGTTTTCTCCAAAAGAAGTGTGTAACCAACATTTCTACACTTTAGTTGAAGAAATACAACACAATAATGTCAAAATTGATGCTCCAATCACTTGCGCTGGACATCATTATAATAAAACTGATTTGTGTTTCCTTTCCTGTTCCAATCAAATTACAAAGCACACTGGGGATAAAATTCAACTTTGGCAGGGATGCAGATGTGGGTAACTAATCAGCTAATCAGCTATTTGTTATGCACCATGCTATATTTTCCTTCCTATTGACTTCAATGGAACAGAACATGGACCAGGACATAGAATGAAGGGTTAATTTTAATGTCTGCTTTGCAGCTTACTGAAGTTAAATTTTACCCCACAAGAATGAAGACAACACATTTTCATGCTGATATGCTTCTGTCATTTTCTTTTGTTCAAAAAAAATTCACAGAAGGTTATGATATTTAGCTGTTACAGTCAAGTGAGCAGGGGTCGATGGGCTTTCCTCTTTTCCCTCTCCTTGTGTGACCACAACAGGTTTAATTCTTTCTTAAAGTGGATGTACTGGCCAATTCAGTCAGTGTTTGATTACTTACTTGCTATGATCATAACAAGAACCAATCGGACAGTTTTCTTGAGTTAACAAAGAAAGAGGTTAACTTTATTGTACATAAACCGAACTAATAAAAATAATAAACAATGCGCCAACTTTCACTCTCACACATACACTAGAGTTTTACACACACACAAATAGGTTACAGAGTGGGGAAAGGTAGATTGGTTGAGTTAAAATCCATAAAACACGTCAGAGTCCAGTTGCTTCTTCTCGGCTATGGAGAAAACACCAGCTTAAAGCCACAGATGGGGAGAGGTTTGTCACATGACAGTCACTCAATCATTCAAACATAGCAGTTTAGCAGTATTTCTCTGCTTGCTGAGAGAACAGGAAGTTCTTTTAAACTTCCTGGTTCTTGGTTCTTGCTGGGATATTAACAGACATTCGTCTCTCTCCTCACAGTCCTTTGCAATGCAGGATACAATGTTGCAAACTAGGTGATCATCTTAAGCTGAAAGGGTGACTTTACTCTCAGCTTGTCTTTTTAAAAATGTTCTTCTAACTGTCCTCAAAAAAAAATAACGTCTTATCTCCAGTCAGTGGACAAAAGAAAATTATCATTCAACAAAACACAATGGTGTAACACAGCAAAAACTGAGACTTAAGTCAATTTGAATCTAAAACTACAGTGGAGTATATTTTCCTCTATTTTCTAAATATTTGTTAGCAATAAACTCAACAGAATCACCAAACATGTTTCCCTTCTTTATATTCATGCTGACATTTTCACTAATATCAGGGAACAGATGACAGTATGCCCCAATGAATTAAAGTTCAATGTTAGTAAACAAAATAAGGAGGCTACAAAGGGATATCGATAGGTTAAGTGAGTGGGCAAAGACCTGGCAAATGGAGTATAATGTGGGAAAGTGGGAAATTGTCCACTTTGGCAGGAAGAATAAAAAAGAAACATATTACCTAAATGGTGAGAGATTGCAGAGCTCTGAGATGCAGAGGGATCTGGATGTCCTAGTGCATGAATTGCAAAAGGTTAGTATGCAGGTACAGCAAGTAATTAGGAAAGCTAATAGAATATTATTGTTTATTGTGAAGGGAATTGAATACAAAAGTAGGGAGGTTATGCTTCAGCTATACAGGGCATATGTGAGACGACATCTGGAGTACTATGTACAGTACTGGTCTCCTTATTTAAGGAAGGATGTAAATGCATTGGAGACAGTGCAGAGAAAGTTTATTAGACTAATACCTGGAGTGGATGGGCTGTCTTATGAGGAAAGATTGGACAGGCTAGGCTTATATTCGCTGGAACTTAGAAGAATAAGAGGCAACTTGAATGAAACATATAAGATCCTGAGAGGTCTTGACAGGGTGGAGGTGGAAGGATGTTTCCCCTTGTGGGAGAATCTCAAACTAGGGGTCGCTGTTTAAAAATAAGGGGTTGCCCATTTAAGACAGAGATGAGGAGAAATTTTTTCTTTCAGAGGGTCATAAGTCTTTTGAATTTTCTTCCTCAAAAGGCAGTGGAAGCAGAGTCTTTGAATATTTTTAAGGCAGAGGTAGATAGATTCTTGATAAGCAAGGGGGTGGAAGGTTATCGGGGGTAGGTGGAAATGTGGAGAAATCAGTTCAGCCATGAATTTATTGAATGGCAGAGCAGGCTCGAGGGGTCGAGTGGCCTACTCCCGCTCGTAATTCGTATGTTCGTAAAATACCAGGCAGTCACTTACATTGTATCTGGAGGACTCTGAAATAACAGATAACAAATTTGATTTCTGTCAAAAAGAAATATATACTATCCTACTGGGAAATTTCTATTGAAATTCAATGTGGTTGGACAAACGTCAGTGGAGTCATATACTGCTTATAAGAGGAAGGAATCCTGCACAGTATTGCTAATCTTGCCCATTTGCAGTGTTCTTGGGTGGTCAGTTTAAAATCATTGAACCAGTGTGAAAATGCTTACCACTTCGGGAACATGGATCTTACTTTGAAGCCTAGCAGATCAACACTCATTATAAACTGCAATGAATGCTTGTTCAGCTTAGAACATCAACAGGGAATCTCAACATGAGTGGCATATTTAAAAATCAAAGCTCTGAAACAATGATGATTAACTTTGACTTTTTTTTTGGCTTTCTGTTTTATTTTGGAATATATTGTATGGACAGTGAATTACAATGACATAATCATGGAAGAAACCAGCTTGGAAAAGTCACTGAACCTGATCAAACGAGGCACTGAACTAAGATCAGTAGATAAACTTGGATCCAGACTTCTTCAGCAGTTTTCTTATTTCAACAGTGCACAATACACAATAATGACCCCAAGCCAATATCGCAATCTTCAGTTATCATTTAAACACAACTATTCATAACAACAGATGTAATAGAATGACGCTAATACAGAAGCAAAATACTGCAGATGCTGGGAACACAAAATAAAAACAGGGTGGCGCAGTGGTTAGCACCGCAGCCTCACAGCTCCAGTGACCCAGGTTCCGTTCTGGGTACTGCCTGTGTGGAGTTTGCAAGTTCTCCCTGTGACTGTATGGGTTTCTGCTGGGCGCTCCAGTTTCCTCCCAATTCCAAAAACTTGCAGGTTGATAGGTAAATTGTCCATTGTAAATTGCCCCTAGTGTAGATAGGTAGTAGGGAATATGGGATTAATGTAGGATTAGTATAAATGGGTGGTTGATGGTCGGCACAGACTCGGTGGGCTGAAGGGCCTGTTTCAGTGCTGTATCACTCTATGAAATGTCAGAAATACTCAGCAGGTCAGACAGTAACTGTGGTGAGAGGAACAGAGTTAATGTTTCAGGTCACTGACCTTCCATCAGAACTAGAAAAAGTTTGTGATGTAACAGATTTTAAGCAAGTACAGAGGCAGGGAAAGGGGCAGAGGGGAAAAGATGGAAGGCAGCAGAGATTAAATGGCAAAAGAAATAATGATACAAAGCAAAAGATGATAATGGGGCAAGTAAAGAAACAAAAAATGGTGTAAAAGGGAAAAGCAGAATTATCACCAACTGCTGGTGTCTGAAAGCAAAAAAAAATCATCAAAATAAATTTTAAAATAGAGTAGAGGTTAAGATCTGAAATTGTTGAACTCAAGGTTGAGTCCGGAAGGCTGTAAAGTGCCTAATTGAAAGATGACGTGCTGTTGGATGAGCTTATGCTGAGTTGTGGCTCAGTTGGTAGCACTCTTACCTGCATAAGAAAGTACTGGGTTCAAGTCCTACTCCAGAACTTGAGCTCACAAGTCAAGGCTGATGCTCCAGTACAGTACTGATGGAGTGCTGCACTGTTGAAAGTTGCTTTTGTGTGAGACGTTAAAATGAGGCTCTGTCTACCCTCTCAGGGGGTTGTCAAAGATAATGCTATTGCAAAGAAGAGCAGGAGAGTTATCCTCAGTGTCCTGGCCAATATTTATCTCTCAATCAACATCACAGATTATCTGGACATTATCACATTGCTCTCTGTGGGAGCATGCTGTGCTCAAATTGGCTGCTGTGTTTCTAACATTGCAACATGACTGCACTTCAAAAGTACTATTTTGGCTGGAAAGTGGTCATGAAAAGCACTGTGAAAATGCTTTTATTTTAAACAGGAGAGCAAGAACAGAGAAGTCAGAGTGGGTTTGGGGTGGAGAATTAATATGACAGGTAACCAGTAGCTAGGTGCCACATTTGTGAACTGAATTGAGGTGTTACACAAACTGGTCACCTAATCTGCGTTTGGACAGCAGTGATTCCTGCACTCCTATATGCTTCAGAGACTTATACAACTGACAGAAGACACCTCAAAGCACTGGAAAAGTACCATCAGAGATCCCTCCACAAGATCCTCCAAATCCAGTGGCAGAAAAAGTGGTTCAACAGCTGCATCCTCTCCCAAGCCAATCTGCCCAACATTGGAGCACTAATCACCCAAAACCATCTCCGCTAGGCGGGACATGCCATTTGCAAGCCCGACACCAGACTCCCAAAGCAGCTGTTCTACTAAGAACTTGGTCGTGGCAGGAGACTCCCAGGAGGCAGCAGAAGTGCTTTAGTGATATCCTCAAAGCATCCCTGAAGAGATCAAACATTCCCGTCAACTCGTGGGAGTCCCTGGATAGTGACCATCCTAAATGGAGAAAGCTCATTTGGGAAGACATCGTATACCTCAAAGGACGTTGTCAGGAATATATGGAGGCAAAGTCGAGGTGTCAGAAAATCCCCAAACTACTCATCTAAATGACCCTTCAAGCAACACCTGCTCCTCATGTGCCAGAGTCTGCAGATCATGCATTGGACTTATCAGCATCTCAGAATCCATTGAACCAGAGTGGAAGCAAGTCATCCTTGCTCCTAAGTGACTGCCTAAGAAGAGAGATTGGTCCCCCCAATATAGAGGAGACCACATCGTGGGCAGCGAATACAGTATAGTAAATTGTAAGAAGTATAAGTAAATTGCTGCTCAAAGTGGAAGCAGTGTTGGGAGTCTTGGATGGTGAGAAGGGAAGAAGTAAAAGGGCAGGTGCTGCATTTGCTGCGCATGCATGAGAATGTGGCGTGGGAAGGGGATGGGGTGTTGGAGGTGATTGAGGAGTGGATCCGGGCATGGTATTACAGAGGGAATGATCCCTTCGGAATGCTGAAAGGGGAGGGAAGGGGAAGATCTGTTTGGTGGTGGCATGCTGGAGTTGGTGTAAATGGCGGACAGCCATTAAGACGAGGCTAAAGAGTGGCGAGTCGAAGAGACTTAGCTGTAGGCAGGAAAAAAGACAGAAGTGCAAGGGAAGAGCCAACTGTGTAACAGCCCCGACAACCAATTTTATCTGCAGCACCTGTGAAAGAGTCTGTCACTCTAGAATTGGCCTTTACAGCCAGTCCAGGCGCTGCTTCACAAACCACTGACCACCTCCAGGCGCTTACCCATTGTCTCTCAAGGCAAGGAGACCAAAGAAGATAGAATATTGTACACCTCTATTAAATCTCCCCTTAATCTCAGAATCACAGAATTGTTACAGCGCAGAAGGAGGCCATTTGACCCATCGTGTCTGCACCAGCTCTCTGAATGAGCAATTCACCTAATGCCATTCCCCTGCCTTCTCCCTGTAACCCTGCACATTCTCCCTTTTCATATAACAGTTTAATTCCCTTTTGAATGCTACAATTGAACATGCCTCAACCACATTCTTAGGAAGTGCATTCCAGACCTTAACCACTCGCTGCACGAAAAAGTTTTTCCTCATGTCACTTTTGCTTCTTTTACCAATTAATTTAAATTTGTGCCCTCTTGTTCTCGATCCTTTCATGAGTGGGAACAATTTCTCTCTATCTACTCTGTCCAGAGCCTCATGATTTTGAATACCTCCATTAAATCTCCTCTCAGCCTTCTCTTCTCCAAGGAAAGGAGTCCCAACTTCTCCAATCTATCTTCTTTCCACCACTCTATTCCTGTAGCCCAGCAAGTTTATATCCCTCAAGTGTCCATCCAATTTCCTTTGAAATCATTGATTCTCTTCACTTCCAATACAGTGACAGTGAGCTCCAGGTCATTACCACTCACTGCATAAAAAAGTTCTTCCTCACATCTCCCCTGTATCTCTAGCCTTAGATCTGTGTCCTCTCGTCCTTTTACCATCAGCTAATGGGAACAGTTTTTCTTTGTCTACCTTATCTAACCCTGTCATAATCTTGTACATCTCTTTCAAATCTCCCTCAATCTCCTTTGTTCCAAGGAGAACTACCCTGGCTTCTCCAAACTAACCTTATAACCTTATAGCTAAAATCCCTCATTGCTGGAACCTTTCTGTAAATATCTGCACCCTCTCAAGGACCTTCACATCCTTCCTAAAGTATAGTGACCAGAACTGGATGCAATTTTCTAGTTGTGCCCTAACCAGACCTAATAGGATTATATTGAGAGGCCTAGATGAGAGAAGCCAACAGAAAGCTCTCACTATTTATGAATATTCATGAAAGCATAAGGAAACACAAGTGTTGGTGCACATTGCTATGATAATTAGATACCTCAATGACGACCTGACTGGAAGAAAAAAGGGGAACCTACAGATTTCCTTCTGGTAGTTGTTAGAGCTATGTGGGCACACAAATTCATAGAAAAGTAGCCTAAAATGGACAAATTGTGGCTACAATAATCAATAGGCAGCCAACTGTGTTGACTTAATAATGACACTAAACAGATGATCCATTAAAGTAAACCTACATTGTAACATCAGGCAAAATGTTCCTAGCCCAGTAGAGGCAGGTTCCAGACTGTGCAGGGTTCGAACGTCTCGGAAAATCACTTTGGGTTGGGATCCCGATAAGGTCATGCGCTCCTCTGGCTTACCCCGGGCCAGGTTGCAAGTCCAACGGGAAAGTAATTGAGGTAAATGTCAGTTGGTAGCAATCTCAACTCTGAGTCAAACATTTCTGGGTTCAAGTCCCATTCTCGCATTGGCAGGCTGTGACTAGTGACGTACCACAGGGATCAGTACTTGGGCCCCAGCTGTTCACAATATATATCAATGATTTGGATGTGGGGACCTAATGCAGTATTTCCAAGTTCATGGATGACACAAAATTCGGTCGGAAATGTGTGTTGTGAGGAAGATGCAAAGCGGCTTCAAGGGGATTTGAACAGACTTAGTGAGTGGGCAAGGACAATGGTGGATGGAATATATTATGGAAAAATATGAGGTTATCCACATTGGTAGAAGGAATAGATGTGCAGAGTATTTCTTAAATGGTAAGAGATTAGAAAGTATAGATGTACAGAGGGACCTGGGTGTCTTTGTCAATAAGTCACTGAAAGCTAACATGCAGGTGCAGCAATCAAATAGGAAGGCTATTGATATGTTAGCCTTTATTGCAAGAGGATTTGAGTACAGGAGTAGTGAAGTCTTGCTTCAATTGCATAGAACCTTGGTTAGACTGCACTTGGAGTACTGTGTGCAGTTTTGGTCCCCTTACCTGAGGAAGGATATTATTGCCAAGGTTCACCAGACTTGTTCCCAGGATGGCGGGGCTGTCCTATGAAGAGAGATTGGGGGAACTGGGCCTGTTTTCTCTAGAGTTTCGAAGAATGAGGGGTGATCTCATTGAAACCTACAAAATACTTATAGGAATAGACAGGGTAGTTGCAGGTAAGATGTTTCCTCTGATTGGGAAGTCTAAAACCAGGGGACACAATTTAAAAATAAGGGCAAGCCACTTAGGACAGAGATGAGGAGAAATTTCTTTACTCAGAGGGTTGTGAATCTTTGGAATTCTCTATCCCAGAGGGCTGTGGAAGCTCAGTCATTGAGTATGTTTAAAGCAGAGATTGACAGATTTCTAAATACAAATGATATTAGGGGATATGAGGATAGTGTGGGAAAAAAGGCATTGAAGTGGAAGATCAGCCATGGTCGTATTGAATGGTGGGGCAGGCTTGATGGGTTGAATGGCCTACTCCTGCTCCTATGTTCCTATGTTCCAGAACTTGAGCACAAAAATCAAGGCTCACACTCCAGTGCAGTACTGAAGGAGTGCTATACTGTTTGAGGTGTTGTCTTTCAGATGAACGTGTGGGAGTTGAAAGGCATGAGTTAGTGCTGAACTGAGGTGAAATAGGGTTCCAAGCTAGCATCGTGCAGATTATGACATTTTATGCATTGGTGTCATAGATTCAACATGAATGACAGTTAAGTACCAAGTGGCAGTATGATATCTAATGCAGTCACCAATTCTCTGGGCCACCCCATCTTTCCATCACAATGGACTGTAGTGGTGCCAGCCTGCCGAACTCCAGGGCATCCTCCTCCATCGCAGTAAGGATGGCCATGGCTACAACTCCACTCCTGGTTCTCTGCCCCTCCTTGGAGTTGCGATCTCTCTTTTCCTGCAATGAGAAAAGGCTGAGAGTTAGGAGTGTGAGGAGTTTACTGATATTGAGAATTGAGGAGGGTAACTGTGAGGAATGAGAAAGAGAGGGCAATAGGTTAAGGGTGAGTGTGAGTGATGCCTATTGAGATGGAGATTTGACAAAGAGGCTGGAGATAAAGGAATGTGAGTGACAACAAGGTGTGTTGGTCAGAGGAGTGCTGCACAGAAGACTGCTAGGCAAATGGGAGAGTGATGGCTGCCAGCTGAGAGTCACAGGACACTCATATTCCTAGACCTCAAGAGGTCATTGAACCTTTTCCGGTACTGGATCCAGTTTCTCGTCACCGCGCTCCTGCTACTCGCTGCCTCAGCAACTTGAAGCCACATCTGCATGGTGAAGCTGGCTGGCCTCCTCCTGCCATCCTCCGGGAAGAGGACTTCTATCAGTTTCCTCACTGCTTGAATCATTACCACCAGGGATGAGTCCATGAACTGGGGGACTATCTTTCCATGTCTGCTATCCATGCTTCAGGTCTTTTCTCCCTCCATTGGATTGTTTCCTGCAATTACTGCTGCCATTGTGAGTCCTGCTGGGGTCCCTTAAAGATGCTTCATTGCTACATTAGGAGCATCGTCCCACCCTCTCTCTCTGATTGGTCAGCGAACCCAGATGCAGGATGATAATTAGTTTGCTGTGGGAAAGAGCAACAGCAAGGCGTGCAAATCAGCAAGTCGGATTCCTAACCTGAAACTGGTCCCATCATTCTGGCAGGCACTAAGATGAGAATAGTGTGCCCATCATGTTTAGTGTTGTATATCTACCTGCATACATCTTTTCAGCCCAGGAGTGTAGAAGAGGCGATACAGCATTTGCCCACTGTTTATTTTTGCAAGCTCGTCTATGTGAATATTTTAACAGCGTATTATTGATGGTATATACACTTTTTACTTTTGCTGGCTTAAAGCCCTGACCTGAAAATCACAAGATAACAAACCACACAAGGTCAAGATGATACATCTTTGATGAAGATGGCTGATTGTATGGTCGATAAATATTTAATGATACAGCACTGGGACAGGCCCTTCGGCCCACCGAGTCTGTGCTGACCAACAACCACCCATTTATACTAATCCTACATTAACCCCATATTCTCTACCACATCCCCACCATTCTCCTACCTACACTAGGGGCAATTTACAATGGCCAATTTACCTATCAGCCTGCAAGTCTTTGGCTGTGGGAGGAAACCGGAGCACCCGGCGGAAACCCACACAGACACAGGGAGAACTTGCAAACTCCGCACAGGCAGTACCTAGAATTGAACCCGGGTCAAAGAACAACAAAGAACAAAGAACAGTACAGCACAGGAACAGGCCATTCGGCCCTCCAAGCCTACACCGATCTTGATGCCTGCCGAAACTAACACCTTTGCACTTCCGGGGCCCATATCCCTCTATTCCCTTCCTATTCATATATTTGTCAAGATGTCTCTTAAACGTCGCTATCGTATCTGCTTCCACCACCTCCCCTGGCAGCAAGTTCCAAGCACTCACCACCCTCTGTGTAAAAAACTTGCCTCACACATCCCCTCTAAACTTTGCCCCTCGCACCTTAAACCTATGTCCCCTAGTAACTGACTCTTACACCCTGGGAAAAAGCTTCTGACTATCCACTCTGTCCATGCCGCTCATAACTTTGTAAACCTCTATCATGTCGCCCCTCCACCTCCGTCGTTCCAGTGAAAACAATCCGAGTTTTTCCAACCTCTCCTCATAGCTAATGCCCTCCAGAGCAGGCAACATCCTGGTAAACCTCCTCTGTACTCTCTCCAAAACCTCCAAGTCCTTCTGGTACTGTGGCGACCAGAATTGCACGCAATATTCTAAGTGTGGCCTAACTAAGGTTCTGTACAGCTGCAACATGACTTGCCAATTTTTATACTCTATGCCCCGACCGATGAAGGCAAGAATGCTGTATGCCCTCTTGACTACCTTATCCACCTGCATTGCCACTTTCAGTGACCTGTGGACCTGTACGCCCAGATCACTCTGCCTGTCAATACTCCTAAGGGTTCTGCCATTTACTGTATACCTCCCACCTGCATTAGACCTTCCAAAACGCATTACCTCACATTTGTCCGGATTAAACTCCATCTGCCATTTCTCCGCCCTAGTCTCCAACCGATCTATATCCTGCTGTATCCTCTGACAATTCTCATCATTATCCGCAACTCCACCAACCTTTGTGTTGTCTGCAAACTTACTAATCAGACCAGCTACATTTTCCTCCAAATCATTTATATATACTACAAACAGCAAAGGGTCGCTGGAGCTGTGAGGCTGCGGTGCTAACCACTGCCCCACTGTGCTGCCCAAACTGCACCATTCTGCAAGTTTATTCATGTCCTCCTGTAACTTGTTAAAGCCCTCCTTAGTATTGACTATCCTCCTCCCCACCCGCCCCCCCGCCCCCCCACAATTTGGTGTCATCCACAAATTTCTAAATTGTATTTTTGATCCAAAAGCAGTGGAAGGTACAGGTCTCATGGAGAAAGCAGCCAATGATATTTGATTTGTGTTGCTCCAGCAGAGAGTAGGCACAGAAACAATAGGTGGAATGATCATTTTCCAGGCCGTAAATCTCTATCACTCTATGAAAATGTTAGGGCTCTGTGGCAGCAATATACAGGATATACATTTTGTTGTGCTCAAACAAAACTAAAAAGCAGGAGACATATCTTACAGAGTGATTAGATTATGTATACCAAATAGAACACATCATATGTAATTTTGCAGTCAACAGGGAGCAAACAGTGCTCATGGTTCATTCCACTTACATTTGCCCACAGACTTTCACACTGGAACCTGCAGTTATTAGAAATCTGAAACAGTGAAGGGGATCTTGGACCTATGTGAATAGCCATGCCTTAATTTGTTGAATTTGTTGAAAAAATAAAGACGTGTAAAGGACATACATTGTTATTGATGTGTAAATTGTCCAGTACCTTGTGGCAAGGAAGAGGTAACCTGTGAACTGTGAATTACTACTAGTTTACATAGGACTACATCGGATAGTACATAGAACATAGAACAGTACAGCACAGTACAGGTCCTTCGGCCCACGATGTTGTGCCGAACCTTTAACCTACTCTAAGATCAAACTAACTACATACCCTTCATTCTACTATCATCCATGTACCTATCCAAGAGTCGCTTAAATGCCCCTAATGTATCTGCTTCTACTACCACCGCTGGCAGCGCATTCCACGCACTCACCACTCTCTGTGTAAAGAACCTACCTCTGACATCTCCCCGAAACCTACCTCCAACCACCTTAAAATTATGCCCCCTGGTGATAACCCTTTCCACCCTGGGAAAAAGTCTCTGACTATCCACTCTATCTATGCCTCTCATCATCTTGTACCCCTCTATCAAGTCACCTCTCATCTTTCTTCGCTCCAATGAGAAAAGCCCTAGCTCCCTCAACCTTTCTTCGTAGAACATGCCCTCCAGTCCAGGCAGCATCCTGTTAAATCTCCTCTGCACCCTCTCTAAAGCTTCCACATCCTTCCTATAATGAGGCGACCAGAACTGAACACAATATTCCAAGTGTGGTCGAACCAGAGCCTTACAGAGCTGCAGCATAACCTCGCGGCTCTTAAACTCAATCCCCCTGTTAATGAAAGCCAACACACCATACGCCTTCTTAACGACCCTATCAACTTGGGTGGCAACTTTGAGCGATCTATGGACATGGACCCCAAGATCCCTCTGTTCCTCCACAGTACCAAGAATCCTGTCTTTAAGCCTGTATTCCGCATTCAAATTCGACCTTCCAAAATGATTCACTTCACACTTTTCCAGGTTGAACTCCATCTGCCACTTCTCAGCCCAGCTCTGCAACCTGTCAATGTCCTGTTGCAACCTACAACAGCCTTCCACACTATCCACAACTCCAGCAACCTTCGTGTCACCGGCAAACTTGCTAACCCAGCCTTCCACTTCCTCATCCAAGTCATTTGTGGCATCGAATCAGGCCATTCCACCTCACAAGTCCATGCCAGCATTATGCTCCAGTTGAGCCTCCTCCCATCTTTTCTCATCTAAATCTATCATCCTCAGTCTCTATTCCCTCCTCCCTCATATGCTTCCCTTCAAATCCATCTATACAATTTGCTTCAACCACTCCCTGTGGTAGCAAGTTCCACATTTTCACCACTCTTTGGTAAAAGGTTTCTTGTGAATTCCCTATGGAATGTCTTGTAACTATCTCACATTCATGGCCTCTAGATATGGTTTCCCCCACAAGTGCTAACATTCACTCTGTATCTACTCTATCAAAACCTTTCATAATTTTAAAGACCTCAATTAGGTCACCCCTCAGCCGCCTTTTTTCAAGAGAAAACAGACCCAGCCTGTTCATCCTTTCTTGATATGTATACCGACACATTTCTGGTATCATCCTTTTAAATCTTCTCTGTGCCCTCTCCAGTGCCTCTATGTCCTTTTTAGAATATGGCAGCTAGAACTGCACACAGTACTCCAAGTGTTGTATAATGAAGGCTCAAAACAGCTTTAGCATAACTTCCCTATTTTTCAATTCTATCCCTCAGGAAATAAGGCCTACTGCTTGTTTTTTTTTATAATGACCTTGCTAACCTGTGCCACAGCTTTTAGTGATTGTTGTATTTGTCTCACACTGAAGAGTGTCTGCAGAGACTCATCCACAGGTTTGTGGCTGCCGACAATGAATTTGGTCAAACCATCAGCCTCAAGAAAACGAACATCATAGGACAGGACGTCAGAAATGCCCCTCCATCAATATCGGCGACCGCACTCTGGAAGTGGTTCAAGAGTTCACCTACCTAGGCTCAACTATCACCAGTAACCTGTCTCTTGATGCAGAATTAAACAAGTGCATGGGAAAGGCTTCCTCTGCTATGTCCAGACTGGCCAAGAGAGTGTGGGAAAATGGCGCACTGACACAGAACACAAAAGTCCGAGTGTATCAAGCCTGTGTCCTCAGTACCTTGCTCTATGGCAGCGAGGCCTGGGCAACATACGTCAGCCAAGAGCGATGTCTCAATTCATTCCATCTTCGCTGCCTCCGGAGAATCCTTGGTATCAGGTGGCAGGACCATATCTCCAACACAGAAGTCCTCGAGGAGACCAACATCCCCAGCATATACATCCTACTAAGCCAGCGGCGCCTGAGATGGCTTGGCCATGTGAGCCGCATGGAAGATGGCAGGATCCCCAAGGACACATTGTACAGCGAGCTCGTCACTGGTATCAGACCCACCGGCCGTCCATGTCTCCGCTTTAATGACATCTGCAAATGCGACATGAAGTCCTGTGACATTGATCACAAGTCGTGGGAGTCAGTTGCCAGCGATCGCCAGAGCTGGCGGGCAGCCATAAAGGCGGGGCTAAAGAGTGGCGAGTCGAAGAGACTTAGCAGTTGGCAGGAAAAAAGACAGAAGCGCCAGGAGAGAGCCAACTGTGTAACAGCCCCGACAACCAATTTTATCTGCAGCACCTGTGGAAAAGCCTGTCACTCTAGAATTGGCCTTTATAGCCACTCCAGGCGCTGCTTCACAAACCACTGACCACCTCCAGGTGCTTACGCATTGTCTCTCGAGACAAGGAGGCCAAAGAAGGAGTATTTGTCTCCAAAATCCTTTTGCTCCTCTACCCCACTTAGACTCGCACCTTCCAAGTAATAAATGACTTGCCTCTTCTTCCTACCAAAAGTATTACCTCACATTTATCTGTGTTGAATTTCATTTGCCAAGTATTTGCCCATTCTGCAAGTTTATTCATGTCCTCCTGTAACTTGTTGCAGCCCTCCTTAGTATTGACTATCCTCATCCGCACCCCCCCGCTCCCCCCAATTTGGTGTCATCCACTAATTTATAAATTGTGTTTTTGATCCAAAAGTTGCTGGTGCTTTACAGTGCTCCACCATTCGCCTCATAGAAATGGGAGTTCACTCCTAACCTCCCCATGATTTTCATGAAGTTGCTGCATTTGCACATTAATTGACTGTGAAACCCGCCACAGAATGTTAAATCTAGTAATTAACAATCTAAGTACCCTTTTCATATGATAATTAGTAACAACTGTCAATCTCTCTTTTATCCAGAAAGTGAAACATTAAAAGTGTGGAGTCTTATTCTTTCAGGTTGTTGGAAATTTAAAAAAAGTCAAGCTATTAAAAAAAGAATCTGACATTTCCTTTCTGTCTCTTTTCTTTATTTCTTAATCCAATCTTTCATTTTCTCTCTATTTCCTTTTTGTATCTAATTTGACATTGAATTCACCTACTGTAGCTTACCCTTGTTCTCAAGCCTTCCTCTGCTTTTATCCTCAATTCTTACATTTCATTGGTGAAGGATATACACAGGTTATCCCTTATCAGGTCAAACTTTCAGCAATTTTTTGGGAGAAAGATGTTTTGAGCTAAAGGACGCAAGGATATGTCTAACTGCTCATCATGAGATGCCCCACTTCAGCATATTCTGGGTCAATATTTCGGGTTGATGGCCTTTCATTAGAACTAGTAGAGATTAGAGATGAAGATCTTTTAAACAAGTCTGAGCCAAAGAAAAGGGGCCGCAGGAGTAGAGATACAGTGGGAGAAGGGAAAAAAACAAAAGAGGTCAGTGATAAGGTGGACAGCAGGAAATGTTAGCTCTGTTTCTCTCTCTAAAGTTGGTACCTGGCCTGCTGAGTGTTTCCAGGTCTTTGATTTTGCTTACAGTTTAGGTGCAATACATTTTGTTTGAAGCGACAAAATCTACACTAAAACTGAAATATTACGCACCCCAAAAGAGAGGGCTGGTGACGGGGTGGGGGGCGTAAAATGGAGTGGGAGGCTGAGGGAGCCATTCCCAACCTGCTCCCGCCTCCGCTGCAAATTTACGCAGGGTGGCGGCGACGAGAAATGGCCTGCCACCCCACCCCCCCACAGGCCAATCAAATTCCTTCAATGGCCAATTAACTGCCACTTAAGGGCCTCCGCCTGCCGCCATCGAGATTTTACGTTTGGCAGGCGGGCAGCTGAGGCCTCAGAAAGCCCGCCTGATGAAACAAGGCAGTCCTTTGCCCCACGGAGGGCCCCCCTTCCCCGAAGCCCCAACCATCCCCAACGCAAAGCATGCACCCCCCTAACCAACCCACCTTGCCTCGCCGTGGTCTGACCGATTTTTTAAGGCGTCGCCGGGGACACTTACCTTTTTTCCGGGGCCGTCCTTCATCTTTATCCTGAAGCTGGGTGTAGTCCAAGCAGTGGCCACTGCTCCTGGTGGCGCTGCTGGGACGAAGAGCCGCCAGCCCGCTGATTGGCCAGCAGCTCCATTAGGTGGGACTGCCTGCTTCAATGAGGTGGAAGTCCCGCCCAAGCCCAATTAAGGGCCTGGGGATCGCAATATCCAGTTTAGCTCCCCAGGCTCAAAGAACAAAGATAAAGAACAAAGATAATTACAGCACAGGAACAGGCCCTTCGGCCCTCCAAGCCTGCGCCGATCCAGATCCTCTATCTAAACATGTCGCCTATTTTCTAAGGTTCTGTATCTCTTTTCTTCCTGCCCATTCATGTATCTGTCTAGATACATCTTAAAAGACGCCATCGTGCCCGCATCTACCACCTCCGCTGGCAACGCATTCCAGGCACCCACCACCCTCTGCGTAAAGAACTTTCCACGCATATCCCCCCTAAACTTTTCCCCTTTCACTTTGAACTCGTGTCCTCTAGTAATTGAATCCCCCACTCTGGGAAAAAGCCTCTTGCTATCCACCCTGTCTATACCTCTCATGATTTTGTACACCTCAATCAGGTCCCCCCTCAACCTCCGTCTTTCTAATGAAAATAATCCTAATCTACTCAACCTCTCTTCATAGCTGGCGCCCTCCATACCAGGCAACATCCTGGTGAACCTCCTCTGCACCCTCTCCAAAGCATCCACATCCTTTTGGTAATGTGGCGACCAGAACTGCACGCAGTATTCCAAATGTGGCCGAACCAAAGTCCTATACAACTGTAACATGACCTGCCAACTCTTGTACTCAATACCCCGTCCGATGAAGGAAAGCATGCCGTATGCCTTCTTGACCACTCTATTTACCTGCGTTGCCACCTTCAGGGAACAGTGGACCTGAACACCCAAATCTCTCTGGACATCAATTTTCCCCAGGACTTTTCCATTTACTGTATAGTTCACTCTTGAATTGGATCTTCCAAAATGCATCACCTCGCATTTGCCCTGATTGAACTCCATCTGCCATTTCTCTGCCCAACTCTCCAATCTATCTATATTCTGCTGTATTCTCTGACAGTCCCCTTCACTATCTGCTACTCCACCAATCTTAGTGTCGTCTGCAAACTTGCTAATCAGTCCACCTATACTTTCCTCCAAATCATTAATGTATATCACAAACAACAGTGGTCCCAGCACGGATCCCTGTGGAACAGCACTGGTCACACGTCTCCATTTTGAGAAACTCCCTTCTACTGCTCCTCTCTGTCTCCTGTTGCCCAGCCAGTTCTTTATCCATCTAGCTAGTACACCTTGGACCCCATGCGCCTTCACTTTCTCCATCAGCCTGCCATGGGGAACCTTATCAAACGCCTTACTGAAGTCCATGTATATGACATCTACAGCCCTTCCCTCATCAATCAACTTTGTCACTTCCTCAAAGAATTCTATTAAGTTGGTAAGACATGACCTTCCCTGCACAAAACCATGTTGCCTATCACTGATAAGCCCATTTTCTTCCAAATGGGAATAGATCCTATCCCTCAGTATCTTCTCCAGCAGCTTCCCTACCACTGACGTCAGGCTCACCAGTCTATAATTACCTGGATTATCCCTGCTACCCTTCTTAAACAAGGGGACAACATTAGCAATTCTCCAGTCCTCCGGGACTTCACCCGTGTTTAAGGATGCTGCAAAGATATCTGTTAAGGCCCCAGCTATTTCCTCTCTCGCTTCCCTCAGTAACCTGGGATAGATCCCATCCGGACCTGGGGACTTGTCCACCTTAATGCCCTTTAGAATACCCAACACTTCCTCCCTCCTTATGCCGACTTGACCTAGTGTAATCAAACATCTGTTCCTAACCTCAACATCCGTCATGTCCCTCTCCTCGGTGAATACCAATGCAAAGTACTCGTTTAGAATCTCACCCATTTTCTCTGAGTCCAAGCATAACATTCCTCCTTTGTCCTTTAGTGGGCCAATCCTTTCTCTAGTTACCCTCTTTCTCCTTATATATGAATAAAAGGCTTTGGGATTTTCTTTAACCCTGTTTGCTAAAGATATTTCATGACCCCTTTTAGCCCTCTTAATTCCTCGTTTCAGATTGGTCCTACATTCCCGATATTCTTTCAAAGCTTCGTCTTTCATCAGCCGCCTAGACCTTATGTATGCTTCCTTTTTCCTCTTAGCTAGTCTCACAATTTCACCTGTCATCCATGGTTCCCTAATCTTGCCATTTCTACCCCTCATTTTCACAGGAACATGTCTCTCCTGCACGCTAATCAACCTCTCTTTAAAAGCCTCCCACATATCACATGTGGACTTACCTTCAAACAGCTGCTCCCAATCTACATTCCCCAGCTCCTGCCGAATTTTGGTATAGTTGGCCTTCCCCCAATTTAGCACTCTTCCTTTAGGACCACTCTCGTCTTTGTCCATGAGTATTTTAAAGCTTACGGAATTGTGATCACTATTCCCAAAGTAGTCCCCTACTGAAACTTCAAACACCTGGCCGGGCTCATTCCCCAACACCAGGTCCAGTATGGCCCCTTCCCGAGTTGGACTATTTACATACTGCTCTAGAAAACCCTCCTGGATGCTCCTTACAAATTCTGCTCCATCTAGACCTCTAACACTAAGTGAATCCCAGTCAATGTTGGGAAAATTAAAATCTCCTATCACCACCACCCTGTTGCTCCTACATCTTTCCATAATCTGTTTACATATTTGTACCTCTATCTCACGCTCGCTGTTGGGAGGCCTGTAGTACAGCCCCAACATTGTTACCGCACCCTTCCTATTTCTGAGATCTGTCCATATTGCCTCACTGCTCGAGTCCTCCATAGTGCCCTCCTTCAGCACAGCTGTGATATCCTCTTTGACCAGTAATGCAACTCCTCCACCCCTTTTACCTCCCTCTCTATCCCGCCTGAAGCATCGATATCCTGGGATATTTAGTTGCCAATCATGCCCTTCCCTCAACCAAGTCTCAGTAATAGTAATAACATCATACTCCCAGGTACTAATCCAAGCCCTAAGTTCATCTGCCTTACCTACTACACTTCTTGCATTAAAACAAATGCACCTCAGACCACCAGTCCCTTTACATTCATCATCTGCTCCCTGCCTGCTCTTCCCCTTAGTCACACTGACTTCATTATCTAGTTCCTTACAGGCTTTTGTTACTACCTCCTTACTGTCAACTGACCTCCTCAATTGGTTCCCTGCCACATTAGTTTAAACCCTCCCCAACAGCGTTAGCAAAAGCACCCCCAAGGACATTGGTTCCAGTCCGGCCCAGGTGTAGACCGTCCAATTTGTAATAGTCCCACTTCCCCCAGAACCGGTCCCAATGTCCCAAAAATCTGAACCCCTCCTTCCTGCACCATCTCTCAAGCCACGCATTCATCCTGACTATTCTTTCATTTTTACTCTGACTATCACGTGGCACTGGTAGCAATCCTGAGATTACTACCTCTGAGGTCCTACTTTTTAACTTGGCTCCTAACTCCCTAAACTCTGCTTGTAGGACCTCATCCCGTTTTTTACCTATATCATTGGTGCCTATGTGCACAACGACAACTGGCTGTTCACCCTCCCCCTTTAGAATGTTCTGCAGCCGATCTGAGACATCCCTGACCCGTGCACCTGGGAGGCAACATACCATTCGGGAGCCTCGTTTTCGACCACAGAACCGCCTATCTACTCCCCTTACAATCGAATCCCCTACGACTATAGCCCTTCCACTCTTTTTCCTGCCCTTCTGAACAGCAGAGCCAGCCACGGTGCCATGGACCTGGCTACTGCTGCCTTCCCCTGGTGAGCCATCTCCCTCAACAGTATCCAAAACGGTATACTTGTTTGGGAGGGAGATGACCGCAGGGGACTCCCGCACTGCCTGCTCGATGGAGGTGGGCTCGCCACCGACTTTTCAGCTGGTGATGGGGCTTCCCGCCCAACGTAAAATTCTGGCCTAAGAGAGGATATATTTCTTATATATTTTGTGTAATCAAATTGTCAACTTGTTTTTGAAGAATTAATATATACCTTTACTGCATCAAGTTAATCTCTTCAAACTAGAATTCTTGAAAGCAATTTAACATAAAATAAATCAGGATTTTAATACATAGAAATGAAGGAATTGTCAAAATATATAGTTCTAATTTGAATCAGTCCACGTTTTAATGCTATCCTGCCCAACTGCCATGAATCTCTTCTCTCAGACAATTATTTAATTTTGGAAATGAACCCTGCTGGTTTTATTTTACTGCTGAAATTGTCACTGAGTTTTTGAAATACTAATTAATTCCTGATGAATAAGAGAATTTACTAAAGTCTGGTTCCAGTACCCACTGCTGTGATAATTATTACCATTTGAATTAAATGTAACAGCTTATTATGTAAAGGACTATTTTACATCGGTTTACCATAAATTGATTTAACTTGAGTCTCAAGTTACCAATATCTTGAATTTTGCTCACTGATAATGTGACTTTAAGGCTATGTAGTTGCTGTAAATATTTAGTAATAATTAAAAAAACTTACCAGATCTCAAGAGTAAAGTTAACACTGTGTCTTTTTCAGTCTCTTATTTTCCAACAGCATTGACTAAATAGCTTCACAGATCAAGCTATTTAGTGTTCAATACAACTCTGGCTACATTTTGCTGAAATGCGTATTGTATTCTGCAAAACAAGACAATTTTATTGCAGACTTTTCATCATGGTATCAAGTCTTTGTAGCCAATAGCCAGATGTTCAGGAATGGATAGATCTGAGAGGGTAAGCTTTCTTACTATGATTTCAATCTGTCAGTTAGTAAGGTAGAAAAGTAATTATGAAGCAACAGTAAAAGTTCAGTGAATTAATTGTGCTGGCTAGAGCTTGGTGAGAATTTTTTAAATTAAAATATTACATATATCTTAGCATGTACTTTTTTCCTTGAAGGTGTAGAATTTTTTTCTGGGTATTAGATTTGACAGAATGTGAGGCTGGGATTTTGTGTGGCCCCTTGAGGTGGAGTGGGAGGGTCGTGACCAGTGCTTGGGGGGGTGGAAGGCCCGTCGCCAAGTGAAGTTCCTGGGTACAGGATAGGCCAGTGATGTCCTTCTCTCCCAAAGGCCAATTAATGTCTTAAGTGTCCTATTACTGGCCAATTAACGACCTCTTCCTGCTGCCGCAGGGATTATGCCAGTGGCATGGGGGCCTTTGTCACGGGGAAGACACCTTGTAACATAAGGCAATCTCCCTGTGGGCTTTGTGAGGGGGATTCCCTCTTTTGTGGACAATTGGTGGCCCACAGAGGACCCCCATGGGGAGCCACTTTATCCCCCGCCCACCATCAGGATCCACTCCCCTTGGACTGCATGACCACATCTCCCCGCCGGGGTCTTCCGGACTGGCTCCGACGACCCCACCTCACCTGCATCTGGTCCAGCGTTCCAACGCTGGGCTTGGGTCTAAGGCCTCTGCAGTACCTGCAGGGGCCACCGCTCCCAGTGGCACTGCCAATAATACTGAGCAGGCAGCCCCCTGATTGGCAGGCAGCTGTTTGAGGCGGGATCCTCATCTTTAAAGGGACAGGGATCCCGGCTCCTGAAACCTATATTTAAGGCAGGGCGCATAAAGGCAGAGGCGAGGATCCCCCCGCCTTTTTGACCCGGTGCCAGGGGTCCCAACTCCAGTACAAAATCCAACCCTCAACGATATTACATAGGAACATCCAAAATTTCATCTGTCTCCACATAAGCTATCAAAACCTTTTTATATATGCGATTTGGCAATCCTCGTTGGGAGATAGATAAGCCAAATATTTTTGATGACGAGAAGGGTCCAAGAAATTTCAGAACTAAGTAGATCCACTGCGGTAAACTTGACAATGCAACACATGAACTAGGCAGGTCCCAGATACTCCTCCAGTCATGATTTTCCTTATCAAAACCTCATCATTTTGAGCATGTCTATCAGAGCTCCTCTTTTTTTTCGTTGTAAAGAATCCCATCCTTGGTATTATCTTTTTTATACCCTCTCTGTGGCCTTGACATTATTTCCTAAAGTAAGGCACTTAAAATTGGACTTAAGATTCGAACTGTAGGTTAATAAATATTTTAGCATTACTTCTATATTTTTGTATTCTGTTCCCCTATTTACAAAACAATCGATCTTATGTGCATTTTTAATTGTTTTATAAACTTGTCTTCCTACCTTTAAAAATGTATCTGAAACCCTAAGCCACACTGATCCTCTACTCCTTTACCTGTTTAATGCAGATATGCTTTCTCTTTATTCGTTCTTCCAAAATTTAACACCACACATATCTCCACATTGAATTTTCTCTGACATCTTTCTGCTAATCTATTAACCTAAGACCTCCTGCATTTGCTAAGAGTTTTCTTCAGAGCAAACTACATGTATGCGAACAATAATTTTTACATGCTATGAATCTATAAGTGCATTAAAGTGAGAATTTTGTTCAGTCATATTTTTTGCATTGCACTTACTTGTATGGAAGATTATAGTTACAAAGTTTTTCTCTTGTAATGGTTATCAAAAAATCCTTGCTCTCCTTAAATTCTTGGTAATTGATTTGAACACAGCTAATATATCTGGTAAGACTCTTCTGCATTTCACTCATACTCCTGAATAAGGTTTAAGAAATAGGGTCTACTGATATTCATGTTTCACTCATGTCTGCTGTCGTTGTTGCAACATCTCTTGACCTTTTCTGGTTTAATGATATTACCACGGTCAGTTAAATTGCAACAGGGATCCGATGGATGGCCAAGGCGGGTTGCCAGATTAAAATCCAGCCCTTCGGCAGGAGTAGTGCACTGTTAATTCAGTCCCACCACTCCACAGGTCATAGCATATTAGTAAAGTATCCCACATACTGGAAAGTAGCCAAATCAAACACTCTATTTGTCCCCCAGAATTAAGCACACCAAACGAGGTTTCTTTAAACAACAAAATTAACTATTTATGAATTAACTAAGTCTTAAACGATAATGAGATAACTCTATATGTGAAAGGATTCTTTGTAAACTTCTTATTCTTCCTAACCCTCATGCACAGACACACACATTAGAAGAAAATGGTTAGCCGGGAGAAAAGGATGCTCTAGTTTCTTAGGCATAATAAATTAATTAGGTTGTCACATTCTGGTAAGATATTTCCAGGTCGGAGAGGTGTCCCAAAGTCGAATAGTTGGATGCCACTCGAAGTGTCTTCAGGCAGGGTTGGTGAACAATCTATGATAGGTAGGCCTTCACAGCACTTCGTCTGCAGCAGGTGTCACACAGATCTTTCAGGAAAGGGTGTAGCAATAGGTCTACTTGAGTTTTGAAATAGCAGTCTAGCAATAGAAGCTTTCTTGAGCTTTCAGGATCTCCCAAAACATAAGAGGCAACAGGAATCATTCCTGAGACAGAGACTTTTCAGAGACTGGAGGCAATAGGAATCATCTACCTTTAAAATGCAGGGCTTCCTTTCTGCAAAGCAGCATTCCTCCACAAAAAGCAGCAACTCCTCTTTTCCTCTACTGGGGTCTTTTTCCTCTCTCCAGGCAGACCACAGCCACCACTACAAATGTAGAATTTCTTTTTTCAAGAGAGGGAAGCCTTCTTTTTCAGGGAGAGGTCTTTTTTCTTTGGTCTGCAAAAATCAGGTCCCAGCCTGTTTGTTCTGCCTCCTGCCGGTCCAGCTTACTGGTCTACACAATGCAAAAATGAAACTGAAACTCTAACAATCAAGTCATGTGACTTGTCATTTCCCTTGCTGTTGTTTGGAACAGGTGCCTTGCAGTCTGTCCCACTCAGTTCAAACACCAAGTTTAAGCATTCAATGTTCACAGAAAATCCTTTTTCTCTGTCTTTTTTAAAACACACACAGAATTCTAAGCTTTCAAATAAAACACAAAACCCTTATAACATTTTTTTTTATTCATTCATGGGATGTGGGAATTGCTGGCCAGGCCAGGATTTATTGCACATCCCTAATTGCCTTTGAGAAGGTGATGGTGAGCTGCTTTCTTGAACCGCTGCAGTCCATTTGGGGTAGGTACACCCACAGTGCTGTTAGGAAGGGAGTTCCAGGATTTTGACCCAGCGACAATGAAGGAACGGCGATATAGTTCCAAGTCAGGATGGTGCGTGACTTGGAGGGGAACTTACAGGTGGTGGTGTTCCCATGCATTTGCTGCCCTTGTCCTTCTAGTTGGTAGAGGTCGTGGATTTGGAAGGTGCTGTCTAAGGAGCCTTGGTGCATTGCTGCAGTGCATCTTGTAGATGGTACACACTGCTGCCACTGTGCGTCGGTGGTGGAAGGAATGAATGTTTGTGTATGGGGTGCCAATCAAGTGGGCTGCTTTGTCCTGGATGGTGTCGAGCTTCTTGAGTGTTGTTGAAGCTGCACCCACCCAGGCAAGTGGAGAGCATTCCATCACACTCCTGACTTGTGCCTTGTAGGTGGTGGACAGGCTTTGGAGAGTCAGGAGGTGAGTTACTCGCCGTAGGATTCCTAGCCTCTGACCTGCTCTTGTAGCCATGGTATTTATAAGGCTACTCCTGTTCAGTTTCTGGTTAATGGTAGCCGCTAGGATGTTGATAGTGGGGGAATCAGCGATGGTAATGTCATTGAATGTCAAGGGGAGATGGTTAGATTCTCTCTTGTTGGAGATAGTCATTGCCTGGCACTTGCGTGGAGTGAATGTTACTTGTCACTTATCAGCCCAAGCTTGGATATTGTCCAAGTCTTGCTGCATTTCTACACGGACTGCTTCAGTATCTGAGGAGTCACAAATGGTGATGATTTATGATTGAAGGAAGGTCATTGTTGAAGCAGCTGAAGATGGTTGGGCCCAGGATACTACCCTGATGAACTCCTGCAGTGATGTCCTGGAGCTCAGATGATTGACTTCCAACAACCACAACAATCTTCCTTTGCGCTAGGTATGACTCCAATCAGCGGAGGGTTTTCACCCGATTCCCATTAACCTCAGTTTTGCTGGGACTCCTTGGTGCCATACTCGGTCAAATGCTGCCTTGATGTCAAGGACAGTCACTCTCACCTCACCTCTTGAGTTCAACTCTTTTGTCCATGTTTGAACCAAGGCTGTAATGAGGTCAGGAGCTGAATGGCCCTGTCGGAACCCAAACTGAACAGGTTATTGCTAAGCAAGTGCCGCTTGATGGCACTGTTGATGACAGTTTCCATCACTTTACTGATGAGTGAGAGTAGGCTGATGGGGTGGTAATTGGATGGGTTGGACTTGTCCTGCTTTTTGTGTACAGGACATACCTGGGCAATTTTCCACATTGCAGGGTAGATGCCAGTCAGTGTTGTAGCTGTACTGGAACAGCTTGGCGAGGGGTGCGGCAAGTTTTGGAGCACAGGTCTTCAGTACTATTGCCAGAATATTGTCAGGGCCCACAGCTTTTGCAGTATCCAGTGCCTTCAGTCGTTTCTTGATATCACGTGGAGTGAATTGAATTGGCTGAAATCTGGCATCTATGATGCTGGGGACTTCAGGAGGAGGCCGAGATGGATCATCAACTCGGCACTTCTGGATGAAGATTGTTGCAAATGCTTCAGCCTTATCTTTCACACTGATGTACTGGGCTCCCCCATCATTGAGGATGGGGATATTTGTGGAGCCATCTCCTCCAGTTAGTTGTTTAATTGTCCACCACCATTCACGGCTGGATGTGGCAGGACTGCGGAGCTTAGATCTGATCCATTGATTATGAGATTGCTTAGCTGTCTATCGTATCCTGTTTACGCAGATTGTCCTGTGTTGTAGCTTCACCAGGTTGACACCTCATTAGGAGGTATGCCTGGTGCTGCTCCTGGCATGCCCTCCTGCACTCTTCATTGAACCAGGGTTGGTCTCCTGGCTTGATGGTAATAGTAGAGTGGGGGATATGTCGGGCCATGAGGTTACAGATTGTGGTTGAGTACAATTCTGCTGCTGCTGATGGCCCATAGAGTCTCATGGATGCCCAGTTTTGCATTGCTAGATCTGTTCTAAATCATTTAGCGTGGTGGTAGTGCCACACAACACAAAGGATGGTATCCTCAATGTGAAGGTGGGACTTCGTCTCCACAAGAACTGTGCGGTGGTCACTCCTACCAATACTGTCATGGACAGATGCATCTGTGGCAGGCAGATTGGTGAGGACGAGGTCAAGTATGTTTCCCCCTCTTGTTGGTTCCCTGACCACCTGCCGCATCCCCAGTCTAGCAGATACGTCCTTTAGGACTCGGCCAGCTCAGTCAGTAGTGGTGCTACCGAGCCACTCTTGGTGATGGACATTGAAGTCCCCCACCCAGAGTACATTCTGTGCCCTTGCCACCCTCAGTGCTTCCTCTAAGTGCTGTTCAACATGAAGGAGTACTGACTCATCAGCTGAGGGAGGGCGGTAGGTGGTAATCAGCAGGAGGTTTCCTTGTCCATGTTTGACCTGATGCCATGTGACTTCATAGGGTCCAGAGTAGATGTTGAGGACTCCCAGGGCTGTATACCACTGTACTGCAACCTCTTCTGGGTCTGTCCTGCCGGTGGGACAGGACATACCCAGGGATGGTGATGGCAGAGTCTGGGTCATTGTCTGTTAGGTATGCTTCCGTGAGTATGACTATGTCAGGCTGTTGCTTGACTAGTCTGTGGGACAGCTCTCCCAACCTTGGCACAAGCCCCCAGATGTTAGTAAGGAGGACTTTGCAGGGTCAATAGGGCTGGGTTTGCCATTGTCATTTCCGGTGGCTAGGTCAATGCCGGGTGGTCCATCCGGTTTCATTCTTTTTTATTGACTTCGTAGTGGTTAGATACAACTGAGTGGCTTGCTAGGCCATTTCAGAGGGCATGTAAGAGTCAACCACATTGCTGTGGGTCTGGAGTCACATGTAGGCTAGACCAAGTAAGGACAGCAGATTTCCTTCCCTGAAGGACATTAGTGAACCAGATAGGTTTTTACAACAATTGACAATGGTTTCATGACCATCATTAGACTAGCTTTTTTTAAAATTCCAGATTTATTAATTGAATTCAAATTCCAGCTTCTGCTGTGGTGGAATTTGAACCCCTGTCCCCAGAGCAATACCCTGGGTTTCTAGTCCAGTGACAATACCACTATGCCACCGCCTCCCCTTACATATATAATATAGAAGAGGTGTTGTCCCAACAATGATCCCTATAGGACAAGATTATTATTCTCCTCCAGTCCAAAAATCCAATAACCATTACTGTTGATCGATCAATCTAGCTCATTAATGGAGCGAGAGAGTTAGACCTCTCATTAGAAACTGGGATTTTTCCCACTTGGCTCCCAATGCCATTGTAATCCAATGCTTCAACAGGTCAGGTGATCCAAGCTGGCCAGACAACAGGAAGCTAACGAGGTCTATGTGTGTTAAACTGTGGATTTATTTGACTAAACTGCAGCAAATATTTAGTGCTTCAAATCCTTGACTCTGCCAACCTGCAGCTCTCCAAATTCGCTGGGGTTAATTAATTAAACTGTGCTCCTACTATGAGAAAATGTGCACTCTGTATTAAGAAGACAGAAACTTTGGAGGATTATATTTCTCAGTAATTTGGTTTGGAGACTTTTAAACATAGTGATGGCGTTCTGCATGACTCAGACTCCCAGTTCACCAAATCACATTCAGATTGTTCAGAAGTCCACAGATCAATATTAATTCCTTTATATAAAAAAAACTCAACACAGTGGCGCAGTGGTTAGCACTGCAGCCTCACAGCTCCAGCGACCCGGGTTCAATTCTGGGTACTGTCTGTGTGGAGTTTGCAAGTTCTCCCTGTGTCTGCGTGGGTTTCCTCCGGGTGCTCCGGTTTCCTCCCACAGTCAAAAGACTTGCAGGTTGATAGGTAAATTGGCCATTATAAATTGCCCCTAGTATAGGTAGGTGGTAGGGGAATATAGGGACAGGTGAGGATGTGGTAGGAATATGGGATTAGCGTAGGATTAGTATAAATGGGTGGTTAATGGTTGGCACAGACTCGGTGGGCCAAAGGGCCTGTTTCAGTGCTGTATCTCTAAATCTAAATCTAAATGTGAAAAATGCACAATTAGTTTTGTTTCTAGTGTGCTAATGTTCTAACAGCCTAGATCCATGAACAGAGTAGTTTAAATACAGTACTTATTTTAGATCAATCAAAGGAACAATATGGCATAAATCGTGAGGGACTTAACTATCCAAACCTAGACCAGAATAACACTAACAATGGTGGTCAAAATATGAGCTGTGCATAGAATGCATTAGGAGCTGCCTTCTATGCCAGTTCATTCCAAGTACAATGCAACTATATACCAAGAACTAGATAATATATGTGTAAGTAAACAAACCAAAAGATAGATAACAGTTAGCGGGAAATGATCACAATATAATAGGCTTTCCACATTTAGAGAGTTAAAGATAAAGCTGAACTGAAGACAAAGGTATTGAACTGTGGAAAAGTTATGAGACAAAATACTGGACCAGAGATCAAAATATTTAAGAATGAGGTGGGTGAATTACACATTTGAAACATTCTGGTCAGAAATAAAGAGACTTGTGAAAATAATCTGTGAGGGAGGCATCCTGGTGTTAGAACTGGAATGTGCCCACCTAGGACTCTGGTGCTAACTCCAGATACTGATCCTCAGGTTGAAACTAGAAGTGGAGATAGGAGGGTATGTTTAGACACTCGGGGTAAGCATTGTATAAGAAAAAGTGGGCTTCAGTCACTTTGGAGTTAGCTATATCATAGAAGAATGTGCTTTTATGCTATGGTATTTTTGGAGATTATAGTAAAACAGGATAGGATCCAGTTACTTATTTAATCAGATGTTTAAGATTTATATGATCCTGTAGAGCTATAGAGGTCTGATGTAATGTTCCAGGATGGATGCTGAAGTGAAGGATTTGTCCTTTATTTAAAAATGGAGGAAGAGTAGTCATATGAGTTGAAAGAAGGGTACTGTATTAAATAGACAAGAGCACTTCATTGATAATTTGTTCTCTGATGCTGTTTACGGCAGTCACTGAGGAGTCCTAAGAGTTAGACACCCGTAAGCTATCCCTTATGTGGTTCTGCCTCCAAAGCAACTAGGGCCATGTCCCCAGGAATGCCCACGTCCAGGCCTTTTTGGATTGTAAAGTAATGTATGGAACAGCAAGCTACAGGTGTGCAGGACCTATGAGTTGAAGCTTATAGCTCAACCTCTCCCAGTCCACCAAAACCTCCCTTTCTCAGTCTCAGTCACCACTCTGGTACAGGTAGATGCCTTATTGCCATACTGCTCTACTGCTGTTTTTGTAAATTTAAGAATAGTTATCATTCATGGCAGCAGGGAGCAAGTCATGTCACCCACAAGCCATCTGTTCACATAATTTGTTTTCCTTCAGGTGGGCCAAATTCTGAAGGGTGAATGCACAATGGCAACTGCCTGCATATCTCATGTGATAGATTCTTTGTATGTTGTCACATGTAATCTGGTGATTCAGACAGTATTAGTCAATTAGAAATTGACAATGCGACCTTGCAAAATAAATTGTTTGCCATCTTTTACACTCTGCACCATAGAAATATAAACAACCTCATAAAAGTAGATGGCCCTGACTTGCTCTTACCTTGCTGGTAATCTCAAACTGGATGAAATCCCCAGCTCTACAGCAAAGTGTGGTAGTTATCTGACAAATATGTGCCCAGATGGTACCTTGGCTGATAATGTACAGATGCCCTGTGGCTGCCTGAAATGATTCATAGAGTCATAGGGTCATAGAGTTATACAGTACAGAAACAGGCCCTCCAGACCATCGTGCCCGTGCTGGCCAACAAGTGCCTATCTATTCGAATCCCATTTTCCAGCACTTGGCCCGTAGCCTTGTATGCAATGGCGTTTCAAGTGCTCATCTGTTGTGAGGGTTCCTCCCTCTACCCCACTTCAGCCAGTGTGTTCCAGATTCCAACCACCCTCTGGGTGAAAAAATGCCATAAAAGTGGAGTGCAGTGCAACCTTCAAAGCTACAGACATACAGGTGTGGAATGAAGATCATGGGTGCAGGTCCTCATGCAGTGATTGGCACAGCTCCCCCATTACCTCTTTGTGAAGTGAACTCTTCTGCCACAGAGCTCTTCAAAGGATCTGTGTTGCTTGTTTATCCTTTGGAGGAGGGATTAATATCTTGAAGCGCAGATCCTCCAATTTTAGCTGATCCTAGCAAAAGGTATGTCTTACATTTCCCCTTTGCTACAGGAGAACCAGACTGCTTAAGGGAGAAAATGACATCACTCAACTCAAGTAGATACCTGCGGAGCAGATATTTTCAATGGCTCTATTTATGCTACAGTCAATGGATCTTTCTATGGAATAGTTGATAGCTCAATTTATGCTACAATTCATTGATTTGTCTATATTGTGGTTGATTTGCTCTCAGTTATAGTTGGTGGCTTGAGCTATGCTATAGTTGATAAAACTTTCAGCTATGCCATAGATGGAGCTATTTGTGCGATAGTTGATTACTCTATGCTATAGTTGATGAATTTATCTATGCTGTAAGCGATTAATTCTCCAGGGCTGTATTCCCTACCAATGTTTTTTCATGCTAATGACCTCGCTTGTTCAGCATAGAACATGTTCCTTACTTTCATCAATGATACGTCTCCACATTAATCAATTTCCTTCAGACTGCACACCCTCAGTGCTCACAACTCAGTAACTGAATTACTTTTTCTTGATTTCCTCCAAGCTGATGAAAACGTTGTTGCTTTTGGTTCATTAATGACAACTTTTTCATGTCTCTCAAAAGTATAACGGTTAACTATCACCTCTTATTTTTGATATCTTCAAACTTAGTCTTTTATCTTTATTGGCATCACTGGCCTTAATGTCCTGAAAAGGAACTCCTACATCTCTTCTATTAATACAACTTCCTTCTTTTTGAGTCCAACACTTTCATTCTCCTCAAAATTCCTGGTTCTCCTTAAATTGTTAGTAATTGATTTGAACACGGCTAATAAAGCTGGAAAGACCCTTCTGCACTTCACTCGTGTGAAACTACTTTAAGATGTCACTAGCTAACCTTTATCTTTTTATCAGTGACCATTCATTTTCTTCAACAGTTTGAATATATTCGGTAGGATCCAAATTGTTCCAACTATCTATTATCTGTGCCTTGAAGAACTCTATACTTACTGATAACTTTGAATTTTACTTTAATGGCTGATATATAAATTATATAAAAAGTTACTTACTTCTACAAAATTCATTGACTGACATTTTTCCTGTGGCAGTTTTTAAAAATTCATTCATGGGATGTGGGCATCGCTGGCTAGGCCAGCATTTATTGCCCATCCCTAATTGCCCTTGAGAAGGTGGTGGTGAGCTGCCTTCTTGAACTGCTGCAGTCCTTGGAGTGTAGGTACACCCACAGTGCTGTTAAGAAGGGAGTTCCACGAGTTTGACCCAGCAACAGTGAAGGAATGGCGATATAGTTCTAAGTCAGGATGTTGTGTGGCTTGGAGGAGAACTTGCAGGTGGTGGTGTTCCCATGCATCTGCTGCTCTTGTCCTTCTATGTGGTAGAGGTCACGGGTTTGGAAGGAGCCTTGGTGAGTTGCTGCAGTTCTTCTTGTAGATGATACACACTGCTGCCACTGTGCATCAGTGGTGAAGGGAGTGAATGTTGAAGGTGGTGGATGGTGTGTCAATCAAGCGGGTTGCTTTGTCCTGGATAGTGCCGACCTTCTTTGAGTGTTGTTGGAGCTGTACCCATTCAGGTAAGTGGAGAGCATTCCATCATACTCCTGACTTGTGCCTTGTAGATGGTGGATAGGCATTAGGGGGAGACAGGAGGTGAGCTACTTGCCATAGACTTCTTAACCTCTGAACTGCTCTTGTAGCAACAGTATTTATGTGGCTGGTCCAGTTCAGTTTCTGGTCAATGGTAAACCTCCTCGGAGGCTAAGAGTGGGGGATTCAATTATGACAATGCAATTGAACATCAAGGGGAGATGGTTAGATTTTCTCTTGTTTGAGATGGTTATTGCCTGGCACTTGTGTGGCGTGAATGTTACTTGCCACTTATCAGCCCAAGACTAGATGTTATCCAAGTCATGCTGCTACTGGACACAGGCTGCTTCAGTATCTGAGGAGTCGTGAATGGTGCTGAACATCATGCAATCATCAGTGAACATCCCCGCTTCTGACCTTATGATGGAGGGAAGATCATTGATGAAGCAGCTGAAGATGGTTGGGCCCAGGACACTACCCTGAGGAACTCCTGCAGCGATATCCTGGGACGGAGATGATTGACCTCCAACAACCACAACCATCTTTCTTTCTGCTAAGTAAGACTCCAACCAGCAGAGAGTTTTCCCTGATTCCGACTAACTCCAGTTTTGCTTGCGCTCGTTCAGGCCATACTCAGTCAAATGCTGCCTTGATGTCAAGGGCAGTCACTCTCACCTCACCTCTGGAGTTGGACAATTGTGTAAAGTAAGACATTTGAGAGATCCATTTCAAACTGCAAGAAGCCTGTAAAGTTTGAAAGACCAGAAAAATGTGGAGTTTAGCATCAGCAGGAGTGATTGGGGCATTAAATTTAGTTTAATTTAGTTCATTTTAGATAATTCAACGGTTGGAGCTGTTCAAATGTATGTTTGGTGCCTGACGTGTGGGCTGGTTTGAGTCAGAAATTGATTAATTAATTGAGTGAATAAGTAGTGTGATTAGCTGTTAAATAGCTTGTGATATTAGCTGTTCATTGAATAGTCATTTTTTCAAAGGAATTTGGGTTACTCTGCCGGTTAAGGGAGTATGAATTTGAGTCGACTAGCGAGGGATCGATCTTGAGTTCTGAGAGGCCAGTGAAGTTTAAAAAGTCAGAAGAATGGGAAGTTTAATCTTCGTAGAAGTTCAGCCTTGAAGTACAGTTATAATTAATATTTGTCAATCCCCTTAATCATCTTATATACCTCAATTACATAGGTCAGATACAGTCGTGGTGCATTTACATGAGGGGGAAGGTAAGACAAGCAAAGTCAAAGATCCCTAGATAACAAAAGATATAGAGAGTAAGATGAAGCAGAAAAAGCAGCAATGACAGACATCAGGTTAATAAAACAAGTGAAAACTAGGATGAATATAGGAAGTTCAGAGGGGAAGTGAAAAAAGAAATAAGAGAAGCAAAGACAGAGTAAGAGAAGAGACCGGCAGCTAACATAAAAAGGAATCCAAAAGTCTTCGATATAAATAGTAAAAGGATGGTAAAAGGATGAGTGGAGCTTATTCAGGACCAAAAAGGGAATTTACGCATGGAGGCAGAGGGCATGGCTGAGGTACTAAATGAATACCTTGCATCTGCTTTACCAAGGAGGAAGATGCTGCCAAAGTCGTAGTGAAACAGGAGGTAGCTGAGACACTGAATAGAATAAAAAAAATGATAAAGAAAAGGTATTAGAAAAGCTGGCTGTATTTAAAGTTGATAAGTCACCGGGAGCGGATCAGATGCATCTGAGAATAATGAGGGAATAATTGTGGAAATTGCAGAAGCATTGGCCATAATCTTCCGATCCGCATTTGATACAGGGTGGTGCCAGAGGATTGGCGAATTGCAAATGTTGCACACTTGTTCAAAAAAAGGGTGTAAGGATAAACTCCGCAACCACAGACCAGTCAGTTTAACATCGGTGGTGGGAAAGCTTTTAGAAACATTAATCTGGGACAAAATTAACAGTTACTTGGACAAATGTGGGCTAATTAAAGAAATTCAGCATGTATTTGTTTAGGAAAATTTTGTTTAACTAATTTGATTGAGTTTTTTGATGAGATAACAGAGAGGGTTGCTAAAGGTGTAGGCAGTTGATGTGGTGTTCATGGACTTCCAAAAAGCATTTGATAAAATGTCACATAATAGGCTTGTCAGCATAGTTGAAGTCCATGGAATAAAAGGAAATAAAATGGCAGCATGTATATGAAATTGGCTGAGAGTCAGGAAACAGAGAGTAATGGTGAAAAGCGTTTTTTCGGACTGGAGGAATGTATATAGTGGGGCTCCCCAGGGATTGGAATTAGGACCACTGCTATTCTTGATCTATATTATAACCTAGACTTGGGCATACAGTGCTTAATGTCAAAATTTTTGGGTGACACAGAGCTTGGAAGTATTGTAAACTGTGAAGAGGAGAGTGATAAACTTCAGGAGGGCATAGGAAGGCTGGTGGAATGGGCAAACAAGTGGCAAATGAAATTTAATGCAAAGAAGTGTGAATTGATTCATTTTGGTAGGAAAATGAGGAGAGGTAATATAAAATAAAAGGTAAAACTCTAAAAGGAGTGCAAGCGCAGAGGGGCCTGGGATGTATGTGCACAAATCATTAAAGGTGGCAGAGCAGGTTGAGAAAACCGTTAATAAGGCATGTGGAATCCTATGCTTTATAAATAGGGGCATAGAGTATAAAAGCAAGAAAGTTATGGTAAATCTTCATAAAACACTGATTTGGCATCAACTAGAGTATTGTGTCCAATTCTGGGCATCACCCTTTAGGAAGGATGCGAAGGCATTAGAGAGGGTGTTCTTTCTTTCTTTTGGGCCTCCTTATCTCGAGAGACAATGGATACGCGCCTGGAGGTGGTCAGTGAGGGTGTAGAAAAGATTTATATTAATGGTTCCAACAATGAGGGACTTCAGTTACATGAAAAGATTCGAGAAGCTGGGTTTTTTCTTCTTGGAGAAGCGAAGGTTGAGAGCATATTTGATAGAGTTTTTCAAAATCATGAGGGGGTCTGGACAGACTAGAAAAAGAGAAATTTTTCCCATTGGCAGAAGGGTAGAGAACCTGAAGACACCGATTTAGTGTGAATGGGAAAAGAACCAAAGGTGACATGAGGAATTTTTTTTTTTCATGCAGTGAGTACCAAGGATCTGGAATGCGCTGCCTTAGAGAGTAGTGGAGGCAGATTCAAATTGTGACTTTCAAAATGGAATTGGATAATTACCTGAACAGAAAAAAAATTGCAGGACTACGGGGATAAGGTGGGGGTGGGGGAAGGTGGGGGGGTGGGTGTTGAGTCTAGCTGAGTTGAAATAAAAACAAGAAATGCTGGAAATACTCAGCAGGTCTGACAGCAACTGTGGAGAGAGAAGCAGAGTTAATGTTTCAGGTCAGTGACCCTTCATCAGAACTGGCAGATATAAGAAATGTAATAGGTTTCAAGCAAATAAAGAGGGGGTGGGGCAAGAGATAACAAAAGGCAAGGTATTGATAGGACAGAGGGTCACAGAGAATAACTGACCAGAAGGTCATGGAGCAAAGGCAAACAGTATGTCAATGGTATGCTGAAAGACAAAGTGTTAGTGCAGAGAGGGTGTTAATTGACAGAAAAATGAACAGCCTAGCCCAAAGCACAAACATGAAAAAAATAGTGGGTAGTCACATGGTAAAAAAATGAATGATGAAACAAACTAAAATAAAATAAACAAATAAAAAATAATAAATAATAAAAAAGAAAAAGTAACTAAAAATAAAAAGAACGGCCCGTCATGCTCTGAAATTATTGAGCTCAATGTTCAGTCCGGCAGGCTGTAGCCTGCCTAATTGATAATTGAGATGCTGTTCCTCGAGCTTGCGTTGATGTTCACTGGAACACTGCAGCAATCCCAGGACAGAGATGTGAGCATGAGAGCAGCGGGGTGTGTTGAAATGGCAGGCAACCAGAAGCTCAGAGTCATGCTTTCGGACTGAGTGGAGATGTTCCGCAAAGCAGTCACCCAATCTGCATTTGGTCTCCCCAATGTACAGGAGACCACATTGTGAGCAGCGTCTTCCAGGACTGTCTAGCTGAGTTGATCTTGCAGAGAGCCAGCACAGACACGACAGGCCAAATGAACTACTTTTGTGCTGTAACCATTGAATGATTCTATGGGCTTAATTTTATCCAGCTGGTGGGGTCCTCATGCTGGGCTAAAAAGGTGAGGCAACCGTGCCTCAGCTGTTTGGGGATCCCCTGGCTGCAATTTACGTTCCATGGGCAATTAACTGCTCATTGCCAGGGTCATCGTCCCTTTAAGGAGAGGATCCATAAAGATCTGCTGGCCAATAAGACAGCCGGCAGTTCAACAGTCCCAGCAGCACTCCTAGGCATGGTGGCCACTACTGGAACTGCAGCAGGCCACAGACCAGGAGTTGTAGAGGTGCATGGGTGGGTATTGGCACCAGGGCATCCTTTGCTGCTGGAGGGCATGTGTGCGCCACAGATTGCCCACAGAGAAGGGCCCCCACCCCCCTCCACCACAAGCCCACACGGCTGCCGCCTGGTATTACTAGGCAGTCTTCGCACGTAGCAGAGGGCCCCCTCCCCTCGCACCCCCCACCCCCACCTCCCCTGGCTCTGGTAAAATGCTGGTGGCAGTAGGATAACGCCCTTAAATGGCCATTAATTGGCCAATCAAGGGTCTCAGTTGACCTCTTTGCGGCAAGGTTGTCCTTGGACCTCCCTGCCCCACGTTGGGAAGGCAGCAGGCACTCCACCTCCCCCTGCCCTGCCTTCCCACACAATATTATGGGCCCCCTCGCCTCCCTGCCCATCCCTAGAGGGCTGATAAAATTCAGCCCTATGATTCTATTCTATGATTTAATGACTCTGTGCCACAAACTATTCAAGTTAAGGAGAAGAAAAGTTAACAAAGTCAATATGTAGTTTCAGGGCTGGTGCAAGAGGAAATATTCATATTTTGGGGAGATTGAAGCAAATTCTGTAACAAGAAAAACTATAGCTGAAGATATATATAAAAATACTCACCTTAAATCAAAGTGATATCAGTGACCATGATGAGAGGGTGAACGAGAGGATTGAAAATAACATGGTAAGATCGGGAAATTCAGTAGGCTGGATTTTATGAAGGTGGCAGGGGTCCTGCCACCAGGGCCGAAAGTGATGGGGGGGCGAACTCGCTTCAGGGGTCAGCGGGACCTGGGGCTACATCTTGTCAACGGCAACCAAATAATTGGCTGCTGCTGGGACTGCCACCCCTATTAAGGATGGCGGCCCACCCCTGTAGAGCTGCCGGCTAATCAGAGGGCTGGCAACACAGCAGCCTCAGCAGAACCACCATTAGCAGTGGCCATTGCTGGTGCTGCACCTGGAAGATGGGGGCATATTGTTGGCCGTATGCCCTCAAAGTCAGGTAAATGGGGGTAGACCCCAGTGAGGGGAGGAGGTGTGTCACTGAGGGCAGGTGTTGTCGTTGCTGCAGAGGCAATTATTGGCACCGGGGTGCCCCTTCTATGGGCCAATGAGTGCACAAAATGGATGGGACCCCTGGATCCCACTGGGCGGCCAGCAGAGTTTACCTGGCGGTCTCTACATGCCCCCGTGACGGGCATCCCAGCCACTGATAAAATGCCTGCAGAGGTGGGAAGAAGCCCTTAATTGGCCACTTAAGTGGCTCAATTGGGCTCCAGATGAGCAGGCTGTCAAACAGCTTTCCCATTACTAGCAAAATGGCATGGCAGCAAGAAGACGGTGGGCAAACCACTTGACACCTTCCCCTCCTATTTTGCCCGTCTTCCTGCTTCCCAGCCCATCTCCAAAGGGCTGGTAAAATTCAACACCTCACTTCAGTCTGAACAGGAATGGAAACTTAACATTTATGGTTATAACATTTTTGGGAGAAATTGGGAATGAAAAAAAAAAGCAGTACTGGTAAAAAAAATTCAATCACAACACTCAAATGTAAAGGTGTCCTTGGAGTTGCATTAAGACAAATCAATAAAGATAGAGGTAAGGAAAAGGAATGAAATATAACAATTCTCTGTTCCCCATCAATTACATGAAATTTAAATCGAAATCTGCAAATATTTAGGTAGATATGCTAACGCAACAGGACCACAGTATTGGATATTAACTATCCCAAAGTAGACAGGAATGAAGGTAAAGAGTGTGGTCAAAGTGGGGAACACTTCTAAGAATGCATACAGGACTTTCTCTGGTGTAGCCTCCTCTTTATCCCATTATTGACAGCTGTACCTTCAGCCACCTGGGACTAGCACTTTGAAATCCCTTCCATAAAGTTCTCCATATCTGCAGCTTCATCTTCTCCATTAAGAGTTTCCTGAAAAAAACTCCTCTTTGAAAATAATTCTAGTCATTCTCCTCATAGCTCCATTTTTGGTTCAGTGTCTATTTTTATTACATCTCTGTGAAGCAGCATGTGATATTTTCTACAATAAAACACATCTATATGAAAGGTGTAGTTGTTACTTCATAGATCAGTATGTTTCTACTCTAACAAGGTATGGGTTCATAAACTTAATGGAAAGATACTGAAAAGTGTGGAGGAAAAGAGGAACTTAGGGGTTCAAATACATAATTCCTTGAAAGTGTAACTGGAGGTAGGTAGGACCATTAAAAAGGCTGTCAGTATTTTACAGTTTATTAATAAAGTACAAGAGTAAAGAAGTAATAATCAATTTGTACAAAATATTGGTCATGCCACATTTCGAGTATTGTGTGTGGTTTTGGGCACTCAATTATAGAAAGCAACTCAAACCTATGAAGACTCCACAGCAAAGTTGTACCATGATGATTTCAGTGATGGGAAACAATAATTATGAGAGATTTGAGATACTGAGACTATTTCAAGAGTAGGAGAGCTTGCTTTTAAATAGTATCTTTCATGACTGTAGGATGTCCTAAAATACTTTACAACCAGTTCAGTACTTTTGAAGTGTAATGTAGGAAATATTAGCTATTTTGTGCATGGTTCCATTGGAGTTGAGAAGGTATTATTAACTTGAAAAGTTTTCTGGAGTGAATAGGAAAACATTGGCCAGGATTTTCCAGCCTCTTTGAGGACAGCCTTGGAGGACGGTGGGGGGGGGGAGGTGGTGGTGGGAGAGAGGACAGGAGAGGAAGGGGTTGAAAAATCCTGCAGCGTGGCATTGGCACGGACGTCATCATCATGCCAGGTCCAGATTTTATCAGCGATGGACGGCAAGCCAAGTGTGAATGGTGCACACTTTTGGAAAGATGGCAATTAAGAGATAGTTAAGGTAATTATAGTTGTAATTGAATAGTATTTTAAAGGCCTGTTCAAATTTTCCGGTATGTTCACAGGGGCCATGGGGCGTCAGAGTCCTGGCAGATCTATCAGGATGGCAACAGGGAGGCAGCTGAGGTCATTTCTGCATTCAGCAGCTGTGGAGTGAAGTCGTGTGTCTTCACAGGAAGGCTGGAGCAACACAACCAGAGCAGTTTGCACCATGGAGGGAGAGTTCAGGTACCCGGGCTTTGGTGTCGAGCCTCCATAGTACCATCTGGCTGCTGGCACACAGGTGCTTTGATAGGGGGCTAAGAGGTAGGTGGTGGAGTGTTTGGAGGAAGCATCTGGCATAGCGTCCCTTCAGCCCCCCTGCCATGGGTATCATCCACTCAGGAGGTGGGTCCTCCAGGGAGGAGGAGAACCTAAGAGGGAGGGAGGTGCAGCCACAGGAATCCAGACAGCAGCAACCTAATGGCCACCTGCAGGGAAACTGCGGGATGAGGAAGCAGCAGAAAGCCACAGAGGGGACCATAAGTAGGTGCCAGCGTGGAGAAAAGGTACCCTGTACCAAGAGTGTACAGAGGGAGGATGAGCTACCTCCAGATGTTGGAGCGGCAGTGTCGCTGAAGACTGCGCCTCTCTTGAGAGGCTGTCAGATCTTTGCGCCATTATGACGGAGAGCTGAGCCCCATCGGGATTGGGGGTCACCCGATGCCAGTGTCAGTGAAGGTTACTGTGGATCTTAATTTCTATGCCTCCAGTTCATTCCAGGGGTCCACTAGAGACATGTGTGGCATGGCCCAATCAGTGGCAGATCACTGCATCAAGGTGGTGACTGATGCCCTCTTCAGTAGGGCCAGCTAATGCATATATTATCACACTGATCCGACAGTCAGTTTAAGAGAGCCAAAGGATTTAGTGCCATTGCTGGATTCCTCTGGGTGCAGAGTGCGATAGACTGCACGCATGTGGTCATCAAGGCTCCCACAGGCCAGCCTGTGGCCTTCATTAACAGGAAGGGATTCCACTTCATCAACGTACAACTGCTCTATGACCACTGCCAACAAATCCTGCAGGTGTGTGCAGCTACGATGCCTAGATACTCAAAAACTCGCAGGTGCCCAAGCTTTACATTCCCCCATGCGTCTTCAATGTTGGAACCTTGGCAACAAGGGCTACCAACTAAAGAGATGGCTACTAACTCCAGTGAGGAATTCTAGGACTGAAACAGAGAAGAAATAAAACAACGGCTTCGAGGCAACCTGAGACACCCTTACAAAGACCATAAATTTCCTGAAGATGAGATTCAGGTATAATAAAAGCAAAATACTGCAGATACTGGAAATCTGAAATAAAAACAAGAAATGTTGAAATACTCAGCAGGTCTGGCAGCATCTGTGGAGAGAGAAGCAGAGTTAATATTTCAGGTCAGTGATCCCTCATCAGAACTGACCAATGAGGACCAACTGACCAATGTGGACATCTGATGAAGGGTCACTGACCTGAAACATTAACTCTGCTTCTGTCTCCACAAATGCTGCCAGACCTGCTGAGTATTTCCAACATTTCTTGTTTTTATATATTATATGAGATTCAGGTGCCTGGATCATTCCAGTGAGGCACTTCAAAGTGCCCTAGCAAGGATTTCCAGGATCATGGTGGTCTGCTGTGCTCTGCAAATCTTGGCAATGCAGAGGGGTGAGGCCTTGGCCAATGAGGACAGAATGGACCTCAGACCAGAGGATGATGAGGAAGCTGATGACCAGCCGCAGCATCTAGAAAGCGATGAGGTGCAGTATGGAGGGCATAATAACACAGCTACAAGGGAGGCTCGGGAGGCACTCATGCATACGTGATTCAGATGAGCCTTCCCACATCATCCTTCCAGCCAGATAAATGTCCACCTTCAACCTTCACTGTTGCCGTTTACCTCAGTTGCAAGCCCAGGCTCTCTGACCTGAGGGGACATGAATAAACACTGGCGGGCAAGATAAAGGGAAATCCTAAGGTGTTTTATAAGTAAATTAAGGGTAAGAGGATAACCAGGGAAAGAGTAGGGCCCATTAGGGACCAACGTGGCACTCTTTGTGTGGAGCCGGAGGACATAGGTGAGGATTTAAATGATTACTTTTCGTCGGTGTTCACTATGGAGAAGGACGATGTAGGTGTAGAGATCAGGGAGGGGGATTGTGATATACTTGAACATACTAGCATTGAAAGGGAGGAGGTATTAGCTGTTTTAGCAGGCTTAAAAGTGGATAAATCCTCAGGCCCAGATGAAATGTATCCCAGGCTGTTATGTGAGGCAAGGGAGGAGATAGCAGGGGCTTTGACACAAATTTTCAAATCCTCTCTGGACATGAGAGAGGTACCAGAGGACTGGAAGACAGCAAATGTGGTACCATTATTCAAGAAGGGTAGCAGGGATAAACCAAGTCATTAAAGGCCGGTGAGTCTAACATCAGTGGTTGGGAAAATATTGGAAAAAATTCTGAGGGACAGGAGTAATCTCCACTTGGAGAGGCAGGGATTAATCAGGGATAGTCAGCATGGCTTTGTCAGGGGGAGATCGTGTCTAACTAACTTGATTGAATTTTTAGAGGAGGTGACTAAATGTGTCGATGAGGGTAAAGAAGTAGATGTAGTATACATGGATTTCAGTAAGGCTTTTGATAAGGTCCCACATGGGAGATTGGCTAAGAAGGTAAGAGCCCATGGGATCCAGGGCAATTTGGCAAATTGGATCCAAAATTGGCTTAGTGGCATCAGGCAGAGGGTAATGGTCGAGGGCTGTTTTTGTGATTGGAGGCCTGTAACCAGTGGTGTATCACAGGGATTGGTGCTGGGACTCTTGCTGTTTGCAGTGTACATTAATGATTTAGACGTGAATGTAGGAGGTATGATCAGTAAGTTCGCAGATGACACGAAAATTGGTGGTGTTGTAAATAGTGAGGAGGAAATCCTGAGATTACAGGGTGATATAAATGGGCTGGTAAGATGGGCAGAGCAGTGGCAAATGGCATTTAATCCTGAAAAGTGTGAGGTAATGCATTTTGGGAGGACTAACAAGGCGAGGGAATATACAATGGATGGTAGGACCCTAGGAAGTACAAAAAGTCAGAGGGACCTTGGTGTACTTATCCATAGATCACTGAAGGCAGAAGCACAGGTAGATAAGGTGGTTAGGAAGGCATATGGGATATGTGCCTTTATTAGCCGAGGCATAGAATATAAGAGCAGGGAGATTATGATGGAGCTGTATCAAATGCTAGTTAGGCCACAGCTGGAGTACTGTGTACAGTTCTGGTCACCACACTATAGGAAGGATGTGACTGCACTGGAGAGGGTGCAGAGGAGATTCACCAGGATGTTTCCTGGGCTGGAGCATTTTAGCTATGAAGAGAGACTGAAAAGGCTAGGGTTGTTTTCCTCAGAGCAGAGAAGGCTGACGGGGGACATGATTGAGGTATACAAGATTATGAGGGGCATTGGTAAGTTAGATAGGAAGAAATGTTTTCCCTTAGTGGAGGGGTCAAGAACCAGGGGGCATAGATTTAGGGTAAGGGGCAGGAGGTTGAGGGGGGATTTAGGGGGAAGTAACATTCGCGCCACACAAGTGCCAGGCAATGACCATCTCCAACAAGAGAGAATCTAACCATCTCCCCTTGACATTCAATGGCATTACCATCGCTGAATCCCCCACTATCAACATCCTAGGGGCTACCATTGACCAGAAACTGAACTGTAGTAGCCATATAAATACCGTGGCAACAAGAGCAGGTCAGAGGCTAGGAATCCTGCAGCGAGTAACTCACCTCCTGACTCCCCAAAGCCTGTCCACCATCTACAAGGCACAAGTCAGGAGTGTGATGGAATACTCTCCACTTGCCTGGAATGGGTGCAGCTCCAACAACACTCAAGAAGCTCGACACCATCCAGGACAAAGCAGCCCACTTGATTGGCACCCCATCTACAAACATTCACTCTCTCCACCACCGACGCACAGTGGCATCAGTGTGTACCATCTGCAAGATGCACTGCAGTAATGCACCGAGGCTCCTTAGACAGCACTTTCCAAACCCGCGTCCTCTTCCAGCTAGAAGGACAAGGACAGAAAATGGGAACACCACCACCTGCAAGTTCCCCTCCAAGCCACACACCATCCTGATTTGGAACTATATCACCGTTCCTTCACTGTCCCTGGGTCAAAATCCTGGAACTCCCTTCCTAACAGCACTGTGGGTGTACCTACCCCAAATGGACTGCAGCAGTTCAAGAAGGCAGCTCACCACCACCTTCTCAAGGTCAATTAGGGATGGGCAATAAATGCTGGCCTGGCCAGCGATGCCCAAATCCCATGAATGAATTTTTTAAAAATTGAGGAAAAATATTTTCACCCAGTGGGTGGTTGGAATCTGGAACGCACTGCCTGAAGAGGTGGTGGAAGGAGGAACCCTCACAACATTTAAGAAGTATTTAGATGAGCACTGGAAATGCCATAGCATACAAGGCTACGAGCCAGGTGCAGGAATATGGGATGAGCATAGTTGGGTGCTGGATGGCCGGCACAGACACAATGGGCCGAATGGCCTGTTTTTGTGCTGTATAACTCTATGACTCTATGACTCTATGACCTAGTGCCACCTGATGCTTCTGCTCGGTCAAAAAGACGACCTGCCCTTGGGATGAGTTTTGGAAATCCTGCACTTCCAAAGGGCCTCCAACATTAGATGGAAATGTTGAGAAAACAAATATGACCTTTATTACAACAGTGCCACTCACAAGCAATAACATCTTCACTATCTAATCACCCGTGAAGCCCAAGTGCATCTCCTGTGTTTTCTTAATTCTTTTACAAGAAATGACCTCAGCTGCCGCAGTGTTGACCTTGTTGCCTCATGGCTTGGGATGACCTTGGCAGCTGTCCTCTGGCTCGCTGAGGCTTGGTGGGCCCCAGAATGTTGAGGGGCTCCCGCATAGGTGGAATCCACAAAAGACGCAGGAGAGTTTGCTGAAAAAATGTTGTCACATGGCTAACCTGCTGGCCAACCTGAAAGTTTGAATTGTGCTCACAGGACAGTTTGAATTCAGAGTGCACTCTGCAACTGAACTTGGAACAAGACAGCCTTTCTCGCTTTCTCACTGAAGACACATAAACCTCAAAACATCAAAACAAGTCAATGCGTCCACTGGGCCCCAACGAACAGCAAGACTTAACGGCAACCAAAGACACAACATCAAACTCAAAGGACTGTAACTATTAGATATTGCCTCAAACTTTTCCCCTTTCACCCCCTTACTTTTTCTGTCTCTATCTGCGTGTGTGTTTATCGTCTATGCATGCTAGCGTGGTCGCATCACATATTCGTAGTCGTTAACCAAATTAGAGTTTAAGATTAATTAACTTCCACCTTTCTTATTTAAATCTAAGAAAACCTATCTGATTTCTTTGCCTTACAATTGGAAGGAAGTGAACAAGGATTCACTGAAGGAGGGGGCGGGGGGGGGGTGCGGGTGCTAAAAACACGGTGTTTTAAAATTAAACCCTGTTACGGTTAAACCAGGCAAAGGCTGAGAGGGAACCCCTAGATCCCTTCTCACCTGGTCGTAACAATTGCCAATCTCTCCCTGGAGAAGGCCACATACGTAGATGAGAGGGAAATGGCAGCACTCATGGCCTGCATGGACTTCTCCACTGTCCAAGCCAGGGTGTGCATACAATCTGAAATCACTGCCAGATCTTCACACACCTCGGTCTGAACTTCCAAATGCACATCGTCAGGCTGGGGCTCAGCATTGGCCTGGCCTTTCACACTCTGAGATTGTCAGCGACCTTGGTTGTCACAGCCTCCAGCAGGTGCTCAGGCATGCTTGTGGTGCTCTCACCAAATTGTGACGCCAAGTCTACTTGTGAATGCATACCCACTGTATCTGCACAGGTGGAGGGTGAGGGGGAATGATTTGATGCTGCACCCTCAGGACCCCTCCTCCTCCTCAGAAATGGACAACTGCCTCTGGAGTTGTAAATTCTCTGTTCCTGTGGTGGACGTACATGAGAGAACAGAAAGATCAAATTGTTTTGCCCTTCCAAATACAAGTTTCCAAAATTGGCTGCTGTTCAGATCGATGTATGTGCAGTAGAGGACATGAGAACATCATCCCTTGTTCTCATCTAAGGCTCCCTTGTGCCTGGTCATAAGGCTACTCACCTTTTTGAGCCCGTACTCCTGCCTCACTATACACGATGGAATGGCCGCCATGTTGACCTGCCAGTTCAAGAGTCTCCTCTTTCATTGGCGTTAGGATGATTAGCATTGGGACCGGTGTCAGTCTGAGCTCTTTCTTTGGAATTGTGGGCCGTCTTCTGCTGCGGGTACAAGGAAGAGGAATGTCAGTTGCTTCACAAGAACAAGCACAATGCCTAAGTGGCTGATCCCCGAGCTGTTGACTTTGGGGCCACTGGCATGCGGGTGGCATTGGGCCACTGCCAGACTCACGGCCCGTTGATGGAGCTGCATCCATTCCTTGCATAGGAGATGCTGTAACCTCACCCCATTGCCACTGAAATAGTGGGCTGTCCTTCTCCAGCAGCTGCACCCTCACACATATCCATTTGCTGACCCCTAAGGGAACTAAAAACAAGAAATGCTGGAAATACTCAGCAGGTCTGGCAGCATCTGTGGAGAGAGAAGCAGAGTTAACGTTTCAGGTCAATGACCCTTCTTCAGAACCAGAGTTCAGTTCTGAAGAAGGGTCACTGACCTGAAACGTTAACTCTGCTTCTCTCTCCACAGATGCTGCCAGACCTGCTGAGTATTTCCAGCATTTCTTGTTTTTATTTCAGATTTCCAGCATCTGCAGTATTTTGCTTTTATTTTGGTGGAACATAGAAGGTTGTTGGCACGCTTACGGCACTGCAGCCAGGTTCTCCAGATTGTCCCTGGCTGCTGACCACCATGATCTCCATCCAGGCTTGCTTGGTTATTTGGGGAGGTCTCCTCCATCTATCCCTGAGGAAAAGGAGCTCCCGCCATTCCCAATTGACCAGGCAGGGAGTTGTCACTGAACCATGGGGACACCCAGGATCTTTCTTCTGCCATGCTGACAAGTGCCTCTCCCCATTAGCCTTCACTATGCCTGCCTCCCTGTCCTCTTGACCTTCTCCCACTGACAGTGTTGCACTGTTGACAGGAGGACTTGAGAGGGAGGCTGAAGCAGGTCTGAAGGAGGCCGCTGGCTGCATTCTGGTGCTGACAGTACTTTAAAGATGGAATCAGCACATCTGTCAGCATCAGCTGATGATGCAGTGACTGCCTCAGTCCCCGCCTCCAACTGCTGAATGGTAGGCCCCCCTGTGTTACGAAAGTGCTTCCATTATTTTTAATATTTTTATTTTTTGGGAACTTGTGATAAATCTGAAAAGATTCCATGGATGTGTTTTTTTTACCAAGTTCACCGACAGGACAAGATGTTGTTTGAAAGCCACCTGTGCTGGAGGCCACCTATGATTTGAGCTCTGAAAACAGCAGAACCCTTGGTGACTTGGGGAAAAATGGTTACAGAGATGCCACATGTCAAGGTTTATGGAGGTCAGGAGGTCAACTCGATATTTGAAGTTTGAATATTGTTTTCAGTTTTAGTTGGAGTGTGAACTGTTTGAAGACAGTTGGTGCTTTCCTGCCAGGAGAAAAGACACCACCCAGCTCACCTCCTTCTCTACCTTTTTGAAGAAATATTGTCAAGATCCAGTTTGAAAAAAAATCCCTGGTGCCGTATAGCTCTTGAGGAGCTGAAAAAAAATCCAGCGATTCAAGTGTGTGCTGGTGGAAAAACCTTGATGATACATTTCTCCCAGAAAGCCTACTAGGATAATTCTCGACATCTCCAGAATGGATGGCTTCTGAAACAATCCTAGTGGCCAGTCTCTGTATATCTGGATGCCAGACCAAAAAAAGGGACAACTGACTTCTTTCCATATCTTCTTTCTTTTTCAACAAAATTAGCAAGTATTTGGCCAAAGTAGGGTTTTTTTTGGTCTATTTTTTTGGAACAGACCTCTGCAGAGTGAATTTCTGTATTTTTTTCCTGGGTTTGTATGAGCGTAGTCGGGGAATTTTTAAAAAGGGAACTTTCATATTTTAATCGGTGTGTTAATTCTTTACTTCGTTACTGGTTAAGTCCTATTTTATAACAAACTGATAATTTTGTTGTTTATTAAAGAAACCTGTTTGGAGTATTTTGTTCTGGGGAAAAAAAATTGGAGTATATGGTTGACTGTGTCGGTAGCAGGTAACCATTTAAATAGATGTTGTGACCTGTGGAGAAGTGGAACTAGAAAAGGCAGTGCACTCCTCCCACCTCGGTCGTAACACCTGTCTGTTGGCTGCTAATTGGCCCGCTAGCATAAGATTGGGGATTGGAGCGCAACATCAGTGCTACCCGCTTCCAGCTCTGCCTTCCCCTCCTCACCGATTCACACAAAATCCCAGCCAGGGAGTGCTGAAACAAAAATCATTGTGTCTTTGAAGGTTAGATTGAATAATTATTTTTATCAGATAAAAATGCAAGGCGTTGGTAAGAGAACAGGGCAGAGGTTAGTTTTGGATTTATCTGGGTAACAGCCAGTTCAGACACAATGAGCTGAATTTTTGGGCCTCACCAAGGGTAGGAACAAAGGTGAATGGGGCTCAAAAATACCGGCGCTTGCCGGTGTGCCGATTTCCTGACCTCGTTCCCAGTGCCGGCCATCGTTTCCAAGGCAGGTTCAAGGTTGGCTGGGCTACCTGCCTCCATGAGGCAGCAGCTAATTAGGCTCATTAAGAGCCTCGTTAACCACACTTTAAGGAGGTAGACTGTGATTTTCCAGCTTCCCGACCCGACAGGGTACAATTTAACCGCCTGGAGGCGGACATCCAGCAGCAGGCCAGGGTGCCAGCACTCCAGGCAGACCTAGAGGCCCTCCCTGCCTGGTTGCGGTGCAACCAAATGCTGCCCTGTAGAGGGATTTCCCGCCCCTCCCACCCTCCCCCCCAAATAGTGGTGGCTTGACTGTTGTATCTGTTTTTTATTGAAACTTTTAAAATAGTTGGAGAGAGGGAGACTCTATGTTGAAATGCCCTCTCAGTTACTTACCATTCACTGCAGGCTGCTGCTCCTCTCAAGCCGGAAGGCCTCTGATTGGCCCTCCAGCTTCAAAAGCCCACCTGCCACCCTTAATTGGACAGGGAACCTATCTCCATGCCAGTTAAAGGGGCGATTCTCTCACAATCCCCAAGAATGACTGTTGCCCCCCTAGGGGTGGGTTCGGGACACAGAAACAGTCCCAACTCCTGTTTCCCCCACCCCAACCCCCCCAAAATTCAGCCCCAGGAGCTGCATGGTCTGCTTCTGTATTATAAACACCAGTGATTCCAATCATGTTGTTTGTTCATAATCAAAAGGAGAACAAAAAGAGCTAAGATTCACCCAATTACCTTTTCTATTTATCTCAATCACATTTTTTTTTCCATTGAATCTGTTGACATAACAACGTAAAGGCAATGATGAATTGAGGAGCAATTACTACAATGTGAAAGGAATGCATGTTTTTTTGTATGGTTATATAACTAAAGAACAATAATTTCATACCATACTTGTCAAGTGCAAGTTACTCCCTCAAAATGCTTTGCTGCAGTATGTGGTAATTAATAATTAAACTTGTATTTATGTGACAGCACAACTCTGCCGAAAGAAGCTGTGACAGAATTCTAGTCACTCATCAGCCTTTTTGGCCAGGGTGTAGGGAAAATCAGGATAATAATGTTATAATAAAATTAAACTGAATGTGTATTATAAAGTGTTTATTGCAGCAAAAGGAAATATTAATATTCTGGATTAAAAGGTTAGTTATTTCCTACATTTATAGAGTGTTCTAGTTAATGGGTATTACAGTTTATTGAATTGTTGCATTATCCAAAATGTAATAGAGAGATCACTGCGCAGTAACCAGCTTCTTTCAATCACCTCCAGTTGCTTAGTTTTATGTTTTATGATCACTGTTTTAAGAGGCAGCCTGGAAAGGACATTTTATGTAAGAGTCCTCCTGCAACATCATGAAGTTCACTCACTGTAAATGGAGATAGTAAATTATAGGAACATTTCACCATTCATGATGCCAACTCTGAGGCTGCCTTCTAAAAGCATAAAACAAGCAACAAAAGATAATTGAGTCATCCTACTCATTGTTCAATTATTCTTTTTTATTAAAAATTTCCAAATTGTTGAAACAGATTTTCTGAGAAGGACCATGTGCAAACAATCCACAAGGTTTTAATTTATTCTTCTCAAGCTTCAAGCTTTTTATACTTGTTCCAGTAATTTTTTTCACTAAATTTATTCTATAAATGAAGCCATAATTTTGTAGGTAACGCATAAGTCAAATCTTTGCAAAGTTTTAAAGGGTAAAATTCAATAGCCCCCAAAAACAGACATGGGGATTGTGAAGCTTGATGTACCTGCTCCTAATCCTTCTGATGCAGGCAGCATGCACACTTTGTGCAGCCTGCTAGCTTAAATGACAGTAGCGTGCAGCTTAGCGCTAAACATGCTCTTAAGTGGCAACATGCCTCATGCCCAAGATCATGCAAGGCTACAGACCCAACCTATCCAACCTTTCTTCATAAGATAACTCCCTTCCATCTCAGGTATCAGCTGAGTGAACCTTCTCTGAACTGCCTCTATCGCATTTATATCCTTTCTTAAATAAGGAGACCAAAACTGTACGCAGTACTCCAGATGTAGTCGTAATAATACCCTATACAACTGTAGTAAAACATCCCTACTTTTATATTCCATTCCCCTTACAATAAATGACAACATTCCATTTGCCTTCCTAATCACTTGCTGTATCTGCATACCAAACTTTTGTGATTTATGTAACCTGGTTGGCATCCTTCCATCTACGAAAGATGATGGACACGCAGCAAACAATCCAGAGAGTGGGGTGTCTTCTCTTGGTGCACCTTTGTTGATGGCTGTGAAGGTTCTGCCACAAGTGCTGCACATGAAGTTGCCAAGTGATGCTGTAAGTTGCTGTTTTTGACATTGGCGCCTGTTGCCAGACTGCTGTAGCAACTGGTCATCATGGTAGTGCACACCAGTCCACAGGATATGTCGCCATTTCACTCTTTCACCAGCTAGTGACTCCCAAATGTGATAGTCGACATTTAGGACCTTCATGTCACCCTTGCAAGCATCCTTGAAGTGGAGCTTTGGGTACCCCACTGATCGTCTGGCCATGGCTACCTTACCATACAGAAGGTCCTTGGGAATGTGACTGTTTTCCATCCTGCGGACATGTCCGATCCATGGAAGCTGCCACTGTTTGATTAGTGCCAACACACTTAGGAGCTCTGCCTTTGAGAGGACTGCCACATTTGTGATTTTGTCCTGCCAGGATATACCTATAATGTGCCGCATACAGCAAAGATGGAAATTATTGATCTTCTATTCCTGGTGATGTAGGTCGCCCATGTTTCACAGCCATACAGCAAGGTGCTGAGAACACAAGCCTTATAAACCATCAGCTTGATCCTAAAGGACAGCTTGGTGTTATCCCACGCGTGTTTCGCAAGTTGGCCAAAGGTGATAGCTGCTTTCCCTATGTGTGTACCGAGCTTGGCATCAAGGGACAGATTGTTTGTCACCATGGACCCAAGGTAGCAGAATTTGCTAACCACTTACAGTGGGGTGTTACTTAATGTAATCAGGGGTGGAGATGCAACACCTTGTCCCATGACTATGTTTTTCTTGACACTTATAGTTAAGGAGAGCAAGTTACAGGCATGTCATGTACCAGGACACCCAGATCCCTCTGTACCTCAGTAATCTCTCTCCATTTAAATAATATGCTGCTTTGCTATTCTTCCTGCCAAAGTGGATAAGTTCACATTTTCCAACATTATACTCCATTTGCCAAATTTTTGCCCATTTGCTTCACCTTTCCATATCCTTTTACAGACTCCTTATGTCCTCTTCACAACATACTTTCCTACCTACCTTTGTGTCATCAGCAAATTTAGCAACCATACATTCTGTCCCTTCATCCAAGTCATTGATATAAATTGTATATAGTTTAGATCCCAGCACTGAATATAAATGGGATTGAGATGAAGGGAAATTTATTCACTCAATAATAGGTTGTGAACATTTAGAATTCTCTACCCAAAGGACTGTGGATGTTCCGGATAGATTCTTGGGTACTAAGGGAATTAAGGGATCTGGTGATAGTGTGGGAAAGTGGCTTTGAGGTAGAAGATCAGCTACAATCTTGTTGAATGGCAAAGCGGCATTGAAGGGCCAAATGGGCTACAACAGCTCCTACTTCTTATGTTTTTATGTATAGGGGTGCAGGAACAGAGAGACCTGGGGGTGTATGTGTACAAATCATTAAAGGTGGCAGGGCAGGTTAAGAAAGCGCTAAAGAAAGGCTACTGGACCCTTGACTTGCAAATGACAATATGATTGCACAATGTTCAGTACTATTCACAACTCCTCAGATACTGAAGCAGTCCATGTAGAAATGCAGCAAGACCTGGACAATATCCAGGCTAGGGCTGATAAGTGGCAAGAAACATTTGTGCCAACAAGTGCCAAGCAATGACCATCTCGAACAAGAGAGAATCTAACCATCTCCCCTTGACATTCAATGGCATTTCCATTGCTGAATCCCCCACTATCAACATTCTGGGATTACCATTGACCAGAAACTGAACTGGAGCAGCCATAGAATGCGTGGCTACAAGAGCAGGTCAGCTACCTGTGGCGGGTAACTCACCTCCTGACTCCCCAAAGTCTGTCCACCATCTACAAGGCACAAGTCAGGAGTATGATGGAATACACTCCCCTTGCCTGGATGGGTGCAGCTCCAACAACACTCAAGAAGCTCAACGCCATCCAGGACAAAGCAGACCGCTTGATCAGCACTCTATCCACAAACATTCACTCCCTCCACCACTGACGCACAATGGTAGCAGTGTGTACTATCTACAAGATGCACAGCAGCAATGCACCAAGGCTCCTTAGACAGCACCTTCCGAACCCGTGTCCTCTACCACCTAAGAGGACAAGAGCAGCAGACGCATGGGAACATCACCACCTGCAAGTTCCCCTCTAAGCCACACAAAATCCTTACTTGGAACTATATCTCCGTTTCTTCACTGTTACTGGGTCAAAATCCTGGAACTCCCTTCCTAACAGCACTGTGCTGTACTTACCCCACATGGACTGCAGTGGTTCAAAAAGGCAGCTCACCACAACCTTCTCAAGGGCAATTAGGGATGGGCAATAAATGCTGGCCTAGCCAACGATGCCTGCATCCCGTGAATGAATAAAAAAATAACTTTCTGCATTGTTTCACTACAGCTGTATGAATAAGGGCAGTTGCAGCAGTTTTTATAATTCTGTGTGATCAGGTTGCTTTCAGATTACTGTTCTATATTGATGATGACACAGTGAATGACAAGATTCATGGCATAACTTCCTACAAACTGTAAACATCAATTGGCTGATTTTCACTTGGGAATGTTATTACTAATTATGACCATATGAGTAAGGATGGAGCAAGATTTTATTCATAATTCTGGATTGTCACATCTGTTATGATTCGGACTTTCTTCAAATAAATTTTATTGGTGCTCAGCACACCCAAGTAGGTAAACACGTGTCCGTGAACCAAAACTTGACCTAGGATAGCAGGCCTCTCAGCAAACAATGGAACCTTTCACCATTGGGAGGAGCAATGGAAATGGTATGTCAAGCCATTGTACATTCCTGATATCCATGGTAAACTCCACATTGACAGGTAGCTTACATTAAAATGAATAACGCATATTTATTCTGAAATAAGATTAAATAGAAGCAGCAGATTTTATTCACACTTCTTTTAACTTAATTCAAAAATGAACTGGATCAAAATTGTAGCATTTCTTTATGATAGCTTTTACCATGCATCAATGTTGAAAATTTCTACAATAACAGTTTGCATTTATATTCGTGGCTTTCAAGTAGGAAAATGTCCCATGGCATTTTACAGGAGTGTAATCAGATGTGAACTGATATCGCGCTTAAGCAGGAGATATTCTGAGAAGTGAATAAATTCGTGGTCAACAAGATAGATTTTAAAGAGAGTCTTAGAGGAAGTGAGAGAAGTGGAGATGCGAAGAGATTTAGGAAGGACTGAAGGGATGGCAGGAAACCAAGGGGTCAATGGTAGTAGGGTGGTGGGACAATAGAAAGGTGGTGGGATAGAGAAGGTTTGGTGTAGGGATTTGTGAGAAGGTAGAAATGAAAAGAGGCATGACTGTGACACAGGAAGGGGAGGACGGGAAAATAATGACAAAAGGGGTAAGGAGAGAGGTTAAAAATAAATTAGATGTAATGGGCTTATATCTGGAGTGGCATCCAAAATCCATATGTTATTGGACACAGAGGAAACTCAGACTACATAGGCATGGTAAAGATTAGAAGAAATTAGTCATTGTCATAAACAGTACAGATAGGACACAGTAAGAGAGTGTCTAAAGTTAAAGTCAGAGGTCTCCTGCTGGGATGAAGTTGATCTGCAGATAGAATGGAGTCTGCTTGGAGCATGAACAAACTAATGTCTAGGATCAGATACAATTCTAGAGGACAAGTGAGTCCACAAGGTGTTTGAAGGGTAGACTATCAGTGCGTACACTTCTGCAGGTTTTCTTATGGAAAATGGAGGACCATCACCCAGGAACCAGCATAGATTTATCGAGTACTCCAGCAAAGGCAAATCGTGGCCTCAGTGATTTGTAGCGCACACCAATGGATCCAGTATATCAGCGAAGGGATGAAAGGAGCCAGTGGCAATCGAAAACAGGCATAAATGGGCAGAGCAAAGGTCACTCAGCAACAATGGTGCAGAATCCAGAGCAGGATGGGAACTAGCAGGAATAGATCAGAGCTAGTTCAACATCGAGCGAAAAAGTTCCAGACCATGCAATTGGTATTTGAGCATGCCAATTTTTTGCTCAATAAAATTTCTTGTGGCAGCATGTTTCTCATTGTAGGCCTCCTCTGCAGCTGCGCCTGGGTACATGACAGGAGTCATGAGCCATGTTCAGAGAGGAACCAAGCTGTAATTTGACAGCCCGGCAGGTATAAAGGCAACGTGGAGAACTGGCGCAGGATGAGTCATAACTGCTGCTACAGCACCAGACAAAGATCTGCATGAAGTGCTGTCTCTAGTCACAAATTAGCTGTATGTTGAGTGAGTGGAATGGAATCCTTCCTTTTCTATTGATAAAGACACGAGGTTGGTGATTGAGAGCACACACGGTAATGTTGGTGCAATCTATGGCACACCCTGAGGATGACTGCGATGTTGGCGAAGCCTAGTGTGTTCTAGCTCTGCTTGAACAAGATGTCGCTGTTCTTCCTGTTGTAGAGAGCCTCTGTGACCTCTCTGATGCAACAGTAGACTGCGAACTGTGCGATGTCACTGATGTCATCTGCTGCAGCCTGGATGAAGCCTGTGACATTAACATTAAGCTCCAAAATGACCTTGACAGCCACAGGCAGTGAAATCCATGCCCTGGTATGAGGCTTGAGTTGTGACTAAAGCTGGTGGCATAGCTCAGTGAAATGAAAGCAAATGAAAGTGCTTGCAATATTGCTTCTCATAGTAGTTCCTGTGAGACAAGTGCTCCCTGAATACCCACTGTGTATGGCCTCCTCCTACTTCATCAAAAAATTCAACTAGATTCATCAAACACGATCTGCCTTTTACAAATCCATGCTGGCTCTCTTAAATTAACTCAAACCTCTCTAAGTGCTTGCTATTTTTTTCCCTGATTATTGTTCTAAAACCTTACCCACCACTGATGTTAAACCGACTGCTCTAGTTACGAGGAATGTCCTTAGACATTCTTGAATAAGGATGTCATATTTGAAAGGAAAAAGAAAGACTTGTATTTATATAGCACCTTTCATGACCACTGGATGTCTAAAAGGCATTACGCAGACAATCAAGTACTTTGTGAAGTGTAGTCACTGTTGTAATGGAGGAAACACAGCAGCTAGTATGCACAGAGCAAACTTCCACAAACAGCAATGTGATAATGATCAGATGATCTGTTTTTGCAATGTTGATTGAGGGATAAATATTGGCCAGGGCACTGTGGTTAACGCTCCTGCTCTTATTCAAAATAATGCATGGGATCTTTTACATCCACCTGAGCAAGCAGATGGGGTGTCAGTTTAATATCTCATCCAAAAGACAGCACCTCTGACAGTGCAGCACCTCAGTACTGCACTGGAATCTCAACCTTCATTCTTGTGCTCAGGCCCTGGAGTAAGGCTTGAACCCAGAACCTTATGACTCAAAAACAAGAGTGCTATCAGCTGAGTAACAGCTGTCACTCTTCAATGCTCTGGCACCTCCCCCAGATCAAGGGAAGATTGGAACATTATGGTAAGCCCATCCTCTATCTCCACTCCCACTTCCTTTAGCAACCTTGGATGCAAGCCATCTGGACCAGTTGACTGATCTACTCTAAGCATAGCCAGCCTTTCCAGAACATCCGCCACTGCTGGTGTCTCTGATCCAGTCTGTGCTGTTACCCCACTCTCTCTCTTTTATCCTCTGTCACCACTGGTGTCTCTGATTAGGTCTGTGCTGTTCCAACTCTGTCTCTCTCTTTTAGTGTCTGCGCCCCTGCTGGGCTTGCCAATCAGGACTGCGCTATTCCACTGCACGGTCGCTCTCTTTCTCTTTTATTCTGGCCGACACTGCTAGTGTCTCTGATCAGGTCAGAATGTGGATTCCTCACCTTTGCCCAGCGCAGAGTAACTACAACAGCAGAAAATCTCTGCCAACATGCAGTCCCCAAAGATATTTTAAGGGTTTTTCTAGTACTGATGTAGCTACATCTTCCTATTAAAATATATCATTGAGAAATTCTCATAAGCAGAAATAAAACAGACACTTGGGTCACAATGTTATTTTTGAACCATTGTTATGTACTTCAGTCATGTAAGTGTCAACCAATAACTCATTATCATGACATTGTGGACACCTTATGACATATGGATTTATGGTTTTATTCTTGTCAGCTTTAATGTTAATGATAATGTTTCTTAAAATGGTGTGTAGTGCAGTGGGTGCCCAACTATCACCAACTGCAAAATGTCATGTTAGTGCATATGTGATTAAATTAAACAAATATTTTCCAACCTGGATTTCTGAGATATTCATCTATTACAATCTTCCCAAAATGTTTGGTGTCTACATAAGAACAAAGAACAAAGAAAATTACAGCACAGGAACAGGCCCTTCGGCCCTCCAAGCCTGCGCCGATCCAGATCCTCTATCTAAACATGTCGCCTATTTTCTAAGTGTCTGTATCTCTTTGCTTCCTGCCCATTCATGTATCTATCTAGATACATCTTAAAAGACGCTATCGTGCCCGCGTCTACCACCTCCGCTGGCAACGTGTTCCAGGCACCCACCACCCTCTGCGTAAAGAACTTTCCACGCATATCCCCCCTAAACTTTTCCCCTCTCACTTTGAACTCGTGACCCCTAGTAATTGAATCCCCCACTCTGGGAAAAAGCTTCTTGCTATCCACCCTGTCTATACCTCTCATGATTTTGTACATAGGAACATAGGAATACAGGAGTCAGAGTAGGCCATTCAGCTCATCAAGCCTGCTCTGCCATTCAATACGATCATGGCTGATCATCCAATTCAATGCCTTTTTCCCACACTTATGATCCTGTAGTTTTTTTTTGCTGGGAAGTATGCAGTGTGCCTTTAAGGCTGGAACAGGATGAGTACTGCTTTAAGGCAGGAAGCTCCAGGAACTGAGTCAAAGCATGCATTATCATTGCCATAGGATACAGCCAGTTTCAAATATGCATTCTCGTTGCCATAGGATACAGACACTAAGGACCAAGGACACGAGATACAATGTTGCCGATTGACATTAAGAACTAGCTGAAAAACTGGCTTTTGAGACACAGTTAAGAGATACACACACAGAATGAAGGAAAAGAGAGCTCTCTCTCAGGTTATTTAAATGCTATTTATTATACTCTCAGAATTCTGATGTCAAGCCAGATTATTTTCTGAAAAGAAAATAACCAAATTCCACTGTAATTGTTGAAATTCATCGCTGGAAACGAAGAGCATCAATTCAACTGCTGAACTAGACTATGGACTGTTCTACTGTTGAAGAACCTATTTTTCCCCCATCGGATGGCTGTGAGGACTTCAAGCAACTTTGGACTGTTCCACATTGGACGATTCCACTTCGGTAGGAACGTAAATCTGTAAGGACACTATTTTTTTTCTATTTTAAATGTTGTTTATATCTTAATAGTGTTTAAAAATTTAGTTTTTGGAATTAAACAATTAATTTGCTGATCTAAAGACACCTGGTTTGGTTCACCTCATTCGGGGGTTAGTAGATGGTCAATTTGGCTGTGGTTTTCTTTAATTTGGAACATTTAAAATGATATGTTAGGCGATCTGTCGAGGGGTAGGACTGAATCAACAGTGCATTTCTCCCACCTCAATCAGGATCATATATTTTGATTGGGGGCTTTGACTTGAGCGGTCGGTCGTAACACCACACTAGAGAATTCCAAAGATTCACAACCCTCTGAATAAAGAAAATTCTCCTCATCTCGGTCCGAAGTGGCTTTGCCCTTATTTTGAAATTGTGTATCCTGGTTCTAGACTCCCCAGCCAGGGGAAACATTTTACCTGCATCTACCCTGTCTATCTCTTTAAGTATTTGTAGGTTTCAATGAGATCACCTCTCATTCTTCAAAACTCTAGAGAATATAGGCCCAGTTTCCCCAATCTCTCTTCACAGGACAGTCCTGCCATCCCGGAACAAGTCTGGTGAACCTTGGTTGCACTCCCTCTTATGGCAATAATATCCTTCCTAAGGTAAGGGGACCAAAACTGCACACAGTACTCCAAGTGCGGTCTAACCAAGGTTCTATACATTTGAAGCAAGCCTTCACTATTCCTGTACTCAAATCCTCTTGCGATAAAGGCTAACATACCATTAGCCTTCCTAATTGCTTGCTGTACCTACATGTTAGCTTTCAGTAACTTATTGACAAAGACACCCAGGTCCCTTTGTACATCTACACTATCTAATCTCTTACCATTTAAGAAATACTCTGCACATCTATTCCTCCTACCAAAGTGGATAACCTCACATTTTTCCACATTATATTCCATCTGCCATGTTCTTGCCCACTCACTGGGCTGGATTTTACAAGCTCGCCGCTGCGTGGAGCCACCGCGTTGCTCATTTAAATGGCAGTGGCAGACCGACCCCATGATGACGTGGAGGGGGCATGCGGTCCATCCCCGGCAATGGCATCAGGCACCACTGCGCAAGCGCCAATGCATGTTTAAACGGCTATGAGTCCTTCCGTTTAGTGTAAATATTTAAAAAGATAGACATTTATTTATTAAATAAATGTTTCTAGCCCATCTCCCACCCACCCCAATAACCATACAATTCATTCCTTGCCCTCATCCCCCACCTAAAATAATTATCTTGTGTACCTGATCTTTCCCCCCTGAAAGTTCATAAACTTTTAACTTTACCCCTTACCACCATCCCCTACACCAATCAGATTAGTTTGACCCCGCTCTTCCACCCCCAACTCCACACTGAAATACTAACCTACTCACCCCTCCCCACCAGTGTCCCACATCGGAGCTCCGTCTGGAGATCCGAAGGCGCAGGAGTGCCGGCCACCGGCAATAATATCGGAGCAGGACAGACAGTGTGAGTGGATAAGTGACTAATTCATTTACTTGCATTTTTTTACATATGCTAATTTTGGTCCCATTGCCGAGTGGCTGGGGGGCCACCAAGAGGCCTGGCCACCGCAGTCAATATCGGGCCGGGCCTTCCTGGCATCAGGGCAGTGGTGGGCCTCTGCTGGAGGCATTTTCCGGCACCCCTCCGCCATGACCCCATGGTCTGGGGGGCTGTAAAATCCAGCCCACCATGTCGACTGACTCCCCTTTATCAATTCTGTTAGTAACATCCTCAAAAAACTCCAACAGGTTCAGCAAACATAATTTCCCATTCATAAATCCATGTTGACTATGTCCAATCAGATCATTATTATCCAAGTGTCATTTATCACATCCTTTAGAATAGAATCTAACATTTTCCCAGTTACTGATGTAAGGTAAACAGTTCTGTAGTTCCCTGTTTTCTCTCTCCCTCCCTTCTTAAATAGTGGGGTGACATTTGCGACCTTCTAATCTGCAGGAACCGTTCCAGAATCTATAGAATTTTGGAAGATGATCACCAATGAATCCACTATCTGCACAGCTGCCATTTTCAACACTCTGGGACGTACAATATCAGGTCCTGGGGAGTTATCAACCTTCGGCCCCATTAATTTTGTCAATACAGCCTTCTTGCTAATACTAATTTCCTTCAATTCCTCATTCTCCCTAGTCCCTTGGATCTCTAATTCTGGGAGATTTCTGGTATTTTCCTCAGTGAGAAAATTCCGACATCCAGGGAGAAGACTCGGAGGGCGGAGTTCCGGACCTATAAGTATAAAAAACTTATTTCTGGTAAAATAAAACTGAGAAAGTACGTCACAGGAAAGCTGTGACCTGATTGGCTGATAGGGAATCTGTACTGAATTTGAAAATAAAACATTGATAAAAATTGATTAAAACCCGAATTAACTAATGAATTAATAAGTCGAGTAACTAAACTGGAGGGAGGAGATTACTGTATTTAGTTAGCATTTAATATTTATAGTAGAAATCTAGCACTTGGGACCATATAGTAATTGTAACATAATTCAGTAAGGATTTATTTATTTTAAATTAATTTATTAATTGGTGCTAGTAATGTCTGTTAGAGGGGTAAAGTGCTTCACCTGTGAGATGTGGGAGGTCCGTGACGCTTCCAGCGTTCCGGACGACCACATCTGGAGGAAGTGTGCCCAGTTGCAGCTCCTCACAGACCGCATGGATCGATTGGAGCAGCAACTGGATGCACTTAGGAGCATGCAGGTGGCAGAAAGCGTCATAGACAGGAGTTTTAGAGAAGTGGTCACACCCAAGGTGCAGGCAGATAGATGCGTGACCGCGAGAAGGGGCAGGCAGTCAGTGCAGGAATCCCCTGTGGCTTTCCCCCTCTCTAACAAGTATACCGTTTTGGATACTGTTGGGGGGGATGGCCTATCAGGGGAAAACAACAGCAGCAGCCAGAGCAGTGGCACCACGGCTGGCACTGTTGTTCAGCAGGGAGAGACAAAGCGCAGAAGAGCAATACTTACAGTGGACTCTATAGTCAGGAGCACAGATAGGCGCTTCTGTTGACATGAAAGAGACTCCAGGATGGTATGTTGTCTCGCTGGTGCCAGGATCAAGGATGTCTCTGAACGGACAGGGGGCATTCTGAAGGGGGAGGGTGAACAGCCAGAGGTTGTGGTACACATCGGTACCAACGACATAGGCAGGAAGAGTGACGAGGTCCTGCAGGGGGAGTTTAGGGAGTTAGGTAGAAATTTAAAAGACAGAACCTCTCCGGTTGTAATCTCGGGATTACTCCCTGTGCCACGTGCCAGTGAGGCTAGAAATAGGAAGATAGTGCAGCTAAGCACGTGGCTGACCAGCTGGTGTAGGAGGGAGGGATTCAGATATCAGGACCATTGGGATCTCTTCTGGGACAGGTGGCACCTGTACAAGAAGGACGGGTTGCATCTAAACTGGAGGGGCACAAATATCCTGGCTGCGAGGTTTGCTAGCGTCACTCGGGAGGGTTTAAACTAGTGTGGCGGGGGGTGGGAACCAGCGCAGTAGGACAGCAGGTGAAATAACTGAGGGGGAACTAGTAAATAAGGCCAGTAAGACTAAGAGGAAGAGCAGGCAGGGAGATGTTGCTCAGCACAGCGGGACTGGTGGTCTGAAGTGTATTTGTTTCAATGCGAGAAGTATAACAGGTAAGGCAGATGAACATAGAGCTTGGATTAGTACTTGGAACTATGATGTTGTTGCTATTACAAAGAATTGGTTGAGGGAAGGACAGGATTGGCAGCTAAATGTTCCGGGATTTGGAAGCTTCAGGCGGGATAGAGGGGGATGTAAAAGGGGTGGGGGATTTGCATTACTGGTTAAGGAGAATATCACAGCTGTACTGCGGAAGGACACCTCAGAGGGGTCATGCAGCGAGGCAATATGGGTGGAGCTCAGGAATAGGAAGGGTGCAGTCACAATGTTGGGGGTTTACTGCAGGCCTCCCAACAGCCAGTGGGAGGTATCGGAGCAGATATGTAGACAGATTTTGGAAAGATGTAAAGGTAACAGGGTTGTAGCGGTGGGTGATTTTAACTTCCCCTACTGGGACTCACTGAGTGCTAGGGGCTTGGATGGGGCAGAATTTGTAAGGAGCATCCAGGAGAGCTTCTTGAAACAATATGTAGATAGTCCAACTCGGGAAGGGGCCGGACTGGACCTGGTATTGGGGAATGAGCCCGGCCAAGTGGTCGAAGTCTCAGTAGGGGAGCATTTCGGGAACAGTGACCATAATTCCATAAGTTTTAAGGTACTTGTGGATAAGGATAAGAGTAGTCCTCGGATGAAGGTGCTAAATTGGGGGGAAGGCTAATTATAACAATATTAGGCAGGAACTGAAGGATTTAGATTGGGGGTGGCTGTAAGAAGGTAAATCAACATCTGACATGTGGGAGTCTTTCAAACGTCAGTTGATTAGAATCCAGGACTGGCATGTTCCTGTGAGGAAGAAGATCAGTTTGGCAAGTTTTGGGAACCTTGGATAATGAGGGAGATTGTGAGCCGAGTCAAAAAGGAAAAGGAAGCATTCGTAAGGGCTAGAAGGCTGGGAACAGACGAAGCCGTTGAGGAATATAAAGAAAGTAGGAAGGAACTTAAGCAAGGAGTCAGGAGGGCTAAAAGGGCTCATGAAAAGTCATTGGCAAACAGGATTAAGGAGAATCCCAAGGCTTTTTATACATATATAAAGAGCAAGAGGGTAAATAGGGAAAGGGTTGGCCCACTCAAGGACAGAGGAGCATATCTATGTGTGGAGCCAGAGGAAATGGGCGAGGTACTAAATGAGTATTTTGCATCAGTATTCACCAAAGAGAAGGACTTGGTGGATGATGAGTCTAGGGAAGTGAGTGTAGATAGTCTGGGTCATGTCATTATTAAAAATGAGGTGTTGGACGTCTGGCAAAGCATTAAGGTAGATAAGTCCCCAGGGCCTGATGGGATCTACGCCAGAATACTGAGGGAGGCAAGGAAAGAAATTGCTGGGGCCTTGACAGAAATCTTTGTATCCTCATTGGCTACAGGTGAGGTCCCAGAGGACTGGAGAATAGCCAATGTTGTTCCTTTGTTTAAGAAGGGTAGCAAGGATAATCCAGGAAATTATAGGCCGGTGAGCCTTATGACAGTGGTAGGGAAATTATTAGAGAGGATTCTTCGGGACAGGATTTACTCCCATTTGGAAACAAATGAACTTATTAGCGAGAGTCAGCATAGTTTTGTGAAGGGGAGGTCATGTCTCACTAACTTGACTGGGTTTTTTGTGGAAGTGACGAAGATGATTGATGAAGGAAGGGCAGTGGATGTTGTCTATATGGACTTCAGTAAAGCCTTTGACAAGATCCCTCATGGCAGACTGGTACAAAAGGTGAAGTCACACGGGATCAGAGGTGAGCTGGCAAGATGGATACAGAACTGGCTCGGTCATAGAAGACAGAGAGTAGCAGTGGAAGGGTGCTTTTCTGAATGGAGGGCTGTGACTAGTGGTGTTCCGCAGGGATCAGTGCTGGGTCCTTTGCTGTTTGTATTATATATAAATGATTTAGAGGAAAATGTAGCTGGTCTGGTTAGTAAGTTTGCGGACGACACAAAGGTTGGTGAAGTTGCGGATAGTGATGAGGATTGTCAGAGGATACAGCAGGATATAGATCGGTGGGAGACTTGGGCGGAGAAATGGCAGATGGAGTTTAATCCAGACAAATGTGAGGTAATGCATTTTGGAAGATCTAATGCAGGTGGGAAGTATACAGTGAATGGCAGAACCCTAAGGAGTATTGACAGGCAGAGAGATCTGGGCGTACGGTCCACAGGTCACTGAAAGTGGCAACGCAGGTGGATAAGGTAGTCAAGAAGTCATACGGCATGCTTTCCTTCTTCGGTCGGGGCATAGAGCATAAAAATTAGCAAGTCATGCTGCAGCTGTACAGAACTTTAGTCAGGCCACACTTAGAATATTGCATGCAATTCTGGTCACCACACTACCAGAAGGAGGTGGAGGCTTTGGAGAGGGTACAGAAGAGGTTTACCAGGATGTTGCCTGGTCTGGAGAGCATTAGCTATGAGGAGAGGTTGTATAAAGTCGGATTGTTTTCACTGGAACGACAGAGGTGGAGGGGCGACCTGATAGAGGTTTACAAAGTTATGAGCGGCATGGACAGAGTGGATAATCAGAAGCTTTTTCCCAGGGTGGAAGAGTCAGTTACTAGGGATCATAGGTTTAAGGTGCGAGGGGCAAAGTTTAGAGGGGATGTGCGAGGCAAGTTCTTTACACAGAGGGTGGTGAGTGCCTGGAACTTGCTGCTGGGGGAGGTGGTGGAAGCAGGTATGATAGCAACATTTGAGAGGCATCCTGACAAATACATGAATAGGATGGGAATAGAGGGATACGGTCCCCGGAAGTGCAGAAGGTTTTAGTTTAGACAGGCATCAAGATCGGCGCAGGCTTGGAGGGCTGAATGGCCTATTCCTGTGCTGTACTGTTCTTTATTCTTTAAGACAGACACAACATAATCATTTAACTTCTCTGCCATTTCTCTATTCCCCATTATAAATTCTCCTGACTCTGTATGTAATGGACCCACATTTGCCTTAGCCAAACATTTCCTTTTTACGTAACTACAGAAGCTCTTACAGTCTGTTTTTATGTTTTTTGCTCATTTCCATTCATATTCAATTCTCCCTTTCTTTATCAGTTTCTTGGATTCCTTTGCTGTATTCTAAAATCCTCCCATTCCTCAGGTTTACTCTGATTTCTGGCAACTCTACAGACCTTTTCTATCAATCTTATACCATCCTTAACTTCCTTTGTTAGCCACAGTTGACTGACTTTTTCTTTTGGATTTTTGTGCCTTGAAGGAATGTATAGTTCTGTAAACTAAGTAATAATTCTTGAAAAATTATCCATTGCCTTTGTACTTTCATACCTTTTAATGTATTTTCCCAATCCACCTCATACCTTCATAATTTCCTTTGTTCAAATTTAACACCCTGGAAATATTTTTACCACAAGAAATGTATTTCAACTGGAGGTTACGAATCAAGCATCAAAATACACATTTTATGAGTCTCAGTCTATGGCAAGTAAATGTGAAAGCATACTTGGAAAAATACTAAAGAAATTCAAAAGTTTAAACTATATTTTGCTTAATGTTCAATAACATTCTTAACTATATTTATTTTCAACCTAATGAAATATAAAAAAGAGATGTGCTTACTGACACAAGATCAATAAAATACTAATAAGTTTTTTTTTATTGCAGCTAATTAGAAATTCGGTGCAAGCTAACAATGTGGATTATGTCATTGTTATAGCAGTGCATAGCTCTCATTTTGTGCTAATGAGCTAGACAGGTCCAAAATGGTCATGCAACACACATTTTATTTTACTAAATTATTTTGTTTGCAAAAAACTCCTATTTGTAAATTGTCTCATTAAAGTTGTATGTAGAGGGTTTATCAAGAGTTAAGAAAGCAAAAGAAATGATGGCGTAAGCATTTTTTTATATTTTCGGTAAAGTCTGCATTTAGTGCATAATGAAATCTGAGTTGAATGATGCAAGATATTCTTTTGTATTGTGCATTTAAACAAACTCCATTTGAGTGCACAACAGTACCTTTGACAACTAAAAATGATTCAAAAGCTTTACACTATCGACAGCAACTTTCTCTTCGTCTGAATTCTGAAGTTACTGTTTTATTTTTAGGCTTTATCTTTTACTGTGCACCAAAGATCACTCCCATCAATAGGTTCTCATTCCTCATCAGTGTGACTTCATATGCACATTATCTGGTGACATAGCATTGCTTAGAAGCTCTTGATGTTATCCGTAATTTGCTAGCTAGGGCACAAGACTTCTTGTGATCATGCAGATTTTGGAAAGTGGTGAAATATTAAACTGTGGCTAAGGAGCAGGTGAATAAAAAGTAGCAGATAAGCAGGTGCGGTATAAACAATACAGCAAATGACAGCATTTAACAAATATTCTGCTTGTGAATAGCCACATGTGGTCCCTTCAAGAACATTTTTTAGGCTTCTCAGTGCTTGGTACAACTGTACAGAGCATGCAAACTCTGTCAAATTTATCTCAAAATTGAATTTGGATTCCTATTTACATCATAGGACAGCAATTTGCATAAATAAATGAAGTTAGTACCTGAATCATGCCCCTGGGCAAACAGGCAGCAACTGGAATTGGAGCAGGAATGTGCAATAAGTGCAACATTCTAACTTTATTGCTGTTCCAGTTCTGCTCTTGAGCTAAAATCAGCCCTATTATTTTGGACACAACTGAATTAGTGCTTCGTTGATCTTTTGGGATAACTGCTATTATTACATAGAAATAAAGATCTCTTAATCTTCTATTTTCTGAATAGTTACATCCCCTTAATTCCTTTCTCCAGTGCTTCAATATCCTTTTTGCACAATGGAAATTGAAATTGCACATAGCACTCCGAGTGTGTCGCCCAAGGATTCTATGAAATTTTAACATTATCTCTGTTTTTGTATTCAATTCCTTGAGAAATGAACCTCAGTATTTTGTGAACACTCATTATGACCTTAAATGTGAGTTGTGGTTCAGCAGTAGCACTCTCCCCTTTTTGTCATAAGGGGATGAACTTTACAGCGCCCCCCACCCCCGCAGTCGGGAGTCGTGGTAAGAGGGGGGCCAGAAAATGCCTCCGTCAGAGGCCCGCCATGGGCCTCGATGCTGGGAAGGCCCAGCCCGATATTGCCGGCAGTGGCGAGGCCTTGTGGCAGCCCCCCTGCCACTCGGCGACAGGAGCCAAATTTAAATATGTAAATTAATTTAAATAAAGGAATAAATCGCCTTCTCGCTCCCGCCGTCTGTCCCGGTGTAATATTAGAGCTGGTGGCCAGCACTTCCACGCCTTCGGATCTCTGTCCGGGGATCCGAGGCGGAACGCTGGTGGGGAGGGGGGAGCAGGTAAGTTTCTCTGTGAGGGGTGGTGGTGGGGTGGGGAGTAGGGTCAAAATAATATCATTGGTGTAGGGGATGGCTGGAACGGTTAGAGTGTCAAGTTTATGTACTTTGGGGTGGGTGGAGGGGGGAAGGTCAGGTGGGCAGGGGAAGTGTTTTGAGGGGGGAGAGGGCAAGTGATTAATTTTATGGTTTTGGGGGGTTGATAGAGGGGCAAATTAAATGTATTTAAATTTTTTATTTAAGTTGCCTTTAAATATGAAAGTTAAATGTTAGGGCTTGGAGCATTTTAAAAATTGTGTCAGAGTCTGCGTAAAGGCAGCTGACGCCATTGCCGGGGACGGACCACCCGCCCCCTCCATGTCATTGTGGGGGGGGGGGGGGGGGGGGGGGCGGTCCTCCCCGGCTATTTAAATGAGCTGCCGGGTTGAATATCCCGGCAGCTCCACGACGTGCAATCCGTGCAAGCAGACTGCCATTGTTTTCATCCGCCGCTGTAATTCCAGCCCAAGTTGTGGATTCAAGTCGAATTCCAAAGACTTGAGCACAAGGTCTAGGCTGACTCTTCAATGTAGTACTGAGTATTGCTGTACTGTTGGAGGTGACATCATTCAGATGAGATGCAAAATTCCACAACAGTATTTCAAAGATGAGCAGGGGAGTTTTCCCCTCGAGTCTGGCCAATAGTTATCCCTCAACCAACATCAGTAATGTAAAAATGATCTGGTCATTAGCACATTGGACTTTGCGGGAGCATGCTGTGTGCAAATTGTCTGCCGTGTTTCCTACATTACAGCAGTGACTACAGTTCAAAATTACTTCATTGGCTTTCGGACATCGTAAGATCATGAAAGACATTTTATGAATGCAAATCTTTCTTTTTTAAAAAACTGGGTGCTATTTTTTAATAACTTATGTATTTGTATTTCCAGACCTCTTTGCTGCTCTACCTCATTCAGCGTCTTAACTTCCGAGATATATGTGACATCCTTATTCCTCCTACCAAAATTAACCACCTCACAGTTTAAAGTTCTGTGTACACAAGACAAAGATACATGCATTTACATTGCATGGAAGGGAGGATATTCCTGAATAATGCACAAGACTGATGTTCAACTGTGGTCTTCCTGTATAACCTTGAATGTGTGGCATCAATTCTCGCAATGTAGATCCACTCAATCTTGTAGTGGACTGGAAGCCAGGTCACTCTTATGAAGTGTCGCTCAAGATTGAATCAGATATTCAGGAAGCCATCTCCAATAAATCCATTGATCTGTATAGTTTTGCCTTAAATGGTTTCCAACAGTGACATAACAGTTTTCTTTGCATTATGTAAGAGGTATCTAAGCACAATTAGATCACCATGCTCATTATATATGATCATGATTTGTAGGACTAGATAAATTAAGAATTCTTAATGTTGCATTTCTATTTTGTTCTCCAAATTTACCTACGTGTTTCTACCTTTACGCCTTCCATGCTGAAGACAGCACCTCAGGTTCCACAGGTCAAACAGCCATTACTTCTATGAAAACAAAATACTGCGGATGCTGGAAATCTGAAATAAAAACAAGAAATGCTGGAACCACTCAGCAGGTCTGGCAGCATCTGTGAAAAGAGAAGCAGAGTTGACGTTCCGAAGAAGGGTCACTGACCCGAAACATTAACTCTGCTTCTCTTTTCACAGATGCTGTAGCCATTACTTCTAGTTTGTAGTTGGAGTGTAAGTATCAGCAGGCTATTTAGTCATGGATAACTTCATAATCAAGACTGATCTCATCCTGAACTGATATTGGATTGGGACAATGAGCAAGAACATGAGTAATTTTTTTCTCTCTGTGAACATTAAAACTGTTTCAGTTCAAATCAGGTAACTCAGTGCAAACCGGAGATTGAAACTGGTATTTTGATTCCGTTTTCCATCATTCAGTGCACTTACTCACTGAGTCATCCAGCTTGGTAGGTGTCAGTTTTGATTAAAGCAAGTGTTTCACCAGATTGGAAATGTAAGAGGTTATATTTGAGTTTGGAACTTGCTACCACAGGAGCAGTTAAGCCGAATAGTATAGATATATTTGAAGGAGGACAGAATAAGTTATCCTCTGGGGTGGAAAGAGGCTCATATGGAGCATAAACTTCGGCATGGACCAGTTGGGCTGAAAGGCCTGTTTCTGTGCTGTAAATTATGGGCTGGATTTTATAGGGTCCCCGATACTGGTAACAGTGGTGGATGGGGCTTGAAGATCGCTCTGGAGGAGGTCCGCCACCGACCCTGATGCCCTGAGAGCCCGGTCCAATGTCAACGGAGGCGGAAAGGCCTCATGGCACACCCACCCCCCCACCCCGCTGCTCAGCAACGGGACCACGATTTACATATTTAAGTAAATTACCTTACCTGAATTAATGAAGGTCCCATCGCCTCCTGATTTGCCGCACCGATCTTCATTCTGGTGGCCCGCACTACCGTGCCTTCAAATCCCCGTCCGGGGAAACAAGGCGCGACACCTGGGGGGAGGGGGGAGGAGGTAATTTTCTCTGTGTGGGAGGGGGGGAGCGGGGTCAAACTTACCTGATTGGTTGAGGGGATAATGAGAAGGGGTAAAGGACAAAGGTTCTGAACTTTGGCGGGGTGGAAGATTATATATTCACGGTAGTTCTTCCAGGGTGGGGCTGGAGGTGGTGGAAAGGGCAGGAATGAAGTGTAATGTCTTTGGGGCGGGAGGTGGAGCGGGAGAGAGCATGGAAAGATTTGTTTATTCATTTTTATTAACTGTAAAATAACTGGTTCTTTAAATATTACACTTGTCATTTAGGGCTCTAAGCCCTTTAAGAATGGCGCTGGCGTCTGCACAGTGGCGCCAGAAGCCGTTCCTGGGGACGGCTCTCCTGCCCTTCCACATCATCAGGGCTTGTTGGGGGGTGCGGGTGGCACCCGTCCTGGCCATGCTAATGAGCCGCTGCATTTGGAATCGTGGCAGCTCCGCAATGTGCGCCGTGTGTGTGCAGGCTGCCATTTTTTTCACCGGCCAACTATTTTGGCAGTGGGCCTATAGAATCCAGGCCTATATCTAATAGCGAAGCTGAATTAAAATAAAAAAGCTTTTCATATCATTGGGGAAAACACCAGCATTTGATCTCAGGCTATACACAATACCTAAATAACAAAATAAAAATTGAAAAATATGTTGAAAGTTATATTTTTCACATTTAATAAGAAAAGGCTAACTATTAACAGCAACCATTTGTACTTGTGCAATCAATAAACAATATCATGTTGCATATCACATAACTATATCTAAATATATGTTTTGTAACAATATTTGCATAAGAGGTAATTTGCAGAATGCAGTAATTTGAAAAACTGATCATATAATATTGGAATCCTTCAAAAGCAGTTCTACATTGTGCATTACCGTGTGTTTCTCAAAAAAATTCACAGTTATGCTGTTAAGGTCATTTGTTCTAATTTCAGCCATGATGAAATGGGAAATACAAGGTGGTGTTACTCAGATTCAATGTTAGTTCAATGCTATTAATCCTTTCCCATTTCCCCAAGTTCCTATACAGCAATGCTTAAATTTCAAATCAGTCATTTTCATCTCAAGTGCCAATGCAGAGTTGTCACCTTCAGTTTGCTCCCCAGCATATTTATGTTCATTAAAAACTAAACATAAAATCGAGTATAGGAAAAGTCAATGGGGCAGATTGTGACACTGTATGAGAATGTAAAACCAATGATGGTGAATTGGCAGGCCATTTTACATGTCTCCCAATTTTTCTATTTCCATTGAAGTTTTACAATACTCAAAGTTAAAATTCCCCTTGGTATCTTTTAGGGCTCTCTGTTCATAGTTTTACATTGGTGCAATGTCAACATAAAAATGATTGATAAACTGAGGATTTTTGTAAACTTGGCGAGCAAGGCAGTGAGCAATTCACTGAAGTGGCAGTTTTTTAACATCCTTTCTAAATCATCAAGACAACCGCACCAGTTCAGAGCATTGAGGGATTTCTTTCCTGTTTCCACAGGGATAACTGAAACATCAGAGTTTTGGAAAATAAATTACAACACCGCCAAATTCATTTACCACACACCATCATTGAGTAAGCATTTGCAAAAACCCACATCTACTGCAGCAACAATGCATCTGGCATCTTCACTGGCCAGTGGTGAAGATTAGATGAAATGCTCTATTCAACAGAGAGTGATTTAATAATTGTGGTTTATATCTTGCAATTAAAGTAAATTATCAAACCTAGTTTTATGTAGCAGTATTGCTGTCATTACAGGGCTTTACAGGAACAGGGGTATGGTATTCAGAGACTTGAGCTGATCATGGCTGATCTGCACCTCAACTTCATTTACATGCTCCACATTTCTTGATACCCGAACAACAATCTATCGATCTCAATCTTGAAAATTCTAATTGAATTAGCATCCACAGTCTTTTGGGAAAGAGAATTTCCTATTTATATTACCCTTGCAGGATCCTGGGCTTTAGAATTAGAGACATAGAGTACAAAAGCAAGGAAGTTATGATGAACCTTTATAAAGTACTTGTTTGGCCTCTACTGGAGTATTGTGTCCAATTCTGGACACCACACTTTAGGAAGAATAGGTAGGTATTAGAGAGGGCGCAGAAAAGATATACGATTCATTGAAGCTACATATATTAATACACAGGGCCTTGTTCTTTGCAGATAGAAAGAACCTGTACACACATTGCACCTGTTCAGCTAAACAAAATAAGTGACAGTCATTCTCTGGTTCATTCCTCGGGGCTAGGCCTTGACCAATCAGAGTCAAGCTGCCTGGTTTAAATTTCAAACAAAGCTTGGCAATTAACTGTCAGTCATCATAAACTGGTGCATTTTCCATGGCAACACCTCTACCAATCAGGATCCACTTGCCAACCAATCAGCATTCTCTTCTCATACAGCATAAATTTGTTGCTTTCTTGCGAATTCTCCTGATGGGTGCAAGACAAAAAGTTTCGACAAATGTCTCTGTTTTCAGCAAAATAAAAGTGATTTTATTCAATTGTGTAGTTGTTAGAGTTTTACTGGTGCATTTACCCAGTGTTTCTTGGAATCTATTCTGTGCTGGATGGGCATGTGCCCCAATATTACTTCCCTCGTTAGTTAAAAAGTAGCATTGGTGGGTAACTGTATTGGTGTGGGCTCACTGTTTTCAGATAGTGAATATGTAGTGGTAAGAGATCATTCACTAGTAGTGTTCACACAAGTACAAACTGGCTATTGTTGCCCTAATCTAAACGTGCTGCTCATAAGGATATTTCCTCATGATATCCAAAGATCTGTTTGAGCAATAATCAGTGGGTGTCATCGCTGTCATTTACTGGTATATTTGCGTCCTTTTCACATTTGGATACTTTTCTATCACATTAAAATTTTCTTGCAGTGTTCCATTATAAAGATCACCAAGTAAAATATGTTTTTTTTTCTGTTGGTGTGTAGCCATTTTCTATCAGAATTACACATTTCAAAACTGAATAAATATGGTTTTATTGTGCTATTCTGGTGGCTTGTTAAGCATTTCAGATTATTTATCAATATTTCATGAAACCCTTGTAACAATATCGTATTAAAAGGTGTTTACAAACTGTCCTTTTGATCCAGACATGCAGAATAAAGGTGAGTGCATATAAGTAGCACATTTAATTTCATCTGAAATCTTTGTTGTTTATTGCTAACTGGCACGCAATGGAAAATGTTACACAAGGTCAAAAATAAAAGCATTGAATGGTAGTTCTACCAAATTGTTTTAGAAAGGGATTATAGAAGCATGGAACATTTGAAACCAGAGTCCTATAGTCGATGCAGTCTTCAGCTGAACTAACAGATACCATGAGCTGAATTTTATGGGCCTCCTCGGGATGGGAATGGAGGTGGGGGGGCGCATAAAATTGCATTGGCAGATGGAAGGGCAGAGTACCCATTGCGGTCTTGACGCCTTCCAATTTAATCTGGGCAGGAAAGGCCGAGAACAACCTTCCGCCCAAGGCCAAATGAGGCCCTTAAGTGGCCAATTAATAGTCACTTCAGGGCCTTTTCTCACTTCTGCCTCAATTTAAGGACAGTGGAGGGGCCCACCGCCACGGAGAGATGCCACCTGTAATGAGTTCTTTATGTTATCTGATGCAACATAAATGAAATGCGTGGAGTCCAGTTGGTTGAAGATCTCAACTTATTACAGCTAAATATATAGTACAGAGCTAACTATTTACAGAACCTTCCTCGAGGTGTTACAGTTGCGTACTGACTCTGAGTCACGTGACTGCATCCTGGTGCTTGGCTCATTAGCATACTAAGATCTTGAAGGGACACCACTTTTAAAGGAAATCATACAACAGCCCCTTTCTTTCCAAAGATAAGTCTCGTATGCTAAAAGTAAAAACCCATAAAATTAAACATCAAAATTATTTACACAGGTATAGAGATTATGAACTTTTTGCATGCAGAAGTTTAATTGTTGACATATCATTTTGGTGGCTTGCAACTCTTCCAAATCTGGTTATATTCTGACCTTCTGAGGATGTCATCCTTGGCTGTTTTGGGTTTGCAAGCATGTTGTTACTGTGTTGGTTATTTTCCTGTTGTTCCGTCACACCCTCATCGCCAGAGTGAATTCTTTAGAGTCTGCCATGTGCAATTGGGGTATTGCACACTTCTCTTAGTTGACTACATTTCCTTCTCAATACCGCTCCGCTAGGTGTTGTAATCTCATCGGACCCAGGCTCACTGAAAATTTTGGATACCTCTGTGGATAGCTATGTTCTCATTGTGGGGTGTATGATCCTCACCTTTTGTCCTACGTGTAGCTGAGGTCATTCCACCCTTGCGTGTCGGTAATGCACCGTCTTCATTCTCCCCTGTTTTTCAGGCAGTGTCTCCTGCAGCTTGAAGAATTTAGACAGATGGTGAATTGGCAGAGACATCGCACTTGTCTGCCAAACATGATCTCTGCTGGTGACAGTAGGCCCATATCCATAGGTGTAACTCTGAGGCAGAGCATGGCAACACGAAAATCTTGTTTCATTGTCCTAAACGTCAGGATAAGTGACTTGACTTTTTTTTAATTCGTTTTTTGGGGGGATGTGGGCATCGCTGGCGAGGTCAGCATTTATTGCCCATCCCTAATTGCCCTTGAGAAGGTGATAGTGAGCCACCTTCTTGAACCACTGCAGTCCTTGGGGTGTAGGTACACAGACAGTGCTGTTTGGCAGGGAGTTCCAGGATTTTGACCCAGTGACAGTGAAGGAACAGTGATACAGTTCCAAGTCAGAATGGTGTGTGACCTGGAGGGGAACTTGTAGGTGGTGGTGTTCCCATGCATCTGCTGTCCTTGTCCTTCTAGGTGGTAGAGGTCGTGGGTTTGGAAGGTGCTGTCAAAGAAGTCTTGGTGTGTTGCTGTAGCGCATCTTGTAGATGGTACACACTGCTGCCACTATGCATCTGTGGTGAAGGGAGTGAATGTTGAAGGTGGTGGATAGGGTGCCAATCAAACGGCTGCTTTGTCCTGCATGGTGTTGAGCTTCATGAGTGTTGTTGGAGCTACACCCATCCAGGCAAGTGGAGAGTATTCCATCACACTCCTGACTTGTGCCTTGTAGATGGTGGACATGCACTGGGGAGACAGGAGGTGAGTTACTCGCCACAGAATTCCCAGATTCTGACCTGCTCTTGTAGCCACAGCATTTATGAGGCCGGTTCAGTTCAGTTTCTGGTCAATGGTGACCCCCAGGATGTTGATAGTGGGGTAACCATTCGCTCGGCAAGACTATTAGATCTAGGGTAATGTGGTGAGGATGTCACATGGTTTACACGCCATTTGACGCACATTCCCTGAAAGGTTTGCCCATATACTGTGGCCCATTGTCCGAAATGATTTCTTCAGCTGCACCAAATAGTCAAAATGACTGCGACGCCTGCACTTGAAGTGTCTTTTACTATCTGATAATTGGAAATTTGGAGAAATAATCAGTGACTAAGATAAAGTCATCTCATCATTAACAGAAAACTAGTCAGTGGCGATCTTGGACCAAGGGACTGATGAAATCTCATGAGGGTGTAGAGGTTCTTTGCGTTGTTGTGGCTGGTGGCTCTGGCATGCCTCGTACATCCTCACTAACCTTTCGATGTCACTGTTTATCCCTAGCCAATAAACAATGTCTCATGCCAGTTGTCTTGTTTGCTCTATGCCCATATGGCCTTGGTGAAGTTATGTCATGTAGATAAGGTTTTAAATGATTACTTTTCATCTGTGTTCACTATGGAGAAGGACGATATAGGTGTCGAGATCAGGGAGGGGGATTGTAATATACCTGAACAAATTAGCATTAAAAAGGAGGTATTAGTGGTTTTAGCGGGCTTAAAAGTGGATAAATCCCCAGGCCCAGATGAGATGTATCCCAGGCTGCTGTGTGAGGCAAGGGAGGAGATTGCAGGGGCTCTGACACAAATTTTCAAATCCTCTCTGGCCACAGGAGAGGTACCAGAGGATTGGAGGACGGCGAATGTGGTACCATTATTCAAGGAGGGTAGCAGGGATAAACCAGGTAATTACAGGCCAGTGAGTCTAACATCAGTGGTAGGGAAACTATTGGAAAACATTCTGAGGGACAGGATTAATCTCCACTTGGAGAGGCCTTGGATTAAACAGGGATACTCAGCATGGCTTTGTCAGGGGGAGATCATGCCAAACAAATTTGATTGAATTTTTCGAGGAGGTGACTAGATGTGTCGATGAGGGTAAAGCAGTTGATGTAGTCTACATGGACTTCAGTAAGGCTTTTGATAAGGTCCCGCATGGCAGATTGGTCAAGAAGGCAAGAGCCCATGGGATCCAGGACAATTTGGTAAATTGGATCCAAAATTGGCTTAGTGGCAGGCGGCAGAGGGTGATGATCAAGAGTTGTTTTTACGATTGGAAGCCTTTGACCAGTGATGTACCACAGGGATCGGTGCTGGGACCCTTGCTATTTGTAGTGTACATTAATGATTTAGATGTGAATATAGGAGATATGATCAGTAAGTTTGCAGTTGACACGAAAATTGATGGTGTCATAAATAGTGAGGAGGAAAGCCTTAGATTACAGGACAATATAGATGGGCTGGTAAGATGGGCAGTGTAGTGACAGATGGAATTTTATCTTGAGAAGTGTGTGGTGATGCATTTTGGGAAGATTAACAAGGCAAGGGAATATACAATGGATGGTAGGAACCTAGGAAGTCGAGAGGGTCGGAAGGACCTTGGTGTACTTATCCATAGATCACTGAAGACAGCAGCACAGGTAGATAAGGTAGTTAGGAAGGCATATGGGATACTTGCCTTTATTAGCCGAGGCATAGAATCTAAGAGCAGGGAGGTTATGATGAGCTGTATAAAACGCTAGTTAGGCCACAGCTGGAGTACTGTGTACAGTTCTGGTCGCCACACTATAAGAAGGATGTGATTGCACTGGAGAGAGTGCAGAGGAGATTCACCAGGATGTTGTCCTGGGCTGGAGCATTTCAGCTATGAAGAGAGACTAGATAGACTAGGGTTGCTTTCCTTAGAGCAGAGAAGGCTGAGGGGGGACCTGATTGAGGTATATAAAATTATGAGGGACATAGATGGGGTAGTTAGGAAAAACTTTTTCCCTTAGCGGAGGTGTCAATAACCAGAGGGCATAGAATTAAGGTAAGGGGCAGGAGGTTTAGAGGGGATTTGAGGAAACATTTTTTTCACACTGAGGGTTGGAATCTGGAACACACTGACTGAAGGGGTGGTTGAGGCTGGAACCCTCACAACATTTAAGAAGTATTTAGATGAGCACTTGAAATGCCATAGCATACAAGGCTACGGCCAAGTGCTGGAAAATGGGATGAGCATAAATAGGTACTTGATAGCCGGCACAGACACGATGGGTTGAAGGGCCAGTTTCTGTGCTGTATAACTATGACTCTATGACTCCAACACATTTTTCTTTTAGGGAGAACAACCTCAGTTTCTTTCATCTCTCCACATAACTGAAGTCTTTCATCCTTGCTACCACTAGCAAATTTCCTCCGCACCCTCTCCAAGGCCTAAATCACAGAATTGACCATCGTATCCTAGCTTAAGCTGAGTGAGCATTTATAAAGTTTCAGCATAACTTTCTTGCTTTTGTATGCTTTGCTTCTATTACTAAAGCCAAGGATCCTGTAAACCTTTTAACAATCTTTTCTACTTGTCCTGCCAGCTTCAGAGACTTGTTTGCAAACACCCACAGTTCTCTCTGTTCCTGCCACCTTTTAAAATTGTACCATTTAGTTTATATGGCCTGTCTACATTCTTCCTACTTCTCTTTATAAAAGACTAGTTTGGCCTCAACTGGAGAATTATGTCCAATTTTGGGCACCGCATTTTAGGAAAGACGTGAAGGCATGAGAGAGGGTGCAGAAAAGATTTATAAGAATGGTTTCAGGAATGAGGGACTTCAGTTACATGGATAGATTGGAGAAACTGGGGTCTTCTCGACATATTAGGTGTTATATTATTTGCTCCTTGGGTATGTGAACTATTGTAAGCTTCACAGGACTGCAAGTAATAGCCAAAAAAAATGTTTTTTATTATAACTTAACTAGAACACATATATAACTCCTGCGGGAGCCACACCAGCACACATCTCACTCTGTCAGGCTACACCCATGACTCCCTGGTTATGTGTGATGCAACATCTCTTCCTCTGATGACCTTCACTTGCAGCTTTTTAAGGTGGTCCTCTTAAGGTCGTCCCACAACAATAGAGAGAAACTGTTCCCATTGGTGAAGGCGTCAAGAACCAGAACACTGATTTAAGGTGTTTGGCAAAAGAGTCAACAACGATATGAGGAAAAACTTATTTACGCAGTGAGCGGTTAGGATCTGGAATGCTCTGCTTGAACATGTGGTGGAGGCAGATTCAATCGTGGCTTTCAAAAGAGGATTGGACAAGCACCTGAAAAAAAATTGCAGGACTACGGGTCAAGGGCAGGAGTGTGGGACTAGCTAAATTGCTCTTGCAAACAGCTGACATGGACACAGCAAGCCAACTGGCCTCCTTCTGTACTGTAATCATTCTATGATTCTATCCCCTGCCCCAAGATCCTGATTTTCTTCCCCACCTCCAAGTTCTTGATCTTCCCAGCACCAAAGAACAAAAAAAGACCTTTGGGAGAAATTGCAGATATGATCTATTTAAATTGGACAACTGAAAGATTGTTTGGCAGATAAAGTAAAACACTCATCCCTGAGTTAATTTCAAGGATCAAAAAGAGTAGATGATGTTAACGAATAGCTACACTTAGGAAAAGCCAGACACACCTGGCTGTTAAATATTTCCTACATGCCCCTTTCTCTTTTTTTAGACATATTTTTCATTTTATTGGTTCTCTTTTCAAAGAACACCAGCTTTTATTAGTTAATTTAATAGAGGTAAGGCTAATCTATACAAAAACATATTCACCTGGCAGTTCCATAGGGATTCTCCCAATTTCCTGCTCTAACTTCAGTGGAAGAGCAGTGGAAACCCTGGAGAAATGGCATAACTGTTACTCCTATAGTTGACGTCGTGATTGGTGTTTCGATGTTAAAGGTGTTACGTTGTGTGACAGACAATAACTGCTATTTTAGATTAAGCAAATATCACTTGCAATTGTGCAATCAGGCCACCAGGTTCCCAGAAATCTCCCAAAATTCCTTCTTTTTTTTTCAATTGCCAATTATTCTCAGAGACTGACATTTTCTGGCCCGAAAAAGCCAAAGAGATTCTATTGGTCTTCCACCGAAGTTACTGTCAAAAACCAATAGAATTGCACGGATTTTCAGGATCTTGAATCAGCAAAAGAAACAATACCAGAAGCCCACTGTTTTTGTAGAATATTTTTTTAAAATACGGTGAATTACTTTCTAGAACAGTAAACCCATATTTTTTTCCTATTTAGTTTGGGGCCAAAATTAACCTTTAACTGCTTTCAATCAAGGCTGTTGCTGTACAATGTAAGAATGGTCTAACCCCAGATTGTTTTTCAGTGAACTATATCATCCTCAAAAGGTCATCATATGCTGCTGGACATAGAATACACACTAAAATTTTTAATACGTCGGTTAATCTACTGAGGCATTACTCACAGACAAAATTAATGAGTTTATAAAAATAACCTAAAGTTTTAGATTAATTAATTGAGACAGAAATATTATTTATAATAGCCGGAAACTCACTGATTGGTAAAATGTATTTGGCATATGCAGTTTTAAAGTGCAGTATTAAATTATTAAATGCCAGAAGCTATTTAATAAACAAATATACGAAAGCAGTGAAAAGGTTAATTCAATTTAATAAGTAATTATAAAACATACTAAGTAACTTTGTAACTCATAAAATCAATAACTAAGGTAGAAAATTGAGATAGTAACTTACTGAATGGAGAGATCAGAGTGCAACTGACACTGTGGGCTAAATTTAATCGGCCCCCCGGAAACAGACAGGAGACGGGGGACAGCAGGCCCGTCGCCTGCCCTTCACACCGCAATTCAGTCAAGGGCGGGAAAGACTGTTGACAGCCTTCCTGCCCAGAGGCCAATTGAGGCACTTAAGAGGCCTAATATCAGCCACATAGGGGCCTCCTTTCACCACCGCTGGAATTAAGCCAGCGGTGGGATTTGGGTGGTGGGGAGAGGGGTGCCTATGCCATGCAGGGAGCTCGCCCAGTAAAATGAGGCAACCTCCCTGCGGGCTTGGGCGGGCAGGCCTGCTCTGTGGGCAGTCTGTGGCCCACAGAGGGCCCCTGGTGGAAAACAATCCATCTCCCTGAAAACCTCATGCTCCTGCACTCATTGCCCACCCTCTCTCCCCCCTGCACCACCCCCTCCCCCTCAACCCCACAATTGCCTTGGCCTACCAGACTGACCCCGGTGACCCTGCTTCACTTACCTGAGTTGCGAGTCTCCAGTGCTGGGCCTGGTTCCAAGGTCTTCTGTATTATGGGCAGTAACCACCACTCCCAGTGGCACTGCCGATACTACTGAGCTGCCATTAAATAGAACTGGGAGGGCTCCAAATGGCCAAGGCGGTGTTCCCACAGCCTTTTCAGCCTGGTGCCGGGGGCCCCACTCGCTCCGCCAGATCCAACCCTGTGTTTAAGATGAGGGCTGATTTTTGGCTGTTATACTGGGCCTGATGTTGCGAACAACATCAGGCCTGTAGTCTTGCATTGGATCTCATATGTGTGGAAATATTGGTGCATTGTTGAGCGCGCCATTGGAGAGCAAAGACTATAAACTGTCAGCACATCATGGAGAGGCATAGATCACCCATGCATCCCAGAAAAAAAAAAGCATTGCAGAGCAGTAAAGTCACACAGCAAAGAAGCCCACAACATATCAAAAGACAGATGGCAATCAGACTTCTAGGAACAGAAGAGAAAGCAAGTCCAAGGTTCCTATGAGAAGGGTTTGTCAAATGGCAGAAAGCTGTACACGTTATTGGAAAGTATCCAACTTAATATCCAATATCCAAGGGATGTTCTATGGCCAAATAATGGTGCACACTGCATGAAATCATCAAATAATTCCCCACATGGCTGAACTTTCAATCTCAGGTATGTTGCTGTGGGGGAAGCATTAAGTGGATGGAAGGATGGAAAGAGAGTGGGAGATGGGGAGGACTGTAGATTTCCAAGGCATGGAAGTGCACTAATTGGTACATTTTTCATTTTTCTCCGAATTGTTGCATTTTTAGAGTGTTATGAGCAGGAATCTTACCTTCAGAAAGTGGCCACCCTCGGAGGCGGGGAGAACGTAAAATGACGGATCATAACGTCAAACCAGGCCGCCTGATGTCATGACACAGGAATGTCATCTTTCACATATCGAACGGCAAGCAAAATGGGAACTCTGCTCGCCATCCAATTAAAGCCAATTAAGGTCCAATTAACATTAAAGAAGCAATAAACTTCAATTTTATGTGGCATGTGCCATTTATTGTGCCAATGCTGTATGTAAAGTCGATAAAAAACCAGGACCAGATGAGGAGCATGCAAGGATACTGAGGGAAGTGAGGGTGGAAATCGCAGAGGCACTGGCCATAATTTTTCAGTCTTCCTTAAACTCAAGGGTGTTCCAGAGGACTGGAGAATTGTAAACGTTACACCCTTGTTCAAAAAAGGGTGTAAAGCTAAGCCCAGCAACTACAGGCCAGTCAGTTTAACTTTGATGGTAGGAAAACTTCTAGAAAAAATAATTCGGGACAAAGTCAATCGTCACATGGACAAATGCAAGTTAATTAAGGAAAGCCAGCATGGATTTCTTAAGGGAAAATCATGTTTGACTAACATGCTGGAGTTTTTTGAGGAGGTAACAGAGAGGGTTGATGAGGGCAATACTGTTGATGTGGTGTACATGGACTTTCAAAAGGCATTTGATACAGTGCCACACAACAGACTTGTGAGCAAACTAGTAGCTCATGGAATAAAAGGACGGTAGCAACATGCATATGAAATTGGCTAAGTGACAGGAAACAAAGAGTAATGGTTAATGGATGTTTTTCAGGCTAGATAAAGGTTTGTAGTGGAGTTCCCCAGGGATCAATGCTGGGATCCTTGCTTTTACTGATAAACATTAATGACCTAGACCCTGGTGTGCAGGGCACAATTTCAAAGTTTGCAGATGATACGAAACTTGGACGCATTGTGAACTGTAAGGAGGATACTGTAGAACTTCAAAATGACATAGACAAATTGGTGGAATGGGCAGACAGGTGGCAGATGAAGTTCAATGCAGAGAAATGTGAAGTGATTCATTTTGGTAGGAAGAACATGGAGAGACAATATAGAATAAAGGGTACAATTCTAAAGTGGGTGCAGAGGGACCTGGGTATATATGTACGTAAGTCATTGAAGGTTGCAGGACAGGTTGAGACAGCGGTTAATAAAGCATAGTGTCCTGGGCTTTATTAATATGGGCATAGAGTACAAGAGCAAGGAAGTTATTTTGAACTTGTATAAGACACTAGTTTGGCCTCAGCTGGAGTATTGCATCCAGTTCTGGGCGCCGCACTTTAGGAAGGACATGAGGGCATTGGAGAGAGTACAGAAAAGATTCACGAGAATTGTTCCAGGGATGAGGAATTTCAGTTATGAAGATAGATTGGAGAAGTTAGGACTGTTTTCCTTGTAGAAGAGAAGGCTGAGAGGTGATTTGATAGAGGCATTCAAAATCATGAGGGGTCTGGACAGAGCAGACAGAGAGAAACTGTTCCCACTCATGAAAGGATCGAGAACGAGGGGGCACAGATTTAAAGTATTTGAAAAGAGAAGCAAAAGTGACATGAGGAAAAACGTTTTCATGCAGTGAGTGGTTAAGGTGTGGAATGTGTTGCCTGAGAACGTGATGGAAGCAAGTTCAATTGAAGCATTCAAAAGGGAATGAGACAGTTATATGAAAAGGAAGAATTTGCGGGGTTATGGGGAGAAGGCAGGGGAATGGAACTGAGAGAATTGCTCTTTCAGAGAGTCAGGGCAGACACGATGGGCCAAATGGCCTCCCTCTGCACTGTAACGATTCTGCGATTCTGTGATTTAACAGAACTGACATGGGCCACATGGGATGGGGTGCGGGGATGGTCAGAGCCTTGGCAGGTTGAAATAGCCAGCAATGTTTCTGCAGATTAAGGGGTTTGAGGTTCTGGGTCTTGTGAGCTTGAGGCTTTCAGGTTAAGGGGAGTTAAATTTCAGTACTGAAATTGCTGGCTCGTTAGGGCTCACATGGTCCTCCTGGCAGAGCCACAGCTGAGGAGATTTCTAAGAGGGGGTTGGGATTGCTTTTCCTGTCAGCAATCAATACAGAGCTTTCCACAATAGATATTTGGTGCACTGCTGCCATGGGCATTGTCCATTCTGGAGGAGGCTCCTCCAGAAGGAGGAGATGCTGGGAAGGAGAAAGAGGTGGCCAAGGACAACAGTGACCTGCTGGCCCTCTGCAGGTGCAGCCTGGTGATGGGGGAAGGGCAGAAGGATACAGTTAATCAAGGTTCAGCACACTAATCAGAAATCTACACAAAACAAATTCACACCCATGAAGCTCAAGTGCTTTTTATTTACTCTTTCATGTGAAGTGGATGTCACTGGCAAGGCCACAATTTGCTGCCCATCCCTAATTGCCCTTGAGAAGGTGGTGGTGAGCTGCTTTGTGGAACCACTGCAGTCCATCTTGTGGGAAGGTGCTGTTAGGGAGGGAGTTCCAGGATTTTTATCTAGCGAAAGTGAAGGAATGGCGGTTACTTCCAAGTCAGGATGGTTTGTGGCTTGGAGGGGAACTTGCAGGTGGTGGTGTTCCCACACATCTGCTGCCCTTGTCCTTCTAGGTGGAAGGGTTTGCTGTTTTGGAAGGTGCTGTCGAAAGAGGTTTGGTGAGTTGCTGCAGTGCATCTTGCGCAAGGTATACATTGCTGCCATTGTGCGTCAGTGGTGGAGGGAGTGAATGTTGAAGGCTGTGGCTGGGGTGCTGATCAAGTGGGATGCTTTGTCCTGGATGGTGTTGAGCTTCCTGAGTGTTGTTGGAACCGCACTCATCCAGGCAAGTGGAGTATTCCATCACACTCCTGACTTGTGCCTTGTGGATGGTGGACAGGCTTTGGGGAGTCAGGAGATGAGTTACTCTTCATAGAATTCCCAGCATCTGACTTGCTCTTGTATTCACAGTATTTATATGGCTTGTCCAGTTCAGTTTCTGGCCAATGGTAATCCCCAGGACGTTAATAGTGGGGAATTCAATGCTGGAAATGCCTTTGAATGTCAAGTGAAGATGATTGGAGATCTTCACTGCCTGGCACTTGTGTGGTGTGAATTGGATGTCTAGCGCGTGATCGTGGCAGGAGCTGAGGTCAGAGCGGGAGGGCCTTTGCCAGCCACTTCCACCTCCCAGATCACGGCTCAATCAGCTGCATTAAATTCAGGCCATGATGATTTTTTTAAATTTCGGTGTGTAGTGGGTTGGGCAAATAAACAACATGGCCACTTAAAAGCATGATGGGTTTTTTTTGTAATGCAGTATGATACTGTATTTTTTTGTTCGAATGGGACTTTTTTGAGATTGTCAAAGAAAGGCTTTTAAGTGTTTTGAGCCAATCAGCATACCTTAAATCCAACAGAATTTTTAGACAAATACTGGCTGCAACAATTTGTAGACACGTGAGATATCGATCTGCGGTAATTTGGACTATCAGTAGCAGCAGGTTTAAGAATGGGGTTAAACATCAGCTGTTTCTCATTCAGTGTAGTGGGACGGGGGTTGGGGGGTAGAAACAAATTCATTCGTGGTATTCATGGTTCGGCTATAAAACCATCACTGATTGAAGACATTTATCATTCAATTGATTAAATCCTAATTTAGCAATATTTAAGAACTGCACCTGTTGTACAAACTGATCAGATACTATAGTACTCAATCTACTAAGATGCTTCAGAAATTAATAGAGTGCATTGAGAGAGGTTTGTTCAATGGGAAATCTTGATGCCTGTTTGGTGCCTGTTGACATGGGCAACTGTTAAATCACTATGGCAATTATAATTTAAAAGTACAATACTCAGTCCAGGCATTATTAATGTAATTGCTTAAAAATAAAAGGTGAAAAAGATGTTTTGAGTAGTCAGATATAGCAATATGACAGATATGCTTCACTGAAGAGTTTTGCTAATTGTTTTACCCAAGAAATAACTATAACTCTATTAAGCCGGTGATTTTTATTTTTTCGTTAATGGGATGTCGGTGTCGCTGGCTAGGCCAGCATTTATTTCCCATCACTAATTGCCCTTGAGAAGGTGGTGGTGAGCTGCCTTCTTGAACCGCTGCACACAAACAATGCTATTAGGAAGAGAGTTCCAGGATTTTGACCTAGCAACAGTGAAGGAACTGTGAGAAAGTTTCAAGTCAGGATGGTGTGTGGTGTGGAGGGGAACTTGAAGGTGGTGGTGTTCCATTGCATCTGCTGCCCTTCTGCTACTAGGTGGTAGAGGTTGCGGGTTTGGAAGGTGCTGTTGAAGGAGCCTTGGTGAGTGCCTGCAGTGCATCTTGTTGATGGTACATGCTGATGCCACTATGAAGGGAGTGAATGTTGAAGGTGGTGGAGTTGGTGCCAATCAAGCGAACTGCTTTGTCCTGGGTGGTGTCAAGCTTCTTTTTGGAGCTGCACCCATTCAGTCAAGTGCAGAGTATTCCATCACACTCCTGACTTGTGCCTTGCAGATGGTGGACAGGCTTTGGGGGGAGTCAGGAGGTGAGTTACTCACTGCAGGATTCCTAGCCTCTGACCTGCTCTTGTAGCCATAGCATTTATGTGGCTGCTCCAGTTCAGTTTCTGGTCAATGGGAACCCCCCAGGATGTTGCTACAAATGTTGTTACAAATAAAATGAACTGTAACGAGTATTTTTATTTAGCTGTAAACTCAAGGTGAAGGGCTGAAGTTTGCAGTCCAGCAAGGTTGAAAAGAGTAATATAGATGAGGAAAATCTTAAGAAAGGATAACTAAATAAAAAATTAAGAAATAATCATATAAATTAATCATCAACTGATTTGAAATCAAGCTAAATCTATTTACTGATTATGATCTAGACATCTAGTGATTCTAGAAATAAAGTATTGCAAATACTAATAAACAACTAAGTAAAAAGCCTCCTCCTGAGGTTCCCAGCATCACAGATGCCAGTCTTCAGCCAGCTCGATTCACTCTGCTTGATATAAAGAAACGACTGAAGGCACTGGATACTCTGGGCCCTGACAACATTCCGGCAATAGTACTGAAGAACTGTGCTCCAGAACTTGCCACGACCCTAGCCAAGCTGTTCCAGTACACTGGCATCTACCCGGCAATGTGGAAAATTGCCCAGAGATGTCCTGTACACAAAAAGCAGGACAAGTCCAACCCAGCCCATTACCGCCCCATCAGTCTACTCTCAATCATAAGTAAAGTGATGGAAGGTGTCATCGACAGTGCCATCAAGCGGTACTTGTTTAGCAATAACCTGCTCAGTGATGCTCAGTTTGGGTTCCGACAGGGCCACTCAGCTCCTGATTTCATTACTGTCTTGGTTCAAATATGGACAAAAGAGCTGAACTAAAGAGGTGAGGTGAGAGTGACTATCCTTGACATTAAGGCAGCATTTGACTGAGTATGGCATCAAGGAGCCCGAGCAAAACTGGAGTCAATGGGAATCAGGGGGAAAAATCTCCGCTGGTTGGAATCATACCTAGCGCAAAGGAAGATGGCTGTGGTTGTTGGAGGTCAATAATCTCAGCTCCAGGACATCACTTCAGGAGTTCATCAGGGTAGTATCCTAGGCCCAACCATCTTCAGCTGCTTCATCAATGACCTTCCTTCAATCATATGGTCAGAAGTGGGGGTGTTCGCTAATGATTGCACAATGTTCAGCACCATTCACAACTCCTCAGATACTGAAGCAGTCCATGTAGAAATGCAGCAAGACCTTGACAATATCCAGGCTTGGGCTGATAAGTGGCAAGTAACATTCGCACCACACAAGTGCCAGGCAATGACCATCTTCAACATGAGAGAATCTAACCATCTCCCCTTGACATTCAATGGCATTACGATCGCTGAATCCCCCACCATCATCACCCTGGGGGTTGCCATTGACCAGAAACTGAACTGGAGTAGCCATATAAATAGCGTGGCTACAAGAGTAGGTCAGAGGCTAGCAATCCTGTGGTGAGTAACTCACCTCCTGACTCCCCAAAGCCTGTCCACTATCTACAAGGCACAAGTCTGGAGTATGATGGAATACTCTCCACTTGCCTGGATGGGTGCAGCTCCAACAACACTCAAGAAGCTCGATGCCATCCAGGACAAATCAGCCCACTTGACTGGCACCTCATCCTCAAACATTCACTCCTTCCACCACCGACGCACAGTGGCAGTGTGTACCATCTACAAGATGCACTGCAGCAATGCATCAAGGCTTCTTCGATAGCATCTTCCAAACCCACGACCTCTGCCACCTAGGAAGACAAGGGAAGCTGATGCATGGGAACACCACCAGCTGCAAGTTCCCCTCCAAGCCACACACCATCCTGACTTGCAACTAGATCGCCGTTCCTTCACTGTCGCTGAGTGAAACTCCTGGAACTCCCTTCCTATTAGCATCGTGGGTGTAGTACCTACCCCACATGGATTGCAGCGGTTCAAGAAGGCAGCTAACCACCATCATCTCAAGGGCAATTAGGGATGGGCAATAAATGCTGGCCTAGCCAGCAACGCCCACATCCCATGAACGAATAAAAAAATGTATATGGATTACCATTCAAGATAAGTATTGAAGGGGTAAAATAAACTTAACTAAGGAAACTAATACTAAAGGGATACAACATTGTAATAAGAAAGAATATTAAATAAGGAAACAACAAATGAGCATTAAAAGTGCACTAATAATGTAAGAGGCATATAATCTAAGTAGAGTGGAGGGCCAGCTGAAACCTGTTGCCTGTAATTCCTATGGCATTTGGGAACTCTGGGCAACTTCATGTATGTTGGTAAACATGTGAGGTTTAGCCGAGTTTAGTAATGTTACGACCGAGGCAGGTGTAATGCACTGTCAATTCAGTCCCAACACTCCATAGGTAGCAGCATATTATCAAAGTTTTTCCACCTACTGGAAATTATCCAAATTAAACACTTTAGTAACCCCCAGAATAAAACAGACCAAACCAGGTATCTTTAAACAACAACAAATTAACTATTTATTAATAAACTAAATCGTAAATAATATTAGGAGAAACCTATGTCCAAAGACTTCTTATCTCTTAACCCTAATGCACACAAACATACATTCAAAAACCAATGGTTAACCAGTTTGAAATCGTTATTTCTTAGGAATACATAAGTAGCTGGGTTGTAAGTCTTTGTGGGTTAAATTCCAGTTGGTGAGGTGTCCCAGAGTAGAATTATCCAATGACACTTGAAGTCTCCAGGAAAATTCGATGAACAGACCCCAAGTTCAAAGCACTTTGGTTGCAGTAGACATCACAAAGTTCTTTCAACAAGGACTATAGCAACAGGTCTATTTGGATTTTAAAATTGGTAGTCTTTCAGTAGAAACTTTACTGAGAATTCCAGCAAACACAATCAGAAAACAAAGAGTCACTTCTGAGGCAAAGATCTCTTAGAGTTTGGAAGTAAAAAAGGAATTTGCTACCTCCAACAATACAAATGTCCTTTTCCAGGGATTTTCCTTCCTTAGGCAATACCATAGCCTGTAGGAACGTAAATTTTCTTCTAAAAGAGAGAGAGAGATCCTGAGTATTTCCAGCACTTTCTGTTTTTTTTTTATTTCAGAGAATCTTCCTTCAATAAGCATGCTTCGCTGGACTCCAGATCAAACTGGTTTATTAAGCCAGTCTTTTACACACAGTCAAAAGTAACAATACACGATGTGACCTCCTCTCTCTCCTGCTGTTGCCTAGGCAGCAGGTGCAGCTTCTGGCACACTGTACCTGCTAGTTTTAAAGGCACACTGTTTTTAAACAGAGTCTTAAAGACACACTGTTTTTAAACTGAGGAGAAAAAAAGCAGTTCCATGATAGTTAGGAATATGAAGCAAAGACTGAGACAAAGGCAGCATACTGTTGAACATAATGGAGTCTTCTTTATTCTGTTTTGCTTTTACTTTCTCTTGCAGTTCTCTCTGCTGGCTCATGTGCGCATGATAGCCTCAAGTGAACAATATGTACAATGCAATTCTCAAAACACTCCAGAGTGCAATCTGGAGCATAGCATCATGGGGCAAAGGACTTTACAGGGGGCAGAGCAAAGAGCAGGAGTGGATTGGCTATAAGGTATTCAATAGTGATGGACCAGCCAAGCATTTCTACAACTGCTGACTTGTGTCCTGAATAGTGTATTGCCTCCCTGCTACCAAGGTAAAAAAAGGCGTCACTCAGAGGATGCAGAATATTTTGAAGGAGGAAGGGGAACAGCCAAAAGTTGTGGTTCATTTGGAAAGGAAAAGGGTTGAGGTCCTGCTGTCAGTTTCAAGTGCTAGGTAGGAAGTTAAATAGCAAGACCTCAAAGGTAGTCATCTCTGGATTACTTCCAGTGCCACACAGTAGTGAGTATAGCAGCAGTAAAATAAAACAGGCTAATGCATATCAGTAGAAATGGTGGAGGAGGTAGGGCTTAAGATTCCTGCAGCTTTGAGATCAGTTCTAGGGCAGCAGGTATCTGTACAAGACAGGTTGCATCTCAACAGAGCTGGAACCTATGTCCTTGCTGAGAGGTTAACTAGTGTTCTGGGTGGAGGGGTTAAACTAATTCAGACGGCCACCAGGGTGAAATATTAGAGAGGAGAAAAAATCTGGGAGAGGCAAATAGCACTAGAGTAGTGAATAGCTAGAAATAGGAGGGATCAGACAATGGGCAAATGCGAGGCAGTCTCAGATGAGATTGAAGCTCATATTTGTAAATGCACATAGCACAGTAAAGAAGGTTGGTGAACTGCAGGCATGAGGCACTACCTGGGACTATTGGCAATAACAAAGTCATGGTCAAAGAAGGTGAGGATTAGGAACTTAATATTCCTGACTACAAAATATTCAAGAATAACAGGGAAGGAAAGGAAAGGACCAGGAGGAGTTGGCAATATTGATCAAAGAAATGGCTAATGTAATTAAGAGGTCAAAGACAGAATTTATTTGGTTAGAATTAAGGAACAGTAGCCATGGAGGAGGTAGCCGATCCTCTCGCAGCCCGCCACTGGGAAACTTCCCCGGTGGTGGGACAGGGATGAAGAGCCATCCCAATGTGGCCCCCACCCTGCCTCCATTTCCGCCATCTGGGTGCCTGTAAAATTCAGCCCTTAAAGACAATAATCCAGGATAAAGTTAATTGGCACTTGGTAGAGTACGGCCTAATAAATGAAAGGCAGCAGTAATTTGTTAACGTAAAGTCACGTTTGACTAACTTGTTCAAGTTATTTGATGAAGTAATGGAGAGGGTTGATGAGGGTAGTGCAGTTTATATGTGTACGGGCTTTTAAAAGGCATTTACTAACAAGTTCATTTTGTGGTACTTTGTCAAAAATTAAGTTTAATGTTACAGTGGCAGCGTGGATACAAAATTGTCTAAGGAACAGAAAGCAGAGCATACTGCTGAAGGGTTGTTCTTTTTAGACTAGAGGGAGGAATACTGTAGTGTACCCCAGGGGTTGGTTTATGTATACTGCTCTTTTTGATATATTAATGACCTGCACTTGGGTATAATTTCAAAGTTTGCAAATGACACAAAACGTGGAAATGTAGTAAACAATGAACTAATGAAGAATATAGTAACAAACCAGAAAGGACATAGACAAATTGTGAAATAGGCAGACATCTCAGGCTGAAGAATCACACTTGAAGTCACAGATTTAACATTAACAAAGGTTTAACAAGCTTTATTAAACACTTCTTGCTTACTACAGCAGCATTCCCTATCTGAACTTACAACAATTCCTAGGTCAAGTGTTTTCTCCAAAACACTGAGTTCCTTTCAGTTTCACTTCCAAGTACCATATATTCTCTAATACTCAAGCCCACACATACAATCATGACATTCCTCCCTTATCAGACTAAAACATGTACATGCTTTTTGAATATAATCACAGCACAAAATCTTCATATCGTTTTGATGGTCTCCTCTTGCACCGTGGTCTTCCTGTTGTCTCAGCAGCTCTGGTCACCACAGCAGGATTAGGAAATGTCGTTGGCCCCTCTGGAACCATTGTTTCTCCCTCTGGATAGCAAGCTGTCTGCCTGCTAACAGAGTCACTGGCTTGGCATTCTGAATTGCTGAATGTCAGCTTCACCTCAGCTCCTACATCTGGTTCATCTGTTGTTATGTCTTTGTCATCATGATGCTTTTTAACGCATGAAGAATTTCTGTCATACAGTACTCCTTCTGGTGACTACACAATCACACTGTTTCTCTTCTTGGCAATAAAGGTATACGGCTTAGGATAATATGGTGTATCCATCTTACTCAGACTATCTCATCTCAGCAATACTTCATCACCTGGCATTACATCAGACTGTCTAGCTCTCCTTCTATGGTCTGCTTAAAACTTTGTAGTACTCTTTTTCTCAGCATCATGATCTTAAATCTCCTGATCAACTCTAATGTCCCTCAGCTCTGGTATCTTAGTGTGTATTTTGTATCCAAATAACAACTTAGCTGGGCTCTTTGCAAGAGTTGTGTGTGTAGTTGCTCTATACATGGCCACATATGACAATGACATCTCCTTCCAGTCTTTACCCTCCTCCTGAGCAATCCTCATCCATTTTTCTAAGGATTGGATTTGTCTTTCCACTTCTCCATTTGCCTGTGGCATTTAGGTGTTACTCTCTGATGGTGAATGCCTGTGACTTACATGTATTCTGCAAAGATCTGTGAAATGAATTGTGGCCCATTGTCTGAATACAAAGTAACTGGTAGGCCATGCTTTGCAAATATTTCAGTCAATGCAATCACCGTTTTCTCTGCTGTTGTAGACTTCATTACCACATACTCATAATAACGGCTGTAATAGTCAGTTACCACGAGTATGGACTCTCCTGATGGAAGTGGGCCTAAGAAGTTGACTGCTACATCCTCCCATGATCCAGCCGGTAACAGTGTGCTGCGTACTGGTTCTGGTGGATTGGGTCTACGGACAAGTTGACACCCATGACATGTTTTGACAAACTGCTCCATATCTTTCTCCATCCCTGGCCAACATACTTTGGTGAGTAAGTTTTACTTAGTATCAACCACTCCCAAGTGACCTTCATGAGCTAGCATCACCAGTCTAGGCCTATGCTTTTGTGGCATTATAAGTCTGTTACCTCAGAGAATACACTTCCCAATTGTGCACAGTTCATCTCATATCATGATGTACATCATGAATGGGCAATTCTCCCAATTTCCAGCTTGGATTCTCTGTCTGATGCCATTCAATCCTGGATTTTTGTCTGAATCTCTTTCAGTCTCTCTAGTTGTCATTGCTGTTGGTGTAGCATGTGCTGCCACAAACCGCACAAATGGTTCAGCTTCTTTCTCCAGAGAAGATCTGTGTGTTTGTCCTTCAACTGACTCTATGATGTCTTGGTCATTCAGTTCCTTGAAGTTTGCCTCAACTTTCCCTCTCAGACCAAAAGGTGTTCTGTGACAAGGCTGAGCTATAGGCTTCACGTTCTCATCAATTGTTAATCTCACTTGGCGGTTGTGCAACTTCCCAATTCCTTGAAACACTGGTCCAAACTCCTCTCGAAGCTCGACAGAGGATTTCACAGAATTCACTTTCAATCCATTATGTAGCACCCCCAAGGCTTGGCCGGTTTCTCTACTCAGAAGAGGCTCACCGTCCTCCTCAATCACTACAAATTCTGCCTCCACACTTCAATCTCCAGCTCTCACACTCGCAGTGAAACATCCAACAGTTTGAGGTGGGGTTTTAGATGTGTAAGGATAAAGCTTTTTGACACATTTCTGAGATGTGCATTTGATTCTCTTTGTCTTCAGTTCCTCCCACAGTGCTATGCTGATGGCATTACTGTCACTGCCTGAATCTACAATAATGCTCACTTCAACACCCCAACAGTCGCTGGAACTTTCTCATGGTTGCTCCCGATGACGGAAAATCATGTATCCATGATTGCTATTTATGTCCTCACTCACTGCATCAACTCATCTTACAGTTGTACTACTGCTTGTTCACTCTGCTCAGCTTTGCTTCTGCACTTCCTGGCCCACCGAGTCTGTGCCGACCATCAACCACCCATTTATACTAATCCTACACTAATCCCATATTCCTACCACATCCCTATGTTCCCCTACCACCTACCTACACTAGGGTCAATTTACAATGGCCAATTTACCTATCAACCTGCAAGTCTTTGGCTGTGGGAAGAAACCGGAGCATCCGGCAGAAACCCACGCAGACACAGGGAGAACTTGCAAACTCCGCACAGGCAGTATCCAGAACTGAACCCGGGTCCCTGGAGCTGTGAGGCTGTGGTGCTAACCACTGCGCCGCCCTGGTCATGATAATGACCAGTGAAATTTAACGCAGAGAAGTGTGAAGTGATACATTTTAGTAGGAAGAATAAGAAGAGACAATATAAACTGAATGGTACAATTTCAAATGGAGTGCAGGAACAAGGAGACCTTGAGGGTGTATGTACACAGATTTTTGAAGGTGGCAGGACAAGTTGAAAAAGCTGTTAAAAATTCATTTGGGATTCTTTGCTTTATTAATACAGGAATAGAGTACAAAAGAAAGGAAGTAATTCTGAACCTTTATAAAACACTGGTTAGGCCTCAGCTGGAGTATTGTGGTCAATTCTGCATACCACACTTTAGGAAGGATGACAAGACAGAGTGCAGAAGAGGTTTACTAGTGATGAGGGATTTCAATTATGTGGAGAAGCTGGAGTTCTCCTTTGGGCAGGGAAGGTTAAGAGGAGATATGAAAGAGGTGTTCAAAATAATTAACAGCTTTGATAAAGTAAATAAAATAAACTATTTCCAGTGTTGTAACCGGAGGACACAGATTTATGGTGATTGACAAAAGAACCAGAGGTGACTTGAGGAAATGCTTTTTTTATGCAGTAAGTTGTTATGATCCTGAATGCACTGTCTGAAAGAGTGGTGGAAGCAGATTCAATAGTAACTTTCAAAATAGAATTGGATAAAAACTTGAAACAGAACAACTTGCAGTTGATGGGAAAGGCCAGGGGACTGGGACTAAATGGATAGCTCTACCACACAGTCGGCACAGGCATAATGGGCTGAATGGCCTCCTTTTTGCAGTATCATTATGTGATAGTATGAAAGTATAAGTCTTGATTACGTAACCAGTTTAGGATTTTAAAAGTTTGAAGGGTGCAAGACGAAGGAGAAACGAATAGAACCAAGTAATTCCACAATTTTGAAATGCTAGGAAAGAAATTGAGTCAGAGCCTGTGCAATGAATCAGAAATTCAACACAGTCAGGTAAGTAAAGTGAATGGAATGGAGTATTTTCAGATTAAGTGAGAAATAGACTAAAATTGAAAGGAACGTAATAAAAAGAGCCAGACATGAATATCATAGAATGGTTACAGCACAGAAGGAGGCTATTCAGCCCATCGTGTCCATGCTATGTCTCTGTAAGAGCAACTCAGCTAGTCCCAGTCCCCTTTCCCCATAGCCCTACAAACTGTTTCTCTTCAGCTGCTTAACCAACTCCCTTTTGAAAACCCTGATTGAATCTGCCTCCATCACACTGTCAGGCAATGCATTCTAGATCCTAACCACTTGCTGCATACACAAACTTTTTAAGTTGCTGTTGGTTCCTTTGCCAAACACCTTAAATCGGTGTCCTCTGGTTCTCGACTCTTCTGCCAACGTGAACAGTTTCCCCCTATCTAACCAATCTGGACCCCTCTAGATTTTAAAACCTCGATGAAATCTCCTCTCAAACTTCTCTTCTCCAAGGAGAACAACCCGACCTTCTCCAATCTATCCACGCAACTGAATTCCTTCATCCCTGGAACCATTTTCGTAAATCATTTTTGCACCTTCTCTAAAACCTTCACATCCTTCCTAAATTATGGTGGCCAGAATTGGACACAATACTCCAGTCGAGGCGGAATCAGTATTTTATGAAAGTTCATCATAACCTCCTTGCTTTTGTACTCTATGCCTTTATTTATAAAGCCCAGGATCCCTTTTTAATCACTTTCTCAACCTGTTCAGCCACCTTTAATGATTTGTGCACATATATCCACTGGTGTATCTGCTCCTGCACCCTCTTTAGGATTGTGTCCTTTATTTTATATTGCCTCTCCTCATTCTTCCTACCAAAATGTACCACTCCACAACTCTCTGCTTTAAATTTCACTGGCACATGTTTGCCCATTCCACCAGCCTGCCTTTGTCCTCTTGAAGTCTACCACTATCCTCCTCACAGTTCAAGTTTTGTGTAATTTGCAAATTTTGAAATTGTGCCCTGTACACCCAGGTCTCGATCATTAATATTCATAAGAAAAGCAGTGGTCTTAGTACTGACCCCTGGGGAACCACGTTGTATACTTTCCTGCAGTCCGAAAAATAACCATCACCACTACTTTCTGTTTCCTGTCACTCAGCCAAATTCACATCCGTGTCCCTTTTATTCCACTGTCTTCAACATTGCTGGCAAGTCTATTATGTGGCACTTGATCAAACAATTGCAATGGAATGTGGGATAAGCTATCACATCTCAAGCTTTTTCTTGTATTCTGGCCAGGTGTCCAAGAAGAGTTTAAATATCTATTCCAGATAAAGGAACAAGTCGTGGATAGAACTAGGTTTTATAGACAGTTACTTTGAGGAATAAAAGAGTTTCATGCAAAAGGGGAGACTGCATTTCTTGGAGGCTGCTTTAACAATGAAAGAAATGTGGAAGTCCTTTTTGAGGCAAGAGAAGATAATGCCAAGTTTGCTGACAGATGGATTTCGAAGGATGTAAGAAGATGTAAAATGGGTGGGTTGGTTCTAGGAGGGGATTGATATTGAGGAACAGAGTGGAAAAGAGTTCAGAAGCCTGGGAGAGAGACATTTCAAGCACAATTTGAAGGCTAGGATATCAAGGCTAGGAGGTGTAATACCTGCCCATTTACCTCCTCTCTCCTCACTATCCCAGGCCCCAAACACTCCTTTCAGGTGAAGCAGCGATTTACTTGTACTACTTTCAATGTAGTATACTGTATTCGCTGCTCACAATGTGTCTCCTCTACATTGGGGAGACCAAGCGCAGACTGGGTGACCGCTTTGCAGAACACCTCCACTCAGTCCGCAAGCAGGACCCTGAGCTTCCGGTTGCTTGCCATTTCAACACTCCCCCCTGCTCTCATGCTCACATCTCTGTCCTGGGAGTGCTGCAGTGTTCCAGTGAACATCAACGCAAGCTCGAGGAACAGCATCTCATCTATCGATTAGGCACACTACAGCCTGCTGGACTGAACATTGAGTTCAATAATTTCAGAGCATGACAGTCCCCCATTTTACTTTCATTTTTAGCTGTTTTTTCTTTTTTCTTTTTTTCTTTTTTACATTTTTTACAACCTTTTTTTTTGCATTTATTTCATTTCAACTTAGTTTGTTCAGTTTGCTTACCCACTGTTTTTTTTCATGTTTGCACTTGCTGCTGTTCAATATTCAGTCGGTTACACCTTTTCTGTACTAATACTTTGTCTTTCAACACACCATTAACATATTGTTTGCCTTTGCTCCATGACCTTTTGGTCAGCTATGTGGCCTTGTCCAATCTACACCTTCTCCTTTGTTATCTCTTGCCCCACCCCCACCTCACTTGCTTATAACCTGTGACATTTTTAATATTTGTCAGTTCCGAAGAAGTGTCACTGACCCGAAATGTTAACTATTAGAATTAGAATTAGAACATTACAGCGCAGTACAGGCCCTTCGGCCCTCGATGTTGCGCCGACCTGTGAAACCATCTGTCCTACACTATTCCATTTTCATCCATATGTCTATCCAGTGACCACTTAAATGCTTCTCTTTCCACAGATGCTGCCAGACCTGCTGAGTGGTTCCAGCATTTCTTGTTTTCATTATCAATTCTAAATCTATTTTTAACTGGCATTAAAATTTCTGCAAACTGTAGACTGTTTTGATCCTGAACCCACACACATGCACCTATTTTTATGGGAATAATAGTGATGAAGGAGGAAAGCAGCGTGCCCTAAAACGAAAATGAAACCATAGCCTACGAAGAATTTTCATTCGTATATGCAAAGATAAATACATTGTATATACAGTATATGCCAATACGGCTATTTTCATTTAAAACTAATTTTTTTCAGAATATAACTTTTAAAATAGCTAGTGTTAAAGATCACTTGGTATTTTTTGCTCATAAAAATGGTATTATGAAAAATCAAAATGGATAATGATAGGAAACACAGGCGCATATTTTTGTTAATACAATCCAATAAGAAAATAGCTTCAATGCAATACATATAAATTATATTTCTGACAAAATCTATAAAAACCCAAACTTATTAAGTTTCCCTCAGGATGTACAACAAAATAGGAAAAAGATTATGCTAATTTAAATCAGGACAAAGCAACCACCTATGATGCATTCAAGTTGACACCTCAGGGATCTCTACATTTCCCATTAACTTATCCAAAAAAGAAATCACAGCATTCTACTGAATAGCATGTCTCTGAAGTGTAAGCAAAAAAATAATTGCCTTGTTCAAACCTTCTGTTCACACAAGTCATCTCATCACTTAGCAAAGACCTGAACTGCAGTCACTGAAATCTTCTGAATTCATCTTGGATTTCTAGTTAAGGGACATCACATAATTGATCTTTATTCAAGACATAGTCACGTAGAATCATAAGTGATACTATTTGGAGATATTCCAAGTTGATTGACAACCTTTTACTTTACATCTAACAAAAGGTTTTATTTTAATTAAAGATCACTTCAAATAGATTCATTGCCATGTTATTAAATCAGAAATTTTCCATGTTACAAGACAACTATATGGCTAATCATAAATTATAACTTATATGCAGGGAGAATACTGCATTATGAATACTATAAAGATGACTCATACATGAATTAGCAACTACACAATCACAAAATAATGAATTGAATTCTTAATATGTATTCATATTGTATTTCTGTATTACCTCGATTGGTATAATAGAAGGTCTAGGTTAGGGTGACATTTCCAACATTGCTTTGTCCCAACTCAGTTGTCACTTTTCACGTGACAAAATTTGTGCCACGGCATTCAGTTTTTTAAAAAACATATTAGCAGATCTTTTGCAGCATTGCTCATGGATAAACCTGAATCTGGAATATGATTGTGAGGCTTGAAGTATAGTATAAATGTAACAGCAGTTTGACCATCATTCTCATGCACCAAAGAGACTGGAGCAAAATATCAAATGATTGACACAAGGAAAAAAAATCATTACAAACACTGAATGATACAGTCTCACAGATACAATAATTGTAACATTGGGGAGAATTTTACTTGCTGGCGACTGGGAGTGGGGAGGTCACGCGAACATAAAAACACACAAATTAGGAGCAGGAGTAGGCCACTCGGCCCCTCGAGCCTGCTCTGCCATTCAACAAGATTATTTCTGATCTGATTGAAACCCCCTTGCTTATCAAGAACCTATCTTCCTCTGCCTTAAAAATATTCAAAGACTCTGCTTCCACTGCCTTTTGAGGAAGAGAATTCCAAAGACTCATGACCCTCTGTGAGAAAAATTTCTCCTCATCTCTGTCTTAAATGGCGACTCCTTATTTCTAAACAGTGACCCCATAGTTCTAGATTCTCCCACAAGGGGAAACATCCTTTCCACATCCACCCTGTCAAGACCCCTCAGAATCTTATATGTTTCAATCAAGTCGCCTCTTATTCTTCTGAACTCCAGCAGATGCAAGCCTAACATGTCCAACCTTTCCTCATAAGACAACGTACCAATTCCAGGGATTAGTCTAGTAAACCTTCTCTGAACTGCTTCTGTCACATTGACATCCTTTCTTAAATAAGGAGACTAATGCTGTACACAGTACTCCAGATGTGGTCACACCAATGCCCTGTATAACTGAAGCATAACCTCTCGACATTTGTGTTCAATTCCCCTTGCAATAAATGATAACATTCTATTAGCTTTCCTAATTGCTTCCTGTACCTGCATACTAACCTTTTGCAATTCATGCATTAGGACACATAGATCCCTCCGCATCTCAGAGTTCTGCAATCTCTCACCATTTAGATAATGTTTTTTGTTCCTGCCAAAATGGACAATTTCACATTTTCCCACAATATACTCGATTTGCCAAATCTTTGCCCACTCACTTAACTTTCCTATATCCCTTTGTCGCTTCCTTATGTCTCTTCACAACTTACTTTCCTACCTATCTTTGTGTCATCAGCAAATTTAGCAACCATACCTACGGTCAAATGTCCAGTCACATGTGGGAAACCCACATCTGGGTTCTCCGCATGCTGTAGAGTTTTAGCTCCATAGTATGAAACCTTTGGCCCTGACAGGTTCCCCTCCAGGAGGTCAGCCTGATTGATAGACTTGACTTCCTGTCATCAAATCAGGAAACGCTGGAAATACTCAGCAGGTCTGGCAGCATCTGTGGAGAGAGAAGCAGCGTTAACGTTTCAGGTCAGTGACCCTTCTTCATAACTGGCATTTATAAGAAATGTAAAAGATTTTAAGCAAGTAAAGTGGGGGTGGGGCAAGAGATAACAAAAGAGAAGGTGTTGAAAGCACAAGGTCACAGAATAGCTGACCAGAAGGTCATGGAGCAAAGGCAAACAATATGTTAATAGTGTGCTGAAAGACAAAGCATTAGTACAGATAGGGTGTTAATGGACTGAAAACTGAACAGCCACAAGCACAAACATGAAAAAAACAGTGAGTAGGCACAGTAGAAACAAACTGAACAAACTAAAATAAAATAAATACAAAAAAGAAAAAAGAAAAAATAACTAAAAATAAAAGGAAAATGAGGGCCCATCATGCTCTGAAATTATTGAACTCAATGTTCAGTCAGGCAGGTTGTAGCGTGCCTAATCGGTAAATGAGATGCTGTTCCTCGAGCTTGCGTTGATGTTCACTGGAACACTGCAGCAATCCCAGGACAGGGATGTGAGCATGAAAGCAGCGGGGTGTGTTGAAATGGCCAGCAACTGGAAGCTCAGGGTCAAGCTTGCGGACTGAGCGGAGGTGTTCCGCAAAGCAGTCACCCAGTCTGTGTTTGGTCTCCCCAGTGTAGAGGAGACACATTGTGAGCAGCAAATACAGTATACTACATTGAAAGAAGTACAAGTAAATTGCTGCTTCACCTGAAAGGCGTGTTTGGGTCCTGGGATAGTGAGGAGAGAGGAGGTAAATGGGCAGTATTCCACCTCCTGTGATTGCAGGGGAAGGTGCCGTGGGAAGGGGACGAGGTGGTGGGGGTAATGGAGGAGTGGACCAGGGTGTCGCAGAGGGAACGATCCCTTTGGAATGCCGACAGGGGAAGGGAGGGGAAGATGCCTTTGGTAGTGGCATCACGCTGGAGATGGCAGAAATGGTGGAGGATGATCCTTTGGATATGGAGGCTGATGGGGTCGAAAGTGAGGACAAGGGGAACCCTGTCGTGGTTCAGGGAGGGAGGGGAAGGGGTGAGGGTAGAGGTGTGGGAAATGGGCCGTATATAGTTGAGGGCCATGTCAACCACATTGGGGGGGATTCCTCGGCTGAGGAAAAAGGAAAACATATCAGAAGCACTGTCATGGAAGGTTGCATCATCAGAGCAGATGCGTTGGAGACGGAGAAACTGGGAGAATGGAATGCAGTCCTTACATGAGGTAGGGTGTGAAGAAGTGTTGTCGAGGTAGCTGTGGGAGTCGGTGGGTTTATAATAAATATTAGTAGACAGCCTATCCCAGAGGTGGAGATAGAGAAGTCAAGGAAGGGGAGGGAAGTGTCGGAGATGGACCACATATAGGTGAGAGAAGGGTGCCTTCCTGTCAGGCAGGGAGCACTGGGGAGGAGCATCAGGAGACTTCCAGCCTTATTAACATATTTAAAGAACCAACCTGTCTCCTGGGAAGGGATTGGCTGCCTGCTCCTTGTCCAGCTTCGGCAAAGTCCGGAAGTCGGCAGGTTGGTGCCGACTTCCCTCCGTGCTCAGTATTTGTGCTCATTTAACTCCTCTACTGCACCCAATCCCACCCACTCACCCTTGTTAAAAATACCCCCCATTATGTACTTACCATTTTACAAAACTTGTTTAAGATGCAACTAATTTTGTTCCTCCCTCCACAAACTCAACTATTTTGCATTAAAAATATTTTTGTCTTACTTCCTATTGTGAATTTGGAATATTTACTTAAAAGAAAAAGCCTGCATTTGTATAACATCTCTTATATCCTCAGGACATTCCATAGAACTTTACAACCAATTAACTCTTTTGAAATGTTGCCACCACTGTTACTTTCATATGTGCTTTTTCTTTCTCTTGTTCCTCCCCAGAACATGTTCTCAGTTATTGGTATAACAATAAGATTTATGTTTTACTCCTCTTACCTCCAATAGTGGATTTATAACTCTTGCTGAAGCTATCATTCATGTAACACTGCATTCGGGAGACTCTTCCCTCATTGCTGAGCCTTCAGTGACCAGGAATCTGTACATGTGATCAGTCACTAGGGTTTGGGCCTAATTGACTCCAGCTAGAATGGATTGGTCTGATTATCTCCAGCGAGAAAGTCTGAGCTCAGCATCATAAATATTATCTCTGGTTGAAATATTAGTCCTCAGCTACACACACACACACACAAAAAATGTTTTCCAAATTTTATCCCAATTTTTTTTTATTTAACAGGGTATTTAAATAGTGTAAAGTGCTACAAAATTTAAATGTTGTCACTCTGTTTATTTTCAGCCATTCACGTTATTGTTTGTAAATATTACACCTGGTTATCAAGTGGGTTTTCATGATAGAATATGACAAATTTAGTTACTTAGGAGATGGTCTTATACCCTGGGGAACTCCAATAATGCATCCCTATCTCTCATACTCAGAATTGTCAATGGGAGGAGGAACTCCTGCTCTGCTCCTCTCTATCTGGTTGTCCTTTCATATGGGTTGTCATTGTGCATTCTGGGTTCTGTTGTTTTATGTCGTAAAAATAATAATAAGATTTATGTTTTCCTCCTCTTACCTCCTGTGGTGGATTTATAATTCTTGCTGAAGCTATCATTCATGTAACACTGCATTCGGGAGACTCTTCCCTCATTGCTGAGCCTTCAGTGACCAGGAATCTGTACATGTGATCAGTCACTAGGGTTTGGGCCTAATTGACTCCAGCTAGAATGGATTGGGCTGATTATCTCCAGTGAGAAAGTCTGAGCTCAGCATCATAAATATTATCTCTGGTTGAAATATTAGTCCTCAGCTACACACACACACAAAAAAAAATGTTTTCCAAATTTTATCCCAATTTTTTTTATTTAACAAGTTACTTAAATGGTGTAAAGTGCTACAAAATTCAAATGTTGTCACTCTGTTTATTTTCAGCCATTCTTGTTACCATTTGTAAATATTACACCTGGTTGTCAAGTGTTTTTTTTAATGATAGAATATGACAAATTTAGTTACTTAGGAGATGGTCTTATACCCTGGGAAACTCCAATAATGCATCCCTATCTCTCATACTCAGAAATGTCAATGGGAGGAGGAACTCCTGTTCTGCTCCTCTCTATCTGGTTGTCCTTTCATATGGGTTGTCATTGTGCATTTTGGGTTCTGTTGTTTTATACAGTAAAAATGAAAATGACAACTTCTGTGACTTATTGCTCTCTCTTTTTTTCAACTGTAGCAATAACTTCCCATCTCAGCTGACAAAACTAAATTCTCAGTGCACGATGGAACTCAAACCTCTGTAAGGGGAAAGAGCTTGGAAGCATTTCTAATATCCACCGCTAACCTTATGATTAAACAGTTAACCATAAAGTTAGTCAAGCTTCAAAGTTTTCCAGAATTACATATTTTGAATACATTTGTTATGATTTTAGTTCCAGTCATATATCCTTGAGTATGTGAGGAAATGTGGCTCCCAAATGACTTGAAAAGACTATTATTTCAGCGTCTTCTTGCCCCACAAAACTGATTTCTTCCTGTCTCGGCTTTATTTCTTTCTCCCTTGTCCAATCCCTTCCCATCTATATTCGCAACTCTTCCAAAAACCTCTGCCACTTTAACAGTTTCCAGTTTCCTGGCCCTAAATCATCTCCTTTTCACTAGGATTGTCCAATCCCTCTACATCTCCATCCGCCAGCAAGATGGTCTGAGGGCTGTCTGTTTCTTTCTTGAACAGCGGTCCAACTAGTCTCCATCCACCTCCACCTTCATCCACCAGGCTAAACTTGTTCTCACTTTGAACAACTTCACCTTTAACTTCACTCACATCCTCCAAATAAAAGGTGTTGCTATGGGAACTGGTATGGATCCTAGATATGCCTACTTTTTTGTGGGAATATGTGGAACATTGTTTTTTCCAATCCTACTCGGGTCCCCTCCCTCACCTCTTTTTCTGGTATACTCATGACTGTATCAGTCTCATTTCCTGCTCGCACCCCGCACTGGAAAATTTCATCAATTTTGGTTCGAATTATCACCCCTCCCTTGCCTTCACATGGTCCATCACCAATCTTTCCCTTCCTTAATTTCTCTGTCTGCATTTCTGGGGTTAGGCTATCAATCAATATCCACTATGAGCCCACTGGCTCTCACAGTTACCTTGACTACACCTCTCCCTGCTTTCTGTAAGGACTCTATTCCATTCTCCCAGCTTCTCTGTCTCCATCGCATCTGTTATGCTGATGTCACCTTCCATGCTAGAGTTTCTGATAGGTCGTCCTTTTCCCACAACCAAGGACTTCCCCCCCTCCCCCCACCCACCCCCCCGTGGTTGACAGGGCCCTCACCTGTGTCCATTCCATTTCCCATCCATCTGCTCTCACCCCTTCCCCTCCCTTCCAGAACCACAATAGATTCTCCTTGTCCTCACCGTTCACTTGACCACCCTCCGCATTCAACGGGTCATCCTCCTCCATTTCCGCCACCACAGGCGTGATGCCACCAAAATAACAAACCCTCCTCTCCCCTTTTATTACTGTGAAGGGACTGTTCCCTCTGTGGCATCCTGGTCCTCTCCCCAATCACCTCCAACAACACCTCCACTTCCACAGCATCTTTCCATGCAAACGCCGGAGATGTAACACCTGTCCTTTTAATTCCTCCTTTCTCAGTGTCCAAGACTCCAAGCACTCCTTCTAGGTGAAAGGGCAATTTACTTGCATTTCTTTCCATTTAGTATAGTGTATTCATTACTCACAATGTGGTTTCCTCTACACTGGGGAGACCAAGCACAGATTGGGTGACTGCTTTGCGAAACACCTTGGTTCAGTCTGCAAGCATGACCTGGAGCTTCCAGTCACCTGTCATTTTAATCCTCCATCCCACTCCTACACTGACCTCTCTGTTGTCGACTTCCTACACTGTTCCAATGAAACTCAACGTAAGCTCGGGGACCCCATCTTTCGATTAGACACTTCACAGCCTTCTGGATTTAACATTGAGTTCAACTGTTTCAGATCAGAACCTCTTCCCCTTTCTTTCTTTTTGAACTTTTTGTGGGTTCTTTGTTTCTCATTTTTTTCATTTTGATTTTAGACAGCAACTGTCAGTCATGATTTTGCTTTGTCCATTTAAACCTCCTCTGGACCTATCTTTTGTTTCTTTTCTTGCCCTATTACCATCTCTTTTTGCCTTGCAACAGCATCCCATTTGTCATTTAATCTCTCCTGCCTTCCACCCTATCACAGACTTTCCCTTTTGTTCTTTCCCCGCCCCCATTTCCCTCCTTTCCATCCCTCTCTGCTTGCTAGTACCTGTTATGTCTCTACCTTTTCCAGTCCTGTGAAAGATCATTAACCTGGAACTTTAACTCTGTTTCTCTCTTCACAGATGCTGAGTATTTCTAGCACTTTTTGTTTGTATTTCAGATTTCTAGCATCTGCAGTATTTTCCTTTTGACTTGGAGCGATTGTTGAAGTGATTTGATGGCCAATTTTGTGGTACTTGCTGGTTGATGAATGGTAGCTTTGAAAAGGAAATTGATTAATTGCCACTTAATTAGCCACTTAATAATAGTCAATTATTAATAACCAATTAATAGCCACTTAAGGCCCTCTTCCTGCCGCTGCTAGTATTTTACCAGCGCCAGGGGTGCCTTCACTACAGGGGGCGGTCACTCAGTAAAACAAGGTGACCTCCCTCCAGACTTGACTGGGGGAGTGGTGTCTCGTCCAAAGGGCAATCTGTGTTGCACAGAAGGTCCCCGGCAGTATAGACTGCCCCTCCACGAACACCCCCACACCACCCTCAACAACCACCCTCCCCCACCACTTGCTGGGGCCTGCTGGACTGGTCCTGGCAACCCTGCTGCACTTACCTAGGGTCCGGGTTCCAGCGATGGTCCTGGTCCCTGGCCTCTTGTAGTACCAGCAGTGGCCACCGCTCCTGGTGGTGCTGCCGATACTACTGAGCTGCTGGCCCTCTGATTGGCCAGCAGCTCTTGGAGGCAGGATCCCCATTCTTAAAGTGACAGGGACCATGGCACTGAGAAGTTAATTGTCTGAGCGCCATTGAATACAGCTGGGGAAGTCTTCAAAGGGCCACGGTAGGGTTCCCCTCGCCTTTTAGGCCCACGTTGGGACCCTTGCCGGCTCTCTAAAATTCAGCTCATAATTCAATCCCCATTTTCAGTGATATATTTTCCCCTTATTTTTATTGTAATATTTTGATTTTGTATTATTAGTAGTCAAATAATAAAACTTATGACAATATGCTGAACATCACATGATCAGTTGGAGTGTAAGAGTTTCTCTACAGTCCTGACTGAGGAGTTGAGCATCACAACTAAGGCATTACAATGCCATCACTAGTGGGAGGACAAAATTACAATATGACAAGTTTACATAGGTAGTTTCCATTATAACTATGGATGTAGGAATTTTCCATTGAGGTGTGCACAGGCAAAAGGGTTTTCATATATAGATACAGGGTTCCCCTTGTCCTCATTTTTCATCCCACCAGCCTCCATATCCAAAGGATCATCCTCTGCCATTTTCGCCACCTCCAGCGTGATGCCACTACCAGTCGCATCTTCCCCTCCCTTCCCCTGTCAGCATTCCGAAGGGATCGTTCCCTCCGCGACACCCTGGTCCACTCCTCCATTACCCCCACCACCTCGTCCCCGTCCCAGGGCACCTTCCCCTGCAATCGCAGGAGGTGTAATACCTGCCCATTTACCTCCTCTCTCCTCACTATCCCAGGCCCCAAACACTCCTTTCAGGTGAAGCAGCGATTTACTTGTACTTCTTTCAATGTAGTATACTGTATTCGCTGCTCACAGTGTGGTCTCCTCTACATTGGGGAGACCAAGCGCAGACTGGGTGACCGCTTTGCGGAACATCTCCGCTCAGTCCGCAAGCAGGACCCTGAGCTTCCGGTTGCTGGCCATTTCAACACTCCCCCCTGCTCTCATGCTCACATCTCTGTCCTGGGATTGCTGCAGTGTTCCAGTGAACATCAATGCAAGCTCGAGGAACAGCATCTCATCTACCGATTAGGCACACTACAGCCTGCCGGACTGAACATTGAGTTCAATAATTTCAGAGCATGACAGCCCCCCATTTTACTTTCATTTTTAGTTATTTTTTTCTGTCTTTTTTTTACATTCCTTTTTACATTTTTTACAATCTTTTTTTGCATTTATTTCATTTCATCTTAGTTTGTTCAGTTTGCTCCCCACTGTTTTTTTCAGGTTGTTTTTCTTCAGGTTTGCACTTGCTGCTGTTCAATATTCAGTGTATTCACACCTAATCTGTACTAATGCTTTGTCTTTCAACATACCATTAACATATTGTTTGCCTGTTCTCCGTGACCTTTTGGTCAGCTATGTGGCCTGGTCCAATCTGCACCTTCTCCTTTGTTATCTCTTGCCCCACCCCCACCTCACTTGTTTATAATCTGTGACTTTTCTAATATTTGTCAGTTCCGAAGAAGGGTCACTGACCCGAAACGTTAACTCTGCTTCTCTTTCCACAGATGCTGCCAGACCTGCTGAGTGATTCCAGCATTTCTTGTTTTTGTTTCAGATTTCCAGCATCCGCAGTATTTTGCTTTTATTTCATATATAGATATTCATACCTTAGAAATATTGAGTTATTTTTCTTTCACAAACCTATGACACTAATTATTTTTCCTCAGTAAATAATTCAAAGCAGACAGACTGCTGTCTTGCATTTTTTGTAAAGATGGGATCGGCTCATTCTGGCATGCAATTTGCACAGGCTAATCATTAATATTACAGGTTGGCTGCAATATTACAATATTATAGAACTTACAATATTACAGACAGAAAGGTATGAGAAAAGGACAAGGGAATGGAACTAAGTTGATAGCTCTTTCAGAGAGCCAGTACAGATGTAATTGGATAAATGGCTTTCTTCCGTGCTATGATTTTACAGTGCTATATCTAAGTTCATTTTGAAAAATACTGCGTTAGATGTTGTGCTGCCTACCTTTATTTGTGATACATAGTCTTCAGTATCCTTGATGCATGATGATGTCTACAAAAGAGTATTAATGCCTGGTGATAAAATCTAAAGTGTATCAGCAAGATTTATTGCTCTGTAGTTTAACGGGATTTCTGCTATTCAATAGATAATTAAAGATTAATATACCCTTTAACAGTTTCAAAAACATGCTTCAGTATATTCCTAACTTGAAATTAGATTCTTCTGATAATTATATATGACTTTATGTCTACTTTTTCCACTGAAAATACAACTTGCAATCAATTTTCATAATGCTTCTGATTTCAATGCAACACGTTGCATATTGTGCAATATTTCAGTTCATATTCTACCAAACATAATTCCACACAAGAAAATTGTTAAAGAACATGCATACCTGCAATCTCAGGCAATCACATTCCATGCCATCAAATAAGGATATTATATAATATTTTGCAATGCTTGTCTTATACAACATAATAATCTATTATATCTTAGATTAAGAAAAAAAGGTTATTTTGATAAATATAGTTGCTCAAAAACATTACATTAAAAAATTACAAACTTTGTGCATTGGATGTGAATGCTGCAGAACAAATGAGCAATAAGTACAGGAAATTCTGATTCATTCTTCAGAATGAAAGTTTAAATGCAGCTTCTTTGATTGACAGAATGACAGGAGAAACTAAATGGCTTATTCTCATTTTATGTTGTCTCTTAGGTTCTGATAATGAATGCTGCTCGCTTGTAGGTTAAGGTACAGAAAACACTTCAAATGTAAAGGTTTACAACATGGTAAGCCTTTGTAAAAAGGGCTCATTATTATTATTATCACTTATTGCTGAGTAGTTTTAAGTTGTATTGTTCAATTATAATTCAACCTGGGCATTGATTGAGGGTTCAAGCACAATTCCCAAGCAGTCAAATCTTGAACTTCAATAAATTTGAGCTCAAGAAGGTGTATGGAGTTAAATACATATTTTGTATTGTTATGCTGTTGATGGCATGAGATTAATCTCAGAAATACAGCATAATAATTAAAAAACAATTTGAAGAATAAAATGAAGTGAGAAACAGCAATGGTAAAAATATAGCTGACTGATTGAAAGAACAGCAGACATTTTTCAACATATCCCAAATATATACTCATTAGCTATCTCTTTATTATGTAGCATGCTCTCTAGTCAACTTCTGTATGATCTTGAGTTGTCTGCCTGCTGGCAGTTCTTGCACTGTTCATTTCAATGAGTACAAATTGATCGCTATCTTGTGAGCTCCCAATGGGCTAATCCACCATTATTACAGACATCATTCAATTTCTTTTCAGTTCTGACGAATGACTCAGTAAGTGAATCATGCAGCTAGTTTTCAAAGTTTAAACTGAATATTGTAAAAAAAAAGTCAACCTTCTTTGATGCTTTCAAGCTCAGAGAACATGGAGATTAAGTAAGTGCCACTACCAGATAAAAAAAACTCCATGGTGTAATAAGGTTGTTTTTCAATTTTGTAATCAAATATAAACATATATAAAAAAGTAATATATTATGCTGCTCTCTATAGCTTTTTTTTAATCAATCTGATATTTCTTTAAAAATTTTTGGAGAGTATAGCTCTTTTACAGGCCCACACAACAGATTCAAGCTTAGTAGGCTTTGTTTTATGGGAAGTAAACCCAATATTGTGATTTTGGGCTTCCTAATATTTAATTAGAGGAGGAAATTACTACTCGTTCAAGACTGGATGTCAGATAAGCAGTCTGACAGCACAAAGACGTGGAGGAGTTGAGAGAGATGGTGGAGAGATACAGGTTGGTGTCATCAGCTATGTGTGGAAGCTCATGTCATGTCGACAGATGATCTCACCAAGGGGCAGCATGTCGATGAGGAAGAGGAAGGCACCAAGGATAGATTTTTGGCAGACTCCAGAGGTAATGGTGTGATGGGTGAAGAGAAGCCATTCCTGGTGATACTCTGGCTATAAGAGTGGAACCAAGCAAGGACCATGCTTTTGAACCGGACAACCGATAAGACAGTCTGGATCAGGATGGTGTGGTCAACCATGGCAAAGATGCCACAGAGGTCAAGGATGATAAGGAGAGGAAACTCACCAAAAGACAGTCACAGAGAATATAATTTGTGTGTTTAATTAAGGCCATTTCAGAGCTGTGAAAAACCTGACTGGCATGGATTTGAGAGGTGACAACATGTTCAAGGAATTTGGAGAGAAAAGGGTGAATAGAAATGGAATGATAGTTTGCAAGGACAGAAGGACCGAAGGTGAATTTTGAGCAAAGCAATGATGGAAACTATTTTCAAAGGAAGGGAAGGCAGTATCTGAGGAGAGGCAACTATTTCACATGGTAACATGGGGGCCAAGAATGGAAATTGAATGAACAAAAGTTTGGAAGGAATGAGGTCAAGAAAGCAGGAGGTGAATCCCACGGATATAAGCTTGGAGAGCGTATGAGGGGAGATAGGAGAGAAACTGGAGATGGACTAGCAATCAAGCCTAGGGCAGGAGGAAGCCAGGGGTGTGGGATTTAGCTTGCTGGGCAATGGGAAATAGGAAACAGCAGAGGAAGCTGCATGGATGATCACAATCTTAGTGATAAAAAAGTCCATGAGCTACTCACACTTTTTGGAAATGAGAGTGGAAAGGGCAGAAGAGAGGGGTTTAGGGAGATTGTTAGTAGTGGAGAAATTAAGTTTGGGCTCTTTTTGTTCTCCAGCATGATCCTGGAGTATTAGTAGCAGAGGAGAGTGAGAACTGATATTTCTTGATGTGTTCCAGTCAAATCTTGTGACTGATAACTAAATATGCTCTCGTCTGCACCTCTTTGGCCTTGAGGGAGAAAAGTTGGGCCCAATACAATGGAGAACAACTAAATTGTAGAGAGTAAAAGTTTTAGTGGGGGCAGAGGTATCAATGGTGGAAGTGAGCATCTGGTTCAGTAGCCTCACAGCTTCAAAAGTAATATGACAAATGCAAGGCCAAAGGCATCTCAGTTATGAGTTTGAAAGTGCTATTGTAAGTGACTTGGAGATGAGTTTTTCCCTCTGGGGCAAACACAGAAAGAATTGGGGTTGGGAGGGGAAATGGGATGGAAATGGTTGGAGATGACTTTATCTGTGACTGAGAGCACTGCAGAGGACAGTTTATACTGTATCTAATCTAAACTATATCTGACCTAAGCTATATCTGACCAGGGAAAGCTCAGTACTGGCAATGGTTACAAATAATAACAACAGTTTCATTCCTTAGGACTGGTATTCTCGCATCAAGCATAGAATTGATCAAAAATGTGAAAAAACTAATTGCAGCTATTGAAATAGTTATTGGCTTAAAGATGTTCATATGGCTGAAGGATATTTTCCAATGTCACTGTCTATACCAGCTATTTCAATTCTTCTTGATATTAGCACGATTGCAAAACAAAATCCCTTAGCTTATTAGATCTATAGAATCGCTTAAAGATGGAGAATTCTTGGCCATTTCTTATTTTTGCTACTCAAAGCAAGCAATCAAATTGTGCAAACAATGACATGATCAGCCTTCTACAGATCAAACAGAAAGGCTCAGTGACCCTTTTGTAGACTCAAAATGCCATTTTTTATAATTTGCAAGTTTCAAAATAGTCCTGGGCAGAATTGTTATCATGGGACACCTGCTTTGTCAGAAAAATTAATCCAGTGCACCATGCTTATGTTATAAATGCAGTACATAATGTCCTTATATGCATGCTGTGTGCAGAAATATAATGCAGATATTGAAGACTCGGACTTTGCATATTTCTTGGATTTTATCTAATGGCTTTCACCTATCTTGTTTAGATACTTTGGTTCAGAAATCTGGAAGCATTCACTTTTAGGTGCTTGCGCTTATACCCTGTGTCAGAATGGTGAGATCTGCAGCTCTCCAGATATTGGGATTTGGACTTCATTGTAAAAGAGCTGGTGTGATGCTACTTGGGCCCATCTCTAGCTTCACAGAAGGCCTCAGGTAAGGGGGTCCCGGGTATGGTCATGGGTGGAGGGATTGAGGTAACATGAGGTTGGAGTCAGGACTACGGATCGGGATTGGTTTTGGGAAATCAGGTGTTCCACCTGGGGACCACGGATCTCAAAGCCAGGGATTAAAGGAGCCAGTGGAAGGAGGTCAGGAATTTGAATGATTAGGAGTCGGGAATGGTGGCAATCAGGGTGAGAGTTAAAATAGGGGTCGAGAGGAGGAGCTCTGCTCCTCCTGTCTCCACATTCAGGTAAGTTACTTAACTTCTTGGTTACAAGCAACCCCTAATGCTGGATTCCCTGAACGCAGCTCACAATATCACTGGCTGTCTCAGGATGAACCAATCTTGGAAATTACCTTTAACAAGTAATAGGCCAGTTCTATACAAAGAGTCTAACAGTTGTGCTAGGTGTGGGTAAAGGACACATCCTATTTATCCTTACCCAATATAGTGTGCAGTGCATTTCTGCCCTGCCATTTTGGGGTTTAGGTGTCTGCCCAACACTTGAGAAATAGGTGCTCAGCGATCCAATTCCCAGGCTTTTATCTTTGAAATTGACTTTCTTTTAAATGGAAAGAAATGCCAAGAGATTACAAATACCTACTATAGGGTAATATGCATTAATTTCTGTAGATTTAGATATTTGGACCTGGGGTAAAAATTAACAGTAATGTGGGCTATACACAATATTTATGCTTTCCTTATCATTTGCTTTCCAAATAATTCATTCTCATCCCATGTTCTATGCTGCCAAATAAACTTAATTACAATTCCCTCACTATCTTTTGTGTTTCTTTCCACTAGAATGAAAATAAAGCATTTTAACTTCATAAATTCAATACATTGAAAATGTTTGATTTTAAACTTAGAAGATATCCTTCTGTTATCAATGGACCACCAACCATGATGTATTTTCATTTCTCCTGAAATCTATGCTGACCCAAAGCTAGTACTACTATAAAAAATATTATACAGTATAAGATATACGTTTGCATTATTTCTTGTGTCATAAAATCTTAGATGTTGGCCTAACAGCATTTTATCACTGCTACTGTATGTATAACTTATATAGCAATGAGATTTGTACACAGGATATTACAGTATCTACTGTGAATCTAACTTGCCATGGCATAAAGGAACATTCAACATATTTTAGATCACTTTTCCACAGAATAAGTTGGTCCTAAGCAATATGTTACAGTAATTTTTTGAATATTTATTATATTCTTAACTGTGTACCTACATCTAGAACTTGTTATTATGAGAACTTTGGCAGCCCAAAACATTATAAATTACACCCAGAAAGATCGTGTAATGTATAATGAGTTATTGATGCCACACTCTAGGTAATACATAATGTGATCTATCTATGTCCTTATGTAATTTTATAATGTCATATTTAAATTTCATAAGAGAGCTTGTAGTACTGCTGGGTTCTTCTACTGCTCTTGCTACCCCGCTATATCATATTGAAAGGGTAAAGCACTAAATACCAGCACAGAGCCATTTAATTCAAAAGTGTGCTGTAGTTCTATAAATTCTTCATACATTAAACATGTCAAGAAATAGAATTCATTCCATGCTGTCACCTGCTATTGAAAAATGTGGTAATAGGATGTTACAAATCAAATTGAAATGTTCACAGGGCAAGCAGATACTGTGCTTTAAAGACTATAGTTATCGAAACAACTCTGGAAACACAAAAATTGCTGGATGCAAAATGACCAAGATCAATCTAGTTCGTCTTCTATCCTGATAGTCATTTGATACAACAATAATGGAGTTGTTGATTAATCATAGCAATCAGTCTCTATCAATTAGTCTACAACAGTCGCAGCAATGACACAACAAAATCCCAGTAGTGGATAGCTTTAGGAACTATAGTTCCAAAGTCACTTGTTCTTTCCTATCCTATATGTAACTCTATACATTTCCATTAAAAGAGTAGTTGATGAAGTATTTGATAATACAAGGGGTTGACACACTATACTTCAGCACCGGTATTTGGTTGCAAATCATGTGTAGAGCGAAGGGATAAAGAATTTCTTTCCCTGCCAGTTATTAGGTTTCTAAGCAAAATATGTTTAGTGAGTCTCAATCCTACTCAGTGTTAATTCACAACATAATAAACTTTAAAACAAAGTAGCAATTGCTGTATGTTGTGTCTAACCTGAAAGCATCTAACACTGACTTCAAATACCAAAAACAGTGTCTCTTATAAAAAACGACTTGCATTTATATAGCACCTTTCTCAACTTTAGGATATCCAAGCCACTTACAGCAATTTAAGTACTTTTGACATGTAGTTTCTGATGTAATGTACGAAACAAGGAAGGCAATTTGCACATCACGCTGTCACAAACAGCAATGCGATAATGACCAGATAACCTGCTTCTGTGATGTTGATTAAGGGATAAATAATGGTCAGAACACCATGGATGACTCCACTGCTGTTCTTCAAAATAGTGCCATGGGATCTTTTACATCCTCCTGAAAGAGCAGATGGTGTCTCAGTTTAACATCTCCGCACTTCCAACAGTGCAGCACCTCCCTCCATGGAATAGGACTTGATCCACAACCTTCTAACTCAGAAGCAAGAGTGCGACCAACTGAGCCATGGGTGGCACTGAGTGCAAGCACTGTCAATCATTTTCTTGGTTAGTAGAAGAGATAATTGAATATTTTAAAGTTATAGTTTTGCTGATTATAATGGCTGGTGAAATAGTAATTGCCCCTTTATCAATTTTTTCTCAATTAACAAAACTCATCAGTACTAATTTAAAACATTGGAAATCAGATGGCCTCTATGAGAAAATACCCTGCCACCAACGTTAAAAATAATGCATTAAAAAGCAGGACTCAGATTATATAAACATTTTAAAGATCTCAAAGCACAGGAATTTGTTGTGGCTGATAAGCTATTGAATCAGAAATGTCAGTTTTGATTAAAGAAACAGAAAGACATGTTGGTGATTTAGGATATTTTTACACTGATGTGTTAACAGATAGTTACAGGACAAGTACAGTCCTCTGCACATCTGCAAGCAATGGGCAGAATTTTGCAGTGGCAATGGGGGTCCCGGCGACAGGAAGGGTGGGGGGGGGGGGTGGCGTGACCCCTCCTCGGCCCTCGGTCGAACCCTCAGCCGAATTCAGCAGTGGGCAGGCAATGAATTGCCTGTCATCGGGGAAGCTGTCCCTTTAAGGGGCAAAATACCGCCTCCATGACCTGTTGACCAATCAGAGGGCCAGCAGCTCAGCAGTACCAGCAGTGCCACCAGGAGCAGTACAGCAGGAGGCCCAAAGTAGCACCAATGGAGGAGACCCCAGGACCGAGGTAAGTGGTAGGGTGGGGGAGGGGTGGCTGGTGAGGACAGGGGTGGGGGGGCAGTTCTTGCGACAGAGGTGGGCATCATTATGGGCCATGGATTGCCCCCAGAGGAGGGATCTCCCCCCCACACCACTGAGCTTGCTAGAAAACCGCCAGGTTTCACCTGGCCGTGTTTCCAAGCAGCGATGGCCCTCTCTGACAATGAATAAATGCTCTTAATGGACTACTTAAGTGGTTTACTTGACCTCCCAGCAGACTCACCTGCCATGGTGAGCAAAATGGCATGGGGGCAGGACAACGTCAGGCATGCCATCCAAGCTATTTTGTGTGCCCCTGTCATTTTTAGGGCCTCATGTCACACTTGAAAGCATCCTTGAAGCGGAGCTTTGGGCCCCACTGGTCATCTGGCCCTGGCTACCTCATCTTACAGAAGGTTCTTGGGTATGCAACTGTCTTTGAACCTGCAGATGTGTCCGATCCACGGAAGCCGCCACTGTTTGATTAGTGCCAACACACTTGGAAGCTCGACCTTTAAGAGGACAGCCACATTTGTGATTTTGTCCTGCCAGGATATACCCATAATGCACCGCGTACAGCAAGGGTGGAAACAATTGAAATTCTTTTCCTAGTAGCTGTATGTCACCCAAGTTTCACAACCATATAGCAAGGTACTGAGAACACAGGCCTTGTAAACCATCAGCTTGGTCTTAAGTGTCAGCATGGTTTTATCCCATGCAAATTTTGCAAGACAGACAAAGATGGTAGCTGCTTTCTCTAAGTGTGTATCAAGCTCTGCATCAAGGGACAGATTGTCTGTCACTGTGGACCCAAGGTAGCAGAATTTTCTAACCTCTTCCAGTGGGGTGTTAAGTGTGATCAGGGGCAGAGATGCAACACCTTGTCTCATGACCATTTTTTTTTTTACACTTATCATCAAGGAGAACAAGTTATTGGCATGGGAGAAACAGTCCATGAGTCTTTGTAGCTGAGATTTCGTGTGAGTGACTAGCGCAGCATCATCAGCGTAGAGGAGTTGATCAGGACGTGATGTGTTTTTGTCTTCGCTTTCAGTCTTGACAGATTGTAGAGCTTGCCATCTGACATAGCATGCAATTTGACTCCTTCCATATCTGCAGGGAAGGCGACGGTCTGAAGCATGGAGAAGAAGATACCAAACAGAGTGGGGGTTAGGACACAACTCTGTTTCACTCCAATCTTCACTCCGAAACTGCCGGAAATGGAGCCATCAAACTGTACAGTGCAGTGCATATTGTCACGGAAGGAGTGGATGAAACTGAGGAGCTTCAGTGGACAGCTAATGTTTCCCAAAATCTTGTATCACCCTGATCTGCTGATGGTGTCGAATGCCTTAGTGTATACTCTGTTCCTTACACTTCTCTTGTAGCTGACGTATGGAGAAGATCATATTCACAGTAGATCACACGGAAACTGTACTGTGCTTCCGGGTGCACTCGATCTGCAAGTAAATGGAGTCTTTTAAGTATGACCCAATAAAGGCCTTCCCCGTGACGCTAAGGAGTGAGATGCTCTATGGTTGTTGCAGTCTCCTCTGTCGCCTTTGTTTTTGGATAGTGTGATGATTTTGGCATCACGCATCTCCTGTGGAGTAGTCTACTTTCCAACAGAGAAGGAGAAGGTCATGAAGGTGCGGCAATAGCTGGGTCTTTCCGTGCTTGAGTAGTTTGGCTGTGTAATCAAATATTGTACCAGCGGTACAAACTGAAAATAAATTGTTGTGTCTCACAGATATGAACTTGATCCCCTGCTATCTGTGATGGCCCTGTACTGTACTATATTGAACTGGCTGAGCAATTGTATACTACTATACTGCCTCTCTGGCTGCCCTCTCTGTTGAGAAGTGTAAATAAAGTTTCAACATGGCTGCTTTCAGTTAAGACCGCATGTATTTTTACACTGTGAATACACGACAGATACATGATGACAAAAGGATGACAGTGATTTCTTTTTCACATTCATTCGAGAGATTACAGTCTGAAGAATATTGTGACACTCTTTATGGAACTCCCAAAGATGATTTTGAGGAGGTTTGGGCAATTTGAAAGATTGCTCCGGGTATGTCTACCCCATCCCACTACTGTGGGGAGACGGCAAGTCAAAGCTAATCAACCCAATGCATTTGGGACAATAGAAAGGATAATAGTTGGTAAATGTCCACCAGGATTCCTTTGCGTGCATCCTGCCAGATGGTTAAGAGCGATGTTAGGAGTAACTGGAAAGCAGGCATTTTACTCTCGGAGGTGCTTAGCTAAAGGCACAGTTAAGCCCGTCTACTTTGCTTATCTCACTTTATTTCAAATGCTCTTGTGGTATACTTATGCTAACAAGTCAGAGCAATAGGTTCCCAGCTGTGTTGGATTGCTTTAAAACAATCTTGTTGGCTATTGTCATGCAGACCACCACCACCCACCCCACCACCCACCACCCCCCCCCACCACCGCACCCCCCCCGCAACCTGCTAAGAATGAGACACACTAATTTTGTCACGAACATTGATTTGAAAACTGTTGCTGAAGTGAAGAAAGGAATTTTAAAAAAGAAGAACTCACCAGGCCCTTGGCTGGAAGGACATTTGCATGTTAACAGACAGCACTTGTGGAGACAAAGGGGTTACTTTCCTTATCCAAATTAGCCCCCAATGGACTTTGAGCACCAGACATTGAAGGTGAGGGAGCTCAAATTTCAGGATGACTGCTGGGATGGCTGAATCCACAAACAGACATGGTCAGACCAGCTGGTCACGAGACTAGCTGCTTGGCAACCTGCTTTTTTCTGAATTGTACAAAGAGTTTTGAACAGAGAGACTGCGGTATGCTCCTGGACTGAAGAAGACCTCTTGGGTCTGGCTCTCCCTCTCTTTCTCATGAAACTCTAAATCCACTGAAGACACATGAATTCCAAGAGAGAAAGCTCTCCTACAGCAAACATGGTTTAAGAAAAATACTGGGCCCCAATGAAGAGCAAGATCTACCTACATTCAAGGACTCTATAGTGAGCTCAAAGAACCATAACAAAAACCCTCTTCAGAGATTGCCTCAAACTTTTCCACTTTATTTTTCTTCTGATCTTTTCTGTCTCTATCTGCATGCTAGCGTGGGCGCATTGTGTATCAGTAGACGTTAACCGAATTAGAGTTTAAGTTTAATAAATTTCAAACTTTCTTCTTTAATCCTAAGAAAGCCTGGCTTGTGTTGGTTTCTTTGCCTTATAATTGCAAAGCAGTGAACAAGGATTCACCAAGGGATGCTAAAAACACGGTATATTTAAATTTAAACCCTGTTATGGTAAGACCAGGTGAAGGCTGAGAGGGAACCCTAGACCCCTTTCTCACCTGGTCGTAACAATATGCTCAGCAGAATAGTTCCACTTACCCCTAATAGATAGATTTTGACCCTTTACACATAGCCTCCCAGGGCATCTAGGAAGGGATCAAGTAGGGACTATATGCTTTCCTGAGATAAATATTTAATTTAGGTAATGACATAACTGAATTAATTAACCTTTTCACCATTCCTCTCTAATATTGGCAGTCTTTTTGCCAAATGTACTGTGGTCTACCATTAACTCCATCGTGGGCAAAAAGGTTGGTCGTATTCTGCACTTTGGGTCTTGGCCCTTCACTTTGGTTTATAAGTGAAATTGCCTTGAACTTCGCTATTGTTTAAAGCCTACACTTAATAACCATCTCATCTACAAATGGCATGGTTGGTGTTGGCTTTGTTCTCATGCCTTTTTCATCACAGAATTAATAACACCAGTGAACATTAGTTTATTTATTGGTGCTTATGAATGTAAGGAATATATGGTTAGAGAATTGACCAATTTTTCATTTTAAAATTAGTGCCAGTATCAAGTATAATGAGATCAGCAGCAAAGATGTGGCTGCAATTATGTTGTTCAATCTGTATAACAGTCACAATCTCTGTTCATGCCGACTAATATCCCATCGTAAGCTGGATTTGAGCCAGTACTTGAGAGGAGAAGAATTATATCTTCCAGTCACTGCACCTTGCAGCGATAAGTATTTCATCTTACAGAATGTAATTTGGCTTCTCTAGGACAATATCGCCCCGATTTTAATTTAGGATGAGAGGCCAGAGTGGAGCTAGTGGTTTTGCCCTGACTTGCCAATGTGAGGCACAGACCATTTTAACTCCCAGGCCCCCTGACCATACTCCAGGTCTGACCCAAATGAGAATGACTTGGAGGCCTGTGGACGGGAGTGAGGCGAGCACAGCAGGAGACTGATGTTGGGACCCTCAAGAATACTCCCCTGTAGTCAAGTAAGTGCTTCGGGGTGGGGAGCATGATGGGCAGGACATGATCAGTCAGGGGGCAAGCCTAGATTGGGAGAGACCAAAGTTTTCTTGTTGGGCCCAGAGAAACACTCCTGTTTCTCCTGGCCCACAAAAAAAACTGTAAAAATTTAAATGAACATAACTTTGCAGCCTTCTTCTGGGCCTGCTCCTATATGGTGCCAAGTTTCCATGGCAAGGCCGGCATTGAGATGACTGCACTTTGCAATTCCATTGGGAACAGCATGATGTCATCAGACCTGACTTTTGCATTTCAATGAGGCCCTCACCTATTTTGGGGTGAGTTCTGCCAATGCTGCCCCAAAGGCACCTGTTAAAATGGCATGTGGCGTGCCTGTGATATGAACATGATGAGTGCCACATTGTTGATACTTTAACTGCTGCAGGAGAACTAAAGGAGTCATCAGTCATCAAGTCATCAGAGCATCAGAAAGTCAGTATGGGATCTCCAGCCACAGAGAGAACATTGAAAGCCAACTAGAATTCCAGCACAAGGCTGAGAGAGAGAGAGAGAGAGCGAGAGATTAATTCCAGCGAAGACAGTTGAATCCTGCTGAGACGAGTTGGCAACCAACTGCAGCAGAGAAATAACAGAGTGCCTTTTGAACAACTCCTCCACCTGTGAAAATTGAACTAAGAAATACCTGAAGTGCTGACTGTCAGGGGTCTTCAGCAACTTAGCAAGGGCAAGGCAACCAGCAAACAGGCTTGCAACTTTCAAACTTACCTTCCAAAAGGATCCCACAGGCTTTCCTGAAAATAGCAGACTTTTACACTTTGAGCTCTTAACACCTCTTACCCTTTACTTTCCATCTATCTTTTCTTGAGTCTGCACGAGAGAGTGAATGAGTGTGTGGGGTGTGTTGTGAACATTTCTGATGATTATTCTTCAATAAATATTTAATATTCTGTTTTAAACACACGAGAAAACCTGTCAGTGTCTGGTTATTTGGCCAAGAAACACAGAGGCTGAAACACTAATTTTAACAAAAAAACTATCTGTGTTGGGAGGTGATCAGTGGAAACCAGCAACATCATTTCCCACCTGTCCATACATAATCAAGGCAAAGGGGAGGTGGTGATGTAGTGGTAATGTCACTAGACTAGTAATTTAGAGGTCCAGGCTAGTGCTCTGGGGGCATGGGTTTGAATCACACCATGGTAAAATATGAATTTAATAAATCTGGAATTAAAAAAAGTTAGTCTAATGGTGACCATAAAACCATGTTGATTGTTATAAAAACCCATCTGGTTCACTAATGTCCTTTAGGGAAGGAAATCTGTTGTCCTTACCTGGTCTGGCCTACATGTGACTCCAGACCCACAGCAATGTGGTTAACTCTTAAAATGCCCTCTGAAATGGCCTAGCAAGCCACTCAGTTCAAGGGCAATTAGGGATGGGCAATAAATGCTTACCTCACCAGTGATGCCCACATCCCACAAACAAATAAAAAAAAACTTAAAGTTCAGTATTGGTCAGATATTCATGGTATGTGTTTGGAATTGTTGTAAAAAGATTAGGTGCATTCACATATCTAATGAGGATTGGAGAGAAACTCCATCAGTGTCATGCAGATCATTTACTTGGAAGAGGAAATCTGACAAAGGGACGGCATGAAAAACCTCCTATAGTCCAAATTCCTACAGTCCCAAGTGAAAGTTAGAAAAAAAGTCACAAAGAAACTGAAAGTTTGTCAGTATCACAGAATCTGCCAGTAGAGCAAAGTGAGTCAAAGTCTTTGAATAACACTAATCAATCAATTTATCAGTCCCAACCAATTAACTGGAGTTGGTAGTCAAAGTCAAATTTCAGGGTCGACACAGACTGAGATATTGGGAGAGCAGCGTCAAGCTAATGGAAATGGAAGAAGAGACCCAGACAGAAAGAGAAAGAAGCCAGATAGGTTAATTTGAAGTATGTAGGGAAAAAGAAGAAATAAGAAATCAGAGCATTGTTACTGTATTCTGGGAAATTACATACAAGTATCATTTTGCATTCTAATGTATAAGAATTTTTTTTAAGTGGGTGGAATTGTACTCTATTGAACTGGCTGTTTATATTGTGATAGATAAGCATTTGAATACTGCTATACTTCCTCTCTGCTGCCCTCTCTGTTGGGAGGTGTAAATAAAGTTTCAAAATGACTGCTCCCAATCAAGAAATCATATCGATTTCAAAGTGATTATTGACAATGCACCCGGCAGCTTACGTCACCCGACTGCGCCAACCTGCGCACATGCACAGATTGGCTCCTACCCTCTGCGCATGCGCTGCGTTCCGCAGTGCCAGGACTGGTTGGCGCATGCGCAGATGATGGCATCGCGTAACGTGGCCTGATGGGGTTGGCGCATGCGCAGATGACGTCATCACGCAACGCAGGCAGATGCTGGGGGGATCTGGGCCAGAGTGAGCAGGGGTGGGGGGAGAGGGGATCTGGGGAGCGGGGAGAGAGCAGGAGTGGGTGGAGAGGGGGTCTGGGGAGCGGGTAGAGAGTGGATGCGGGGAGAGTGCGGCCGAAGACCTTGCTGGTGGCGGGTGAGCTCTCCTCCTTCCCCCTGTAGCCCGCCTGCTCACTCACCCCCCCACCCCCACCCGCTCGCTCGCAGGCCCTGGTCTGCTCGCTCACAGCCCCCGGCCCGCTCCCTCCCTCCCCTCCCCAGCCAGCTCCTTCCCTCCCCTCTCCGGCCCGCTCGCTCCCTCCCCTCTTGCCATTGTATGATTATTTGAGCAGCGCCATCTTCAATCCTGGCAGTTGCCTGACGTCGCAGACTGTGAGTTTTAGTGGCACAGGCTGCATTTGCGCATGTGCCATTGCAGCGCCACCTAGTGGTGGTGTTGTCAGTAAACGCAGCCTAGAATAAAATAATGAACTGAATATCCAACTAATTACAAATTGTACCTTTATCACCAAAGTAACTACAATTCATATGTCATTACCAACAACAGACATTATGAAACAATAAACAAAATCTGTAAATAATCTTCATTTCTACAGCTTTGTAATTGGTGAAGAAATGTGATGCATAATATTGAGATGATGCAATATGCAAAATAATTTGCTTGTAGAAGCATAAACTCCTACAGCACAGAAGGAGGCCGTTCTGCTGATCGTGCCTTTGCCAGCTCTTTGAAAGAGCTATGCAAGTAGTCCTACTTCCTCTACTCTTTACATTTTACCTTTTCAAGTACATATCCAATTCTCTTTTGAAAGCTGCTTTTGAATCTACTTCCACCACCCCCTGAGGCAATGCATTCCAAATCATAACATAAATTGCTCCTCATCTCCCCTCTGGTTCTTTTACCAAATAACTTAAATATGTATCCTATAGTTACTGTCCCTCCTGCTAGTGGAAATTATTCTCCTTACTTATTCTATCAAAACCCATGTGATTTTATTAAAGACATCATTCACTCTCTAGGCTTGTGAGTCAGATGGTCAGGAAGAACATTTTATTTATTTCATCAGTGCAATTTTTTTATTATATGATCAGATGACAAGGCAGAATTCAGTTGGTGTCAGTGTGCATGATATGAAAGGGGTATTGGCAGGGCTAACTACTCCCACTGTTCGAGGCAGGAAGATGTATTAGTGCACTATGACACCACCAGCTCACAGTTTTACTGGTACGGAGACAGTGTAACAATCAGAAGGCTGTAAACTGATGTACAATAAAGTACTATCTTTCACATATCAACATTTGGCAATTTCTTATCCATTATAAATAAGAGACTGTGCAAACAAGACCAATGAATAAGATAATAACATTTACATTTATAGCAACACCTGACACTAAGGAATGAAATAATACATGGATAGCCATTTGTTGTGATAAATGATATAAAATCTTGTAAGATAAATAGTGAGAAGATTTGCTCCATGCACCATGTGCAAGTTAATTGTGGACCAGTTTATGAAGAATGGCCCTGAAATTCCACAGGTATTCTCACAATCTACCACCATAAGTTCAATATAAGACCGACAAAACATCCAAGGAAATGGTGTAACTGACTGCAATTTCAACAGGAGAACAAGAGGAAACCACCCTGCCCCCTAAAACAATATTACCAACCACACTCCCCATCCCCCCCACCCCCCTCCGCCTCCCCGCCTCCCCCACCACTACCTCAAGATTTCATGGTCAGTGGAGCTCATTTTCAACTTTGACACATAACTGGTGACTGACCGAGTGGAGAGCCCACCTTCTGTACTTGTCTGATCTTCATGAAAGTGAAATCAGCAGGATTTTAATTGGGCTGGTCGTACAAGGCACAGGCATTCCACGCTATCAGGTTACTGCCAGTCGGAAAAGTTGAAACTGACAGCCTCCCACCTCCCACACCCATCACCGCCACCACTCGAATACTGCAAAATGCAATTGAATTTTGCAGTGTTGCTACCTGCACTGAAAGTTGTCTTGCACTGTGTTGCCCTTCAGCTATATTGTTTAATAACCAAGCATCAAATATAACTGAGAACAGCAGTCTAACAGCTTTGTTAAAGTGACTGTTTGCAACCCCGCTAAAAAAAAAAATATTTTTAAGCCTGGAGGAATCATGTAATTCACACATTTCTCACACCTTCACCTGTCTAATGAAGTATCCAATATCTGCAGTTAACCTTTCCTATACACAGTGTCATGCAGAACCCCCCCACCTGCCAAGAATGAGGCATAATAATTTGGCATATGAACATTGAGGTCTGTCTATCTGAGACTTTCTTTGGGAAGTTAGAAGACCCAGGAGTGTGTTAAATAAATTTTCCCTAGCTGAGGCTCAGTGAGCTGACCCAGTATTGAGAGAGTTAGAACAGGCTGTCCAGTCTGAAATTGAAGCAGAGGGAGTCCCTGATTGCTACTACTTAAAGAATGAGGTACTGAGGAGGAAATGGAGTTCTCCTCACAGACCTGAGTGCAAGGAGTGGCAGTGATGCTGCAGAGGTACCGGAAAGAAATATTAAGAAGGGCCCATGAGACTACAGTGGCTGTACATGCCAGTATATGAAAGACCAAATCCCACTTAAGACAGCAGTTTGACTGGCGAAAACTCTACAAAGATGTGGTGCAGCACTGCAGGAGTTGCCACAGCTGCCAGATTGAGGGGAAACCCCAACCTACAGTGACACCTGCACCCCTAAGTCCTGTACCGGTGTTAGGAGGACCTTCCAGCAGAGGGCTGGTGAACTATGAGGGACCCCCACCGAGAACAAAAGGGGACAGGCAAGGACACAGCTGGCAAAAGGTTAGAAAGGGAAGGGGGAAAAGCGACAAAGAGGGCAGGTCAAAGGAAGTCCAGGAAGAATCCCAGATGAAAACCCCTACTGTCTGGTAAGCCAAACCCAAAAAATTTGAAAGGTTAGACCCCACATCCTCCTATGCAAATGCAGACACTAGAAACACCCCACCAGAGTTGCTTACAGCACTTACAGGAACCTGCAGAGACAAAGAAAGACCTCTAGGTGGCAGAGAAACTGTGAGGGTGATGCCTCACCCAGTCGAAGTACCACAGTGGAGTGCAGTAGAGTCTGCACAAATACCTGCAGGCAGGAGTGTCCCAGAGGACAAAGGGGAGATTATCAAAGAATCCTTCCCCACAGTCAGAAAAAGAGGAACCACCCATCCCCTGAAGTCAAAAGCCTTTGCATGACTCAGCAAAGCACTGAAAGAGAGTTCGGGATAGACCCGCCCACTACTGACTCTCCTGAGGAAAAGAATTCCAACTTAGGGCTAATAAAATCCCCCCCCCCACCCCTACCTTTTTGCAGGCCTCAGCAGGAACAAAGAGCCTAGGCAGTCATGGAAATTGGCAAAGTGAACAAAACCTCCCCAAAAAAACACAGGTTTATTGGGATGCCAAAAAGGGAAGTTTAAAGCAACACTGCTACCAAGAAAAGACAGGCTCTAATAAGTCTTAGAATTTATGAATGAATGTGAATGACTGAGAGAGAGAGATGCACAAAGAGACGTGGTCAGACCAGCTAGTCACATGACTAACCTGCTTGGCAACCTGGGTTTTTCTGAATTGTACAAAGAGTTTGAACTGAAAAAAGACTCTGCTCCTGGAGTGAGAAGACGTCTCCTGTCTGCTCCCATCTCTTTCTCACAAGCCTATTGACCCACTGAGGACACATGAACTTCAAGAGAGAAAAGTTTCCTACATTGAATAAGGTTTAAGAAGAATACTAGGCCCCAACAAAAAGCAAGACCTACCTACAATCAAGGACTTTACAGCGAGCTCGAAGAACAGTAACTAAAACCATCTTCAGATATTGCCTCAAACATTTCCACTTTATTTCTTCTGCTCTTTTCTGTCTCTATCTGCATATTTGTATCACATATGCATGCTAGCGTGGGTGCGTCGCATATCCGTAGGCACTAACCAAATTAGATTTAAGTTTAATAAAGTTCAGCCTTTTTTCTTTAAACCTGAGAAAACCTGTTTGTGCTGGTTTCTTTACACTATAATTGGAAGTTAGTGAACAAGGATTCACTAAGGGGGGGGTAAAAAAAACGGTGTGTTTAAAATAAAATCCTGTTACGGTAAGACCAGGTGAAGGCTGAGAGGGAACCCTAGACCCCTTTCTCATCTGGTCGTAACACCAGCCTGACTTCATTGCTCGAGGTAACATTTTCTGATAATATGGAAAACAACACGTTTAACACTGCCATTATATTCATGTATCTAACAATAAGTGAAGACAGGATAAACAAGACAGAGCGATTAATTATTTCTGTGCTTAAAAATAATTGAAAAAAAACTTTACTATTAAATTGCAAGTAGAATTTACTATTCCTCCGAAAGGTAAGATCAAGCAATTTTCATTGGTATTTTTATAGGAATGCTACATGTTCCATTTCAATGCTTTTTTTTGCAATAAATTTGATTTGGATTTAAACTTCTTACCTTTCAACGAAGTTTGGATAAATTGCAAACCATTTTAAATAGTCACAGTACATTCTATCAATTCTGGTTACTGACATTCTTTCAATTCAGCTGCAAGTGATTGCAAGGGATCCTGGGAAACCAAAGATATGGTAATGTATAACACAGTGTCACTGTATCAATGGGCAACTGTCCAATTCACTGGTCTGTGTTTATGATGATGCAGGTTCCAAATATATTTGATTTCATGGTGTCGATGGGGGTTCCAAATATATTTGATTTCATGGCGCTAATAATTGTATTTTTCAGTGCACAGTTAGCAGAGTGAAACCTTTTAACAATGGAATTAACAGAAATTTGTTCAAGTAAAACAATGTTAGCTGATAAAGTAACATCATTATGCCACTATTTGTATTAATTTTCTAAACATTTTTCTGAAAATTGATGTTTTCCGAACAGCTGATGTTCAGCATTGGGATGGGTTGGGTCACAAAGTAAGTGTGTCTGATCAACTGGATTCATGGTTAGTTTCTAAAATATAGATTTTCTTTCTCTATAAAAGCAAATAATGTTTTACATCAATATTCACGGAGCTAGACAAAGTGATGTAGGGAAATGGCCTAAGAATTATTTTTATGTCCTCAAAATGAAGTCCATAATCTGACTGAATTTGAGAACATGAAAGGACTAGTTCTAATTCAACCATGAAGACTTAGACAAACAAAACATTTCTTACCAGTGAGACAAGACAAGACTTCAAGAGCACAGCCTAAGAGGTGTTTTGTTTCGGGGACATAAATGCCAAGATACTGCTATTTCATCAATATGGAGTTAATCAAGGGTACCATAAGGGCTGCAAGAAGTGATTGATTAAAGATCAGCTAAACTCTTCGAACACATTTTTCATTCTCATTGGTCAATAGAATCAGGTTGTTTCTTTGGAAAGTAAGGACACATACAAAAATAATGTGCTGGATTTTAACTTTCCAACCTACTCGCAGTAAGGAACCTTGATGTTTCAACATCGCATTTTAATACAGCCACTGAATTTGCATTTGATGTAGGGGCTTCCTGACGAGTGGGTGTGATGATGGCACGTATCAGTCTATTTCAGCTCAACTATTTGAAAGGAACCTGCTAGGATGAGACTTGAAGCATTGGAAAGGTGTTTAAACAGAACCAGAAGCTAGAACAATGGATGCACAACACTGCAAAGCAGCACCATTCTTCACTGATGCCTCACTAGAGTTTTGTTATATTCATTCATGGAATGTGGGTGTCACTGTCTAGGCCAGCATTTATTGCCCTTCCCTAATTGCCCTTGAGAAGATGATGTAAGGTACTGCAGGGAGACTCTTTTCCCTGCCGAAGGTAGGAAGAAATGTGCCGGAGAGAATAAGAAGGCGTAGTTGGAAGTTGCTGAGGAGGTTAGCAGCTGGAGTGTGGTGCTATGCTCCTGGATACAGAGTTCTTTAAGAATATAACAAGCAGAGTTGATAAAGGGGAACTAGTAGATGTAGTGTATTTGGATTTCCAGAAGGCATTCGATAAGATGCCACATAAAAGATTATTGCACAAGCGAGAAGCTCCTGGTATTAGGGGTAATGAATTAGCATTGATTGAGAATTGGTTAACTCACAGAAGACAGACAGTCGGGATTAAAGGGTCTTTTTCAGGTTGGAAAGACGTAACTAGTGGAGTGCCACAAGGAATAGTCCTAGGGCCTCAATTATTTACTATCTATACTAATGACTTGAAGAAGGGGGCAGAGTGTAATATATCCAAATTTGCTGATGATACAAAAATAGGTGGGAGGGCATGTTTGTGATGAGGACATAAGGAATCTGCAAGGGGATATAGATAGGTTGAGTGAGTTAGCTAAAACTTGGCAGATGGAGTTTAATGTAGGAAAGTGTGAGGTTATGCACTTTGGTAGGAAGAATCAAAAGGCAGACTATTATTGGGGCGGCACAGTGGCGCAGTGGTTAGCACCGCAGCCTCACAGCTCCAGGGACCCGGGTTCGATTCCAGGTACTGCCTGTGTGGAGTTTGCAAGTTCTCCCTGTGTCTGCGTGGGTTTTCTCCGGGTGCTCCGGTTTCCTCCCACAAGCCAAAAGACTTGCAGGTTGATAGGTAAATTGGCCATTATAAATTGTCACTAGTGTAGGTAGGTGGTAGGGAAATATAGGGACAGGTGGGGATGTTTGGTAGGAATATGGGATTAGTGTAGGATTAGTATAAATGGGTGGTTGATGTTTGGCACAGACTCGGTGGGCCGAAGGGCCTGTTTCAGTGCTGTATCTCTAATCTAATCTAAATGGAGAGAGACTTCATAAAAGTGTTCTTGTGCATGAAACACAAGAATTTAGCATGCAGGTGCAGCAAGTAGTTAAGAAGGCAAATGGAATTTTGGCCTTTATTGCGAGGGGGTTAGAGTTTAAAAGTAGGAAAGTCTTGTTACAACTGTACAGGGCATTGGTGAGGCCGCACCTGGAGTACTGTGTACTGTTTTGGTCCCTGTATTTAAGAAAGGATATACTGGCATTGGAGGCAGTTTAAAAGAGATTCACTGGGCTGATTCCTGGGATGAAGGAATTGATTTATCAAGAACGGCTAAACAGGTTAGGCCTTTATTCATTAGAGTTTAGAAGAATGAGTGGTGATCTTATTGAAATGCACAAGATTCTGAGGGGGCTTGACAGGGTAGATGTTGAGTAGATGTTTCCACTAGTGGGGGAATCTTGAACTAGGGGACAACAGAATAAGGGGACACTCATTTAAAACTGAGATGCAAAGGAATTTCTTCTCTCAGAGGGTAGTGAATGTCTGGAATTCGCTACCCAAGAGAGTTGCGGAGGCTAGATCACTGAAAGTATTTAAAGAGCAGGTAGATAGATTTTGAAATATTGGGGAGTTGAGGGCTATGAGGAGCTGGCACAGAAGAAGAGTTGAGGTCTGGGGCAGATCAGCCATGATCTTATTGAATGGCGGGGCAGGCGAGTGGAAACATCTTCTCAGCATGTACCCTGTCAAGCCCCCTCAGAATCTTGTACGTTTCAATAAGATCACCCCTCATTTTTCTAAACTCGAATGATTAAGGCCTAACTCTAATGAATAAGGGCCTAACTCTAATGAATAAAGGCTTGAGGGGCCGAATGGCCTATTCCTGCTCCTATTCCTTATGTTCTTATGTCTCGAAGGAGCCACCCTCGAACTCTGCTTCGAGGTGTGAAGATCTCAGATAGGCTTGACTGGCACAGGATGGAAACATTTTGACAGTTCCTACGGAATCTTGCACAAACATGCGTAATGATCTTTTGGACATTGATGGAGTGGAATCTCTTTTGGTTGATGAAGACTCCAGGGTGATCTGGGGGCGCCTTGCTTTCCACATGTGTACAGATGATGGCTACCTGGGCCTGTGGGAAACCACAAAGAACACCCACTCATTCTTTTTTTTAAATTCATTCATGGGAAGTGGGCGTCACTGGCTCGGCCAGCATTTGTTGCCCATCCCTAATTGCCCTTGAGAAGGTGGTGGTGAGCTGCCTTCTTGAACCGCTGCAGTCCATGTGAGGTAAGTCCAACCACAGTGCTGTTAGGAAGGGAGTTCCAGGATTTTGACCCAGCGACAGTGAAGGAACGGCGATATAGTTCCAAGTCAGGATGGTGTGTAACTTGAAGGGGAACTTGCAGGTAGTGATGTTCCCATGCATCTGCTGCTCTTGTCCTTCGAGGTGGTAGAGGTTGTGGGTTTGGAAGGTGCTGTCTAAGGAGCCTTGGTGCGTTGCTGCAGTGCATCTTGTAGATGGTACACACTGCTGCCACTGTGCGTCGGTGGTGGAAGGAATGAATGTTTGTGGATGGTGTGCCAATCAAGCAGGCTGCTTTGTCCTGGATGGTGTCGAGCTTCTTGAGTGTTGTTGGAGCTGCACCCATCCAGGCAAGTGGAGAGTATTCCATCACATTCCTGACTTGTGCCTTGCAGATGGTGGACAGGCTTTGGGGAGTCAGGAGGTGAGTTACTCGCCGCAGGATTCCTAGCCTCTGACCTGCTCTTGTAGCCATGGTATTTATATGGCTAATCCAGTTCAGTTTCTGGTTAATGGTAGCCCCTAGGATGGTGATAGTGGGGGATTCAGCGATGGTAACGCCATTGAATGTCAAGGGGAGATGGTTAGATTCTCTCTTGTTGGAGATGGTCATTGCCTGGCACTTGTGTGGCACAATGTTACTTGACACTTATCAGCCCAAGCCTGGATATTGTCAAGGTCTTGCTGCATTTCTACACGGACTGCTTCAGTATTTGAGGAGTCGCGAATGGTGCTGAACATTGTGCAATCATCAGCAAACATCTCCACTTCTGACCTTATGATTGAAGGAAGGTCATTGATGAAGCAGCTGAAGGTGGTTGGGCCCAGGACACTACCCTGAGGAACTCCTGCAGTGATGTCCTGGAGCTCAGATGATTGTTCTCCAACAACCACAGCCATCTTCCTTTGCGTTAGGTACGACTCTAACCAGCGGAGGGTTTACCCCCTGATTCCCATTGACCTCAGTTTTGCTAGGGCTCCTTGATGCCATACTAGGTCAAATGCTGCCTTGATGTCAAGGGCAGTCACTCTCACCTCACCTCTTGAGTTCAGCTCTTTACTCCATGTTTGAACCAAGGCCGTAATGAGGTCAGATGCTGAGTGGCCCTGTCGGAACCCAAACTGGATATCACTGAGCAGGTTATTGTTCAGCAAGTGCTACTTGATGGCACTATTGATGACACCTTCCATCACTTTGCTGATGATTGAGAGTAGATTGATAGGGCGGTAATTGGCCGGGTTGGACTTGTCCTACTTTTTGTGTACAGGACATACCTGGGCAATTTTCCACATTGCCGGGTAGATGCCAGTGTTGTAGCTATACTGGAATAGCTTGGCTAGGGGCGCGGCAAGTTCTGGAGTACAGGTCTTCAGTACTATTGCCGGAATTATGTCAGGACCCATAGCCTTTGTAGTATCCAGTGACTTCAGTCGTTTCTTGATATCACGCGGAGTGAATCGAATTGGCTGAAGTCTGGCATCTGTAATGCTGGGGACTTCAGGAGGGGGCCAAGATGGATAATCAACTCGGCACTTCTGGCTGAAGATTGTTGCAAATGCTTCAGCCTTATCTTTTGCACTGACGTGCTGGGCTCCCCCATCATTGAGGATGGGTATATTTATGGAGCCACCTCCTCCAGTTAGTTGTTTAATTGTCCACCACCATTCATGGTTGGATGTGGCAGGACTGCAGAGCTTTGATCTGATCCATTGGTTATGGGATCGCTGACCTCTGTCTATCGCATGCTGCTTATGTAGTTTGGCATGAAAGTAGTCCTGGGTTGTAGCTTCACCAAGTTGACACCTCATTTTGAGATATGCCTGGTGCTGCTCCTGGCATGCCCTCCTGCACTCTTCATTGAACCAGGGTTGGTCTCCTAGCTTGATGGTAATGGTAGAGTGGGGGATATGCCGGGCCATGAGGTTACAGATTGTGGTTGAGTACAATTCTGCTTCTGCTGATGGCCCATAGCGCCTCATAGATGCCCAGTTTTGCATTGTTAGATCTGTTCGAAATCTATCCCATTTAGCATGGTGATAGTGCCACACAACACGATGGATGGTATCCTCAATGTGAAGGCGGGACTTCGTCTCCACAAGGACTGTGCGGTGGTCACTCCTACCAATACAGTCATGGACAGGAGCAGCTGCGGCAGGCAAATTGGTGAGAACAAGGTCAAGTATGTTTTTCCCTCTTGTTGGTTCTCTCACCACCTGCCACAGACCCAGTCTAGCAGCTACGTCCTTTAGGACTCAGCCAGCTCAGTCAGTAGTGGCGCTACCTTTGCACATTTGGTGATGGACATTGAAGTCCCCCATCCAGAGTATATTTTGTGCCCTTGCCACCCTCAGTGCTTCCTCCAAGTGGTGTTCAACATGGAGGAGTACTGACTCATCAGCTTGAGTGAGGGCGGTAGGTGGTAATCAGTAGGAGGTTACCTTGCCCATGTTTGACCTGATGCCATGAGACTTCATGGAGTCCTGAGTCGATGTTGAGGACTCCCAGGGCAACTCCCTCCCTACTGTAGACCACTGTCTTGCCACCTCCGCTGGGGATAGTGATTACAGTGTCTGGGACATTGGCTGTAAGGTATGATTCCGTGAGTATGACTATGTCAGGCTGTTGCTTGACTCGTCTGTGGGACAGCTCTCCCAACTTTGGCACAAGACCCCAGATGTTAGTAAGGAGGACTTTGCAGGGTCGACAGGGCTGGGTTTGCTGTTGTCGTTTCCGGTTCCATAGGTCGATGCCGGGTAGTCCGTCCAGTTTCCTTCCTTTTTATTGACTTCGTAGAGGTTAGGTACAATTGAGTGGCTTTCAACAATCTACAATGGTTTCATGGCCATCATTAGACTAGCCTTTTTTTTAATTCCATATTGATTAATTAAATTCAAATTCCACCTTCTGTTGTGGTGGGATTCGAACCCATGTCTCCAGATCAATAACCTGAGTCTCTGGGTTTCTAGTCCAGTGATAATACCACTACGCCACCGCGTCCCCATTCTGACTGGCCTCATCAGTTGAGAAGTGCACATATGTCCCATCCCTGGCAAACATGGCATCAGTCACCTGTGATGTGCACCTATTGCGAAATTCTACAAATATCACCTCCACATTCCTAGAAGTAGTCAAAATGAGAAAATTAATTGCTTTGGTGACTTTGATGGCCACTGGAAATTCATGCTTACCTGGTTCTTTTAGCAGGAGTTCTCCATCCAGGAGGTTGCAAATGTCAGCGACCACCTGATGCGAAATTTTGAGCCTCTTGAGGCACTGCTGCCCAATCATGTCCAGGAAGGTGATCATCTCCTTGTAAACTCTGTGTTAGGGGTATTGCCTTCTGTGAACTGAAGCTCCCTCTTCTGTGCAGCAGCAGGTTGTTGAGGAGAATGCTGTTGCTACTGCTCTTCATCTTGTTCCTCGTCCGAGGTCTGTGGTAGAGCGCCATAAGCAGTTCCCATGCTCAACTGAAGGTTGACAGCTAGGACGTGTCGATCAAATGCAGTCAAGTCCAAAGTAGTAGAAATGACTTCCAAAGCAGTGAAAGCAGATTCTCTGAACAAGTCTTTCACTGAGGCAAGGAAGCAGGTGTGAGATATTAGCATTTATAGCATTTCTTGCCTGTCACTTGCTCAGCTCCCTTCACGGGATGTGGGCATTGCTGGCAAAGCCAGCATTTGTTGCCCGTCCCTAATTGTCCTTGACAACTGAGGTAGCTTGCTAGGCCATGTCAGAGGGCAGTTAAGAGTCAACCACATTACTGTGGGTCTGGAGTCATACGTAGGCCAGACCAGGTAAGGACAGCAGACTTTCTTCCCTAAAGGACATTGGTGAACCAGATGGGTTTTTACAACAGTTCATGGCACTGTTACTGAGACTAGTTTTTAAAAACATCTTTTTAAAAATTAATTCATTGATTTTAAATTCCACCAGCTGTCATGGTGGGATTGGAATCTGTGTCCCCAGGGCATTATTAGTTCAGTGACATTACCACTAATCCACTATCCCCTGCTGTCGATCACCTTTATTTCCCTGCCAAATTTCATGAAGCTCCGGAAACTCATTCACAGTTAAATTCAGGAATCTTAGTTAAAGCAGCTGATAATGAACACTTTACATGCCATAATTGCCAAAATGCTTGTCCCATGAGGGTTTCCCGCATGCTGCAGATCATGCTAAGTTTAAAGAGGGAAGTTGGCGTGTTGATGCTGGCTTCCCAATACGCCATTTTAACTAGCTGCCTGTGGGCAAACCCATCTACTTTGTGAAGTTAAAATTTCCCCCATGCTTTGGAGAAGAAAGTCCTTCGTCTCAGATTTCAATCTTTAGTTTTCTGTCTTCGGTCCTATCATCATCTAGCTCTAGTTCTTTTATTAGAAGTTTGTCTAGTATTTGTAGAAAGGCATCTCTGTAAGATTACAAAGTGCAAATCTGACAGAGAAAAGGTAAGAGGTAGATATTAAATATATCAAGGGATATGGGGATAGTGCAAGAAAATGTCATTGAGGTAGAAGATCAGCCCTGATCTGGTTGAATGGTGGAGTAGGCTCTTGGGGCCGAATGGCCTACTCCTGCTCCTATTTCCTATGTTCCTTTGTAAGGTTGTATGGCTGCATCAGCCAGATACAAACAGATACGCATGTGTCACTTAGATGTGCATAAAGGGGTGGTGAAATTTAAGATAGCCAGTGCAAATACAGCTCCAGATTGGGAGGTGCATTTACCTAGGAGCAAAAATACCCAGGAGGAATGGACAGCCCTCTACAGGTACAGATTCATCACTTTGATATTTGAGAATGCTAACATCGGGCTGAATTTTTCGGTGGCAGGCGAGAAAATGACGGCCGGCTGCACGTCAAAGAGCAGCCGCAATTCCAATCGCAGCGGCTCATTTAAATAGCTGGGGTAGGTCGCACACCCCCCAACCCCCCTGATCATCTGGAGGGGCGGACTGTCCGTCCCCAGCAATACCGCCAGCTACCTGTGCGCAGACGCCCTTTTTAAAGGGCTATCTGCCCTACCGGGAACTTAAAATATTTAAAGGGAAATGGAATTAAAATTAATAGATACATCTCTTTTGCCTCCTCTCTCAACTCCCCCAATAAGAATTAAATTAGTTATTTGCCCTTCCCCCCAAAAAACACTTATCTTGACCATCTGCCCCCACCGCAACTGCACAAACTTTCAACTACAAGTCTTCCAACCATCCCCTATACCCCATGACACTAATTGGACCCCATTTAGCCCCCTCCTGCACTGATGAACTTACCTCCCTCCCCTTCCCATAAGTGTTCCACCTTGTTTCCCCGGACGGGGATCTGAAGGCACGGTAGTGCCGGACACCAGGCTGAAGATTGCAGCGGGACATCAGGAGGCGACTTGAGATTAGAATTCATTTACTTTAATTTATTGAAATATTTAAATTGCGGTCCTGTCATCAAGCAGCAGTGGGGGTGGGGTGGGGTGGGGTTGCAGCCACAAAGCTTCACCTCTACCGGCAATATCGGGCCGGGCCCTGACGGCGTTGAGGTTCATGGCGGGCCTCATCCAGGACCATCTTCAGGCCCCCCCTCACCACGGATCCCGACATCAAGGGCTCCTTAAAGTCCAGCCCGATCTTCTCCCAAAGGAAGACAAAGCAATCAATCCAGGCCAGCTCATAAGGTTGTATAAATTCTGGAAACATTGCTAACAACAAGCATAAAAGCAATTAATCTAATTTAATCTATTCAATAAACATACTATCAAATGCTGTTACTTTGTCAGCTAACCAAGGAATCTAATTCTAAATCAATCTCACTAATTTACATCAATCTCAGAAATTGATCTCAGCTATAAATTATTAAACAACAAGCAGCTAATGTTGAACTCCTGTGACATTACTGAACCGCCTTTATTCATTTTGTCAATTCACTTATCTACTAATTATTTGCATCCTCGATGTTAATGTTTAAGCACTGCTATTTGTATTTCTGGGGGTAATAAGTAGTTGTTAGTATATTTGATGGTTTGGCAAGAAAGGGTTAAAGAGTGTGCATTTCCTAATTGGGGGTTGATAGAGTAAAGCTAATACAATCCAATCTGTTAATTTATGATGGTTTGGTGAGGCAGCTTTGGGCATCATTCGCTACTGACCATAATAAACTGGGTTGTAAACCTCAAATGGTCCCTTGACAAGGAGTCAAGGTGCAGGCTGAAGGATTTTTCAGAGTGTACGTCCCAAAACTTTTACAATTTAATGTAACTTAATTGTATATTTCATGATTACATCTCCAAAGTGTTTTCCCCTCACTAACAGTTTTAGGATAGTGTTTTCATTGGTAAATTTTATATACATTCTGTGGCGAACACATTAATTTTATTATGTTTACAGTTGGTCCATGTATGTGAATCGTTAGAGAACATAATGCTCTCACTGGCAAGCTTTTCATTATTTCATGACATGCTGCCTCGTATTATATTTATTTGTTCTTGTGATGTGGGCAATACTGGAAAGGCCAGATGTTTTGCCCTGGTGGTGGTCCTTCCCTTTGAACTGTTTTAGTTCCTGTGTTGATGATGCTTCCTCAATAGTATTGGGTAGGGAATTCCAGAATTTTGATCAATGAAGAAATTATGCTTTCTGTTGCAGGTTTTGCTGTTCCTTTGATGTTGCTGCTTTTGTCATTCTTGGTGGTAGAGTTAGCAGAGGGTGGGGGGTTGGGGTCGTGGTGCGGGTTGCAGGGGTATTGCTGCTGTCAAAGTAATTGCAGCAAGTTGCTTCCTGCAGTCAGTTACATTGCAACTAGAGTGCACTGATGGGTGCTGTGATGAATATTGAATTCAATGGTAGGAATGTTATTCAAGTCAAATTTTTGTCGAGGTGTCAGACTTCTTTCATGTTGTTACAGCTGCACTCATCAGTGAGTGCCGAATATTCCATTACACTGCTGACTTGAGACTTGTAAAGCCCTTGAGAGGTCATCACAGAATATCCAATTTTTGTCTTGCTCTTCTAGACATGGCATTATGAGGTACTTCTGTTTTTTTTGTTAAAATATTTTTTAAAGGAATTCAGAGTCAAACTGAACAATATTGGACTAGTTTTTCCCAAGAGAGTCATCAAGGGGACACTGAAAAAACTGGTTTGGCAACAAAGTACTGGTTGTCACATGACTCAAGTTAAAAATAGAACAGAAACCCTGGCAGCATGGGAAGACGTGGGCAGAGAAGTGACAGGCGCCCCTTGATTGGACAAGCCCAGGAGCAGCAGAGCGTACTTGAGAGGACAGAAAACTCACAAGCTTTTGGTTATAGTGTCAGTGTGTCTTGCCTTCTGGAGTGAATGGCTGATAAGGTTAGCCTGCTGCTGAAGAAGTGAAGGAAGGAGAGCAGACCACAACCCAGCTCGCTTTCCAGCATCTCTAAAAGACCCTGAGAAGTTCTCTGTGTCAATTCATCTCATCTCTTGTCTTTGAAGAACGCCTGCTAAATTAATTCTCAACACTGCCTGAAAGGAACTGTTCAAAAAGATCCCAGTGACCTGTCTATGTGTACTCAGAGGCTAGAATTCAAAAATAAGCAAGTAATCAACCCAAGTGCTTCTTTTGTCTGTAACAGAGCTCACGAATTTGAAAAGAAATCCCTTTTAATTTTCTGGTTAACCAGTGTATGTATATGTTTTGACCTATGGAAGAGTGGGACTCAAATAAACAGTGCACTTCTGCTGCCTCAGTTGTAACCATGGTGTGAATGTGGCTTCATCATTGATGACACCAAAAATATTGATGGTGGGGTGGACTTGGTGATGATGGTGCTGCTTAAGGTGCATTGACATAATAGATAACAGAAGTCCTTTTGAAGTGAGTTATTTTGTTGACCCAGAATCAACTTCATTTTACCAGTTTTTACTCCCCGTTTCCCCTCTCCTCTTGAAGTTATTGACTCCTGCCGGGTGTATTGAGCCTTTGATACCTCACCCACATGAAACAAGAATGTTAGTGTTGCCAGGTTATTTTATTGTATGCGGCATAATAACAAGCTTGGTCCTGAACCTCACGACACACTTGCATTTTCATCTTCCAGCAGCGTCACTGGATAGTGAACAGGAACTGGAAACCTGGCCAATGTTCACTCTAACTAGGAATGTTGAGTATAATTCACCTACTGCCATTTCAGCTGATAATCAACAAAAAATAGAGAAAGATTCTTAGATTCTATAGGGGTGAAAAATTTGCATTTGTCATAGGAATTCTTAGAAATTTGACACACTAACTGATCTGTTATAAACTCAGAAAATATACTTTTCCCCATTTTTTAAATGAAGAACAATGATTGCAAAATGTGCAATGAAGTCTCTGTAAGTCACAAAACCTTGAGTGAAGAATCAAGCACTAAATGTTGGAGTACAATTGGCACAATGCAATTTTAGTTAGCACATTACACCATCTTCTGGAACTGCTGTGCAATCTTCTAACTGAAGTAGGACGAATACTTACGATGAACTTTTGTGCTGTAAGGGTTTTAATGAATGGAGGGAAGCTTTTATAATAATTGAAGAATGAATTGGTGAAATAAATAGATTATTAATTACTTGGTTCAACCATTAATCTATTGTATCACACAAGTTACGATGAAATATTGTGAGCAAAGTTAAGAATTATTGCATTATTGCTGTGCGGCTGACTTTGAAGCACCTGATTGATAATTTGCAACAAACCACTTGGCAGATTTAGCGTGATGACATCAGATCCGATAAGACAAATTTGATGTGTGTGTATGTTTATTTGTGTGAAATGGACAAAATGATTGAATTTTATTTAATGCATAGGGGATAACTTATTGTTGCCACTCTGTTTATGCCTAGAAACATTGCAGGAGCAGGACCAAAATTGTGAGTGGAATTGAATTGACCAACTAATTGTTTTGATTTGATTTTGCAACTTGGTCTAGGTAGCTAGGGCTCCCAGTAGAAACAGGCAAGGGTTTTGATAATTCATCTCAGCTTATGTCGTTACCATTAGTTCAAGATCCTGCCCAAAGTCTACGGGCACTAGAAGCTGGGAATTTAAAGAGATCCTCAGCTGTTCAAAGATAAAACAATAAAATGTTTTGGGAGATATTTTGCTTCTCTCACATAGTACTGATTAGATAATTTTAAAGTTCTTGTATTACTGCAGAACGCTCTGAACTACTGAAGGTCTTCTGGCAATGTACTTATTTTTTATGGGCTCTTTCTAACAATTCGACTCTTGCAAGGTGATGAAGGATTAGAGGAGTAATTGCTAGAGGAAAAAATAATTAGAGTGACAGCTTCAGGGAAACAAAATAGAAGATCATAAGAACATACGAAAAAGGAGCAGGAATAGACCACACGGCCCCTCGAGCCTGTTCTACCATTCAATATGACCATGGCTAATCTCTGCCTCAACTCCACTTTCCCACCTACTCCCCATATCCCTTAATTCCCTGAGAGATCAAAAATCTATCTATCTCAGCCTTGAATATATTCAATGATAGAGCATTCACAACGGGCTGGGGTAGAGAATTTCAATGATTCACACTCAAGAGATTTCTCCTCATCTTAGTCCTAAATAATTGGCCCCTTATCCAGAGACTGTGCCCCCATGTTCTAGTTTCCCCAGCCAGCGGAAACAACCTCTCAGTGTCTACCCTGTCAAGCCCCTTCAGAATCTTGTATGTTTCAATATGATCACTTCTCATTCTTCTGATCTCCAGAGTATAGGCCCAATTTACTCTGCTTCTCATCATAGGACAACCCTCTCATCTCAGGAACCACTCTAGTGAGCCTTCGTAAGAACATACAAACTAGGAACAGGGATAGACTATTCAGCCCTCGAACCTACTCCGCCTTTCTATAACATCTTGGCTGATCTGATTGTGGATTCAACTCTACTTTCCTGCCTCCTCCCCAATACCCTTTGACTCCCTTGTTTGTCAAGAATTTGATAACCTCTGCCTTAAAATCATTCAATGACCCAGCTTGCACGGCTGTCTGGGGAAGAGAGTTCCACAGACTCTTAAATGGGAGAGCCCTTATTTTAAACCATGTCCCCTAGTTTTAGTCTCTCCCACAAGCAGAAACATCCTTTCAACATCCACCCTGTCAAGTCTCTTCAGGGTCTTACATGTTTCAGTAAGATCACCTCTCATCTTTCTAAAATCCAGTGTTTACAGACCCAACCTGTCCTCAAAAGACAACCCTCTCCTCCCAGGAATCAGTCAAATGAACCTTCTCTGAACTGCTTCCAATGCAATTCTATCCTTTCTTAAGTAAGGAGACAAAAACTGTACAAAATACTTAGATATGATCTCACCAATGCCCCGTACAACTGTAGAAAAAGTCTCTACTATCATATGCCTTGCAATAAACAACAACATTGCATTTGCCTTCTGAATCACTTACTGTACCTGCATACTAACTTTTTGTGATTCATGTACTGGGACACCCAGATCCTTCTGCAATCTCTCCCCATTTAAATATATGCTGTTTTTCTATTTTTCCAGCCAAAGTGGACATGTTCACAATTTCCCACATGATACTCCATCTGCCAAATCTTTGCCCACTCACTTAACTTATGTATATCACTTTGCAGACTCCTTTGGCTGGATTTTAAGAACGCGCCACCGATCTCAAAAAATTGCGGCTTGCCCGTGCGGGCCACATGCCAAAGAGCCGCTGCCATCTCCCTCATGGAGGGCCATTTAAATAGCCAGGGCGGCCTGCTATCACCACCACCTGCCAATCACATAGAGGGGGTGGGCTGTCTGTGGCTGGCAATGGCGTCAGCTGCCTGTGCGCAGGTGCTGGTGGCATTTTTAAAGGGCAGCCAGCCATGCTGGCGCATTTAAATTTTTAAAGAAGTAAGCCCTCAAAATTAAATAAATAAATTTATTATAATGCCTCTTTCCCTTCCCTCCAATAACAATTACAGTAACTATTTGCACTTCCTCCCAAAATACTTATCTTTTATATCTGACCTTCCCCACAAGCTGCCCAAAGTTTAAAGGTCAACAATTCCCACCATCCCCTACACTCATTACGTTTATTCAACCACATCCACTGCCACCCCCTCCCCCCACCCCCACACTGATACACTTACCTTCTACCTCCTCCCCACCAGTGTGGTGCCGCGTTTCTCTGGACAGGGATTTGAAGGCATGGGAGTGCCGGCTGCTGTGCCAAAGATCGTGACAGGCCCTCAAGATCGCTAGTAAGTCTATTTAAATGTATTCATTTTATTGGTTTGAATATTTTAATTGAGGTCCCATCACCCAGCAACTATGTGTCTGCCACGGAGCCTTGCCACTTGCCACTGCCAGAAGGATCGGGTCGGGCCCTCACAGAGTTAAGGTCCGTGGTGGGCCTCATCCGGAGCAATCTTCAGGCCCACACCCCCCCCGCCATGGAACCCAACGCCTGGGGGAGAACAAAATCCAGCCTCTTATGTCCTCTTCACAGCTTACTCTCCTACCTATCTTTGTGTCATCAGCAAATTTAGCAACCATGCATTCTGTCCCTTCATCCAAGTCATTGATATAGATTGCAAATATTTGAGGCCCCAGCACTGATCCCTGTGGTACTCCACTAGTTACAGCTTGCCAACCTGAAAACAACCAATTTATGCCTACTCTCTGTTTCCTGTTAGCTAACCAATCCTCTATCCATGCTACTATGTTACCCCCTATATTTTGTTTAGTAACATTTGATGTGGCACCTTGTGAAATGCCTTCTGGAAATCCAAGTACACCACATTCACAGGTTCCCCTTTATCCACGTTGCTTGTTACTTCCTCAAAGAACTCTAATAAAATAGTCAAATGCGATTTCCCTTTCACAAAAAACATCTTGACTCTGCCTGATTGCATTGAGATTTTCTTAATGACCTGCTATAACCTCCTGAACAACAGATTCCAGCATTTCCACTATGAAAGATGTTAAACTAACTGGCCTATAGTTTCCTTCTTTCTGTCTTCCTCCTTTTTTGAATAGCAGAGTTCCAGTCACTATTTTCCAATCTGATAGGACCTTTCCAGAATCTAGGGAATTTTGGAAAATTAAAACTAATGCATCCACTATTTCAGCAGTCACTTCTTTTAAGACCCTGGGATGAAGTCCATCAGGACACGGGGACTTGTCAACATTTAGTTCTAATAATTTTCTCAGTACCCTTTTCCTGGTGATTGTAATTGTTTTAGGTTCCTCTCTTCCTTTCAACTCTTGATTCACAATTATTTCTGATATGTTATTTTTATCCCCTACAGTGAAGACAGATGCAAAAAATCTGTTCAATTCCTCCACCATTTCCTTATTTTCCATGATTTCCATTATTCCTTATTAACTTAGGGCGGCACAGTGGCGCAGTGGTTAGCACCGCAGCCTCACAGCTCCAGCGACCCGGGTTCAATTCTGGGTACTGCCTGCGTGGAGTTTGCAAGTTCTCCCTGTGTCTGCGTGGGTTTCCTCCGGGTGCTCCGGTTTCCTTCCACATGCCAAAGACTTGCAGGTTGATAGGTAAATTGGCCATTATAAATTGCCCCTAGTATAGGTAGGTGGTAGGGAAATATAGGGACAGGTGGGGATGTGGTAGGAATATGGAATTAGTGTAGGATTGTGGGTGGTTGATGGTCGGCACAGACTCGGTGGGCCGAAGGGCCTGTTTCAGTGCTGTATCAATAAATAAAAAATAAATAAATAAAACTCCCCAGACTCACTGTCTAGAGGACTTTACTTCTTTTTAAATACCTGTAGAAACTCTTATCATGCATTTTCATATTTCCAGCTAGCTTGCTCGCGTACTCTAATTTCTCCCTCCTTATTATACTTTTTGTCATTCTTTGCTGTTTTTATATTCTGACCAATCTTCTGACCTGCTGCTAATCCTCACTGAATTGTATGCTTTTTCTTTCAATTTGATATTATCTTTAACTTCCTTAGTTAGTCATGGATGCCGCATCCTTCCCCAAGAGAGTTTCTTTCTTACTGGAATGTATCTTGCTGAGTGTTATGAAATATCTTCTTAAATGTCTGCCACTGCAACGCTATTGATCTATCCCTGAACCTAATTTCCCAGTTTAGTTTAGCCAGCTCTGTCTTCAAACCCTCATAATTACCCTTATTTAAGTTTAAAACACAAGCCTTAGATCCACTCTTCTCACCCTCAAACTGAATGCGAAATTCAAGCATGTTGTGATCACTGCTACCTAGGGGCACCTTTACTATGAGGTCATTAATTCATCCTGTCTTGTTACACATTAATAGATCTAGAGTAGCCTGCTCTCTGGTTGGCTCTAAAACATGCTGTTCTAAGAAACTGTCCTGAAAAAGCTCCATGAACTCATCTTCCAGACTACCTTTGTTAATCTGATTCGTCCAATTTATCTGTAGATTAAAATCTTGCATAATTATTGCCACATCCTTATCACAAGGCCCCATTATTTCTACCTGTATACCTGTTCTTCAATGTGGTTACTGTTCTGGGGCCGATAAACTACTCCCACAAGTGACTTCCTACCTTTAGTATTTCTTATCTCGACCCAAACTGATAGTACATCTTGATTTTTAGAACTATGTTCACCTCTCTCTATTGCACTAATGTCATTCTTAATTAACAGAGCTACCCCTCCACCTTTTCCTAGTTTCCTGTCCTTCCAAAATGTCAGGTACCCTTGAATATTCAGGACCCAGCCTTTGTCATCTTGCAGCCATGTCTCTGTAATGGCTTTCAGATCATACATATTTATTTCTTTTTGAGTTATCAATTCACTTGTTTTGTTATAAATCTATACACATTGAAATACAGAGCCTTTAGTTCTGTCTTTTTGCTATTTACACAACCTCTAGCTTCAGCTGCTTGCACACTCTTAATTTTGTACATTCTGTCCCTTCCTCCCGTGCTCTGATTATTATCTCCCTTATGGCTACCTTGTTCTCTTGCCATATCTTCTCTCATTAATTTATCATATCTTCTCTCACTTGATTCCTTGCCCCATTATTTAGCTAAAGCCCTCTCAACCACCCTAGTTATATGACTCGCCAGAACACTAGTCCCAGCACTTTTCAGGTGAAGACCATCCAATCGTACAGCTCTCGCTTTTCTCAGTACTGGTGCCAGTGCTCCATGAATTGAAACCCATTTCTCCTACACCAATCTTTGAGAAATGCATTTAACTGCCTAATCATACAAACTTACAAACATACAAATTGGAAGCAGGAGTAGGCCACTCGGCCCTTCGCGCCTGCTCCGCCATTCAATAAGTTCATGGCTGAACTGATTTCTCCACATTTCCACCTACCTCCGATAACCTTCCACCCCCTTGCTTATCAAAAATCTATCTACCTCTGCCTTAAAAATATTCAAAGACTCTGCTTCCAATGCCTTCAGAGGAAGAGAATTCCAAAGACTCACGACCCTCTGAGAGAAAACATTTCTGCTCACCTCTGTCTTAAATGGGTGACCCCTTATTTTTAAATAGCTAGTTCTAGATCCCTCCACAAGGGGAAACAGCCTTTCCACATCCACCCTGTCAAGACCCCTCAGGATCTTATATGTTTCAATCAAGTCACCTCTTACTCTTCTAAACTCCTGCAGATACATGCCTAGCCTATCCAATCTTTCCTCGTAAGACAACCTGCCCATTCCAGGTATTAGTCTAGTAAACATTCTCTGTACTGCCTCCAAACCCATTAACATCCTTCCTTAAATAAGGAGACCAGCAATGCACACTGTACACCAGATGTGGTCTCACCAATGCCCTGTATAGCTGAAGCATAACCTCCCTACTTTTGTATTCAATTCCCCTTGTGATAAACAATAACATTCTATTAGCTTTCTTAATTACTTGCTGTACCTGCATACTAACCTTTTGTGATTTATGCACTGGGACACCCACATCCCTCCACATGTCAGAGCTTTGCAATCTCTCACCATTTAGATAATCTTCTTCTTTATTCTTCCTACCAAAGTGGACAATTTCACACTTTCCCACATTATACTGCATTTGCCAGGACTTTGCCCACTCATTTAACCTATCTATATCCCTTTGTAGCCTCCTTACGTCCTCTTCACAAGTTACTTTCCTACCTATCTTTGTGTCAACAGCAAATTTCGCAACCATACCTTCGGTCCCTTCATCTAAGTCATTTATATAAATTGCAAAAAGTTGAGACCCCAGCACATATCCCTGTGGCACACCACTCGTTATTGCCAACCAGAAAATGACCCATCTATGCCTACTCTCTGTTTCCTGTTAACTAGCCAATCTTCTGCCCATGCCAATATGTTACCCCCTACACCATGAGCTTTTATTTTCCACAATAACCTTTGATGTGGCACCTTATCAAATGCCTTCTGGAAATCTAAGTACAATACATCCACAGCACATGTTACTTCTTCTAAGAACTCCAATAAATTGGTTAAACATGATTTCCCTTTCACAAAATCATGTTGATTCTGCCTGATTACTTTGATTTCTGCTAAGTACCCTGCTATAATATCTTTAATAATAGCTTCTAACATTTTCCCTAAGACAGATGTTAAGTTAACTGGCCTGTAGTTTCCTGCTTTCTGTCTCCCTCCCTTTTTGAATAAAGGAGTTACATTCATCATTTTCCAATCTAACAGAACCTTCTCAGAATCTCGGGAATTTTGGAAAATTAAAACTAACGCATCAACTATCTCACTAGTCATTTCTTTTAACACCCTAGGATGAAGTCCATAAGGACCTGGGGACTTGTCAGTCTGCAGCTCCAACAATTTGTTCAGTACCACTTCCTTGGTGATTGTAATCTTATTTACCCTATTCCAATTTGCTTGTGGCAATCTCTGGAATATTACCTTTGAAGTTCTACTTTTTAATTTAGCCCCTAGCTGCTCATACTCCCTAGGCAGAACCTCTCTCCTAGTCGTTGGCACTCACGTGGACCACGACAACTGGATTCTCCCCCTCCTACTGCAAGTCCCTCTCCAGCCATGAGCAGATGGCCTGAACCCTGTCACCGGGCAGGCAACACAGCCTTCTGGACTCTCGCTCTTGACTGCAGAGAACAGTGTCTATCCCCCTGCCTATACTGTCCCCTACTACCACTGCATTTCTATTTACTCCACGCTCTTGAATGGATTCCTGTGCCATGGTCAGTTTGCTCATCCATACTGCACCCCTCGTTCTCACCCATACAAGCTGAAAGAACCTCAAACCTGTGGGAAAATTGCAAGGGCTGAGGCTCCTCCACTTCTGCCTCCTGGATCTCCTGACCTGCCTTACTCGCCGTCATATCCTCCTGTCCCTGACCACTGACCAAATCAGAAAACCCCATCCTATGGGGCATGACTGCCTTCTGGAACAAAGTGTGCAGATAACTTTCCCCCTCCCTGATGTATCACAGTGGCTGTAGCTTGGCCTCCAGCTCACTGACTCTGAGCTGAAGCTCCTCGAGCTGTCGATACCTACTGCAGATATGGTTGCTCTGAATCACACTGGTGTCCAACAGCTTCCACATACTGCAGCTGCAACACATTACCTGCCCTGTCATCCTTATTGTGTTTTAAATAACAAATTAATTATTTACTTAATTAACTTTTTAATTAATCCGTCTCCTCAACAGCACTTACTGCACGAATTTAAACGTTGGTAATACAATAAACCTTTTCGCTTAACAGTAGACTCACCAGCTTTTTACTTCCCCTCTGCTTGCCTGTCTTAATTAATTATACGGTATCCGCATAAATTTTAATTTTATTTTTTTTTCTAATTTCCAGTCTTAACAATATTAACACACACACCCTGACAGCAGTGCATTAACCTAGCTATTTATAGATACTCCCTAACAACACTTATTCTTCAACCAATCACCTTACAACTTTCCTGTGTTGTCACTATTTGAATTTTTTCCAAACTCAGTCAGCATTTGCTGACTCCTGAAGCTGTTTAGCTGCTCCCACACATGTCCGGCTCGTCTCCTTTCCCTGAAGGTAAGTGAAGGCCTGGAGCCTCATGCTGTATTTATCCACTCCCTGTTCTAGATGCCCCCCATGCAGGTCTGGCTTTTCTCAGCCCCAGGAAGGTAAGTCTCTCAGCTCCCAGAAGGTAAGTGAAGGCCCCGAGCCTCATGCTATTTTTATCCGCTCCTGGTTCTAGGTGCTTCCACACAGTTCTGGCTCCTCTCGTCTCCTGGAAGGTAAGTGAAGGCCCCAAGCCTCGCACTGTATTTATTCGCTCCCAGTTCTAGGTGCTCCCATTCAGGTCCAGCTCCTCTCAGCTCCCTGAAAGTAAGTGAAAACCCCTTCACTCTACCACTTCAAAGGCAAGCATATCCTTTTTTAGATACAGAGACCAAAACTCCGCATAGTACTCTGCTATGGTTTTACCAAAGCCCTATACAATTGTCGCAAGACTTTATTGTTTGTGTACTCCAATCCCCTTGCAATAAAGGCAACATGCCCTTTGTTTTCTAATTGCTTGCTGTACCTGCATGCTAACTTTTTAATTAATGCCTCTCCTCACCAGTACTTACTGCACTTGTTCTACTGTGTTCCTTGTACAAGTGCACCCATGACTGTAAACATCAACATTTAAAAGTTCCTCACCTTTTAAAAAAAAATTCTGCTTTTCTATTATTACCAAAGTGAATAACCTCACACTTCCCCACATTATAATCCATCTGCCACCTTGTTGCTCACTCACTTAGCCTGGCTATATCTCTTTTCAGCCTCTTTGTGTCCTCCTCACAACTTATATTCCCACCTAACTTTATCAGCAAACTTGGACACATTACTTTTAGTCTCTTCATCTAAGTCATTAATATAGATTGTAATAGCTGAGGACCCAGCACTGATCTTGTGGCACTCCACTAGTTGTAGCTTGCCAACCTGGAAATGCCATGTTTTTTCCAATTCTCCTTCCATTAACCAATCCTCCATCCATGCTAATATATTACCCCCAATTCCATGAGCTGTGAAGATGTGCTGGCAAAAATTCATGAAGATGAAGATGTGCTGGCAAAAATCCTTAACTTCCCACAACAGTTTATAACAAACCTGCAATTCTCGGAGAAGCAGTGGATAAGGAGGTTTCTGTTCTTTAATGAGATTGTCACAGCATTGTGTCACCTCCTGAAATAAGACCTGCAACCAACTTCCAAAGCTAGCACTGAGAATGTTAACACTTAGTCAGTCTGCCCTTCATGTTTGTAATATGGAGGTGACTGATGCCATATTTGGCAGAGCAAACACTTTCATCACTTTTCCCATGTACAACTGGAAGCAACAGGATAAGGCTTTGGAGTTTGCACAAATTGCAGGGCTACCCCAAGCCTAAATTATTAAATGCACCCATACCATCCTTCATTGCCTTCATGAATCACAAGGGATCAACTCCATAAATGTACAAATGGCGTGTGATCACCACCAGCCCATCATGCAGATCTATGCCTTCTTTCCCAAGTAGCCATTACAGTTTTATATTGTGGAAATTCTCTATTAACCCCAACCTGCACAACAAATGAAGCACTATTTCCAGCACATTTAACTCAGGAGTACCAATGCTCAGCAGCTGAACTGCACAGCAATCAGCTGATATTATTCAACTTGTGCCTTCATCAAGCAGATTATTGGAGTACTCAAGTACCTGGAGAGGTCTGGTGGAGTCCTACAATATGGTCCAGAAAGAGTGCTGTGTATGATCGTGGTAGCTGCATACTGTATAGCTTGACACTTCCTGGAGCTTTCATTGGATGAAGATCTTTAGCATGATGAGGGAGAGGCTGTGACAGCAGGAGATCGTTGATAGTTTATTGAAGAGCACTTCAGCTGAAAATTACTGGTGCCCTGCATTATCATGTTCTACATATTTTCTAGTCCTTCCACGAATAAAATACTGAATCTGTCCAAAGACTAACATTAATATTTATGTTCACCAGTATTTCAGGGTTACCAGCTACTACAAGGACACTGCATGCAAAGATTACGAAAAATGTCTGTTTAGTGGCTTGTACAAAAGCCTACACATTAGTTATCAGTTTAGCCCTAGTGAGCCCCAGTGTTTGGCATGTATTCTCTTACTGTTCTAGGCTTTTACATGCTGTTTCCCTATGGATAGCAGAATAGCAGATAGAAAACTATTGTGGCTCACTCAAGGGCTCATGAGATGCTTACAGTTGGTCACAGCTAGGAGCTCTGGCCTGAGAGGTTCTGGCTGGAGAATGTGGTATTTTGACAACTGTCGAGGCAGTCTGGCCCACCTGACTTTCTAGCACTAGGGCATGCATAGTTAAATGGGATTTCCCCACCAGCGTGGTGCCTCGTTTCCCCGGACAAGGATGAGAAGGCGCAGGAGTGCTGGCCGCCACGTTGAAGATTGTGGTGGGTCCTCAAGATCTGAGGTAATTACATGTAACTGCAATACTTTTATTCATTTGATTTTGTTGATTGTGGTCCCGTTACTGAGCGGTGGAGTGGGGGACCGCCATGGTGCCTTGCTGCTGCTGGGAGGATCAGGCCAGGCCCTGGCAGCATCGAGGTCCATGGCGGGCCTCATCCAGAGCCATCTTCAGGGCACCCCCGTCATGGATCTTGACGTCAGGGGCTGCTTAAAATCCAGCTCACTGTGCGCAGTTTTGGTCTCCACAGTTAAGAAAGGATATACTTGCATTGGACACAGTACAGGAAAGGTTCACTACATTAGTCCCAGGAATGAAGGGATTGTCCGATGATGAGAGGCTAAGTAAATTGGGCCTGTATTTTCTGGAGTTTAGAAGGATCATAGAGTTGTACAGCACAGAAACAGGCCCTTTGGCCCATCGTGTCCATGCCGGCCATCAAGCACTGAACTATTCTAATCCCATTTTCCAACACTTGGCCCGTAGCCTTGTATGCTGTGGCATTTCAAGTGCTCATCGAAATACTTCTTAAATGTTGTGAGGGTAGTTGCCTCTACCACCCCTTCAGTCAGTGCGTTCCAGATTCCAACCACCCTCTGGGTGAAAATTTTTTCCTAAAATCCCCTCTAAATGTCCTGCCCCTTACCTTAAATCTATGCCCCCGGTTATTGACCCCTCCACCAAGGGAAAAAGTTTATTCCTATCTAATCTATCAATGCCCCTCATAATTTTGTATACCTCCATCATGTCTCCTGTCAGCATTCTCTGTTCTAACGAAAACAGCCCTAGCCTTTTCAGTCTCTCTTCAGAGTGAGAGCTGATCTCATTGAAACATATAAGACTCTAAAGGGGCTGGATAGGGTAAACACAGACATTATTTCCGCTGGTCAGAGAATCTAAAACACGGGGGCACAGTCTCAGGATAAGGGTCCTGAGTCAATTAGGACTCAGATGAGGAGAAACTACTTCACTCAAAGGGTTGTGAATCTTTGGAATTCTCAACCCCACCCTCCAACCCCAAGAGGTTTGTGGATGCTCCATTGTTGAATACATTTCACAGAATCGTTACAATGCAGAAGGAGGTCATTCGGTCCATTGTGCCGGCACTGGCTCTCTGAAAGAGCAATTCCCTCAGTTCCATTCCCCTGCCTTCCCCCCATACCGCTGCACATTCTTCCTTTTCATATAACTATCTAATTCCCTTTTGAATGCTTCAGTTGAACCTGCCTCCACCACGTTCTCAGGCAGCACATTCCAGACCTTAATCACTCACTGCGTGAAAAAGTTTTCCATGATGTCACTTTTGCTTCTCTTACCAAATACCTTAAATCTGTGCCCTCTCATTCCCAATCCATTCATGAGTGGGAACAGTTTCTCTCTATCTACTCTGTCCAGACCCTTCATGATTTTGAATACCTCCATCAAATCACCTCTCAGCCTTCCCTTCTCCAAGGAAAACCATCCCAACTTCTCCAATCTATCTTCATAACTGAAATTCTTCATCCCTGGAACCATTCTCATGAATCTTTTCTGAACTCTCTCCAATGCCCTCACTTCTTTCCTAAAGTGCGGCACCCAGAATTGGACGCAATACTCCAGCTGAGTATGTCCCCATTAATAAAGCCCAGGGCACTATGCTTTATTAACTGCTCTCTCAACCAGTCCTGTCACCTTCAATGACTTATGCACATATACACCTAGGTCCCTCTGCTCCTGCACCCCCTTTAGAATTGCACCCTTTATTCTATATTGTCTCTCAATGTCCTTCCTACCAAAATGAATCACTTCACATTGCTCTGCATTGAACTTCATCTGCCAGCTGTCTACCCATTCCACAACTTGTTTATGTCCTTTTAAAGTTCTATAATATCCTCCTCACCGTTCACAATACTTCCAAGTTTCATATCATCTGCAAACTTTGAAATTTTGACCTGTACACCAAGGTCTAGTCACTGATATATATCAGGAAAAGCAAGAGTCCCAACACTAATCCCTGGGGAACTCCACTACAAACCTTCCTCCCGCCCGAAAAACATCCCTTAACCACTACTCTTCGTTTCCTGTCACTCAGCCAATTTCATATGCATGTTGCTACCGTCCTTTTTATTCATGAGCTGCAAGGTTGCTCACAAGTCTGTTGTGTGGCACTTTGTCAAATGCCTTTTGGAAGTCCACGTACACCACATCAACAGCATTGCCCTCATCAACCGTCTCTGTTACCTCCTCAAAAAAACTCCAAGTTAGTTAAACATGATTTTCCCTTAAGAAATCCATGCTGACTTTCCTTAATTAACTTGCATTTGTCCATGTAACCCATTGATCTTGTCCTGAATTCTTTTTTCTGGAAATGTTCCCACCACTGAAGTTAAACTGACTGACCTGTAGTTGCTGGGCTTAGCTTTACACCCTTTTATGAACAAGGCTATAACGTTTGCAATTCTCCAGTCCTCTGGCATCACCCCTGAGTCTAAGAAAGACTGAAAACTTATGGCCTGTGCCTCTGCGATTTCCACCCTCACTTCCTCAGTATACTTGGATACATCTCTGGTGCTTTATCCACTTGAAGTACAGAAAGACTATCTAATACTTCCTGTTTATCAATTTTAAACCCCTCTAGTGTCTGACTTACCTCCTCTTTCAACATTGCCTGGGTTGCATCTTCTTCCCTGGTAAAGACAGATGCAAAGTATTCATTTAATACCTCAGCTATGCCCTCTGCCTCCATGTGTAAATCCCCTTTCTGGTCCCTAATTGACCACATTCCTCCTTTTACCACCCTTTTACTATTTATATGCCTATAGAAAACTTTGGGGTTTCTTTTAAGGCTTGGATAGACAGATTTTTGGTCTCTCAGGGAATCAAGGGGTATGGCGAACGGGCAGGAAAGTGAAGTTGAATCCTAAGATTAGCCATGATCATTTTGAATGGTGGAGCAGGCTCAATAGGCCATATGGTCCACTCCTGCTCCTATTTCTTGTGTTCTTGACCACCTAAATAGTGAGAGATTGCAGAGCTCTGAGATGCAGAGGGATTCGGGTGTCCTGGAGCATGCATCGCCAAAGGGTAGTATGCAGATTCAACAAATAATTCGGAAAGTTAATGGAATGTTATTGTTTATTGTAAGGGGAACTGAATACCAAAGTAGGGAGGTTATGCTTCAGTTATACAAGGCATTGGTGAGACCACATCTGGAGTACTATGTACAGTATTGGTCTCCTTATTTAAGGAAGGATGCAAATGCATTGGAAGCAATTCAGAGAATGTTTACTAGACTAATACCTAGAATAGGTGGGTTGTCTTATGAGAAAAGTTTGGAAAGGCTAGGGCTTGTATCCACTGGAGGTTAGGAGAGTAAGAGTTGACTTGACTTAAACATCTAAGATCCTGATGGGTCTTGACAGCATGGATGTGGAAAGGATGTTCCCCTTATGGGAGAATTAGAACTCGCTATTTAAAAATAAAGAGTCGCCCATTTAGGACAGAGATGAGGAGAAGTTTTTTTTCTCTCAGAGGTTCATGTGTCTATGGAATTCTTTTTCTCAAAAGGCAGTGGAAGCAGAATCTTTAAACATTTTTAGGCAGAGGTAATATAGATTCTTGATAAGCAAGGTAGTGAAAGGTTATCAGGGATAGGTGGGAATGTGGAGTCGAGGTTACAATCAGATCAACCATGATCTTGTTGAATGGCGGATCAGACTCGAGGGACCGAGTGGCCTACTCCTGCTCCGAATTCATATGTTCATATGTTCGTAGGTATACAGTCTGGAGTTTGGTGATTCAGCTGGCTTCTAGCTGAATTCAGTGGTCCTGAGGCTTTTAGTTTGAAGAGGTAGATGAATGGTTCGGTGGGCCTCTTGGAGACAGGGATGCGGATGATTTCCTCCAATGGGGATTCTGATTGTAGCCGGCGTATGCAAAGGTGGTCAGTCAATAAGCAGGATTTGAAAGCTTTCAAGCTGGAACGGAGAGAACGAGAGAGAGAGAGAGACCCCCCACTTGAGTCTGCACATGCCAAAGTCCAGTTGCTTCTCCTGTCTCTTCTGCAGAAAAACCACAGATAGGGATGGGCTTGTCACATGACAGCCACTCAGTCATTCAAACATAGCAGTTAGCACTATTTCACTCTTGCTAAAAAGAACAGGTAATTCCTTTAAACTTCTTGGCTCTTGGTGCTTACTGGGGCATGAGCAGATATTTCATCTGCCTCCTCACAAGGATTGTCATATAGGATACAGTGTTGCAAATTAGGTGACTATCCTGAGCTGCCAGCAAAGTCATCCTTTTAGCTGGTCTTTTAAAAATGTCTTTAAAAAAAATTAATTCAAATCTCCAATCAATGGATGAAAGAAAATTTTCATTCAACAAAGCACATTGGCATAGCAAGGACATAAAGTGAAGCCAGAATACTTGTTGAAGACATAGGTCATGCCTCAGAAACCAATCAGAATTCTAAGAAGTAACCAGCTTAGTTGGTTTTTATTATCGGAGATTTTAAAGGGTATAAAGCCATGCAGAATTAATAATGCAATAGCTTGCTAATTGAAAATTGGTTTGGCAATTGAAAGTTAAAAACATCAAAAATAAAAATAGCTCAGTTTTAGGTGGCATAAAAGATCCCGTAGCACGGTTCGACAAACAGCAGAGGGGTTTTCCCTGGTGCCCTAGCCAATATTTATCTCTTTTCCCCAGCATTGGGGAAAAAAAATAGACTGGCCATTCATCTCATTGCTGCTTGTGACCTTTCTGCATGCAAATTGACTTGTGACTAATCCACAAATGTCACTTTAGGGTAACCTGTCCTTCCCTTTGAATAATAATTGTACCTAATTTTCTCATGTAGTCTTCATAATACATCAGTCTGGAAGCTATTCTGAAAGAAAATGATGAACTCTCAGCCCATCTCTTTGTATTGCATAAAATATTTAAATCATTTTTATGTAAATCGCTCACATGAAGGACAGTTATACTTACCACCCATTATAAACACTATGTGGGAGCCATATAAATAGTTACGGCCAGCTAGTGCTGCATTGTCCTTTAAAGCATAGATTCACTACCCTCATCTTTCTGCTTATGCTTCTTGCATACTGAAGTCGAGCACTGGTGATGGCACTATCCATTTACATTTTCTATTTCAGCTCTGCATTCAGAACTATTCATTTATTAAAGCCATATGGATTTTTCCTGTTTCTGTCTTGTTTTCAGAACTGTCCCTTTATTAAATGCATATGGATTTTTCAGTCTTGGTCTTGTATTCAGACAGTTCTTTACTAAATCCATATGGAATCTTTTCCGTCTCAGCTGTATATTCATAAATACTAAATTGGTTCATAGTTTATTTCTCTCTCCAACTCACTTTGTCTCTGTTCAGTTACCATTTCCCAGTCCATCAGTCTCTCTCAACCTCTATCTCTCCTCTTGAGAGTTGCCATATTCTTCATGGTCATCATCTCCTCTTCCTGGTTAGCCAAATCATTCCAAATCTCAAAGTCCTCTTCCCAGCTGATTACAACTTCTTCACCTCATTGCTTTTCCTGGCTTTTATTTATATGGAATCAATCCCTTGAATTCATCCCTCATTCAACTTCAGGAATAACAACATCCAGTATCTGTGGTCTTCAGGAAAAGGTGTCTTTGAGTAACTCATCTTCAGGTCCAGCCACTAACTGAACTCTCGGCTGTTCCTAGTTCAGAGTCAGGTAATGCCACTTTTCACCCAGCCTTTCTTGTATCAGCTTGGTCCAGTGATAATGCTCTCCTCTCTGAACCAGTGCAGTATTGAGAGAGCACCATACTGTCAGTGGTGTTGTATTCTGGATGAGGCATTAAACTAAGAGCCTGTCTGCCTGTTTAAGTAGAAGCAGAAGTTCCTTTATTTGTTTATTCCTTCATGAGATGTGGGCATCAATGGCAAGGCCAGCATTTATTACCCATCCCTAATTGCCCTTGAGAAGGTGATGGTGAACTGCCTTCTTGAACTGCTGCAGTCAATGTGGTGTAGGTGCACCCACAATGCTGTTCAGAACAGAGTTCCAGGAGCTTGGCCCAGTGACAGGGAAGGAATGGTGATATATTTCCAAGTCAAGGTGATGTGTGACTGGGAGGGCAACGTGCAGGGAAAACATTTCTTCCTATCGAACCTATCAATGCCCCTCATAATTTTGTATAACTCAATCAAGTCCCCCCCTCAGCCTTCTCTGCGCTAAGGAAAACAACCCTAGCCGATCCAGTCTCTCTTCATAGCTGAAATGCTCCAGCCCAGGCAATATCCTGGTGAATCTCCTCTGCATCAGTGCAATCACATCTTTCCTATAGTGTGGTGCCCAGAACTGTCCACAGTACTCCAGCTGTGGCCTAACTAGCGTTTTATACAGCTCCATCATAACCTCCCTGCTCTTATATTTTATGCCTCGGCTAATAAAGGCAAGTATCCCATATGCCTTCCTAACCACCTTATCTACCTGTGCTGCTGCCTTCAGTGATCTATGGACAAGTACACCAAGGTCCCTCTGACCCTCTATACTTCCTCGGGTCCCACCATCCATTGTATATTCCCTTGCCTTGTTAATCTTCCCAAGATGCATCACCTCACACTTCTCAGGATTAAATTCCATTTGCCACTGCTTCGTTCATCTTACCAGCCCAACTATATCGTCCTGTTTACGACACCACCAATTTTCATGTCATCTGCGAACTTACTGATCACACCTCCCATATTCACGTCTAAATCATTAATGTATACTACAAACAGCAAGGATCCCAGCACCGATCCCTGCAGTGTGTCACTGGTCACAGGCTTCCACTTGCAAAAACAACCCTTGACCATCACCCTCTGCCTCCTGCCCATAAGACAATTTTGGATCCAATTTGCCAAATTGCCCTGGATCTCATGGGCTGTTACCTTCTTAACCAATCTCCCATGGGGGGCCTTATCAAAAGCCTTACTGAAGTCCATGTAGACTACATCAGCTGCTTTACCCTCATCTACACATCTAGTCACCTCTAAAGATTCAATCAAGTTTGTTAAACACGATCTCCCCCGACAAAGCCATGCTGACTATTCCTGATTAATCCTTGCCTCTCCAAGTGGAGATTAATCCTGTCCCTCAGAATTTTCTCCAGTAGTTTCCCTACCACTGATGTTAGACTCGCTGGCCTGTAATTACCTGGTTTATCCCTGCTACCCTTCTTGTATAATGGTACCAAAGGACAGGCATTGGGAAGTTAGGAACCATACAATTCCCAGCCTCTGACATGCTCCGGTAACTACAGTATGTATGTGGTTGATCCAGATAACTTTCTGGTCAATGGTGACCTCCAGGATATTGTTGGGGAATTCAGCAATGGTAATTCTGTTGTATGTCAAAGGGAGGTGGCTAGATTCAATTGTGATACAATTTGAAGATGACCAGGGAAGTCCTGCTGATATCCTATGATGATCAAACAACAGAGGTAGTATAAATGAAAATAAATAACTTTTGTTGTGAGTAATATTTGAATGATCTTTGCAACAATTAGACTGTTGCAATACCAATATTACTTTCACATCTCAGTGTGGACACTACAGACACACTGATCTGAAATATAAACTGGGATCATAATAGCATAAAGAGCAAAGAAGTGAAAAAGTTTCTAGAGTGTGTTCAGGACAATTTTTACATCAGTAGGTTGGGGAAGGAGGCATTGCTGGATCTGGTTCTGGGAATGAGATGGGTCAAGTGAATCAATTGTCAGTAGGAGAACATTTAGGGAACAGTGATCATTGTATCATAAGGTTTAGGGTGCCTATAGCAAAGGACAAGGAGCAATGCAGAATAAAAATAATTAATTGGGGCTGGGTCAACTTCAGTGGAATCAAAGACTGGCGGGTAAAATTGGAACAGAACAATGGGCTGCCGTTAAAGAGGAGATAGTTTGGATCCAGTCAAGATGCATTCCCATAAGGGGAAAGGTAGGGTAAACAAATCCAGAGTTCCCTGAATGATGAAAGAGATAGAGAGTCAGATGAAGCAGAAAAAGTACGCATATGATAGATATCAGGTGGATAATACAATTGAGAACCAGGCTCAATATAGGTGGTTGAGGGGAAGTGAGAAAACAGATAAGAGATGCAAAGAAAGAGTATGAGAAGAGACTGACAGCTAACATACAAGGGAATCCAAAAGTTTTCTGCAGGAATATAAATAGTAAAAGAGTGGGGCCGATTAGGCACCTAAAAGGGGATTTTATGTCTGGAAACAGGGGACATTGCTGAGATACTAAATTCATACTTTGCATCTGTCTTTTCCAAGGAAGAAGATGCTGCCCAAGTCCTAGTGAAAGAGGAGGTAGTTGAGACACTGGATGTGCTAAAAATGATAGAGGAGGTATTAGATAGGTGGTTGTACTTAAAGTTGACAGGTATGAGATCCATCCAAGGAGACTTAGGTGGAAAACGTCCCATTTCTCCTGAGGTCACAACATATGAACATACGAACATACGAATAAGGAGCAGAAGTAGGCCATTCAGCCCCACAAACTGCTCCGCCATTCAATAAGATCATGGCTGATCCGTTTGTGTCTCGAATTCCACACTCCCATCTACCCCTGATAACCTTTGATTCCCTTGCCTAACAAGAATATATCTACCTCTGCCTTAAAAATATTCAATGACCCCACCTCCACTACCTTCTGATGCAGAGAGCTCCAAAATCGCAAAACCCTCAGAGAAAAAGAATTCTCCTTATCACTGTCCTAAAAGGGAAACCTCTAATTTTAAAACAGTGCCCCCTAGTTCTGAACTCACCCACAAGAGGTTACATCCTTTCCACATCCACCTTGTTAAGACTCTTCAGTATCTTATGTACTTCAATCAAGTCTCCCCTCAATCTTCTAAACTCCAGTGAAAACAAGCCCAGTCTGTCCAACCTTTCCTCATAAGACAACACATTCATTCCAGGCAACATATATTTAAATTTTCCCACTGACTGATACAGTCAATCATATACTCTATTTTCCCAAAATAAAACACACCAACCAGGTTTCTCTAATAAACAGCAAAATTATCAGTTTATTATAAAACAAAGCTTAACTAATATGAACTAAAACATACACACACAGATTGAAATATTTAAGTTCCTTTTTTTACCTCAGCCCCTCACACATACACACATATACACCTGGTTAACTGGAAAAAAATAAAAGGGATTTTTGTTTATAGTGCTGTTACAAAGAAAACAAAAAACCTCAGGCAGAATACCTGTCCTTGGTTTTGGTTTGGCATCCCAAATGAGTATAGATGGCTGTCACTGGGATCTTCCTAGAACAGTTCTTTTCAGGCGATGTTGAAGATCAGTTTGGGTAGGCTTTCCAAGAAATGCAGCTACAGAGGCTTCAGATAAGTCTTACAGCAGAAATGCAGCAACAGGGTTTCAGTTCCCATGTATTCAATACGCAGGGTTTCTTCAAATAGAGTTGGAAATAGGAAACTGACACACTGTATGCAGGATTTATTTTCGAGAGAGAGAGAGCTGGGTATTCTTCTTTGGCAGGCAAAGCCAGCTGTCTTTTTAACAGTTCAAATTGAAATTAAAAATAGTCCAGAGGTCAAGCCTCCTGACCTCTATAATTCTTGACCTGTCACTTCTTTGTAAACCTCTCTCCAAGTCAAAAACAATCGCAGCTGGGTGATTATCCACAGATATTTGCCTTCCAGTAAGACTTGTTTACAAGCCAAATCCAGAAAAATTCTGGTGACTTCTTTTTTTAAAAAAACACAAAGTTCAGCAACTCTTTACGATTCCAAATGAATCACTGTCCATAATTCAACTGTAAGTCATTAAAACATATTTCCCCCAAAAAATGAAGCAATCTCATAACAATACTGATGGAAGTGAGGAAGGAAACTGCAGAGGTACTGGCCAATCCTCCTTAGATAGAGCAGTGGTGGCAGAGAACTGGTGAATTGCAAATGCTGCACCTTTGTTCAAAAAAGAGTGTAAAGATGAGTTCAGCAAACATAGGCCAGCCAGTTAAACCTTGGTGGTGGGAAAGTTTTTAGAAACTATAATTTGGGACAAAATTAACAGCCACTTGGACTAATGTGCATTAATTAAGGAAAACCAGCATGGATTTCTTAAGGGAAAATCATATTTAACTAACTTGCTTGAGTTCTTTGATGAGGTAACAGAGAGGGTTGATAAGGGTAATATGGTTGATGTAGTATACATGGACTTCCAAAAGGCATTTGATAAAGTGCCACATTGCAGGCTTGTCAGCAAAGTTAGAGCCCAAGGAATAAAAGGGACAGTAGCAGCATGGATGCGAAATGACTGGGTAACAGGAAGAGAGAGTAGTGGCGAGCGGTTATTTTTCAGACTGGAGAAAGGTTTCCCCAGGGGTCAGTGTTAGGACCAGTTTTTCTTGATCTATATTAATGACCTAGACTTAGAGGTACAGGGCACAATTTCAAAATTTGCAGATGTCACAAAACTGGGAAGTATTGTAAACTGTGTGGAGGATCGTGATCAGCTTGAAGAGGACATAGACAATCTGGTGGAATGGGCATACAAGTGGCAGATGAAATTTAATGCAGAGAAGCGTCAAGTGATTCATTTTGGTAGGAAGAATGAGGAGAGGCATTATAAATTAAGGGTACAATTCTAAAGGGGGTGCAGGAGCAGAGGGACCTGGGGGTATTTGCACATAAGCCATTGAAGGTGGCAGAGCAGGATGAGAAAATGGTTAATAAAGCATGCACAATCCTTGGCTTTATAAATAGGGGCATATTGTGCAAAAGCAAGGAAGTTATGATAAACCTATATAAAACACTTGTATGGCCTCAACTGGAGTATTTTGTCCAGTTCTGGGCACCACACTTTAGGAAGGATGTGAAGACATTAGAGACAGTTCAGAAAAGATTTATGAGAATAGTTACAGGGATGAGGAACTTCAATTACATAGATAGATTGGAAAAGCTGTGACTGTTCTCCTTGGAGAAGATAAGATTTAGTGGAGATTTGATAGAGGCGTTCAAAATGATGAGGGGTCTGGATAGTGAGAAACTGTTCCCGTTGACTGAAGGATCAAGAACCAGAGGATAGAGAAGATTTAAGGTGATTGGCAAAAGAAGCAACAGCGACATGAGAAAAAACCTTTTTACACAGTGAATGTTTAGGATCTGGAATGCATTGCCTGAGAGTGTGGTGGAAGCAGATTCAATTGTGGCTTTCAAAAGGGAATTGGATAATTAACTAAAAAGGAAAAATTTGCAGGGCTGCAGAAAAAAGGCAGGGGAGTGGGACTAGAAGAGTTGATTTTGCAAAGACCCATCATAGACACGACGGGCGAATGGCCTCCTCCTGAGCTGTAACCATCCTGTAACCATTCCGTGAAATAAGAGAATTGATTTTCCATTCTGATTTAATCTTACTAGAATTTATACCACAAGTATTAAACTAATATGTTCTCAGTTCTGGGACTGGATTTACTTATGAAATTGGATGGGATAGTAATGGAAAAGATGGAAAAATTGAGCACTAATGCTGACTGCCACACTCCCGCTCCTCGCTAAAGTTCCCTTTTCTGGCCCCACTGGGACCACCACTAGCTACGCCTTATTACATGTAAATGTTTGTGAAGGAGATCTGGATCTGGATATCTATCCCATTTCTCTCTTATCCATCTTGTTACTGCCAGTCTGGTGGGACCTCTTCGTGGAAAATGATGATAGGTCCAGTTTATTGGTAATAACCACCCTTATGTCATAGAACAGAGGGAAAGTGCTTCCTTTCCCTCTAAACTTTCCCCATTTATCTATCTTTGTAGCATTAAATCTCTGCTGAGCTCCTCGTGTCAGGGCTCTTCTGTCCCTTAATGGTCCCTTGTTCTCTTCACTCTCGTTAGGTGTTGCAATGGCAGATCCAATGTTGAAGAGTGGCACAAGAGGGTCTGTCTATATGGTGAAGATCTTGCCAGGAGCCTGAATTTCACCAAGGCTTCTTCCACTCCACTACCATAGCTTTTAAGGAAGTTCAATGGAAATGCAGTTAACATGTTAACAGGAGAAAATTGCTGAAGAAGGTGTCTAATTTGACTGAGTGCTCTATATAAATAGGTGTCACGCCAACTTGCTTTGTTGAGTGATAATTTTCTTTAACCCACGGACTGGAGATATGATTTTATATTTTTTGAAAGAAATTTTAAAAAGAACAGTTAAAAGATGACTTTGCTAGCAGGTAAAGATGGCCACCTAATTTGCAAAGTTGTAGCTTACATTGCAAGGCCTCCAAGGAGGGAGACAAAATGCCTGCTCATCCCAGCAAGAACCAAGACCCAGGAAGTTGAAGGGAACTGCTTCTTCTTTTTCTTTAGCAAGAGAGAAATACTGCTATCTGCTATGCTTGAATCACTGAGTGACTGTCATGCGACAAACTCCTCCCCATCTGTGGTTTTAAGCTTGTGTTTCTATGCAGCAGCAAGGAGAAGCATCTGGACTCTGATACATGCAGACCCAAGTGTGCATCCCTCTCTCTCTGTCTCCCCATTCCAGCTTGCAAGCTTCAAATCCTGCTTGTTGACTAACCATGATTACATACTCCAGCTACAATCAGAAACCTCGTTGGAGGACATCATCCGCATTGCTGTCTCCAAGAGACCCATCGAATCATTCATCTATCTCTTCAAAGTAAAAGCCTCAGGACCACTGAATTCAGCTAGAAGCCAGCCGAATCACCAAACTCCACAGACTGTATACCCTATTTTTTCTATGGACTCTAATTCAACCAATCTACCTTTCCCCACTTGTTAATCTACCTGTGTGTGTGTAAATCTCTAGTGTGTGTGTGTGTGTGTGTATGGGAGAGTGAAAGTTGACACGTAGTTTATCATTTTCATTAGTTTGGTTTAGGTACAATAATGTTAATCTATTTCTTTGTTAAACTCAAGAAAACCTGTCCGATTGGTTCTTGTTATGATCATAGCAAGTAAATAATGAAGCGCCTAATTCATTGGCCAGTACATCCACGTTAAGAAAGAATTAAATCTGTTGTTCTTAAACAAGGAGAGGGAAAAGGTGATCACACTGTGCTCAGTTCCATTTGAAATTCCTCAAATAATGAAGAGGTCCATGCCTGCATGCAACAAGAGCTGAAAAACATCCAGGCTCAGGCTGGTAAATGGCAAGTAACATTTGTACCACAAGTGCCAGGCAACAACTATTTTCCCCTAACATTCAATCGTATTACCATTATTGATCCCCATCATCTACATCCTGGAGATCAGAACCCAAACTGGACCATCCACATAAATTCTCACCTCCTGACTGCCCAAAGACTTTCCAACATCTGCAAGGCTCAAGTCAGGAGTGTGATGGAATACTGTCTACCTATCTGGGTGAGTGCAGCTCCAACAACACTCAAGAATCCCAACACCATCCAGGATAAAGCAGCCCACTTGATTGGCACCCCTCCACCACTAGCACAACATGACAGTAATGTGTACCATCCACGAGATGCAATGCAGCAACTCATCAAGGTTTCATCCCAAACCCGCGAACTGTATCATCTAGAAGGACAAGGGGAGCAAGCGCATGGTAACCTCACTACCTCCAAGTTCCTCTTCAATTCAGACACTACATGACGTGGACATAGATAACCATTCCTTCATCATTGCTGCACTGTAGGGGTACCTTCACCACCTTGACTTCAGTGGTTCATGAAGGCAGCTCACCATTACTTTCACAAGGGTAATTAGGGATAGGTAATAAATGCTGACCTTGCCAGTGATACCCACATCCCATGAATGAATAAATAAATCAGTACAATAGTTCTGCATTGCAGTTCAGGTCAAAGCCATAGTTGATAAACAAACATGTCTTTACGAAATTATGCCCCTGATTTTATCTCCGTGTGGGTTTGGGATAAGTAGGTAGAGAGGTAAGTCACTGCTCTAGAAATGAAGCCTCAGCTACTTTAATTCTCCCTGGGTTGGAAATTAGCAGTGGAAAAAAACATGGCACAGAATATTTCCGCCAATATGAAGTATCTAATAGTTTAGACTTCAAGGGCTGTCTTGTAGAAGAGACTATGTTGAGGAAGGGGTGGGGACTCCATGATGTGGGAGGCCTAAGCTTTCCTTGTGAGCCTGGAGGAAAGTAAAACCACTTGCCCTCTCTGCTTCCTTGGTATTCTTCTGGCAGGAAAGCTACTGTCCCTTCCCAGCTCAGGTCTGCAGGCAAAATTGCAGTTATGTTTTGATCACCTCATGGGCACCTGGCATGTATATGTAAAGAAGGACTGTGTTAGTTTTGGGCAGGTGTCTTTGCTAACTCCTCAGTGGAGTGGGTTAAAATTTGGGATAAAAGCAACATACTGTGGATGCTGGAAATCAGAAATAAAAACAGGAAATGCTGGAAATACTCAGCAGACCTGGCAGCATCTGTGGAGAGAAAAGCAGAATCAACATTTCAGCCCTGTGACCGTTCATCAGAACTCTGGCAAAGGGCAAATTTAGGATGGTGAGTTCCTGGCATTTTTCAGCTGGGTAAATAACCCAGGCTATTTTAACTGCCTACTTGCCTGGTTTCTACCAGGTGGGTAGGGTGAAAGTCTCTGCCTTTATTTTGAATTGCTGTCAAAAGACTAACGTTGCATCATCACTGTATCTAGGTCAACAATTGAACAGTTGGGACTTGGTGCACAGTGCAATTAATTACTTACTTAATTAGTTTTGTTTGCATATTTCTTGCCCTGGGGTTAGGATGTAGATGCAAAGATACAAAAGTGTAGATTAAAATTAAATTAATGAAAGTCAATAGAAGGAAAATGAATTAATCACTTGGGGTCTGAAATTCTGCTGGGGACACATCAGCAATAAGAAATACACATTTTGTATTTCCTGTGCATAGATGGGACCTTCTGGGGGTTCCCAAGGTTACCCTGTTGGTCTGCTGCAAGCAGAGTTTACATCATACATTTGCAGTGCGGTGGATGCGGGGAACAGTATAAGGGGCCAGAAACGTTGTGGTAGAGGCATTGAGAGATTTCCTACAAAGGAGAATAAATATGCTCGTTTAGCTCCTTAAAGATATACCTGAAATTCCTGTTGTCAGCAAATGGTTCAATTCTACCTCTTGTGATGGAATTCAAGGTTGCAAAGCTTTTTTTTGAGACAGACCCTAACTGAAAGGGATACTAGAACTGAAACAGAAATAGAATCTAAAAACTGAAACAGAAACTGAAAAAAAAACTCTTCGGGTTTCTGGGGAAGCTGACACTCGTTAGAAACAGATAAAAGGAGTCCTTCCCAGATCAGAAAGGAGTGGAGCACCGACAAGCTGAAAAATTTGAAGACTGAATCTAGGAGATGTTTCTGTTACTTAAAGTAACTGATTAACCAGACCTAGCCAGACAGTGCATAGGGTTGTCACTGAAGGGCTCAGATAAAAGTAATGCAGGTGATTCCACGTCATCAAGACTGTCATGAGCTGAGCTGAGGAAGTTCTGGAGAAGTGCGCCTTTTGGTGAAGACCGTACCCGTGGAGTTTGGATTGAGAGGAAACTGGTGTCAGATGAGAAACAGCAATTAAGTCCTTGAAGAAAGGAGCTGGAAATATACTTGAGGATGTTCAGAGTATTGAAGAAGTGTTTGACTGTAATTTGATGCCATATATGCTCAGTGGACTGCCCAGTTAATCCGAGACACGCATCTCTGTTGTATCTGATTGCTAAGGTGCAATTTGTAATATATATATTGACCATGATCTGTCTGTTGATTCATGTTTAATTTATGTTGATTTTGGGCTGATTGTTAAAGTAAAAGTTAAACTTGAATAGAACACTGATTAGGCCTTGACTGTAGTATTGAGTTCAGTTCTGGGCGCCTGTTACGACCGATCACTCCAGTCAAAGCCCCCAGTCAAAATATATGATTCTGATTGTGGTGGGAGAAACGCACTGTTAATTCAACCCCGTCCCTCCACAGATCGCCTACCATATCATTTTAAACTTTTCAAATTAAAGAAAGACCCAGTCAAATTGTATGATCTATTAACCCCCGAATGAGGCTAACCAAACCAAGTGTCTTTAAATCAACAAACTGTCTAATTAGAAAATCTAAATTCTTATACACTACTAAGATATAAACAACATTTCATACAGTCATAGAGAGATACAGCACTGAAACAGGCGTTTCAGACCACCGAGTCTGTGCCGACCGTCAACCACCCATTTATACTAATCCTACATTAATCCCATATTCCCTACCACATCCCCTCCTACATTAATCCCATATTCCCTACCACCTACCTACACTAGGGGCAATTTACAATGGCCAATTTACCTATCAACCTGCAAGTCTTTGGCTGTGGGAGGAAACCGGAGCACCCGGCGGAAACCCACACGGTCACAGGGAGAACTTGCAAACTCCACACAGGCTGTACTTAGAACCAAATCTGGGTCGCTGGAGCTGTGAGGCTGCAGTGCGAACCACTGTGCCAAAAAAAATAGAGTCCTTGCAGATTTACACTCCTGTCAGATGTGGAACAGTCCAAGGTTGCTTAAGGTCCTCACAGCTGTCCGATGGGAAAAAAAGGTTCTTCAACAGTAGAGCAGTCCATAGTCTAATTCGGAAGTCGAAATTGTTGCTCCTTCTCTAGCGATGAATTTCACAATTGACAACTTGCAAACACATTTTAATGAATCAATTTGGCTTTAGAAATTTTGAGGGATAAAAGATTGTCACAGTCTAACTTCCCTTCCTTCAGTTTAATGTATCAGAGATCTCTGTTTTGGCTTCACTTTTTTAGAATTTTGAGAGAGAATAATAAATAAACAGACTAACTTCTCTTCCTTCAGTTTAAATGGTCTGAGAACCCTCCTTTCAGGTGCTAACACACAGCTGTCTGTCTGTTACTCTGAGTTGGAACAGACTGTTTCCACCATCAGCCAGTTCAAAATTAAATTGTAGCAATGTATCTCTCAATCTCCGGTCCTTAATGGCTATATCCTGGGGCAACGAGAATGCACTCTTTGACTCCGTTTTTTGAGCTTGCAGTACAACTCCTTTTCCGGCCTGAAATTTCTTCTTCCTGAAGAAAAATCTACAGGATCATGACACCTCCACCCCTGGCGGAATGAAACACCATTCCTGAAATGCGTTTCATTATAATGGGTAAAAAATACACATTGAAAAAAACGCGAACACATTTTTTTTTGCATTTACAGGCATACGCTTTTCTAAAATGTTAAGACTACAGCAATAAGTTCCACCAGAACATTCCAGCTTTAAGTTTTCCAAAAGGTTGTTCCAATTAGCCCATTTCAAATTTACAAGCATAGTCTTCCAATTGTTTCATGTTTTCCTTCCCAGTGTCCCTATTATCCATCACTTCAGCCAGGTGAATTGCACAGCTAGGAGCACTGACCACTACTGGGTTCACTATTCTCTGAGAAGTTTCTCGAGTAACCTTTAATCTATGTGGCATCACTTGACACTGGAAAACCTTGCCTGGTGTAACAGAAGCTGATTTTTTCTTACCCTGGGGTATCAAAGGAATTTCACAGTATCCCTCCAACTCATCTGTCTCTTTAAGACAATTTTGCCCACTCTGTCCATACAGTCCTTTAAATAAGTATTTGGTTAGGAGTCTGCCTTCTTTACCACAGTGTCTTTTCTAGAGTCTATGCAAGTTTGAGCCGTTCCACCAGGTTTAGACATCAAGACCATCTGTGAATTCCAGCTGTCCTGACTATGTTCAGCTAAGCTGCTCTTCAGCATGCACTGTACCTCTGCTTCCACTTGGGCTTGGCTGTCTGGGCCTAAGTGACAAGAATGTTGTTTTAAAGGAATGGTTCCCCCGATACCCATATCATGTGTGGCTAAGGTTGTACATCTTGGCTTATCCCAATCAACCTTTTGAAACGTTGTGAAAACCTTGGTTAGGACTTCATGCTGTTTTGCCTCCAAGTGTAAAAGCCAATTGTTTAATTTTCCTAGCCATCCTACATTCGCTAATGGGATAGTTGGAGGTTCAATCTGAGAATTTCCTAGGCCTACTTCTGCCTCCTCCTCACTATCCTTTTCCTTCTCAACAGTCCCGATTACCTGACATATCTGCACTGGCTTATCCTCCTCCCTGCGGTAATATTGTTTGAGCATATTAATGTGACACAACCAGTTCTTCTGACAATCAGGGGTGTCAATCAATTAGTCTACCTTACCCACTCTTTTGATCACTCTATATGGGCCACTGAACTGAGCTTTTAATGGTTCTCCCTGTAATGGTAACAACACTAATCCTTCATCCCCTGGTTTTATGGTAGGTTGTGGTTTTCCCTCCATTTGACAGGTATGGTATGTCCTACAAAATTGTCTCACATCCTTTGTAAGACTTGGCCAGTAATAATGTTTGCTTATGTGTTATTTGGCCTTCCGAATTCCCCTATGTTCTGCAAAAGGAATGTTGTGTACTAACCTTAATAATCCTTGTGGACATTTAGGTGGTGCCACTATCTGTTCAACAATTGTCCAGTCTTCATCAGCAGGTCTATGAGGCAGTCTCCATTTTCTCCTCAAAAGCCCGTTTGCCATATAATAGCCTTCCAGAACTCCTCTTGCCTCAGCTTCTGACAGAACATCTGTGCTATTTGGTATATCTCTGGATCAGCTTGCTGTGCTGTAATGATAGACGATCTGTTAAACATCTCATTTGGATTATCTAAATCCCCAAATAAGGTTTCAGATACTCGGCTATCTATTTGTGGTGCCCCTTTTACCTCTGACAATGGATCCTGTTTAGCCATTGCTCGGGTAACTACCCACGCAGTTCCTCTGTACCTCCTGTGTCCCTGAGTATAATGATAGGTTTTCCTGCCTCATTTACAGGATACGGAGATACTCTCCCCTTTGACATAAATTCATTATAACTCTCAGGTATTTTATTCTTAACCTCTACACTCCTTTTAGTTTTGGTATCTGGTTTCATATTCACAACTGTCATGAAAGCTATAGCCTGGTCTCCTGTACTCTCAGTCAGAGTCTTTTCCTCTGCACTAACTTGTGTCTGCCAACAAGTCCTATAGGTTTACATCGCATTTTCCAGCACTCTGAATGGAGATGACCCATTTTGTTGCAATGATTAACTTTGGCTTGCGAACCACACTTCTACCCTCAGCACCTTCCCTTCTTACCTGAGGAGGTGATCCTGGGGCATTCCCAGCTGTTCCTTCCTGTCCCCGGCTACTTGCCTTCCTTTCACTCTCCCACTTTCTATCCTTCTCAGGTTTATGGGGGTGATGGACAAAATAGGTTGGTTTATTCACAAGCTCAAAATCATCTCTGCTGCTTGCCCAGCTTTCAAAACTTTCAGGTTATCTATATGAGTTCTCATTGAAGAAGAGGAGTTTTTGAACGCTTCTAAGAGAATTAATTCTCGAAGTTTCTCATATGTCGTTTCTATCTTCAATGCCTGTATCCCATGGTCAAAAGTAATTTGCTTCACCCTCTCAAATTCTAAATATGTCTGCCCAGCCAATCTCCGCAAGTTCCTAAACTTTAGATGATAAGCTTCAGGGACTAACTCATACGCAGCAAGAATAGACTTTTTTGCTCTCTCATAAACTGCAGGAGCCTCTTCAGGAAACATGGCATAAACCTCATGAGCTCTGCCTACCAGCCTGCCCTGAATAAGCAGTGTCCAACTTTCTTTCAGCCATTTCATCTGTTTGGCTATTTTTTCAAAAGATATGAAAAATGCCTCTACGTCCCTTTCCTCGAACTTAGGAAGAGCCTGAATACATTTAAATAACTTCTCATTGGAACCTCATCTAAATTCAGATTCATCCTGACCTTTTTGTCTTAGTTCCAGCTCTTTTAACCTAAATTCCCTCTCTTTTCTTTCTTTCCGAAATGCTTTCTCTTTCTCCCTTTCCTCTTTTTCCAATTCAAGTTTTCTTAATTCCTTTTCAGGCTCAAGTTTTTTTCATTTCCAACTGAATCCAAGCCAATACCAGTGCATCACTCTTGGACCTACTACCTTCTTGTCTCTCGTATTCCCTTTCAGCTTCGTCATCATCATCATCAGCATCATCATCATCTTCTACCAATTCCAGATGTTCGGCCATTATGCCAATTATCTCTGCTTTCTTGGCACCTGATTTCAAATCTATCCCCAATTTCCCTGCCAACTCTTTTAATTTGTTCTTAGTTAAAGTTATCAAGTCACTCAGGGAAACATTCTGCTTTCCCCAAAACTCTGCTACAACCACTAATGCCATTACAATGGTATAGACTGTACCTCATTATGCAATAGACCTGGTTCTTTTATTGTCTTTGTAATTAGTGTCAGATTTAGATCCCAACAATCGAGTTTCCAATTGCTATGATCCCAGATGCGAGAAAAATTAAATATGATGCCAAACGCAAGATCCTAATTTAAATATGTTGAGTAATGAACATGACTCCAAATGTGAGCCCTCCAAATTAGTTTGATTCTGATCCCAGACACAAGCCACAAAATTAAATATGATTGAACTGTGAGTGAGTCCCAATTAAGATATGCTTCAAATCTTGGAAAAGAAACCTAATTAAAATATGTTATGACCGATTGCTCCAGTCAAAGCCCCCCATCAAAATATATGACTCTGATTGTGGTCAGAGAAACGCACTGTTAATTCAATCCCATCCCTCCACAGATCGCCTAACATATCATTTTAAACTTTCCAAATTAAAGAAAGACCCAGCCAAATTGTACCATATATTAACCCCCAATAAGGCTAACCAAACCAGGTGTCTTTAAATCAACAAATTAACTGTTTAATTAGAAAATCTAAATTCTTAAACACGACAAAGATATAGTCCTTGCAGATTTACGCTCCTGCCAGATGTGAAACAGTCCAAGGTTGCTTGAAGTCCTCACAGCCATCCAATAGGGAGAAAAAGGTTCTTCAATAGTAGAACAGTCGAAATTGTTGCTCCTTGTCCAGCGATGAATTTCATCTCCCCGGGGATCATTAGACTAGTTTGCTGTGTATTGTGCTGGCCCAGGGCTCGAGTAGTTCCAACGGGAGAGGGAGGGTAGCTCCTGTTACTGAGAAAACCCTGGTGATCATGCTGAGGGCTCCTGATAGCATGGATATTGTACCATTTTTTGGATGTGAGGGGCACCCTCCTCAGCAAACTGTAGTCATGTTTGCCTGGGAAGAAGCAGTCATGCAGATGATTATGATTTCTGCAATAAAGAGTTCTTTCTCCCAGATGAGGAAAGAATTCAGCCCCTTCAAGAATTTTGCCAAGAGAATTGCCTTTTGCAGTTATCTCTTAACAATTCACTGCCTACAACACACAGAGACCTTACCATCAACTAGGTGCAAACTCACATGGGGTATTTCCTTATCAGACATGACATAGCTTTTATCTTCCCTGCTAACTTAGAATCATTGAATCACACAGCACAGAATGATGCCATTTGTCCCATTGTACCTGTGTTAGCTCTTTGAAGGAGCTATCTAATTAGTTCCATTTCCCCTGTCCTGCTCTATTCTCAGAGCCCCACAAATTCATCCTTTTCAAGTTTATATCCAACTTCCTTTCAAACGTTCCTATTGGGAATGCTTCCAAGACACTTTCAGACAATGCATTCGCAATCCTAACAACTCACTGCATAAAAATAATTCCCATCTCTACCTTTTTTTTGTCAATTATCTTAAATTTGTGTCCTCTGGTTACCAACCCTCCTGATACTGGAATCACTTTCTCCTTATTTCTTTAATCAAAACCTCTTCTATTTTGAATTACACTATAAAATTTTGAGCACCTTTATTGAATCCCTCCCTTAGCGTTTTTTGCTGTCTGGTAAACAATCCCAGCTTCTCTAGGAGGGTTAAATGTGAAGTCACTGATGAACCTTAAAGTGCTCGATGGTCCTAATTGGCAAAGGAAATACAAGTGACAAACCTGCATCTGCAATTGGGTATCCATTCTTCCACCTTCCTTTTCCTTCAAAGAAGTAGTCCTTCACTCATAAATGCTAAGAATAGGCAATTTCCATGACACCACTACCTCATATCAGTGGCTACTCAAATGTCCGCTAAACCAGGGATTCTCAATTGGGAGTCTGACCGCCTAATGGCCCGTGAGAAGGATTCAAGGGGTCTGCCAAAAGTAATTACATGATATAGATCTTCGTTTGTAAATGAAAAGCCCTATTTATGAATTCCAGAAATGGTTCCACCCAGTCTCAAGAAATGTCTTTTTTTTTCAATTATCAAACTCTTGTATTTTCAATACTGATCTTTCTCCATATACCAGAAATATCCTCAGCAAACTTTTCCAGTTGTTTTCAATACTTGAACAAAAACCTTTCTCTGCTGTCCCCAAACTGCATTTATTGTTTCCTGTAAGTTTCCTTGCTGTCCCCATACTACGGACTGCATTTTACCAGCCGCTCGGCACCGTGGGTCGGTAAAATTTTGCGGGGAGAGGCCCACCTCAACATCAAGAAGGGCCCGCCGCATATTATTGGCGGCAGGGGAATCTTGGTGCGGCCCCCCACCCCCCCCCCCCCCACCACCGCCACCTGGTGACTGGCCCTTCATCTGCATATTCAGCTGAACATAAATGAGATGTTAATAAACTTACCTGCAGGCGGCGGACGTCCCAAGCCGATTTTACAGCCTCCATTTGGCTTCACACGCCTTCAGAACGCCACATGGATTTCTGAGGCGAGCACTAGGTGGGAAGGGGGAGGTATAAAATTTTTCGGGATATGCAGTTTGTCTTTCAGACTTGCAAGGGATCAGTATTGCTTTAACAAGCAGCAAGTCTTAGGAGTTATGGGAAGGTGCATTTTCGTTGCCTTAAAAACAGTCATTTGGCGACTGTGATTCAAAGGGTGCATTCTCCTTACCATAGAAACAGCCACTGGGAGTGAGAAGCAAGCAATACATTTGTTACAATTCAGTTTTGAACTGGCTTTGAGTTGAATACAGTTTGTACTAACAGAACACATAGACACAGAGGACACAGCTGTGATGAGCACACCTGAAAAAGAGCTCTCTACCATTTAAACTGAAGGAAGAGGATTTTAGTCTGTTTAATTATTATCTCTCAAAATTCTAAAACATCAAGCCAAAACAGAGATCTCTGGTAATTTAAATTGAAGAAAGGGACGTTAGACTGTGACAATCTTTTATCCCTCAAAAACTCTAAAGTCAGCTTGATTCCATTGCAAGTTGTTAATTGTTGGAATTCACTGGGGATTGTTGAAATTCGCAACATTCTGTGAGGACTTCGAGCAACATCCTATGAGGACTTTGAGTAACATTAAACTGTAAATTTGCAAGGACTCTAATTTTTTTTTAATTTTAAATGTTGTTTATATCTTCATAGTGTTTAAGAATTTAGTTCATCAGATTAAAGAGTTAATTTATTGATTTAAAGACACCTGGTTTTGTTAGCCTCATTCGGGGGTTAATAGATGGTACAATTTGGTTGGGTCTTTCGTTAATTTGGAAACTTTTAAATGATATGTTAGCCGATCTGTGGAGCGATGGGATTGAATTAACAGTGTGTTGCTCCCACCACAATCAGAATCATATATTTTGACTGGGGGCTTTGACACGACCGATTGGTCGTAACAATACTAATAAACTTTTATCATAGCGGTAGCGGGCAACTAATGTAACCATTGGAGGGTGAGATACATGATTGACACTTGACATAGCATTTTATTTTTAATTCCCGGAGATCAGGACCTTTAAATTTTAAAATGTAACTGAGGGTTTACAGCCCTTTAAAATGGCACCGCCGCCTGCTCGGTGGTGCTGGACACCATTGCTGGGGACGCAGCGACTGCCCCTACACATTGGGGGCAGTCGCTCTGCCTCCACTATTTAAATGAGCCCCTGTGTGAGTTGAAAGTACGCCGTCGAAGAAAGCTGCGCACGATTAAAATTAAGCCCTACATTTATTGTTTCCTGTAAGTTTATCAAATGCATCCACCTCTGCTTTTGAAATGGATAAGGATGGGATTAGTTGCATCTCCTGTTCTATCGGTCATTTTCTTGCTTTTAACATGTGCCTGTTGTTACAGTCAAGTGAGGAGGGGTTGAAGGGCTTCCCGCTTTTTCTTCTCCTTGTTAGACCACAACAGGTTTAATTCTTTCTTAAAGTGGATGGCCATACTTGCTTGCTATGATCATAACAAGAACCAATCAGTTTTCTTGAGTTAATAAAGAGGTTACCTTTATTGTGCCTGAACTGAACTAATAATAATAAGTCAATAATAAAAAATAATAAAATTAAAAATAAAAAAACTTAAAAATAAAAATAACAAAATAAAAAAAAACACTAGCTTTTGCTGAGTTTGTATTTTCATTAATGCATGTCCATTAAACACAGTTGACTACATATAAAATATATCTAGGGAGATAAAGACAGGGTATTACTACTGGTACAAACAATACTGGATGTGATATAAAAGCTCCTGGCTTGATAGGGCATCTATAAAAATGGCATTGAATTAGTTTGCTTTCATAGATGGTTATGTGTGTGCAGATTAGACATATATTTTTGTATAATTTTAATAACAAAAATCGAAGCTGATGTGTTGTGATAGTCTAACGAAAGTAATGATTGGCAATACATCCTGTTCTATGGAATGCCTACATTAGCAATGTGTGTTGTCTAATGCCTGTAGATATATAGTGAATCAATAGGCTTCCACTGATGAATTACTGGATAAACACACTAACCCAATGTGATTCTAGCACAGGAATGTCCTTGTTAGATACTTGGGCTATATTCAGTTATTCATCCTGAGTTGAACAATAGTAAGAGCACCTCTAATATCTGTTGGAAGGGTAAAATAAAGTCAGCCAGGATTCCAGTCCTGATTTCCATCCAGTGGCCTCTGCTAGAAAGTGTATGTGTGTGGACATCAAAAGAAGCAGAGTCATGTTGGCTGTGATGCAACTGAATACAGCATTGCTTTTTCTGCAGCACGGAAAATGTTGGTTTCATTTCATACAATCTGTTTATATGACACTGGACTTTAAGCAATGACATCAATGAAAACAAAGTTCCGCGCCAGGATTAACATCGACCATGACATGCACATGTGCTTGACAGAATTGTTGCTCAGAACCAGCAACAAGTTTCACATTAAGTGAAACAATAATAATAAATATATCTGTTTAGTTGCATACCTAACTTTTATACAGAAGAGAAATACTTGAATACTTGTGTTACAGGGGTCTGTGAAATTTTATAACGGGCGGTGGGGGTGGGGGGGGGGCGCCTCGAGCAAAATGATTGAGAAACCCTGTGCTAAATGTTATCTTGCAGATTTCAACAAATACTTTTTTGTGATAAACTATATTCTTTACAGCTTGCAAACATATCTAGCAGGATCCAATGTGTGCTGGGACAGACAGAGATCCAATAAATAATCAATCATGCACAATAGTTCTTGTTGTCACATCGTCTTATGACTGAAATTTTGCAAATAGTATTTTTCTTGCATCCGATTAACTAAAAGGTTCCAATGTAATCACTTGTAGGTTGAATGTGTGAATCACTTTTGGTGAATGTCAAATACCTGGCAGTGCTGCAGTCATTATTATGTAGGTATGTTTTCAGATGTCTAATTGCACTGAAATTTCTCTGTTTTTCAGCATCGCTGTTGGAAACAGTTATGAGCTGTTGCACAAACTTTTCAAATTCTTCATATAATGAGAAAACAGTCTTATACTTAATAGGTTCCTTCATCTGTTCAATGCCAGCAAGGTTAGCTGCTGCAACAGTAAGCTTCAGAAACAAATTTTTCACCTAAGGTTGTCACAGTCTGGATAAAATGACAGTTATTTTCTTTTATCACCTTTACTGGACATAACCCTTCAGAATAAATTTCTTATTCTTCATGTATTGAGACAATCCTTCCTGTTGTGACTTTCCACAAACACCATCCATGATTGTGTCTGGAAATGTGAAGAATTTTATTTTACATTATTCTTCTAGTGTGGCAAATACTGTGCCAATGTTACAAGCTGAATGTTTATGTTGTTTACAAATGCTGCAATTGTGTGAAGGAAAATGTGCTTGAATATTAAAATGGAGAGTTTTTGACTACCCTTCTAAATTTCTCTGTTTTCAAATGTTAATCCCACTTCAATGACTCTTGTCAACAATTATCCCAAACTGGCCACTCTTGTAAATTTGATGTTTTCTATAAGTATAAAATAAAAATTCAAAATGCTGCATTCCCTCCCCTGAGCTGTCTGTCTTTAAGACTCAAAATTAGTCTATTTAATCCCTCCGAACAACTCATTTAACACCAATAATTGGCTTATTTGCTCTCCTCTGTATCCCCTCTAGAATCTGGATGGCTCCTTCATTTCAGAAAACCAAAGCCATACACAGTACTCTAAGTAATACAGATGAAAATACTGACTGTCATTTTGCCTGTACAACAATAGGTATTGAATTTCAAAGTAACTTGTTGTTTATGAAAAGGTTTAACATACGTGATAAGGCAAAGTATTCTTTCATCAAACAGTTTCAGCATGACTTTTGGGGATTTGAACTGAACTGACTTGACATTATAAGCCAACATCGTGTTGATTTTACTTATTGTCCACTCACTGTCTCCTATAAAGTAAAGAAAGAACTTGCATTTGTATGGCGCCTTTCATGGTCTCAGAATTTTTCAAAGTGCTTTACAGCCAATGAAGTCAGTTTTGAAATGTTGTCACTGTCGTAATGTAGAAAACATAGCAGCCAATTTGCACACAGCAAGTTCCCACAAACAGCAATGTGATAATGACCAGATAATTTGTCTGAGTGATCTTAATTAAGAGATAAATATTGGCCAGGACACCAGGGAGAAACCACCAACTCTTCTTCGAAATAATGCCGTGGGATATTTCATGCCCACTTGAAAGGAAAGACGAGACCTTGGTTTAACATTTCATCTGAAAGATGGCACCTCCGACACTGCAGCAGTCCCTCAGTACTACCCTGGGGTGTCAGTCTAGATTATATGTTCAAGTCTCTGGAGTGAAACTACAACCTTCTTACTCATAGCTGAGTGAGCCACTGAGCCAAGGCTGGCACATAGATGAAGAATCCTTCTACTCTAGAAAGTAGTGTAATCCCTAACAGTTACTTTTAGAGGTGGTTTAGTTTCCATGGTATTGACCTGAGGAACTGAAAGTGAGCAGTGTGCTGACTTTAATTAAGCTGTAAAATTAGACAATTGCTTTTAGTATGATGTTTTTGAGATTAGGTTTGTTTGCCTACATAATAACAGTGGCTGCACTTCAAAAGTAATCCATGGTCGTAAAAATGCTTTATGATGTGCCAAGGATTTGACAAGGTGCTGTATAAATGCAAATTATTTCTTTCCTTCTTAAATCATGCTGTTAGACAAGTAAGCATTTGCCTTTGATTAATATGACAAGAAAATAAGTACATTTATGTATTAAAAATTAAAGATGTCACGACAATGAATGCTTATTACAAAGATCACACATTTTAATCGTTCATTCACATATGCAGATCACCAGCCACTATTCAAAATCATATGCTAATACTTGCAATACATGGAGCAGCTTGCAATTGTTCCATATCAGCTGTGGCTCAATGGTCGCAGTTCCGCCGGCATCAATGATGGAGAGAGAAACAAAACATTAATTCTGTTTCTCTCTCCACAGATGCTGACAGAGCTGCTGAGTATTTCCAGCATTTTCTGTTCTTATTTCAGATTTCCAGCATCTGCAATATTTTGCTTTTGTCTCAGTTGGAAGCACTGTTGCCTCTTAGTCTGAAGGTTGTGTATTCAAGTCAGATGAGACTTTGAACCGAGGTCTAGTTTACTCTCTCGTGGATGTAAAAGATTCTGTGGCACTATTTAAAGACAAGCAGAAGTGTTCTTGCCAATAATTATCACACAACCAACATCATTAAAACATGTTACCTGGTCATTATCTCATTGCTGTTTGTGGGAGCTTGCTGTGTTCAAATTGACTCTCGTATTTTCCAAAATTGCAACAGTGACTACACTTAAAAAGTACTTCATTAGTTGTAAAGCACTCTGGAATATTTTGAGGTTGTAAAAGGTGCTGAGTTCTTGTTTCTTAGGTCAATCAGTTCTTCTTGATAGTGCCACTGCCACACAGATATTGAGAAGGACAGCATAATGAATTTCAAAGAATGAATGAATCATTATAACTATTATAACTTCCAGCATATCTGGCATTGAAGTGTGGATTCTTCTGCATCTTGTTACCCTTAGGGCTGGATTTAGTTTTCCCCCCGGGTGTTGGGATCCGTGACAGGGGGGTATGCCTGAAGATGCCTCCGGGAGAGGGCCGCCACGCACCCTGACAGCAGTAGGGCCCGGCCTGATATTACCGACGGCAGCGAGACCTTGTGGAAGCCCCCACCCACTGTCACTCGGTGATGGGGTGGCATATTTAAATTAATTAAAATGAATGTATGAATGAGTTTCCACTCCGATCTTCAACCCAGTGGCCAGCACTTGCCGCATTCGGATCCCCGTCCAAGGAAACGAGGCACCACACTGGTGGGGAGGGGGGGAGGAGGTAAGTTTCTCAGTGCGAGAGGGGAAGGAATGGGATCAAAGTGACATCATTGGTGTAAGAGATGGTGGGAAGGGTTAATGGTTTAAAGTTTATGCAGTTTTGGGGTGGGGGGGGGGTGGGAAGGTCAGGTGGACAAGGTAAGTGTTTTGGGGAGGGATAGGGAAAATAATTAATCAGATTATTATTGGGGTGGGAGAGGGGCAGAAGAAATGTCTTTATTTATTTTTATTTACTTGCACTTTAAATATTTAAATTTACCGGTCAGGTTCAAAGACCTTTACAAATGGTGTCAGCGCGTCTGCGCACAGGCACATGCCAGGAATGGACAGCCAGCTCTCTCCATGTAATCGGGGGCACAGCCCACCCCAGCTATTAAAATAAGTCACCACACAGAAGATTGCGGTGGCTCCGTGACATGTGGCTCGCACAGGCGGGCCGCTGTTTTCTTCGCCCACCGCTGACATCGGCAGCGGGAACAGAAGATTCAGCCCTTAATCTGTACACTGATGGCATTCATGCCATTCCTATTGAGAGAGTTGAGGGAGTGTTCTGTGGGAACCAGCTACTCCAGAAAATTGGATGGTTCTATCTTTTTGCTTTCTCACTGTGATGCCAAAGGTGATGAATTCTATGACTCTGCTGGAACGTGCATCAGTCATACTGCAACCTAGTTGATATACAAAGTTCACCTGTGGCTGCCTGAAATAAGCCTATCCCTTAAAAGCTGAATGCAGTGGTTACTTTTATAGCCACAAAGAGAACCGTGTGAACAAATGAGTGTAGCTATGTTCATCATGTAATTGGTGACAAGGCTGGCCAATGACTCTTTGGATGATCATTCGCTGGTAATATAACATCTGATCAGTGAGGCTGCCTGTATATTTTATGAGGTAGGTTGGGATAATATCTGGTTGACTGTATCCTCCTCAGAAGCCGTCTGAATCATTTCACTTATCTAATTGGCTTTACCATCCTGTGCCATTAATCCTCCTCCTCCTCTATGAAATGGCATAGCAGATTCTGCCCATAGGGAATGCCGTACCTGTGCTTGAGAAGTCATGACTGTGAATGTATTGGCAATCAACAGGACAATGAAATTCCCCACCCCGCCCCCACCCCCCTCCCCCAACCCTGACCCCACCAGAAACTGAGAGCACTTGATGTGAGACAATTTCCTGTAAGTTGCATGATATGCTGTATCAATGCAATATTCAATTTGAACCTTTCTAGAGTGAAATCTTTTCAACTATGACAAAACATTATTATGTCAGAAGCTAGCTATGTGCAGATGGAATGCCTTCAGCTCAGTGAAAACAAAGCTGGATCAACAATCATACAATGGAGAAATGGAGTTTGATCCATACAATGTCAACAGAAGAAAGAAAAACTCTTATGCTTTAGAATGTATTGTTGCCTCAAACATGGTGTGCTGATAAAAGGTAAAGTTGCAGAAAAAATTTATAAAAACTTTCAGTTCAGAGTAAAAATGTAAGAACATAAGAAATAGGATCAGGATTAGGCCATTTGGCCCCTCAAGCCTGTCTGCAATTTAATAAGATCATGGCTGATCTGATTGTGGCCTTAGCTCCACTTTCCTGCTTTCCCCTATAACCCTTGACTCCCTTGACAATAAAAAATCTGGCTAACTCAGCCTTGAATATATCAAATGACCCAGCCTCCACTGTTCTCTGGGGAAGAGAATTCCAAACACTAACAACCCTTTGAGAGAAGAAATTCCTCTGCATCTCCATCTTAGAGGGGAAATCAATTATTCTGAAACTGTGCCTCTAGTTCTAGATTTCCCCATGAGGGGAAACATCCTCTCAGCATCTACCTTGTCAAGCCCCCTCAGAATCTTATACATTTCAATAAGATCGCCTCTCAATCTTCGAAATTCCAATGAGTATAGTCCCAACCTGCTCAACCTTTCCTTGTAAGACAAGCCCCTCATCCCAGGAATCAGACTAGTGAACCTTCTCTGAACTGCTTCCAGTACAAGTATGTCTCTCTTCAAATAAGGTGACCAAAACGGTACACAGTACTCAAGGTGCAGTCTCACCAATACCCTGTACAGTTGTAGCAAGACTTTGCTACTCTTATACTCCATCCCCTTTGTAATAAAGGTCAACATTTCATTTGTCTTCCAAATTACTTGCTGTACCTGCATGCTGACTTTTTGCATTTCATGTACAAGGACACCTAGGTCCCTCTGTACCGCAGAATTCTGCAGTCTCTCTCCATTTAAATAACATTCTGCTTTTCTATTCCTCTTGCCAGAGCGGAGAACCTCACATGTTCCCACATTATAACCCATCTGCGAAATTTTTGCTCATTCACTTAACTTATCTATATCCCTTTACAGACTCTTTGTATCCTCCGCACAACTTCTTTTCCTAGTTATCTTTGTATTGTCAACAAATCTGGCTACAATACCTTCATCCAAGCCATTAATATAGATCATAAATATTTGAGGCCCCAGTACTGATTCCTGTGGCACTCCACTAGTTACAGTTTGCCATCCTGAAAATAACCTTTTTATTCTGACTCTGTTTCCTGTTTGATAGCGAATCCTCTATCTGTACTAATATATCATCCCAAACATCATGAACTCTTATCTTGTGTAGTAACCTTTTAGGTGGCACCTTATCGAATGCCTTTGGAATTCCAAATACACTACTTTTGCTGGTTCCCCTTTATCCCCACTACTTGTTACATCATTAAAGAACTCTAATAAATTTGTAAAACACCATTTCTCTTTTACAAAACCATGTTGACTCTGCCTGATTGTATTGTGATTTTTCTAGATGTCCTGCTACTGCCTCTTTTATAATGGATTCTAGCATTTTCCCAACGACAGATATTAGGCTAACTGGCTGATTGTTTCCTGCTTTCTGTCTCCCTCCTTTCTTGAACAAAGGTGTTACATTTGCAGTTTTCCACTTTACAGAATCTCAGGAGTTTTGGAATATTACAACCAATGCATCCACTATCTCCTTGGATGCAGGCCATCAGGTCCAGGGGACGTGTTAGCCTTTTGTCCCATTAGTATTCCCATTACTTTTTCTCGAGTGATAGTGATTGTTTTAAGTTCCTCCCTCCCTTCTGCCTCCTGATTTTTTACTATTCTTGAGATGAGTGAAATTCTATCATGTTATGATGACTCCTAGAGGATCCTTTACTATGAGATCTTTAATTAATCCTGTCTCATTACACATTACCAGGGCTACAATAGCCTTATCCCTGGTAGGTTCTAAAACATATTGTTCTAAGAAACTGTCCCAAATATACTCTATGAACTCATAGCTACCTTTGCCAATTAGTTTTGTGCAATTGATGTGAAGATTAAAATCACCCATTATTATTACTGTACCTTTCTTCCAAGCCCCCATTATTTCTTGATTTATACTCTGTCCTACTCTGTAGCTATTGTTAGGGGGCCTATAAACTATTCTCACCTGTGACTTATTTCCTTTGCTATTTCTTATCTCCTCCCAAACTGATTCTACATCTTGTTCTTCTGAACCAAGATCATTTCTCACTATTGTACTGATCTCATCCTTTATTAACAAAGCTACTCCACCTTCTTTTCCTTTCCTCCTGTCCTTCTGAAATGTCAAATACCCTTGAATATTCAGGTCCCAGCCTTGGTAACCTTGCAACCATGTCTCTGTAATGGCTATCAAATCAGACCCACTTATTTCTGTTTTTGCTGTCAATTTATCCATCTTGTTATGAAGGCTGCATGCATTCAGATAAAGGGCCTTTAATTCTGTCTTTTTACCATTTTCCCTACTCTGAACTTATTTGCTGGTGCATTCTTTGTACGCTGTTTGCCTTCCTGTCACACTTTGGTTCTTATAACTCCCGTATCATTACTCTGCATTAGTTCCTTGTCCTTTCTCTTTAACTTTTCAAATCACCCCTCACTTAAATTTTCCCCCAACTATTTAGTTTAATGCTCTTAAAAAGGGATTCTAAACAGAATTGCTAAACTTGAATGTAACTAGGGAATTGCATAACTGATAGGCGCTGCTTGAATCGCAGTGCACTATCATAATACATAGCTATACATTTATACATTAACATATATGGTTACATTAGGTGGATGTATATAAATTGTGCATAGGGACAAAATATAAACATACTCTACATATATGTTTCTTTTTTGGTAAATTCCTTATCCATTGCTTAAGAAAAACAGTGTTCTTGGAGTGTGTTAGAAATAGCAAATGAAATTGAAAGGTTCAGTGAATTACAATTTATCTTATCTTGTCTTCAAAAGGAATAACCACTTGCATTTATCTTTGCAGAGAGCAGCAGTTTTTTTTATTGTGAATTATTTATTGAAAATTAGTGGTCATTCAAAAATCCCACACTTTTCGATCATGTACACTGTCATGCTAGGCCTCCACCTGCCAAGAATGAGGCACATTAATTTTGTCATGAACATTGATATTAAACTATTGCTGTAGTGAAGAAAGGACTTGTTAAACAAATCAGCCGTGGCTGGAAAAGATATTTGCATATTAGCAGATGGTGAGTGGAAGGACAAAGGACTATTCCCTGACACATTCAACCCACAATGGACCTTGATCGGCAGGTATTGTGTGCAAGAGGAGCAATCCAGAGACTGCGAAGGTGATTCAATCCAAGACATGGTCAGACCAGTTAGTCACATGACTAACCTGCTTGGCAACCTGGGTTTTTCTGAATTGTACGAACAGTTTGAACTCAGTAAGAAAGATTGCTTGCTCCTGGATTGAGAAGATCTCTCCTGTCTGCTCCCATCTCTTTCTCACAAGCCTCTGAATCCATTGAAGACACATGAACCGCAAGTGAGAAAAGTCTCCTACAATGAAAAAGGTCTAAGAAGGATATTGGGCCCCCAACGAAAAGATCTACCTACAATTAAGGACTCTATAGTGAGCTCAAAGAACCGTAACAAAAATTCTTCAGATATTGCCTGAAATTTTTCCACTTTATTTTTCTTCTGCTCTTTTCAGTCTCTATTTGCATGTGTATATTGCGTATGCATGCTAGTGTGGGTGCAACGTGTATCCGTAGGCATTAACCGAATTAGAGTTTAAGTTTAAGAAATCTCAACTTTTCTTCTTTGAACCTAAGAAAGCCTGTTTGTGCTGGTTTATTTGTCTTATAATTGGAAAGCGGTGAACAAGGATTCACCAAGGAGGAGCTAAAAACACGGTGTGTTTGAAAATAAAACCCTGTTACAGTAAGACCAGGTGGAGGCTGAAAGGGAACCCGGGACCTCTTTCTCATTGGGTCATAACAACACTTATTACACCAATACCCAAGGAACAAGTACAACATAAATAACAATCGAGATCAATCTTTCTTCAGAGGAAGGCTGATTTATGTCAGACAGGAGGAAACTGATAATTACAACAAAGTGATGTCCCTGTCACAATTCAAGAATTGAAGCAATTTTTGCACAAACATGATACACAAAAAAGTTCTATTTAAATGTTTGGTTTGTAAAGCAAAGTTTATTCACACATTCAAAAAACACTGAAGCAAAATAAGGTTATAATGTTAATGAGCTAGGCATTAAAGGTGTTTTCTCAAAGATTATAAATAAAAATAATTAATTATCCTATCCCAGTAATTGATTAATACCTCACACTCATGATTTAGGGAAGTGCATGGTCCCAGATACTCAACAGAGATTATTACTTCATTACACAAGCTTGTAGTTCCTGTTCAAAAACATGCACAAAGGATCACAGAATTTTAAGTTTCTGTGACTTCTTATGCTGGTTTAAAAAAACCTTGAACTAGACGCCAGGACTGCACACGAAATTGGTTATGCACCCCAGATGAATTAATCACCATTGTGTGTTTCCACTAATTGTTTGCAGGCCTTAAAGACACTAATAGGAACATTTAAAAAAAACTTTTGAATGTTGTTTTTTACTTTACTAAGAAACTGAATACTGTACCCCAATATAACTGGGAAACACTTCTGTATATTTTTAACAGTAATTTTCAGTAACTTAATGTTGGGTTACTTACAGGTGTTAGATTGACACTGTGATTAAAATGCTTATTTTTTATGTTAAACCCATTTTCGGCTGTATTAACGAAATTACCACTCTTAAATATGTCAAGGAATTTTTTTTATGGCAGCATTTAAAAGAATGTTTCAAAACGCTGTCCGATTGTACTGGTTCATGGCATATTTTGAGTTCAGCAATATGCAAATGCATTTGAGTGGAAACTCAAGGTAAAAACACTTTCTAAAATGGGTCTAATTTTTGGTGCAATTTGCACCCATTTTGCCAATTGCACTCAAAGGACGGAATTTTACGCCACCCCAACGAGCCGGATGGTGGTGGGGGTGGGTGGCGTAAAATGGAGTGGGAGGCTGCGGTAGGCTTTTCCGACCCGCTCCCGCCTTCGCCCCCCCCTTTACATAGAGCGGCGGGAGGGGGCGAAAAATGGCCCGCCCATTCCAGGACACTTAATGGCCACTTAAGGGCCTTCGCTCACCTCCACGCGGATTTTATGCATGGCAAGCGGGCATCATGGAGCCGGGAAAAGCCGCCTGGGAAAAGCAGGTGGCTTCTCAGCGTCCCAGGGTGGGGAACACTGCTCATAGGGCACAGGATGCCCGATAGAGGGCCGACCCTGTTACCCCAACCACCCCCAGCACCCAACATGTCCCCCCTTCCCCCCAACCAACCACTCTTGCCTTTCCGGGGCCCGACCAATTACCCCGGTGAGACAACCAAAACCTACCTGTCTTCCTGGTTCCATGTCTTCGGCTGAGCTGCAGTCCCAGCAGTGGCCACCGCTCCCAGTGGCGCTGCTGGGATTAAGAGCTGCCGGCCCGCTGATTGGATGGCAGCTCAATGGGGCGGGACATCCTCCCTCAAGTGAGTGGAAGTCCCACCCCAGTATAATTAAAGTCTGGGGACTTGTAAAATGTAAGTCCCCAGGCGAGGCAGAAGTGGGTTCACCACCGACTTTTCAGTCGGTGGCAGTCTCTCGTCCGCCCAACGTTAAATCCTGGCCAAAGTGTAAATTCGACCCCACAGTATTTACAGCAGAGAAATAAGCCAATTGGCCCAACAATTCCATGCTCCTCCCAAGCCTCCTCCTGCCTTTTTTCATCTAACCCCATGAATATATGCTTCCATTCCTTTTACCTCATGAACTTATCTAGCTTCCCCTTAAATGCACCTACACTACTCACCTCAACTACCTCTGTGGTAGCAAGTTTCACATTCTAATCATTCTCTGGGTAAAGAAGTTTCTCCTGAATCCCTTATTGGATTTATTTGTGACTATCTCATATTTATGATCCCTAGTTCTGGTCTCCCTGACAAGTGGAAACATCTGCTCTACGTTTATCCTACCAAACCCTTTCATAATCTTAAAGACCTCTATCTTGTCATGCCTCAATCTTTTCTTCTCTGGAGTAAAGAGCCCCTGTATGTTCAATCTTTCCTGATAGGTATAACCTCTCAGTTCTGGCATCATCCTAGTAAATCTTTTTTGTACCTTCCCCAGGGCTTATTATCCTTTTATAAACATCGGGACCAGAACAGATCACATTATTACGTTGTGTGACATAAGACCTCCCCCCATTGTTGTACATACAGCTAAAAATAGCACAGCTAAAAACCACATTGACAGTCTTGTTTTTAAACAGTAAGTGCTCGAGCAGGCTTTTACTTGACTCAGTGTGAAAACTATTAAACTTAGGGACCAATTTGCAATTAAAACACATTTTGAATTCTTGCAAACCTTGTTTTCACATAGCAATTGCAACAGAGATGCAGGCCATTCAGTCCAACCAGTCTGCACTGGTGTTTATCCTCCATATGATCAGAAGTCCTGTTCAATTCTGCTTCAAGATTTCATGGAGAGGCTCTCAGGGCAATTGTCATGTTTGGAGTGGCAAAGTAGATATTTCCATAGACTGTCTGAAGAGCAGCAGGTTCAATGTCTTGAGAACTAGTCAGTCTGCTCTCATACAGACCATTAGCCTAATTGAGCCCATGCTTGACACTGGTGGGCCACAAGAAGTGGCTGTAGATGTCGCTGCAATGTGGCAGCACATTGGATGGCAATGTGCTTATAATGCAGCCCATTCCAAGGCAGGACACAGCTTCAAGTCTGGACCTGGCAGGCATTGGAAGGGCCAATGTCATGAGACCAGAACCAGGTCTCTCAAAGACATTGGCATCACTGAGATGACTACCATTTCAGTTCTCAAGGGCTGCATCAGTACAGACCAAGCCGTGAACTGCATAACATCCAATCACGAAGCTACCACCACTAGGGAGAAAGAGGTTTATATCATGCATGAACATAATTTTAGGCACACAAGGTAATCATGTGATGAGGGGTAGTCTGGTAATGTTGCATAATGAAGGGACAGCATGGTAGTAAACATGTATAATTATGGTCATTAGTCATGTTAATTTTTCCCAGCGAGGTCTCCTGTTACCCCTTTATATAGGAACATAGAACACAGGAGCAGGAGTAGGCCATTTAGCCCATCGTGCCTGTTCTACCATTCAATATGATCATGGCTGATCATCCACTTCAATGCTTTTTTCCCACATATCCTCACATCCCTTTATGTCATTGGTATTTAGAAAACTGTCAATCTCTACTTTCAACAGACTCAATGACTGAGCTTCCACAGCCCTCTGGGGTAGAGAATTCCAAAGATTCACAACCCTGTGAGTAAAGAAATTTCTCCTCGTCTCGGTCCTAAGTGGCTTCTCCCTTATTTTGAAATTGTGTCCCACGGTTCTAGACTCCCCAACTAGGGGAAACTTCTTATGGTTAACACACCATTAGCCTTCCTAATTGCTTGCTGCACCTACATGCTAGCTTTCAGTGACTTATTGACAAGGACACCCAGATCCCTTTGTACATCTACACTTTCTAATCTCTTACCATTTAAGAAATACTCTGCACATCTATTCCTCCTGCCAAAATGGATAACCTGATATTTTTCCACATGATATTCCATTTGCCACATTCTTGCCCACTCACTAAGTCTGTCCAAATCCCCTTGAAGTTGCTTTGCATCTTCCTCACAAGACACATTCCCATCTAGTTTTGTGTCATCTGCAAACTTGGAAATATTACATTTGGTCCCCACATCCAAATCATTGATATATATTGTGAACTCCTGGGCCCAAGTACTGATCCTTACGGTACCCCACTCGTCACAACCTGCCAATGCACGAATGATCGGTTTAATTCCTACTCAGTTTTCTGCCTGAACCAATCCTTAATCCATGCCAGTATATTACCTCCTATCCCATGTGCTTTAATTTTGCTAACCAACATCCTGTGGGAGATTTTATCAAAAGCCTTCTGAAAATCCTAGTATACTATGCCCATCGACTCCCCTTGATTAATTCTGTTAGTAACATCCTCAAAAACGCTTAACAGGTTCGACAAATATGGTTTCCCATTCATAAATCCCTGTTGACTATGCCCAATTAGATCATTATTACCCAAGTGTCTATTTATCACATCCTTTAGAATAGATTCTAACATTTTCCCAATGACTGATGTAAGGCTATCAGGTCTGTAGTTCCCTGTTTTCTCTCTCTCTCCCTTCTTAAATAGTGGGGTGACATTTGCTAGAGTGGTACAGTGGTGCAGTGGTTACCACTGCCGCCTCACAGCTCCAGCAACCCAGGTTCAATTCTGGGTACTACCTGTGCGGAGTTTGCAAGTTCTCCCTGTGACCATGTGGGTTTCTGCTGGGTGCTCAGGTTTCCTCCCACAGCCAAAGACTTGCAGGTTGATAGGTAAATTGGCCATTGTAAATTGCCACTAATGTAGATGGGGATGTAGAAAGGAATATGGGATTAATGTAGGATTAGTATAAATGGGTGGTTGTTGGTTGGCACAGACTTGGTGGGCCAAAGGGCCTGTTTCAGTGTTGTATCTCGATATGACCTTCCAATCTACAGGAACTGTCCTAGAATTTTAGAAGAATGATCACAATGCATCCACTATCTCCATAGCTACCTCTTTCAACACTCTGGGATGTAGAATATCAGGTCCTGGGGACTTATCAATCTTCAGCCCTATTAAATTCTCCATTACCACCTTCTTATTAATACTAATTTCCTTCAATTCCTCATTCCCCCTAATTCGTTGGATCTCTAATTCTGGGAGATTTCTTGTATTTTCCTCAGTCAAGACAGACACAAAGTAATCATTTCGCTTATCTGCCATTTCTCTATTCCCCATTATAAATTCTCCTGACTCTTCCTGTAATGAACCCACATTTGTCTTAGCCAAACATTTCCTTTTTACTTACTTATAGAAGCTTTTACAGTTTGTTTTTCTGGGGGTTTTTTTTCTAGTTTACATTCATATTCTGTTTTACCTTTCTTTATCAGTTTCTTTGTCCTCCTTTGCTGTATTCTAAAATCATCCCAATCCTCAGATTTACTATTATTTCTGGCAACTTTATTGACCTTTTCTTTTAATCTTATACAATCCTTAAATTCCTTTGTTATCCATGGTTAACTGTCTTTATTTTGGGGGGCTTTTGTGCCTTGACGGAATGTATAGTTGCTGTAAACTATGCAATAATTCTTTGAAGACTATCCATTGTCTATGCACTCCCATACATTTTAATGATTTTACCAATCCACCTCAGCCAAATTTCCCCTCATACCTTCATAAATTCCTTTGTTCAAATTTAACCCTGGCTTCAGACTGAACTACCTCACTTTCAAACATAATGTAAAATTCTATCATATTATGGTCACTCATCCCGAAATGTTCTTTTACAAGATTATTAATTAGCTCTTTCTATAGTGATTATTATTTGCAAATGTCTTCTCCAAATGAGGATAGTAACTTTCAATGGTTGCATTGCAAAAGTAAAGCTCAGAGCTGCGGCCCTTGTAAACTATGGAATTTGTGGACCATTAACTTTCAGACATGTCCAGTGTTCAAGATACTGCTTCGTAATGTGAGGTCACGAGTATGATTGTGTTCCAGCTTATTAAAAATGGAATTGTTGTGCACCTCGTTCATATTGGAATGAAATGTAAAGGACACATTCAGTACTTGGTGACATTTCTGTATCATGCCCTCCATTATTAAGAGTTTTTAACATGCTACAGATTACTGTTTGATGACTCTGAAACTACAAGTTAACCTAGGAGATCTGGCGGCACTGGCTGGAGAACATTTCCTCTGTGTCCTTTGTGTAACCAAATCATAAATGGGCTGGATTTTATGTGGCCGCCGCCGCAATCTTAAACGCGGCAGCTCATTAACATGCCCAGGCAGACCATCCCCACGCTGACATGAAGGGGGCGGGCCATCCCCGGCAATGGTGTCTGGCTCCACTGTGCAAGCGCAGGTGTCATTTTTAAAGGGCTCAAAGCCCTAAATGACAATTTAAAGTTTTAAAGGAACAGCTAATTTACAATTATTAAAAGTAATTTAAAAAATATTTCCAGGCCCTCTCCTACCACCACCCCCCCCCCCCACCACCAATAGCATTACATGTCATTCTTGTCCTTCCCCCCGAAAGACTTATTTTGAATATATGACCTTCCCCCCTTCGCATAGCTCAGAACCTTTGACCCCGCAACACCCCCCCCCACCCCCACCCCACCCGCACTGATAAACATTCCACCTCCCCCCTCGCCACAGGTGTCTCACCTCATTATCGCTGAACAGGGATTCCAAGGCGTGACAGTGCCAGCCGCCAGGATGAAGATCGCGGCGGCACTTCAGGAGGCGACGAGAACTTCATTACCTAAAGTATGTAAATTAATTTGAATATTTAAATGGCAGTCCCGTCGCAAAGCGGCTGGGGGGCCACCACGAGGCCGCGCCGCCGCCAAATCAGGACGGGCTCTACTGGTGTCGGGCCTCATCTGGAGTAATCTTCAGGCCACCCCCGCCACTGTTCCCAATGTCGAGGGGGCTATTAAATTCAGCCCAATCTTTTGACAAACGACATGTTCACCATTTTGTTACACATGGGCACAAAGAAAATTTGTGTTATAAAAGAAACTTTTGGGTGGGTTAAATTTAGACCTCCTGAATAACTTCTGTTTTCCACAGACTGCTGAATAATTATAGCTTACTCTGACACCATGTTATTAAAAAAAGGCGGAGGCTTGTCTTGGCTCTGGCTTGTTTATAGAAGATGCTAACAGCATGTTGAATTTTTATAACAAGCTTCAGAAGTATTCAGTAACTGCTTGAAAAAAACAATATTCTCATCTTAGTTGCACAGTTCATAAGCCATTCAGTTGAAGTGTTTTCATTAGCGTGTAGTAAAATGTGGATTTCTGCCACTACATTTATTTTAGACATGATTGAGGGTTAGTGCTAAGCAGAGGTAGGGTGCTTTTCACAAGAACAATTGGAGGGGTCTTCTTCCTAATGGCTGCAAATGTCAGCTCTCCACATGTTTTATCAGTGAATGATGCCAACAACAAAAGGGAAAAGAAATGCCGAAAAAGTTTTTTATTTCAGCTGTATTCAGCAGTTTATGAGATTTTTTCCAATCTCTTTTTATAGCCCAGACATTGCACCACATTCCTCAACAGGCATGGGGCCTTATTTTATCCATGTACCAGTACTATTATTTAATTAAGAATACAAAAGAAACGCAAGTTGATTCATCCCAATTTTTCTCTCTCCCTGAGGGAAATGTCACCCTTTTGTTCAGCACTGTACCACTGAGATTGAAATTCACTGTGGGTATTTATCAAAGAACAACCCATGCATTCTGGCATAAAATAAACTATCTGGTTTAATTTTATACTGTTATATCTTGCTGATGAAAGAAAAATTCAAACAAGTTGCAAAATAAAGATAAGGAAGACAACTCTCCATGAACATATTTTTATAGCTTTTCAGACATTAAATGTAAAAATCAAGAACTATAAAAAATGTCAATTAAGAATTGTTGATTTTGTCAATGCAAAACCACCCAATTTCTGCACTAGTGGGTCTTTTTGTTATAAATAATTAATTCAGATAGTTGTCTTCTGCTTTTGTCCTTGCAATTTCTTTTACAAAACCATGGTATTCCTTTACCAATTCAGTTTCGCCAACCAAGCTGTGATGTTTTTGCATGAGGCAAACAAATTACTAAAGAAAAACTTCTAAATTAAAAATGATAAATTATTATTTAAATTTAAGATATTATTCTTACACATTATGATGCAAATCTATAAACAGCCATGTTGTGATGTGATTAATATAGTCTGCTTGCATATCTATGCTCTGTGAAATTAAGGTGATAGATTCTCACGGACTTCGGCTGGTCGGCTGGTAGAGTAAATCAGTCAGTTTATAGTCGATTGATAGTCCTGGTGGAAGGTCTGGTCCATTTTGAGAACCGGACCTCATTAGCATTCAGCCAGCTGACTGCAGTGGAAAACAAGTGCCCCAGGGCAGCCAATCTCATCTGGATTAAAATAAAGTCGGTCTGCTCGGTGATGGAAGGAATAATCTCGTGAGTAGTGAAACCCAGACTGGCAATGGATCAGGCTGCTTTTGTGCAGCCTGGAGGAGCACACCTGTTCCTCTTGGCCCTGCATAAATAAACACAAACATATCTGCCGGGTCCTTTTCGATTGAACTGCTGGCTGATAGCGGACAAATCATGCGCAGTAAACATTTTCCTAATACTTTCCTAAAATGGCAATGGTACGGTGCCCATCACAGGACTTTGATTTGCATTTTAAATTAGCCTGCCACCTGACTCAGGCAGGCTCTTGACAATCCAGTGGTAGGCCTGGGAAAAAAATTGTGTAGACCAAAGCGACAGTGGGAATTAGGCAGTAAATTATTACCCATCATTTATGGGGTGCTACTGCTCTGATTCTGTGGTTGGGAGGCCGCAAAATCTACCCCGATATATTTATATGAGTGCTGAACAAATGAGATGTGGTTTGAGTTGCTCTGAATATGATTAACAATTAAGATTCTAAAGCTAACTCAAGAATGAAGATTTGAGTTTTCAATAAAAATCTGTTTTGTTGAGTAACACTCGCTAAAACTCTAGTGGAAATCTCAAACTCTCTCCCTCAAAAAGCTGTTGCGACTAAGGCAATGGAAAATTTCAAAACTGAGATTGGTAGCTTTTTGTGAGGTAAAACTATCAAGGGATATCGAACTAAGGAATGTAATTGGAGTTAAGATATGGATCAGCCATGATCTAATTAAAATACAGAACAAGTTAGAGGGGCTGAATAACCTACTCCTGTTCCTACATTCTCCCTATACTTGTATTATATGCCAGTACAATGCAATAGGTCAAAAAAAAATCTGCCTTTGTACTTCATGGAAATCTCCACAGAACTATAACAAACTATTTGAACTTAAGTGAATGATTTAAGTGTGCATTCCAAATGTATTGTTACAGATAGGTGGTAAGGGATGTGGGTGTTTCCCAATGTTCACTTCCCAACTGATCACAATTGTGTATTGTTAAAAATGGTAAGTTGGTCCCTGAGTGTTTTTTAGGGTAAAATAGACAGAGAAATTATGGGTTTTCTCATTGGTTAAAACATTTCTATTTATTTTTACACAATTCCTGAAATGGTCGCAACCTCACACACACACATACACATTCACTCATACACAAGAATATATAGTTAGAAAGAAAAGGGTAGGATGTATTTCAAAGTGAGGTAAGTGTTTGTGGTTTTCAGAATATTGCTGAATTTTCTCAGGAGGAAAAATCTTTTTTTTAGAAGTTGCAGGCCTGATTATTCACAGTTTTGAACTTGCAGAGATATTGTGGAGCTCTAGCGGTTGTAATATAGCCCAAAGATGGTGGTGTGTGGTTTGTTACCTTCACAGATGGTTAGTCTCAAAGTTGATTTGTGATGTCTCTGCTGTTGTTACTGCTTAATTTCAGCAGGATTCTTTTCTTGCCTGGCTAGATTCGTCAGACAGCTCTTGGCTGGACAGGATTTCTGTGATTCAGCTTGATCTCCTTCTTTCTCTACAGAGGGTTACCTCTTTGGATAAAAATCTCTTACATTGGAGTTACTGTTAGGAGACACATGACCCTCTCCCCTGTTGTGACCACACAATGAGCCAGGATATGATACCCATCACCATCGATTAATGTTTGAATGAGTACTATTCATGTGGTTGTTACTTCATTTTGACTATGGTTCAACTATCTAATTTCTTGTGATTTAGTTTTAACAGTTGATTTTTAAATTCATAATTCCTCGATTTCATTGTTTATCGCATCACAGCTCCTTCCGTGCATGACATAAATAAAAATGTAACTTAACTTTGAAAGTACTGGTCACAGTATGTATTGCGGCAAAAGTATTTGGCAGAGTAAAGATAAAAATAGTATTCTATATGAATGTGAAATATTAAGGGCCTGAAGCTCCTTCTCATCTGCTGAAACTATAATGGGGTAGGATTTCCAGCAGGCAAGCTTTCCCATTCCCCATCACAAGAATGGGAATCTTTGACATAAAAAGGGTGATATCTGTTCTCAGAACCAGGAATTTCAGAGTGGCACCTCACTGCTCTGTCGGGGAAGTGAAATATTCTGACCAATGATCAGAGAATTATTCAAAACAACAAAATGTATTTTTCAGCAGCAATTGCAGTGAATGGCACTCAGCAGCTTGTCAGTTTTGGTCCTGGTACCAGGATGCTATTGTGAGTGAAAACTGGCTTTATGTATCCAAATTATGTATAAAAATATGATTTTTTTAAAGTGTTCAAAGAACTTCAGACCAATTCAGGAGATGATTCCCTCATGGCGGAAATATTGACTTTTGGTAGAGGGAGCAGAATTGCCATCAGAATCTGGAGAACACAACAGTTGAAATAATACATAGGAACATAGGAGCAGGAGTAGGCCATTCAGCCCATCGAGCCTGCCCTGCCATTCAATATGATCATGGCTGATCATCCAATTCAATGCCTTTTTCCCACACTATCTTCATATTCCCTAATGCCATTTGTATTTAGAAATCTGTCAATCTCTGCTTTAAACATACTCAATGGCTGAGCCTCCACAGCCCTCTGGGGTAGAGAGTTCCAAATATTCACAACCCTCCGAGTAAAGAAATTTCTCTTCATCTCTGTCCTAAGTGGCTTCCCCATTATTTTGAAATTCTCTGCCCTGGTTTTAGAGTTCCCAACCAGGGGAAACATCTTAGCTGCATCTACCCTGTCTATCCCTGGAAGTATTTTGTAGGTTTCAATGAGATCACTTCTCATTCTTCGAAACTCTAGAGAATACAAGCCCAGGTTCCCCAATCTCTCTTCAGAGGACAGTCCCACCATCCCGGGAACAAGTCTGGTGAACCTTCGTTGCACTCCCTCTATGGCAATAATATGCTTCCTAAGGTAAGGGGACTAATACTGCACACAGTACTCCAAGTGTGGTCAAACCAAGGTTCTATACAATTGAAGCAAGTCTTCACTACTCCTGTACTCAAATCCTTTTGCAATAAAGGCTAGCATACCATTAGCCTTCCTAATTGATTGCTGCACCTGCATGTTAGCTTTCAGTGACTTATTGACAAAGACACCCAGGTCCCTTTGTACATCTACACTTTCTAATCTCTTACCATTGAAGAAATACTCTGCACATCTATTCCTCCTGCCTAAGTGGATAACCTCACATTTTTCCACATTATATTCTTGTCCACTCACTGAGTCTGTCCAAATCCCCTTGAAGCCGCTTTGCGTCTTCCTCACAACATACATTCCCACCTAGTTTTGTGTCATCCATGACCAAATACTACATTTGGTCCCCACATCCAAATCATTGATATATATTTTGAACTGCTGGGGCCCAAGCACTGATCCCTGCGGTAACCCACTACTCACAGCCTGCCACTGCGAGAATGACCTATTTATTCCTACACTCTGCTTTCTGCCTGTTAACCAATCCTTAATCCATGCCAGTATATTACTTCCTATTCCATGTGCTTTCATTTTGCTAACGAACCTCATGTGGGGGGTTTTATCAAAAGCCTTCTGACAATTCAAGTATACCACCTCCACCGACTCCCCTTTACCAATTCTGTTAGTAACATCCTCAAAAAACTCCAACTGGTTCATCAAACATGATTTCCCATTCATAAATCCCTGTTGACTATGCCCAATCGGGTCATTATTATCCAAGTGTCCATTTATCACATCCTTTAGAATAAATTCTAGCACTTTCCAAACGACTGAGGTAATGCTAACAGGGCTGTAATTCATTATTTTCTCTCTCCCTCCCTTCTTAAATAGTGGGGTGACATTTGCTACCTTCCAATCTGCAGGAATTGTTCCAGAACCTATAGAATTTTGGAAGATGACCACCACTATGCATCCACTATCTCCATAGCTACCTCTTTCAACACTCTGGGATGTAGAATATCAGGTCCCAGGGATTTAACCCTCAGTCCCATTAATTTCTCCAATACAACCTTCTTACTAATACTAATTTCCTTCAATTCCTCATTCCCCCTAATTCGTTGGATCTCTAATTCTGGGAGATTTCTTGTATCTTCCTCAATGAAGACAGACACATAGTAATCATTTAGCTTCTCTGCCATTTCTCTATTCCCCATTATAAATTCTCCTGACTCTTCCTGTAATGGACCCATATTTGTGTGAGCCAAACATTTCCTTTTTACATACTTATAGAATCTATTACAGTCCGTTTTTATATTTTTTACTAACTTACATTCATATTCCATTCACCTTTTCATTATTAATTTCTCCTTCTTCCTTTGCTGTATTCTAAAGTCCTCCCAATCCTCAGGTTTACTACTATTTCTGGCAACTTTATAGGCCTTTTCTTTTAATCTTATAAAATTGTCATGCTAGGCCCACACCTGCCAAGAGTGAGACACATTAATTTTGTCATGAAGATCGATATTAATCTGTTACTGGAGTGAAGAAAGGACTTCTTAAACAGATCAGCCATAGCTGGAAAAGACATTTGCATATTAACAGATGGTGATTGGAAGGGCAAAGAACCATTCCCTGACACATTCAACCCACAATAGGCCTTGATCACCAGGTATTGTGTGTAAAAGGAGCATTCCAGAGACTACTAAGGTGATACAATCCAAGATGTGGTCAGACTAGTTAGCCACATGACTAACCTGCTTGGCAACCTGGGTTTTTTTGAATTGTACAACAGTTTGAACTGAGAGTGTCTGCTCCTGGACTGAGAAGATCTCTCCTGTCTGCTCCCATCTCTTTCTCACAAGCCTCTGATCCACTGAAGACACATGAAAACCAAAAGAGAAAAGTCTCCTACAGCGAAAAAGGTTTAAGAAGAATACTGGGCCCCAATGAAAAGCAAGATCTACCTACAATCAAGGACTCTGCAGTGATCTCGAAGAACCATAAGAAAAACTCTTCAGATATTGCCTCAAATTTTTCCACTTTATTTTTCTTCTTAGCTTTTCTGTCTCTATTTACATGGGTGTATCGAGTATGTATGCTAGCGTGGGCACGTTGTACATCCATAGGTGTCAACTGAATTAGAGTTTAAGTTTAAGTTTAATAAATTTCAACTTTTCTTCTTTAAACCTAAGAAAGCCTGTTTATTCTGGTTTCTTTGCCTTATAATTGGAAAGTAGTGAACAAGGATTCACCAGGGGGGAGCTAAAAACATGGTGTATTTAAAATTAAACCCTGTTACATTAAGACCAGGTGAAGGCTGAAAGGGAACCCTAGACCTCTTTCTCACCTGGTTGTATCACAATCTTTAACTTCCTTCATTATCCACAGTTGACTGCCTTTCCTTTTGGGAATGTACAGTTGCTGTAAATTATGTAATATTTCTTTAAAGACTATTCATTGCCTATGTACTGTCATACCTTTTTAATGTATTTTCCCAATCCACCTTAGCCAATTTGCCCCTCATACCTTCACAATTTCCTTTGTTCAAATTTAACACCCTGGCTTCAGGTTGAACTACCTCACTTTCAAACATAATGTAAAATTCTATCATATTATGGTCACTCATCCCTACAGGTTATTTTACCACAAGATAAATAATTAGCCCTTTCTCATTACATAAAACTAGATCGAAAATAGCCTGTTCTCTAGTCGGTTCCTCAACATACTGCTATAGAAAGCCATCCCTAACGCACTCCAGAAACTCGTCCTCCACAGCATTAGTGCTCAATAGGTTTACCCAGTCTATATGCAGATTGAAGTCACCCATGATTACTGTATTACCCATGCCACATGTTTCTCTAATTTCCTGATTAATACCATGCCCCACACTACTACTACTGGTTGGTGGACTATAAACAACTCCTACCAATGTTTGCTGACCCTTCCTGTTTCTTAGCTCCACCCAAACAGATTCCACATTTTGTTCTTCTGATCTGAGATCCTCCCTTACTAAGGTACTGATCCCATCCCTTATTATCAGCACAACACCACCTCCTTTTCCTTTTTGACGGCCCTTCCTAAGACTTTCTCATCTTTTTATTATTCACTCTCAGGAGGTGAAAGTTACTGGCAAAGTCAGTATTTATTGCCCATTCCTCATTACCCTGATAACTATGTGTTTTTCAAGGCCACTTCAGAGGGCAGGTAAGAGTTAACCATGGTGTGGGACTTGGGTCACCTATTGGCCAGATCAAGTAGGTCTGGAAGGATTCCTTCCCTAAAGGACATTAGAGAAACATTATTTACAATAATCTGACAGCTATCTATTATTGCCAGTTTACATCAAGATTTTTTAAAACCGATCTCAAATTCATAAACTGCCATGGTGGAACTTAAACTCACATTCTCTAAATAATATAATCAGTAGACTACCAGAGCCTTTCTAAATCAAGACCTATATTATACACACAGTAATAATTGCTGCTTAAGTTCCTATAGTCTTTAAAATCTACAGATGAATGAGAAAGATACTTCCACAATCATCCATACCTTCAACATACCCCTTACCCATGTGTTCCTGTCCCTAGGAATGCCATTTCTCAATATTCCCTCCTCAAGCACCAGTCTCTCTCTTCCCGATCCCTACCCTTACTTAGCTCCTGCTACCTTTTTCCCACTGTCAATATGTCCCAGAAAAAATTCTTGCCTCAATTCCCAGGAATCCCATTCCACAGTCTCCCACCTCAGTCTCTCTTTGTCTGTTTTGGATGATGAAGCGGACGATCTGAGGAGACATGAGAGAGAGTTTGATTTACATCAGACAATGTCTTCTTGCTGCACTCACCATAATCTTACTACTTGTACCTACAGATCAAGATGCACCTTCCCAGGCACACCTGAGGAGATCTTTACTACCTTCTCAAGGGAAACAATTATGGAAATATGTCATCCCCTGCAGCAAGATCTTCAGAGAAGTTCTATTACAGGGATAGTTCTGCTCGTGGTTGCCAAGGTGATCGCAGCATTGAGATTTCATGCAACTGAATTCTTTCCCGCAACAGCAGGCAATAGATGTCAAATTTCACAGTCAGCAATGAACCAATATAAAGCTGGTGACAGATGTTTGTCTGCGAAGGTTAACTCCTTCAAAATTTTCCAATGAAAAGCTCACGAACCCTGCACTTTTACCATGTGAATAATTTCCCCAAAGTGCAGGACATTATTAATAGCTTGCACATGGCCATATGGCACCCTACTCCCAATCCTGCAATGTTTATAAACAGATTAAATAAATCCACCCCCTTAATGTGCAATTACTCTGTGACAATAAGCACAAAATTATGCATGTGAATGCATGTTACATTGCTAGCCATTATTACATCTTAAGGCAGAATTTCCTCTTGGTGTCTAACAGATGCATTATGCCTGAGGTGAGCTGCAACTCTAAGGAGAAAATGGCTTTAATTTTCCTGTTCCAAGTCATTTGCATGGTCCATTGAATGCAAACCACCTGTCAGAATATTACAATGTGATAGGTGGTGCAGAAACAGGGGACTGAATTTTATGAGCCACCTTGGGATGGGAATGGAGGCAGGGGGGCCCATAAAATTGCATCAGAAGGTGACCGGGGGGAGGGAAGGTGGGATGCAGAGTGCCCATCGCCTTCCAATTTAGTCTGAGACAGGGAAGGCTGAGGAATGTCTTCTTGTCCAAGGCCAACTGAGGCCCTTAAGTGGCCGTCATGGGGAGACGCTGCCAGGTAAAACCTAGTGGCCTCCTAGCGGGGTTGGGTAAATCACTCTTTTGGGGGAAATCCAGGATCCCTTGAGGGCCCCCTGGCAGTGATTGCGGCTGCCTCCCCGCCCACTCTCCCCAAGGAAGAGCATCCACCACCCTCATTAACCCAATCCTTACACTGTCATCGGGGACTACCTGAATGGTTTCAGCGTCTCTGACCCCATTCACCTCTCCCAGGGTCCTCGGTACTGCAGAGCTGTTGGCCTTCCAATTGGCCAGAAGCTCTGGAGGCAGGACCTCGTCCCTTAAAGTGACTGAGTCTGCGATGACAGACAGTTAATTGCCTGCCTGCCATGGAATTGTAACTGGGGTCCGACAGAGGGCAGAGGCAGGGTCTCCCCACAAAATCCGGCCCACAACCAGGAATCCATCTTCAGAACAAAATCCAGCCGAGGAATGCAACTCCAAACTGCTCATTAGCAGCAGGCAGATGGTCCAAGGACCAAAGATCTACCTGGGAAGAGGGAGATTTCCAAACATCATTTGAAATGTGCCAGGCTAATGCCTGGCTCTCCAACCTCCCTTCCACTTTGACCTTGAATGGCAAGACAACAAGGATACCAAGGAAAGAGGTTGCGAGTGCCCACTTCATTGACATTTTTAAGCAGGAGCGATGCCTTTTCTGGGAGCAGGCCCAGTTACATGCCATTGGGGAATCTCTGGGCATTTTTGTGGGGGCAATCAGTTAACCTATGTCAAGCTATGGTGCCATCATTAAAACAAAAGTAAAATACTACACTTATTGGAAATCTGAAATAAAAATAGAAAATGCTGGTAATGATCAACAGGTCAAGGGAGAGTTAAAGAAAAAAGGGACCTGGATGTCTTACAAGGAAAGGGTGCAGGAAATTCAATAATTTTTTTTTTATTCATTCATGGGATGTGGGCATCACTGGCTAGGACAGCATTTATTGTCCATCCTTAATTGTCCTTGAGAAGGTGGTGGTGAGTCGACGCCTTGAACTGCTGCAGTCCATGTGGGGTAGGTACACCCACAGTGCTGTTCAGAAGGCAGTTCCAGGATTTTGATCCAGCAACAGTGAAGGAAAGGTGATATCGTTCCAAGTCAGGATGGTGTGTAACTTGGAGGGGAACTTGCAGGTGGTGGTGTTCCCATGCATCTGCTGCCCTTGTTCTAGGTGATAGAGATTGCGGGTTTGGAAGGTGCTGTCTAAGGAGCCTCGGTGCATTGCTGCAGTGCATCTTGTAGATGGTACATACTGCTGCCACTGTGTGTCAGTGGTGGAGGGACTGAATGTTTGTAGATGGGGTGCCAATCAAGCAGGCTGCTTTGTACTGGATGGTGTTGAGTTTCTTGAGTGTTGTTGGAGCTGCACCCATCTAGGCAAGTGGAGAGTATTTCATCACACTCCTGATTTGTGCCTTGTAGATGGTGGACAGGCTTTGGGGAGTCAGGTGGTGAGTTCCTCACTGCAGGATTCCTAGCCTCTGACCTTCTTTTGTAGCCATGGTATTTATATGGCTACTCCAATTCAGTTTCTGGTCAATGGTAACCCTTAGGATATTGATAGTGAGGGATTCAGTGATGGTAATGCCATTGAATGCCAAGGGGAGATCGTTAGGTTCTCTTTCATTTGAGATAGTCATTGCCTGGCACTTGTGTGGCACGAATGTTACTTGCCACTTATCAGCCCTAACCTAGATATTGTCCAGGTCTTGCTGCATTTCGACACGGACTGCTTCAGTATCTGAGGAGTTGCGAACAGTGCAATCATCAGCAAACATCCCCACTTCTGACATTATGATTGAACGAAGGTCATTGATGAAGCAGCTGAAGATGGTTGGGTCTGGGACGCTACCCTGAGGAACTCCTGCAGTGATGTCCTGGAGCTGAGATGATTGACCTCCAACAACCACAACCATCTTCCTTTGCGCTAGGTATGACTCCAAAGCAGCAGAGAACAAACAAGAACACACAAGAAATAGGAGCAGAAGTAGACCATATGGATATCAAGCCTGCACCGCAATTCAATACAATCATGGGCTTCAATTCCACTTTCCTGCCCACTCCCCATATCCCTTGGCTCCCTGCGAGGCCAAAAATCTATCTAGCCCAGCCTGCAATGTATTCAGTGATGGAGCATCCACAACCCCTTGAATTCCAAAGATTCACAACCCTTTGAGTGAAGTAATTTCTCCTCATCTCAGTCCTGAATAATTGGTCCCTTTCCCTGAGAATGTGTCCCTGTGTTCTAGATTCCCTGACCAGCTTCTACCCTAACAAGCCCTTTCAGAATCTTGTATGTCTCAATTAGATCACCTCTCATTCTTCTAAACTCCAGAGAATATAGGCCCAATTTACTCAGCCTCTCATCATAGGACAACCCCCTTATCCCAGGGACCAATTTAGTAAATCTTCATTGCACTGCCTCCAGTGCAAGTATATCCTTTCTTAAATGTGGAGACCAAAACTGCACACAGTATTCCAGGTACAGTCTCACCAAAGCCCTGTACAATTTTAGTAAGACTTCTTTATTCCTGTACTCCAATCCCCTTGCAATAAAGGTCAGTATGCTATTTGCCTTCCTAATAGCCTGCTGCACCTGCATGTTAACTTTGTGCATTCCTTGTACGAATACCCCCAAGTCTCTCTAAACATCAATACTTACCAGTTTCACACCTTTTAAAAATTATTCTGCTTTTCTATTTTTACGACCAAAGTGAACATCTTCACACTTCCCTACATTATACTCCATTTGCCATCTTGTTGCCCACTCACTTAACCTGTCCTTGTCTCTTTGCAGCCTCCATACATCCTCCGTGCAGCTTACCTTTCCACCTACCTTTGTATCATCAACAAACTTAGATACATTACTCTCTGTCTCTTCATCCAAGTCATTAATATAAAGTGTAAGTAGCTGAGGCCCCAGCACTGATCCTTGCAGCACCCCACTATTCACTGCTTGCCAACTTGAAAATGCCCCATTTATGCCCACTCTCTGCTTCCTGTCTGTTAATCAGTCAACTATCCACGCTAATATATTACCAACACCATAAGCCCTTATCTTGCCTATTAATCTTATATGTGGTACCTTGTCGAATGCCTTTTGAAAATCCAGGTATACAACATCTATTGGTTCCCCTTTATCTGCCCTACTAGTTACATCCTCAAAAAACGAATAAATTTGCCAAACAGGATCTCCCTTTACTAAAACTATGTTGACTTGTTCTAATCATTCTATGCTTTTCCAAATGCAATGTTAAGACTTCTTTAATAATAGTTTCCAGCATCTTCCCAATGACTGATGTTCGACTGTCTGGTCTGTAGTTCCCTGTTTTCTCTCTAACCCCTTTCTTGAAAAGAGGTGGAACATTTGCCGACTTTCAATCTGACGGGACCAATCTAAGGAATTCTGGAAAATTATAGCCAGCGCATCCATCATCTCTGCAGCTATCTCTTTTTGAACCCTACGATGTAGGCCATCTGGTCCCGGGGACTCGTCAGATTTTAGTCCCTCAAGTTTCTCCAATAAATTTTCTCGGCTGATATCAATATCCTTAAATTCCACACTTTTTAGCCCCTACGTTACTGCCTATTTCTGGTATGGAACTTATGTTTTCTACTGTGAAGACAGACACAAAATATTTGTTCAATGCCTCTGTTATTTCTTCATTCCCCATAATGATTTCTCCTGTCTCTGTCTCTTGGGGACCAACATCTACTTTAGCTACTCTCTTTTTATGTACTTCTAAAAGCTCTTACAATCTGTTTTCATATTGCTGGCTTGTTTACTCTCATTCTATTTATTTCCTTTTTTCAACCTTTTGGTGGTCCTTTGCTGGTTTCTAAAACACTCCCAATCCTCAGACTTGCTACTATTTTTTGCAACACTGTAAGTCTCTTCTTTTAATCTAATACTCCCCTTAACTTCCTGAGTGAGCCATAAATGGGTCTTTCTTGACGAGTTTTTTTTTTGAACGGAATGAACTTTTGTTGAAGCCTTTCCATTGTTTCCCACTGTTCATTTACCACCATACCTTCCAGTCTATTTACCCAATTAACCTTAGTCAGTTCTCCCCTCATACCTTGGTAATTTTTTTTTATTCATTCATGGAATGTGGGCGTCGCTGGCTATGCCAGCATTTATTGCCCATCCCTAATTGCCCTTGAGAAGGTAGTGGTGAGCTGCCTTCCTGAACCACTGCAGTCCATGTGAGGTAGGTACACCCACAGTGCTGTTAGGAAGGGTGTTCCAGGATTTTGACCCAGCAACAGTGAAGGAACGGCGATATCGTTCCAAGTCAGGATGTTGTGTAACTTGGAGTGGAATTGCAGGTGGTGGTGTTCCCATGCATTTGCTGCCCTTGTTCTTCTAGTTGGTAGAGGTCATGAGTTTGGAAGGTGCTGTCTAAGGAGCATTGGTGCGTTGCTGCAGTGCATCTTGTAGATGGTACATACTGCTGGCACTGTGCATCGGTGGAGGAGGGACTGAATGTTTGTGGATGAGGTGCGAATCAAGTGGGCTGCTTTGTCCTGGATGGTGTCGAGCTTCTTGAGTGTTGTTGGAGCTGCACCCATCCAAGCAAGTGGAGAGTATTCCATCACACTCCTGACTTGTGCCTTGTAGATGGTGGACAGGCTTTTTGAAGTCAGGAGGTGAGTTACTTGCCGCAGGATTCCTAACCTCTGACCTGCTCTTGTAGCCACGGTATTTATATGGCTACTCCAGTTCAGTTTCTGGTCAATGGTAGCTCTTAGGATGTTGATGGTGGGGGATTCAGCGATCATAATGCCATTCAATGTCAAGGGAGATGGTTAGATTCTCTCTTGTTGGAGATGGTCATTGCCTGGCACTTGTGTGGCGTGAATGTGACTTGCCATTTATCAGCCCAAGCCTGGATATCATCCAGGTCTTGCTGCATTTCTACACGGACTGCTTCAGTATCTGAGGAGTCGCGGATGGTGCTAAACATTGTGCAATCATCAGCGAACATCCCCACTTCCGACCTTATGATTGAAGGAAGGTAATTGATGAAACAGCTGAAGATGGTTGGGCCTAGGACACTACCCTGAGAAACTCCTGCAGTGATGTCATTTGGCTTTGTTTAAGTTTAAGATTCTTGTTTGTGATTGAAATGTGTCACTTTCAAACTAAACATGAAATTCAATGGTATTATGATCACTATTTCTCAGTGGATCTTTTACTATGACTTTGCTTATTAACCCCCCATGCTTCATTACGCAATACGAGATCTACGATAGCTTTATCACTCGTTAGTTCGACAATGTATTGCTCCAATGAACTGTCACACAAGCATTCTACAAATTCATCTTCTAGACTAATGTTGCCAATTTGATTGTCCCAGTCTATATGCAGATTAAATTCCCCCACATTTAATACATTACCTTTTTTTACATGCTCCAATAATTTCCTGTTTAATTCTTTGCAATAATATAACTCCAGTTTTAGGGGGCCTGTAAACGACTCCCACCAATGTTTTCTGACTCCTGCTCTTTCTAATTTCCACCCAAACTCATTCTACTTCATGATCTTCTGAGGCCAGATCCCTTCTTACTAATGTCCTTATGCCATCCTTTACTATCAGGGCTACCCCTCCTCCTTTGCCATTCTGTCTGTCTCTCTCAAATATTGTGTACCCTGGAATATTCATTTCCCAACCTTGATCTCCTTGTAACCATGTCTCGGTAATGACAATTAGGTCTAGATCATTTACCTCTATTCATGCCACTAGTTCACCTATCTTATTACAGAGATTTCTCTCGAATTCCCATTAACTTCAGTGTTTCTAGGGCTCCTTGATACCATATTCAGTCAAATGCTGCCTTGATGTTAAGTGCAGTCACTCTTACCTCACCTCTTGAGTTCAGCTCTTTTGTCCATGTTTGAACCAAGGCTGTAATGAAGTCAGGAGCTGAGTGGCTCTGGCAGAACCTAAACTGAGCATTACTAAGCAGGTTGTTGCTAAGCAAGTCCCGTTTGATAGCATTATCAACAACACCTTCCATCACTTTACTGATGATCGAGAGTAGACTGATGGGGCGTTAATTGGCTGGGTTGGATTTGTCCTGCTTTTTGTTTACAGGACATACCTGGGCAATTTTCCACATTGCCAGGTAGATGCAAGTGTTGCTGCTGCACTGGAACAGTTTGGCTAGGGGTGCGGCAAGTTCTGGAGCACAGGTCTTCAGTACTATTGCCCTTTTGTGCCTCACCTCCAATTTCCCTTCTTTGTTACACACCATCATGACTGGGACGTATATTTCTGTTCCTTCATCTGTTTGGGTCGTATCCTGGAACTCCCTACCTAACAGCATTGTGAAAGTACATCGCCACAAGGACTGTAGAAGTTCAATAAAATGACCCACCTTCTCAAAGCAACTAGGAAAGACCCTTTCTAGCTCGCGCCAAAATTGAAGCTTTTCTGACTTTTTTGTTCAGCACATTTTTGACTGGAGTAAATTTAATAGAGATGTTCAAAATTATGAAGCTTTTTGATGAAGTAAATAAGGAGAAATTGTTTCAGTTGGCAGAAAGGCCAGTAATCAGAAAACACATATTCAATACAATTGGCAAAAGAACTGGAGAGGAGATGGGGAGAATTTTTTATTTGCACACAGTGAGCTGTATGATCTGGAATGCACTGCCTGGAAGGCTGATGGAAGCAGATTCAACAGTAAGTTTGAAAAGGGAATTGGATATTTACTTGAAAAAGAAATAAAATTGTAGGGCTATACAGATCGAGCAGGGGAGTGGGGCGAATTGAATTGCTCTTTCAAAGCACCAGCAGAGGAACGATGGGATGAATGGCCCCCTGCTATGCTGGATCATTCTTTGATTTTATAAGTTTGGTGAGTTCTACCTTTTGCTTTTTTGTCCATGTGAATGATGAAAAAATTACCTTCTCGAAAAAAATCATTCAATCCAAAGCATGCTGTGCATTTAATCCATTCAAAACAACAACACTGATGGTGCACAATGGCAATGTTTTGCTTTCATTTCACTTTCTGCAGACAACAAAATAGAACAAGGAGTGTTTTCCCTGTTCCAGAGCATCTCAACCTATGACCATTGACTCTATGGAATTATAATTGGAAAGGGAAATTATTGACAAGCGCATGGATTTTCTTTGGCACATTATGCTTTGTTCGAACTGGAGCTAACTGCATAGTTAGTTACACTGTAGCAATGAGCATCTGCATTTCCGTAATTCTTTTGAACACTCTATAAAAGCAATCATTTTTCCTTTTGTTTCCATACCTAAGGATGACCACATTCGGGGAAGCTCATGACTCTGCAAGAAGCCATCAGTACTATACAATATTGCCATTGTGGCATCATGGGTCCAACAAAGCAATTGAAGTCTGGCATCTGAAGTGGAAAGAAAATAGTATTCAAAAGAAACGGGGAAGATATATATTTCAAACATCATACATAAAGCTAACAGGCTACCAGTGAATTAAATGGGGAAAGAAAGGGGATTGGGACTAACTAGATTGCTCTTTGAAAGAGCCGGTGCAGTCTCGATGGGATGAATGGCCTCCTTCTGTGCTAAATTAAAAGCAAAATACTGCGGATGCTGGAAATCTGAAATAAAAACAAGAAATGCTGGAAATACTCAGCAGGTCTGGCAGCATCTGTGGAAAGAGAAGCAGAGTTAATGTTACAGGTCAGTGACCCTTCTTCAGAACTGGAGTTCTCAACTCTTGGAGGATGCGATTGAAGAATTGATAATGGGGAACACGGAAATGGCAGATAATTTAAATCAATATTTTTCATCAGTCTTCACAGTGGAGGACACTATAAACATCAGATAAGCAAGGAGCTAATGGGAGGAAAGATCCTGTAATAGTCTTTATCACGAGGGACAAAGTATTTGACAAACTCATGGGACTAGAGGCAGACAAGTCACCAGGTCTTGATGGTCTACATCCAAGGGTTTTAAAGGAAGTGGCTGCAGAGATAATGGAGGCATTGGTCGAAATATTCCAGAACTGACTGGATTCCGGGAGGGTCCCAGCAGATTGGAAAACTGTTAATGTGATGCCCCTGGTCAAGAAGGGAGGGAGACAAAAAGCAGGAAACTATAGGCTAGTCAGCCTAACATCGGTCATTGGGAAAATGCTAGAGTCCATTATTAAGGAAGAAATAGCAGGACATTTAGAGAAGCTGAACGAAAGGGAAATCATGTTTGACAAATTTGCTAGAGTTCTTTGAGGATATAACAAGCAGAGTTGATAAAGGGGAACCGGCAGATGTAGTGTATTTGGGTTTCCAGAAGGCATTCGATAAGGTGCCACATAAAAGGTTATTGCGCAAGATAGGAATTGGGGGTAATGTATTAGCATGGATTGAGGATTGGTTAACTCACAGAAGACAGACAGTCAGGATTAATCAGTCTTTTTCAGGTTGGAAAAACGTATCTAGGGGTGATCTTATTGAAACGCACAAGATTCTGAGGGGGCTTGACAGGGTAGATGTTGAGAAGATATTTCCACTAGTGGGGGAATCTCGAACTCGGGGACATAGTTACAGAATAAGGGGACACTCATTTAAAACTGAGATGCGAAGGAATTTCTTCTTTCAGAATGTCTGGAATTCTCTACCCAAGAGAGTTGTGGAAGCTAGATCACTGAAAGTATTTAAAGAGGAGGTAGATAGATTTTTGAAATATTGGGGAGTTGAGGATTATGAGGAGCTGGCACAAAAGAGGAGTTGAGGTCTGGGGCAGATCAGCCATGTTCTTACTGAATTGTGGGGCATGCTTGAGGGGCCAAATGGCCTACTCCTGATCCTATATCTTATGTTTTTATGTTCTTATGTAATGCTGGCATCAGTTGCCATGTGCTGCCTGTCTGCATTGTGAATGGTGGCCTGGAATTTCAATCCAGGGTTGGGAACATTTCCGGGCCTCAACCACGCATCACATTAGCAGCAGTGATGCGATGTGATTTTAAAATGCAAACGGCCTAATTGGCACGGGGTTGACTTCAGCACCCAATTAGCGGTGCTGCTAGAAATGGAGGCCCCATTGAAAAGGCGAGTGGCAGCCAGGAAACAGCTTGCCATTCGCTGAGGAGATGGTGCAAGAGCGTTCACAGAGGGCCACTGTTGGCACGGACAGACATCCATGGGCAGCCCCAAGGTTTTCAGATGCATCTCTTGAGGCGTTAATCAAGGCAGTTTCTGAGAGGTAAGAGATATTACTCCCAGTGTCTGGCAGAAGAAATCTGCCCAGAGATACCAAAAGGGCCTTGGTGGAGGTGGCAGTGGAGGTCAACAGTAGAGGAATGACCAGAAGAACGTGAGTCCATTGTCAAAAAAGATTCAATAACCTGATAAGGTCTGGAAAGGTGAGTGACAAGCGACACCCAGGCTACAGGCCTCTAACTCTGTATTCATGCATGCACATCAGCTGAGAAGACAGTGCTCATAGTTCTCCCTAACAATGCCAGATCAAGTGTCCAGTTGCATCAGTGAGAAGTCAGCTACCCTCACACATGGGGTGCAATTGAGAACTGGGCATCACTGACGAATGCCACAGCTCTTGTCAATGTCGTGGTGTTTTAGAAGAGAGAAACCAGGTCACACATACATCATTTTCTTCTCATCCTTCAGGAAAAGAGAGTCTACAACAGTCGTGAGATATCTTGTACGGGTGGTGTGGCGGTCCTGCACAATCTGACAGCAATCGATGAGGTGGCGTTGGATATTATGAGGGTGCCATCATGGCAGGACGTGGGCAATGGTATGACTGAAGCTGTGAAAAGCAGGTCAAATGAATGCTTTATCTTCAGGTGAAGGGGATGGAGACAACTCCGGTTCAACACGCACTGTGGCTCTTTGATCGCTGTCATCTGTTGAGTTGGTTGCACTGATGCACCTGCTGAGAAGGCCAAGTTCTCATCATCAACACTTTCTTGTGTTTCCCACAAGACCAGTAGTGGAGGGGGAGAAGAGTGTCCCAGCACAGTCATCACTGGCATCCTCAGCAGAGAGAGAGATGTCCCGAAGACAGCACTGTTACATCATTTCTCCGCACCTCCCACCAGCACAGACACACTCACCTCAGTTGGGCCGAAATCAAGAGTAGAATGGGGAGCACTGGGTGATCAGCACACCACAAGTGAACAGGAGGAGAGAGTGAGGCACTGTCAACTGTGGGCAGTCCCCTTCGGAGGATGGAGGGCAGACACAGTCATGTTTCACTGGGCGAAGATGCTGGGCCTCAGGTGTCACACACAAGGAAGACTTTTCTGGAGCATAAGAGGCAGATGAGTTCCCATACATCAGAGATCTCTGTGGCATTGCGGAGCCATGGGCAGACAATGGAAAAGTCCATGCAATGCATGTGCACCATTATGACTGAGGGATTTGAGTGCATGAGCTCTTCCATTGAGAGAGTTGCCACTGTCTTGGACAGCCATATGCAGAACCACTCCAGGAGGATGAAGTAGCAGTGCATTGTTATGCACAGGAACAGTGAGACTCTCTGTAGCATGGACCGCTCAGTGTCGCCGATGGTACAGAGATGCTTGGAATGGGTGTCAGCTGCGTCCCATCAGTTGTGTTTTGAAAATTGCATTGTGCATTTTGTTCACTTGAGGCTACCACGCACACATGAGCCAGCAAAGGGAAAGTGAAAGTAAAAAAGAATAAAGAAGAATCAATTGTTTCAACAGCGTGCTGTCTCTGTCCCGATCTCATATCCCTTACTAAATTTGATTAAACCTCACTCCAGTCCCAAGAGCATCACACCATCTGATTGCCTTATCCAGCATGCAAGAGTGCCAAGAAAGGGCTGAGGCAGTTGAGGACACTGACTCAGGAACCATCCATGCCACAAGCCTGTGATAAAAGCTACCCCTACAAGGACGCAGGCGCGGCAGCCTGTGGAGGAGCCCCCACAGACACCGCTATGACGAGGATAGAAGCCACGGACATCTCAGCTACATGCAGATACAATGGAGTAGGCTGCTTCCACAGGAGGAGCACCTCATAGAAGTGGATGGGGACGCAAGGCACTACAATGTTAGTTACATTTTTTGGGTCACCTGGGTGAAGTGTTTTCAAATTCTTTGGTCATTTATTTCTCCTTTAACAATAATAATTGCCTATGATCTGGAACGAACTTGTGTGTTAGTCATAAAAACAGAAAATGCTGGAAATACACAGCAGGTCTGGCAGCATCTGTGGAGAGAGAAACAGAGTTGACGTTACAGGTCTGAAGAGGAGTGGCATCTGGGACTCTCAGAGGATGAAATAATCATGTCAGCTGCCCAGGACCTGGATGCTCACCTGCAAGATGTACTTATTTGGTCACAGACCAGCTGGGCATTCAATGAATGGAAGCCTTTTCTATTCAGGAATCTGGCTGGCTAGTCTGTCAGTGTCTTGATAGCTACGTGGGTGCAATTGATGACCCCCTGGACCTGTGGGACTCCATCACTGGATGCAAAGCCCAATGCCCTCTGTGCCTGTGCTGGCCCATCTGTCTCAAAATGGATGTAATCCCCCACCCTCTGGAACAGGGCATCCGTAACCTGCCTGATTCTGTGATGAGCTGCCGACTGCAAGATGCCACCCAGGTCCACAGCTCATTTTTAGTCTGACCTGGAAGCATAAAAATTCAGGGTGACAGTGAACTTGATGGCTGCAAGTAGGGGACTCCTGTGGGGTCTGCGAGGCCTCAGGACCTTGTATATCAGAGCGCAATTGTCGATTCCAACTGCCTGGATAGGCACAGTCTCCTCCAGTACTGGAACTCTGTCATTTGCAGGTAGCTAACACCTGATGTCTTGGATAGTGCCTTCTTCCCCTTGCAGTCCCCCACTGTGATCCTCTGGCCTCCTCCTGTCCAGGAAGATGCATCTGCTGAAGATCCTCCTCACTACGCTGTCCATTGTCAGAGTAAACTGCTCCCATTTCAACTCCCTTAGTTGGTACTCATTCATTCAACAGGACTTCCTCTGCCAACCTTTGCTGCCTCAGTGATGCCAGCGGCCTCATGTTCCTCTCAGGAGTTCTATCACTCACTGCTCAAAAATGCAACCCTCTCAGTACCAGTGATGGCCAATGTGTGCCACTTGTTGGCCAGCTGAGCATTATTCTCTACTTCTTAAGTTTGTTGACCACTGTATCCATGAGCCCTCATGGCTGCCTGTTGTGTTCATGTCAGCTGCACCGTGATATGTCCCAGACACTGCGTGTTCTCCGTGCCACATGATGGAAAATTTAAAACTGCTTCTCTGAGGTTTGTTAATGAGCTCATCAAGAAGCTGAACAACCAGTTAATTGGAGGTTCCTGGCTCCCCCCCACCATCCCTTTGAAAATTGCATCACGTTCTGGAGACAGCAGGATCCAGTGCTACCCTCGGGGAACAAGATTTTCAAATTGTGCCCGCATCTGCTCCTGACCCCAATGGCATCTGAAAATCCAGCCCGATGTTTCTACAAATTGCTCATTTTGAATGGATAAAGATGTCTTGAGAAACAACAGGAGTTCCATCAGGTCTGAAAATCTGGAAATGTACCATTCTGTTTTCAAACACGTTATGCTAATTAACGCTTTCAAACGTTCATGTGGCTTTAATTGAAAATTTTGGATGTTGGTTTCTTTGGTTTTCTTTTGATCTGTTGCAACTTTGAATTTGCTGAAGCATCTGTATACAAATACAGTTTAGTTACAATGAAATGACTATGATTTTCTATGATTTTTACTAAGATTTCCAAGATTTCTGGAATTTTTACCATGATTAGGCCGTGATTTGCTCCATAAAGTTATTGTGGCAAAATTACAGCCCATGGAATGATATTGTATTGCGAAATCTTAACTAAAAATGAATTTAAAAAGTATAAACATTTCATATTCAACAGATTAGGAAAAAGGAAATATTTGGCTAAGACAAATGTGGGTCCATTACAGAGAGAGTCAGGAGAATTTATAATGGGGAATAGAGAATTTGCAGAGATGCTAAATGATTACTTTGTGTCTGTCTTCACTGAGGAAGATACAAGAAATATCCCAGAATTAGAGATCCAAGGGACTAGGGAGAATGAGGAATTGAAGGAAATTAGTATTAGTAAGAAGGATGTATTGGAGAAATTAATGGGGCTGAAGGTTAGGTCCCCAGGACCTGATATTTTACATCCCAGAGTGTTGAAAGCGGTAGCTATGGAGATAGTGGATGCATTAGTGATCATCTTCCAAAATTCTATAGATTCTGGAATGGTTCCTGCAGATTGGAAGGTAGCAAATGTCACCCCACTAGTTAAGAAGGAAAGGAGAGAGAAAACAGAGAACTACAGACCTGTTAGCCTTACATCAGTCATAGGGAAAATGCTAGAAACTATTCTAAAGGAAGTGATAAATGGGCACTTGGATGATAATGATCTGATTGGGCATAGTCAACATGGATTTAAGAATGGGAAATCATGTTTGACGAACCTGTTGGAGTTTTTTGAGGATGTTACTAACAGAATTGATAGAGGGGAGTCAGTGGACATAGTATATTTGGATTTTCAGAAGGCTTTTGATAAAGTCCCCCACAGGAGGTTGGTCCGCAAAATTAAAGCACATGGGATAAGAGGTCAGATACTGACATGGATTAAGGATTGGTTAACAGGCAGAAAACAGAGAGTAGGAATAAACAGGTCATTCTCACATTGGCAGGCAGTGACCAGTGGGGTACCGTAAGGATCAGTACTTGGGCCCCAGCTGTTCACAATATATGTCAGTGATTTGGATGTGGGGACCAAATGTAATATTTCCAAGTTCGCAGATGACACAAAACTAAGTGGGGAGAGGAAGATGCAAAGCACCTTCAAGGGGATTTGGACAGACTTAGTGAGTGGGCAAGAATATGGCAGATGGAATATAATGTGGGAAAATGTGAGGTTATCCATTTTGGTAGGAGGAATAGATGTGCAGAGTATTTCTTAAATGGTAAGAGATTAGAAAGTGTAGATGTACAAAGGGACCTGGATGTCCTCATCAATAAGTCATTGAAAACCAACATGCAGATGCAGCAAGAATTAGGAAGGCGTTACGACCAAGTGAGAAGGAGTCTAGGAGTTCCCTCTCAGCCTCTGCCTGGTTTAACCGTAACAGGGTTTAATTTTAGAAACACCGTGTTTTTAGCTCCTCCTCAGTGAATCCTTCTTCACTGCTCCAATTGTAAGACAAAGAAATCAGACAGATTTCCTTAGATTTAAACAAGAATGGCAGAAGTTTATTCATCTTAAATTCTAATCCAGATAACGACTATGAATATGTGACGCGACCACACTAGCATGCATACCTGATAAATATACACAGAGATCGAGACAGAAAAAGTAGAAAAGAATAAAGGGGAAAAGTTTGAGGCAATATTGGGGTTATAATTGCAGTCCTTTAAGTTCAATGTGGAGTCTTTAGTTGCCAGTAAGTCCTGCAATTCACTGGGGCCCAGTGCATGCTTCAACTTGTTTTGATGTCAGAGTCTTTTCCCTCTTGAGGTTTGCGTGTCTTCTGTGGTTCTTGTGGCTTGGGAGAAAGTGAGAGAGAGAGACAGCCAGGAGAGAGGTTTCCTTGTTCCAGCTTCAGTTGCAAACTGCCTTCTGAATTCAAACTGTCCTGTGTTTCATTCAAAAGCCTGAAACAGCTAGTCAGTCATGTGACCACCTGGTTTAACCAGTCCTGCCTTTGTGGATTATATCATTTTAGCAATCCCTAGAATGTGCTTCCTTCCCTCAATGTCTGGTGATAAAAATCCATTTGGGTTAATTGGATCAAGGAGTAGCTCATTGTCTCCACAAGCACAGTCTCTTACTATGTAAATGTCCTCCAGTCAAAGGTCTGGTGATCTCTTTAACAAGTCATTTCTTCACTCTAGCAACAGTTTAAAACAGTTCACATGGCAATATTAATATGCCTCATTCTTGGCAGGTGGGGGGGTCTGCATGACAAAGGATAATGATATGTTAGCCTTTATCGCAAGAGGATTTGAATACAGGAGTGGTGAAGTCTTCCTTCAATTGCATAGGACCTTGGTTAGACTGCACCTGGAGTACTGTGTGCAGTTTTGGTTCCCTTACCTTAAGAAGGATATTATTACCATGGAGGGAGTGCAACCAAGGTTCACCAGACTTGTTCCTGGGATGGCGGGACTGACCAATGAAGAGAGATCGAGGAAACTGGGCCTGTATTCTCTAGAGTTTTGAAGAATGAGAGGTGATCTCATTGAAACCTGCAAAATATTTAAAGGGATAGATAGGTTAGATGCAGGTAAAATAAAAGCAAAATACTGCAGAAATCTGAAATAAAAACAAGAAATGCAGGAAATACTCAGCAGGTCTGGCAGCATCTGTGGAGACAGAAGCAGAGTCAACGTTTCAGGTCAGTGACCCTTCTTCAGAACAGATGCAGGTAAAATTTTTCCCCTGATTGGGGAGTCTAGAACCAACGGACACAATTTCAAAATAAGGGGGAAGCCACTTAGGACAGAGATAAGGAGAAATTTATTTACTCGGAGGATTGTGAATCTTTGGAATTCTCTACGCCAGAGGGCTGTGGAAGCTCAGTCATTGAGTATGCTTAAAGTAGAGATTGACAGATTTCTAAATACCAATGACATAAAGGGATAGGGGGATAATGTGGAATGAAGGCATCGAAGTGGATGATCAGCCATGATCGTATTGAATGGCGGAGCAGGCTCGATGGGCTGAATGGCCTACTCCTGCTCCTATGTTCTCACCTTCCCATGACGTGGAATGGTACTGTTTGAAAATCAACAGATTCAACAAGTTGAGCTCCAGTCAGTCGCAAACAGCACCAGATCTGTGATTACTTGATGGTGGAAAGTTCCATTATTCACGTTATGTTCCAAGATAAGCAAAAGGCGAGGTTAGTTTTGTGTGTATTAATTGACAAAGGTCAAAAGTAAAGTCTTGCTGGATCATTGAATATTGTCATTTTGGATTGAAAATTGTATCACGCATAAAATTTCTGAAATTTCAAAATAGGTAATGTAAAGATTTAACTAAGATTTAAATTACTAGAAGAATTGATTTTTGGAATATCAAAGGCAGCTTCTAATTATCAATTTGCAAAGTATGCCATACGTACTACTTCCTTAGGCTGTTACATTACAGATGTAATAGACCCAATTTTGAAAGCCTAGTAAAATTTGGGCATATCCACAGTGGCTGCAGGGCAGGATGATCTTGTTGAATTTTGCAATCCAAATTTTTTTATAGCTTTCAATTGGTCTTATTGTAACAAGGTTTTGTTTTTAAACACACTGTGTTTTGAGCTCCCCCTAGGTGAATTTTCCAATTCTAAGGCAAAGAAATGAGCATAAATAGGCTTTATTAGGTTGACGAAGAAAAATGAAATTTATTGAAACTTAAACTCTAATTCGGTTAACTTTTTCATTTCCATATGACCTCTGCACAAGCAAATATATGTAGAGAACAAGAAGTCTTAATATTGGGTGAGAAAAAAGCTCTTAAAGGTTGCTGTTTTCCATTAAAGGGAAGGCCAGTATTGTGGAATATATTAGCTGAATAGAGTTTAAGCATCATTTATTGTCAAAATGTGCAAGAAGGGAAGACTACTGCATTTGCCGCTGCTATTTGGAGTTCCTGCTTCAGAAGTTGCAGTGAAAAATGATCTTATTTGGAGCCTAAGGCAGCAAAGTGTGTACTCTCCCAAGTCCATCTTAACAGGCAGCAAATGAGGAAAAGGTTTGCTGATAATATAAGTGGCACTTTTGTATATCTGCTTACTCATTCTTCATGCAAGGCATGTCTCCAATGCAAGTGTTTCCATCCTGTACCCTCATAGAACTAGCATTGAGGGACCAGTAACCCCTGCTGTCAATAGAGTTTTGACATAAGTGAGTTCAAAGTTCAGTTTTCTAAACACACTGTGTTTTGAGCTCCCCCTTGGTGAATCCTTGTTCACCAGTTTCCAATTATAAGGCAAAGAAATGAGCACAAACAGGCTTTCTTAGGATTAAGAAGAAAAATGAAATTTATTGAAACCTAAACTCTAATTCGGTTAACTTGAACTCTAATTTGGTTAATACGCAGCACCCCACGCTAGCATGCATACACGATACGCACATGTAAATAGAGACAGAACAGAGCAGGGGAAAAAATAAGTAAAGAGGTTTGAGGCAATATCGGAAGAGTTTCTTGTTACTGTGCTTCAAGCTCACTGTAGTCCTTTTGCAGGCAGTCTTGCTTTTCGTTGGGGCCCAGTATTCTTCTTAAACCTTGTTTACTATAGGAGACTTTTCTCTCTTGGGGTTCACATGTCTTCAATGGGTCTTCAGTTCCGTGTGAAAGCGATGGGAGCAGACAGGAGAGAAATGTTCTCAGTCCAGGAGCAAACACTCTCAGTTTCGAACACTCTGTGGCAAGTTCAAATTCAAACAGCCAGTTAGTCATGCGGCTAAACTTGTCTGATCAGGACTTCTGTGTATTGGAGAAGCAGGGACTGAGTCCTTTGTTCCAACACTGTCTGCTAGCATGCAAATGTCTTTACAGTCACTAGATTTTCCAGTCGACCAGATAATTCCAACCACACCGGTTTCACATTTGGGGAAGCATCCATACCCTGTCCCAAGTACAGCATGGCGACCTGACCTGAACCCGACGGGTCCTCATGACATGTATCGGGTTCAGGTCAGGTCGGGTCGCTCTTCTGGGTCCAGCATTCGGGCTTGGGTCAGGCCAGGTCGGACACACTCTATCACCACCTCTGGTAAGTGGCTCCAATATTAATGTACTTTTTAAACAAACTTTCAAGTCCAGTTACAGTGTTTTTAAGCTTGTGCAGATAAGAAACAAAGTGAAAAATGAAAGCTAGGTTAACTGATGGTCGGGTCAGGTTGGGTCGGGAGTAGGAAAAAATGAAAGGACTCAGGCCGGGTTGGATGTGGCTCTGTCAAGCTCAGGTCGGGTTTCATTTGCAGACCCATGCCGGGCCTTTGGTCCCAAGCTGCTGATCACAGCCACATGGGTTAGGGTGACCTAGGGGAAGTGCGCTTGTTTAAAATATGAGGGACACATTCGCTTGGGACGGTGGTGGTGGTTGAGAAAGTTGGACCAAGCCAAGGATAACAGATCTGCAGACTGGGAGAGACTGGGGGACGACAGGCACCGACAGGTTACGGGGACGAAGGGGGTTGTGGAAATGTGCTGGAACAAGTGGTGGAAGGAGGAGCAGGGCATTTACATGTGTGTGTGTGGGGTCGGAACAAATCTGCCCCATGGGTATGTCGATTGCCTTTTCGTGGCAATGGCAGGATTCCGGGACCGGGAGAGGATGGGATGGGAGTTTGGAATCCTGCGTGATCCCAGACCCTCCCAACACAGTAAATGCCACAGAACTTGTTGCACAGGAAAGGAAGCCCCTGCCCACAGCCCCACAGGTACAGGGAACAGAGATTAGGTGTCCCACCACCAGACTGGGACTGAGAAACGGGTTCGTGTTGATCCCAACCAGAAAGATCTTGCATCATGATGTACATTATGAGGTAGATTCGGTTATTTTAAATTTAACTCGAGTGCAGCTGCCCCGGTGGTGTCTGGTAGAAACGGAGAGACTTTACGAGACCTTGTTGGGAGAAATATTACGCCAGTTTTACGAGCTAAGTTATGGGGATGAGAGTCAGGAAGGGTTATATACATTTAATACGGGCAGTCACGCTGGGTCGGGGAGACAGAGGAGAGGTGTGTTCAACGATGCTGCCACAGCATTTAACACAGGAAAAGAAAGTTGAACACTCTCAAAAACACTTCTACACCCTCGAACAACGGGGCAGGGTAGCGGGGGAAGAAATAATAGAAATAGCTTCCCCGTCCTGGTGGGACTTTGGCTTGAATGTCGAGATCCCTCCATGGGTCTGAATAGTTTCACACACAATAGTAATAGTACAACTAATCATGCTGTTGCATCTCTTAAAGTTATCCTGTAAAAAGAGAAGGAAAGCACTCCAAAATCGATGGGCGGCCCTAATGAAAGAGTAACCAGGAGTTTTACTGTCTGTAAATATATTGAATTGAATTGTTTGTATGGCATAAGAAACAGGACCCCAGGTGTATTTGACAAGTAATGTCGGGTTTGAGACCCACAATGCACTTCCCGCAGCAGAAGATGCCGAAATTCATGATATTTCCGGTTTTGGTGACAAAATATCAAAGGGGGGAATGTAGCACCAGCTTTCTGACCATTTTTATGAATCATATTTTAAATCCAAAACACCAATAAAGAACTGGGGCGGCGCAGTGGTTAGCACCGCAGCCTCACAGCTCCAGCGACCCGGGTTCGATTCTGGGTACTGCCTGTGCGGAGTTTGTGACCGCGTGGGTTTCCGCCGAGTGCTCCGGTTTCCTCCCACAGCCAAAGACTTGTAGGTTGATAGGTAAATTGGCCATTGTAAATTCCCCTAGTGTAGGTAGGTGGCAGGGGAATTGAGGGGATGTGATAGGAATATGGGATTAATGTAGGATTAGTATAAATGGGTGGTTGATGGTCGGCACAGACTCGGTGGGCCGAAGGGCCTGTTTCAGTGCTGTATCTCTAAATAAAATAAAAAACTGTACTGTTTGGCAAGCTTGTGGGAGTGGCTTAGGGAATAGGATTGACTGGCAGGAGTTTCGAGCCAGGCTAACCTGACTAAGGTGCATTCATATGCAAATGAACATTTCACACAGACAGGCTGGGTGAAAGGGAACCCAGGCTGATTGACGTCATCACCATCTAACATGATTAGTGGGAACAATACCCCGAGAGTTTACTCAATAAAGCACAATCACGACTCGGTCCCAACCGAAACTGGTAGAAGGCATGAGATGGCCGAGCCATTGTCCTCCAGGAGATAAGCAAGATCAGTTTGAGATTGAAACCCATTACCTGCTAATGTGGGCCATCAACTCAGGAAATGACAGACACTCATTGTTTCTCCAGGTGCCAGGCCTGGGAGCAAGAAAACGAAATATAATTTTTCAAAAGATTTCAAAGATTATGAGTCACTCCAGGCCACGGCGGGGGGGGGGAGGGGGGGGGAGGCCAAACAGATCACCTGAGTCAATACATCCATCAGTATTGGCTGGAGAAAAGGTGATGAATTTTGGATATATATGGAGCCAGTGCTGGCTCTTCTCTCTTCTCCTCGGCATCAATCTACAGCGAGTCTCCCGAGTGGGGCTCAGCTCGATTCAACGGAACACCGCTAGAAGCTGAGCGCTGCTCTTCATACCTCATCAATGGACCTTGATTCAAACTGGAACTTGGATACTGCATCAGCAGGACAGAACCAGAAGCTGCAAGCAAGATAACGGGCAATGGGGGTGAGCATATTGACTATGCCAACACATCCACAAGACCAATTAGCTGTGTGAGGGGGTGACTGTAAGTCCCAATCAAACTTAGAGGGGTTTAGTGCTGGGGGTCCTGTGTTAGTTTATTTCATGTGAAGGTTCCTTTATTCGGCTATGGTAATTTAGCACGGTAGGGCTTGTTGGACAAGCCAGGGTTGTACTGTTTTGTACTATTTAACGAGTGTTATTGTTAATCTTATTAAACACAATACGGTTGAGCCCGAAAAGCGTGGGTCCGAATCTGATCTGTCCATACAATCCCTATCGTCCAGAAGTTGTAGTAAGAGATGTGTTTTCGGCACACTGGAGAAAACCACTAACACCCTCTGCTAATGCAGTTTAGTAGATCTGTCTATTTTACTGAAACTAAGCATATGGCTCAGTCTATCGCCCAAACCTGGAGACTTCTAAGTCAAACATTGAGTGATCCCACCCGTAACTCTTTCTCGTGAAGAAATTGCCATCTATGGTTGCCCCCCACTCCCCACCTCTACTTCCTGATTTTAAATGTTATGTATCCAATGCTGCACTTGGCCTTTCTCCTTCATTATTCTGACAATCAACTCCCTCCCACAAACTGGTCACACGGATAGCTAAACACAGACTGAGTTTAAGTACAAATCTGTTATAAGTTACCGCACTGTTATTATACTTTATCAAACCTTTGGTCAAAACAGTCTATTCAAAAATCTAAACATTGTATGCAGTACATATTGAAAGTGGGCCCGTCTCTTTCTGTACACTCCACTACCTACAAAGAAACATGAAACATCCTGCTGGCGGTGAGATTGTGGGGGTAGGAGGGTGTTGATAGAGTGGAGCCGGAGGAAATGGGTTTAATTTAGCTGTATAATGAAACGTTCTATATTTTGTTTGGAACAATGGAGCTAAAATTTTGGTAAAGCTTTGATAACAAACTCATCCATTATATGCTCTCTGCACAACAACAGCTGTTCTCAATCTATAGTAAATTCTTCAATGTCAAAACCCAAAGGAAACATCTGAGAAAACATAAGGTGGCTAATAATTGCATTATTGCTTCAAATTACTCACATTTATTGCATTAACATGCTTATAAAAAGATGCCATGGTAATTGCTGGTGTTCATAATATGTTTATAATTAGTGACATATAGTTCCAACATGGGCAATGGGGAGAAAATATAGGAATGTGAGATTACCTATCTTTAATTCAATGCAACAATATCTATTTAAAACTCAAGCAAAGTGTTAAATATACCACAATATTTAATTTACAGAATTAATTTTCAATTTCCGAAAGAGTAAGGACGAAACATGTATAGCACATTCAATGTAACCATCATTGCTAATGAGGTTTGTTCAAGTTACTGCCTTGTAATTGTACTAACAAGACCTCTGAAATGACTTGGGTAATCATTGAATGCTTTATAACAATTGAGTATTAGTGTTGGAATGTGTGAGTACAGTAGAAAATAATGTTGCTTTATTTCTATGTCCCATAGATGTGAAATGATTTGTTACTATGGCACCTTCCTGTCATTCATCAGGTATCTGTCTGTCAATTTCTCTATGAATGATTGCTTCTCAAATGAGGACCATCTTTGACATAGAAACATAGAAAATAGGAGCAGGAGTAGGCCATTCAGCCCTTCGAGCCTGCAACGCCATTCAATACGATCATGGCTGATCATCCAAACTCAGTGCCCTGTTCCCGCTTTCTCCCCATATCCCTTGATTCCTTTATCCTAAGAACTACATCTAACTCTTTCTTTACTGATAAGGTTACTTGCTGGACCACTTTGTAGATGTAGAATTGCACAACCACTTGCCATTTGTTTTTGCTGCAAATTGTAGGGGAGTGGGGGGGTGGGGGTTGGTGGTGGTGGGAATGAGGTGCAGAAGACTTGGAACAACATTATCACCAGGTATCAACAACTGACACATGGTTTGGGATACTTCCCTTTGTAGCTGATTCGAATCCACAAGTAGATGGTATCCTGTGTGTATAATCAGTGACATTTTCAGATTCAGGTAGGAATGAAGGTGACCACTAATATTACCCATATCATCACAACCTTCTTGAAGTTAACTAGCTATTTCTTTTCTGTCAACCATACAGGTACAACCAAGTACAAAACAAGTTTTTTTTAAAGTTAAATGAGACTAGTTACCAATGCCTTCAGTGCCACTGACCACATAAACGTGCCCATTCTAAGAATCATATTTTCAGAAATAGTAATTATGTGGAAGTTAATGGACATGTGTAATTTCAGGCTGGATCAATGCATGGACTCTCCTGGCTTCAACATAATTCCTTCATCTTTTGATACTTGGGAAAATGTAGGAATTGTTAGAATCATGTTTTATCTGATATCTCCTGTCATTTGGTCATATTTGTGATTTATTTTTCTTCAGTTTAAAACCCTGACTTACATCATTAGTTCCTGAAAAGAAATCTCCTTTAATTAATTAAATGATTCCTCGCGATTCAGGCTTGAGTGTGTTGTCATAGAGTCATAGAGTCGTACAGCATAGAAACAGGCCCTTCGGCCCACCGTGTCCATGCTGACCATAATGCCTATCTATACTAATCCCATTAATTCCATATCCCTCGATGCCTTGCTCATTCAAGTACCTGTCCAGATGCTTCTTAAATGTTGCTACTGTTCCTGCCTCCACCACCTCCTCAGGCAGCTCATTCCAAATACCCACTATTCTTTGTGTGAAAAACTTAGCCCTTTGATCCCCTTTAAACCTCCTCCCTCTCACCTTAAATCTGTGCCCTCTAGTTTTAGTCACCCCTACTGTCCAACTGCAAGTTTATTTCTCAGACACAAAAATACAGTAATTGTTATGGCTACACAATAAACTCATACAACCTGGTTTCCTGTGGAACTGGCAAAGGTTAGAAATGTAATCAGCTTTGAGCAAATGAAAGGTCACAGACCTGAAACGTTAACTCTGTTTCACGCTCCACAAATGCCACCTGACCTTCTATGTATTTCGACCACTTACTGTTTTTTTCACATTTCCAGCATATTTTGCTTTTATTTCCATGAAAATATTCTGCTGTTTCCCAACAAGGCCCATATAAAAGCAAAACACAGTATTTTTTAAATTCATTTTTGGGATGTGGGCATCACTGGCAAGGTCAGCATGTTTTGCCTATGCTTAACTTTTTGCATATAACTGAATGGCTTGCTAGGCCATTTCAGAGGGAACTTCAGCATCAACCACACTGCTGTGGGTCTGCAGTCACACATAGGCCAGGCTGGGTAAGGATGGCAGATTTCCTTCCCTGAAGGACATTCATGAGCCAGATGGGTATTTAAGTTGACACTAGCCTTTTATTCCAGATTTATTTAATTAAATACCCCAGCTACCATGACAGGGTTTGAACTCTGGATCATTAGTCCAGGTTTCTGCATTACTAGTCCAGTAATATAATCACTATGCTTACCATACCCTATCAGATAGAGGTAGGCATTGAATGATGCTCACTTTGTGTTTATCAGGGCTCTGACCAGTTGACGAGGAATAAAACCTGCAACGGGTCTATCGATATCTTCTTAGGGTTAACATTGAGACTTTTTCTGGTGAGACCATTCATAGTTTATCCAGTAGTAGGTAACGAAGTATGGCATCAGGGCTGCCGAGGAGAAGTTCATCTATGTACTGCAGGAGGCAGTCAGGTCCGGAGAATATTTTTAATACTTCGGTCATATGTTTATGGAAGATAATGGGAGTATTGTGGAATCCTCGAGGCCGGCAGGACCTTGTGCATTGTTAATCTCAAAACATAAAGGCAAACTTGCACTGATCTTCATTCTGCACCAGAATGTTCCAGAATTCATTCGATATATTTAGCATTGTGAAGGCACAAGCTACAGCTGGTACTTTTGACAAAAGGGTAGGAGTATTTCGGACTACTGGAGAACAAGCAGGTCTTACAGAATTAAGTTTTTAATAGTCAATTGTATGATACCAAGATTGGTCAGGTTTTTGAGCAGGCCAAATAGGTGAATCTGTGGTAAAGGCATCTTTGCAAAGCACTCCTTTTTGTAGTAATGAATCAATAGTGGCTTACACATAAGGGCAGCTCTCTGCTGTTATAGGATGTTATTTGGCTGGGGGCTAGTGGGGGTGAGGCAGACCATTGAATACTTTGGGACCTGTCATGCTACCACAAACATGCTTAGGTGTCGTAAAAGCAGATGTATGTCAGATAAGAATTGCTTGCACACGAGCACAGGAATGGGGAGGTGATGCACAAGGCTCTGGTTCCTTTGCTGTAATGACTGCATGCCTGTCTGAGACCGTAACCAACTCCTGTCCTCCAAGCCGTAAGCAGTTACTCACCAAATCAATAGTTACTTTATAGGTGAACAACACATCAAATTCCAAAATATAGGGCATACTCACAGCCACTGCCATATCAACACAACAAACCAACTGTGGAGCAAACTCAACAGGTCTTTAAGCCAGACAAGAGGACATTTAAACAGATCCATCAAAACCCTGGAAAGGAGTCAAGTCACCAGTAGCATATGGAAGTGTTAAGAGATGTGAAGCATGTATGATAGTAAATGCAGACCCAGGGTCAATAAGCCTCCATTGCTGTTGGCCCCCACTATAACAGCAATGAGAAGGGGCCAGTGGCCATTACTGACCATGGAATGGGGGGGGGGGGTGCGGGGGTGGTGGTGAGCAGAAAATTCTTATTGTGGTTTTCCAGCATTGACATGCTCTGCCAGTGGAACTGATGCCATCGCAGACAGATGAGGCTATGATCCTCAAGGGTGATTCACTGCTTCAAGGTTTAGTCATGATTTATCAAATTTTTGTTCCAATACTACTATCCAGACTGAATCCTAACCCCCCTGACCTCCATCTTGGAGTCTATTCAGGCCCAATGCTTGCTTATTGGATGAGCGGCTGTCCCGAGAGTCTTTCTGCAATTGTAACAGCGATGATAGGGCCATCAGAGCTGTTAGTTTGAGGTGGCTCTACTGCCACTACCTTTCACACTATTGTTAACCAGAACCTGGAATGTTGTGAGTTAAGCTGCCTCCAGGCCTGGTTTACAAGCTGTTGGAGCTCAGTTTATTGGGTATTTTGGTTGCCGTGGAGACCTAGGAGCAAGCTGACAGATTATTGCAATACATCCAGAAAATGTATTTAAAATGTTGGTCGTTCATTAAGCCCTAAATTTATTAACTCAAAAATCTCATGCAGGTAAAGGGTTTATGACCAAGGGACTTCATGGGGTTCTTGTTTCATGTCTCCCAATACCCAATAAACATTTAAATAGTTCAAGCGTAGTGCTCCTACAATTTCCAAAACCAAATTACCCGATCCAGGGCAGATTCATAAGCACACAGCTGGAGGACCCTTTTAAGAGTCTGTTCGCATGCTGCGATCAACCATCTTTTTATCTATCGGTGTCAGTTTGATGTGAACTCAATTAAAAGTTCCCCAAGCTTACCAGAAAGCGAGAGTCATCTCCAGATTTAATAGTTCCTAGCTCTGCCACTAGGGCCTGTACAGTGGAGCTGGTTAGAACTGTTCTCTCGTTTCATTGTTTTCATCGAACACTGTGGTAGTGCACACAGAGCATACAGATTTAGGGAGTTCTAGATAGATTCAATAATACGATATGGGAAAAGGAATATGTGATTGTTCACTGCTGTCACTATGACCATGGTCATATCAGGTAGCTTTGCTGTCTATTTGGTCCCAGCCCCCTCTAGTGCTGACACCAGTATTGCTGCTTATTCTCTGTGGCTCCTTGCCCTTAACAAATCCCTGCACAAACTACAGCTCCCTGTCATTTAATCTGAGTCTGCAGATCTTGTATTTTCTGCATACCAAAAAAAAAAACACATGGTATGGTCTTCCTTATACTGGAATTGCATGATGATTTCTTGCAATATTCCCCAAGCATCCTCTAACTGCTCCTCAAGTTGACCTTGAACTCCAAAAAATGACCTTTTTTTGTCTTAACTTTTGAGCATCCAAGCTCGGTGCTGCTACCATCACACTGCTAGTTGAGCTTGCTTCAGAAGGTCACAAAGGTCAAACTTCTGTTTCTGTTCTTGAGCCAATTGTTCCATTAATTCTTTAATGTGCAATTTGACTTTGTGGGCACCATCATGCATTCCATACAATACCGATCAAACCACATTTTTAAGTTAGCACTTACTATTTTGAACTCTCTCAGCAATCAATCATGTATTGCTGATGAAGGTCCATCTTATTCATTTCTAACCGCCACATCCATTCCTCCGATATTTTGAATACTCCCTTTTTTCCATTTCTGTGCTAAGACTTTGTAAATCGATTGCATGGCTGCTAGAATTAATAATGGCCTCCCTTTAATGGGGCAGCACACCTGAAAAGTATTTTTCTTCCTAGATTTAACTGGCCTGGACTGCTTAGAGCCATTAGCTGCCCACAATAATGTTGCTATAGATCAAACCCCTTGATGTTTTTGGGTTTGAAGTTGACATCAATATACCACAACAGTTGGAAGCTGTTGTTCATCAACTCCTACCTGGCTCACCAATTAGCAGACTTAAAAGTTTTTAACAGTAGCAAGCGCTTATTGGAAAAATACTAATCAGCCTGAGTATACATTAATGCTTTGAACAGTGATTTAACAGTAGCACATAACAGATTTACATTAATCGTGTCTGGGAAGGTGACACAGTCACAGATCTGATACGTTGACTCTGCTTCTCTCTCCACAGATGCTGCCAGACCTGCTGAGCATTTCCAGCATTTTCTGTTTTTATTTCAAGCAACATCTTCTTCTACTGTTCCTATTTAATTCACTAGTCAAAATCTTTCTCCCAAATCAATCTCTCCACTTGCGTGGATCAATGCAGTGCCAAAAACACTCAAGAAGCTTGACAATATCCAGGACAAAGCAGCCCACCTGATTGGCATCCCATTCAACATCTTAAACATTCTTTCCCTCCACCATTGGTGCACCATGTTTGTAGTGTATACCATCTACAAGATGCACTGCATGAACCTCGAGTCATGTTTTGGGTGTGAACTATTTGAACTTGTGTGTTACTTGGGCTGGGGACTGGGAATTTAATGCAGACTTTTGGTACTTTGAATCAATATTTCTAAGTTGTATGGAATTAAGGAAGTGTGAATGTGATTGCTGAGTGTATTTATTTGAATTTAAGATTGTGTACCCAGAAATGGGATATAAAAATTGAATTATATTTTTAATTAAAGTTTTTATTTTTATTTTAAAAGTTGGGTTTGCAACTGTGAAAAGGCAATGAACGATTTTCTAAAAGATAAGCTTCAGCCTTGAACGTCTGAAGATGTCTGGCAGAAATCCAATTTGAAGTTTAAAACACTATTTTAATTGGACCAAAGTTTAAAATCTGTTAGGTTTTTTTGCAGTTTAAATTAAAGACATGTCTTACTGACAGTTTTTAAGTAGCAAATGTCAGGAATTGGATATTGGTTTAAGGGAGAAAAGGATAAACAAAGGAGATGTGGGAAAGATTCTGTCTGTTTAAAGTTTGATTAAGAAGCTGGTGTTAAATCTTTTGTTTTAAGAATGTTAAATTTTAAAAGAGCACGCATTATTCTGTTTTATGTGTAGTTAATAAGCATTGGTTTGAATTAAATTTAAATTATTAAGGTTAACGGAGCTGTTCAGTTGGGAAGACTGGAGTTTCATTAGTGACCTTCCAGAGATCACGTACGCTCGTATATAACATTGGCAGTTTTGACTTTAAAATGTTTAGTGCTGTGATTGGAATTTGGAGTCATCTTTGTTGTATTAAAAAATTCCTTGAGGTAGGAACCTCTTACAAAATGTTAAAAGTTGGGAAACAACTGGCGTTTAATCTAAAATGCTGTCTTCTCAGAGAGAAATGTTATGAAGTTTAAGGGGAAAATCAAATTTAGACAAACTAAAAAAAAAATCAGTCTAGGTGGTTTCTATGAATATCGAGAAATGTTGCTTTTGGGAAGAAATCAATGGAACATTAACAAAACTTGTCACCTCAGCAATACTGTTATTTGAATTTGGAATAACTTTGAAATTCAAAAAGTCCAGCTTAATCTAGCAAGTTACTTTTAAGAAACTAAAATGTCATCAAAGATAAAGAACAAACAAATGGACAAAGGATACAAAGGATAAAGGGAATTGTAGCTCTGTGTCATGAGCACATAAGGCCAAGAGAGTGAATGCGTGGTGCGTAGCAGTCATGAGGAAAGATAAATGAACTATGAAGGTTGACATAAAATACTTTGGGGTTGTTTTATCATTTTAAGGAACTGTCTTGAACAGACATAGACAGGCGTCAGAGAAGGGTTAGGAGGAGTTAAGTTGGAAGCACCACAGTAAATTAAAATGCTGTCACAAAAGATAAAAAAGGAGGAAAACTTGTGTGTGCATACATTTCTGCTTGTGTATTATATTAGTGTACTGTGATTTCCTCGTCTGTCTGTTTTAGCTCTTGTCTGTGTAACCAAATTAATGGCTTATTAACCCTCAGTGGCATGGTCCTGCATGATGTTCTAAAGTTTTGATAGCTGTATAAAATGGATGAGAAGCTGTTAAGGTACACACTTTATTTTGGCAAAGGGAGTGACAGAAGGTTTCCTTTAGGAGCGGACAATAGGTAATGATACTCGGCACTCTCAATTCGATTGGTCCTGTGGGTTAAAAACTCGACCACCCTTTTCTTCCCCCATGCCTGTGAGAGGCCATTGTTTGAAGTTTGGCAGATTTAAATGAAGGACCAAGATGCACTTTATTTCCTTTGTTTTCTTTCTTTTATCTTAAGTTGTTAAGTTGAATGAGTGTTGCCGAAATTGTATAGATAATGTATGTGTGTTTGTTTTAATGTGCTTTCTTCCCCAAAGGATGGTGCAAAAGGGGTGTCAGCACAAAAAAGGAATTTCACAATGAGGAATATCAGTTGGATCAAAAGGAAGGTGCAAGCAAACTAAATGTTTAAGTTATAAGATTCGAATTGAGATTTCTGGCCAAGAATCACAACCCAACTGTATTTTGATAAACGCAGGAATTTTAATCCAGATATAAATTCACACATGTGAAAACAGGGTAATTTTTAACGTTGGATACTGCTAATTGGGAAATTTCCTATTTGTCTGGTTTGCTCTAACTTTGCAGGTAAAGGGGTGGTGACATCATCACGAGTCCATCTGAGAACATTCACCCCATCCCCTTCCCGAAAAGTGGAAAGTTAACCCTTTCCGCTAGCAGTTTAAGCTAACCATACAACTTTCAAAATTTATTGCAACAAGGTTGCTGACAGCTTCAGGAATTTGATCAGATATCAACAATAAATTGAAGATGATGAATTAAATTAAATTAAATTGAGTTGGTATTTTAACGTGAAATTTAAAGAGATTAAAACCACACACATCGGGCAGAAGGGAGCTGGCCACCAACGTAAAAGTCGGTGGCGAACCCGCTTCCGCCTGGCCCGGGGATCCGACCCATATTTTTTAATTGTTTCGAGGTGGGACTTACACCCGCTTGAGGGAGGAAATCCCACCTCATTGAGCTGCCAGCCAATCAGCGAATTGGCAGCATCACTAAGAACGGTAGCCACTGCTGGGATTGCTGCCCAGCTGAGAACATGGAGCCAGGAGTCCAGGTAAGTTAGGGTTGCCTCGCCGGGCATATTGGTCGGGCCCTGGTGAGGCAAGGGTGGTCGTCTGAGGGGAAGGCGGGGTGTCTCGGGTCCTGGGAGTGGTTGGGGAAGCGGGGGTGGCCCTCAATCAGGCACCCTGTGCCTGTTTGTCCGGGCCCCCCCCCCCGCCGTGCGCTGAGAGGCTACCAGGTTTCACTGGGCGGACTTTCACATCTCCCGAAAGCCTGCTTGTCACGGGTAAAATATGGGGCGGAGGCGGGAGCGGGCCAGGAAGGCCTCCCGGAGCCTCCTGCTCAATTTTACACCCCCCTCCTCTCCCCCGCCACCATCTGGATCACTGGGGTGGCGTAAAATTATAGCCACTGTCTCAATGTTTCTGCTTGGACAACAGTAAATATTGCACTAAATATGAAAACAACATCACTGTTTATCAGCTTAGAGGTTTGGTACAGGTATATCCTGAACAGACAGATTGAACAAGAAAAATCTTAAAGTGATGGGATTGGTATTTTATTTTCCAGGAATGCAGCACGGGATGACACCACTCCCAATGGTCTCAAGTCTAACTACATGACTCACATTCTGTTTCTGCCAACAGGAGGGCCAGCAGCAGATATCTTAATTATTTTGTTTCAGGTAAACCACCAGAGCAATGGCAGTCCGGTGGGTAGCAGCAAAGGTGATTGCCCTCCTGGAAACAGTGGCAATATGGGAGGCGCCCACCATAAGTATCCACAGAAGCACTTGCCTGCATCCAGGATAGTATGCGAAACTACCGAAAAGAGGAAAAACCTTGAGGGCTTCCAACACCAGACTGAACATCACGGTGGGATGGACTAATCTGCCTCCATTTCTTTGAGAATTCAAAGGCAAGGGCCTGTGACATATTGGCTCAGGACTTGGTAGATAAAAAGAACAAAGAACAAAGAAAATTACAGCACAGGAACAGGCCCTTTGGCCCTCCAAGCCTGCGCCGATCCAGATCCTCTATCTAAACCTGTCGCCTATTTTCTCAGGGTCTGTATCTCTTTGCTTCCTGCCCATTCATGTATCTGTCTAGATACATCTTAAAAGACACTATCGTGCCCGCATCTACCACCTCCGCTGGCAACGCGTTCCAGGCACCCACCACCCTCTGCGTAAAGAACTTTCCACGCATATCCCCCCTAAACTTTTCCCCTCTCACTTTGAACTCGTGACCCCTAGTAATTGAATCCCCCACTCTGGGAAAAAGCTTCTTGCTATCCACCCTGTCTATACCTCTCATGATTCTGTACACCTCAATCAGGTCCCCCCTCAACCTCTGTCTTTCTAATGAAAATAATCCTAATCTACTCAACCTCTCCTCATAGCTAGTGCCCTCCATACCAGGCAACATCCTGGTGAACCTCCTCTGCACCCTTTCCAAAGCATCTACATCCTTTTGGTAATGTGGCGACCAGAACTGCACGCAGTATTCCAAATGTGGCCGAACCAAAGTCCTATACAACTGTAACATGACCTGCCAACTCTTGTACTCAATACCCCGTCCGATGAAGGAAAGCATGCCGTATGCCTTCTTGACCACTCTATTTACCTGCGTTGCCACCTTCAGGGAACAATGGACCTGAACACCCAAATCTCTCTGTACATCAATTTTCCCCAGGACTTTTCCATTTATTGTATAGTTCAAACTTGAATTGGGTCTTCCAAAATGCATCACCTCGCATTTGCCTGGATTGAACTCCATCTGCCATTTCTCTGCCCAACTCTCCAATCTATCTATATTCTGCTGTATTCTCTGACAGTCCCCTTCACTATCTGCTACTCCACCAATCTTAGTGTCGTCTGCAAACTTGCTAATCAGACCACCTATACTTTCCTCCAAATCATTAATGTATATCACAAACAACAGTGGTCCCAGCACGGATCCCTGTGGAACACCACTGGTCACACGTCTCCATTTTGAGAAACTCCCTTCCACTTCTACTCTCTGTCTCCTGTTGCCCAGCCAGTTCTTTATCCATCTAGCTAGTACACCCTGGACCCCATGCGACTTCACTTTCTCCATCAACCTACCATGGGGAACCTTATCAAACGCCTTACTGAAGTCCATGTATATGACATCTACAGCCCTTCCCTCATCAATCAACTTTGTCACTTCCTCAAAGAATTCTATTAAGTTGGTAAGACATGACCTTCCCTGCACAAAACCATGTTGCCTATCACTGATAAGCCCATTTTCTTCCAAATGGGAATAGATCCTATCACTCAGTATCTTCTCCAGCAGCTTCCCTACCACTGACGTCAGGCTCTATAATTACCTGGATTATCCCTGCTACCCTTCTTAAACAAGGGGACAACATTAGCAATTCTCCAGTCCTCCGGGACCTCACCCGTGTTTAAGAATGCTGCAAAGATATCTGTTAAGGCCCCAGCTATTTCCTCTCTCGCTTCCCTCAGTAACCTGGGATAGATCCCATCCGGACCTGGGGACTTGTCCACCTTAATGCCTTTTAGAATACCCAACACTTCCTCCCTCCTTATGCCGACTTGACCTAGAGTAATCAAACATCTATCCCTAACCTCAACATCCGTCATCTCCCTCTCCTCGGTGAATACCGATGCAAAGTACTCGTTTAGAATCTCACCCATTTTCCCTGACTCCACGCATAATTTTCCTCCTTTGTCCTTGAGTGGGCCAATCCTTTCTCTAGTTACCCTCTTGCTCCTTATATATGAATAAAAGGCTTTGGGATTTTCCTTAACCCTGTTTGCTAAAGATATTTCATGACCCCTTTTAGCCCTCTTAATTCCTCGTTTCAGATTTGTCCTACATTCCCAATATTCATCCAAAGCCTCGTCTTTCTTCAGCCGCCTAGACCTTATGTATGCTTCCTTTTTCCTCTTAGCTAGTCTCACAATTTCACCTGTCATCCATGGTTCCCTAATCTTGCCATTTCTATCCCTCATTTTCACAGGAACATGTCTCTCCTGCACGCTAATCAACCTCTCTTTAAAAGCCTCCCACATATCAAATGTGGATTTATCTTCAAAAAGCTGCTCCCAATCTACTTTCCTCAGCGCCTGCCGAATTTTGGTATAGTTGGCCTTCCCCCAATTTCGCACTCTTCCTTTAGGACCACTCTCGTCTTTGTCCATGAGTATTCTAAAACTTACAGAATTGTGATCACTATTCCCAAAGTAGTCCCCTACTGAAACTTCAACCACCTGGCCGGGCTCATTCCCCAACACCATGTCCAGTATGGCGCCTTCCCGAGTTGGACTATTTACATACTGCTCTAGAAAACCCTCCTGGATGCTCCTTACAAATTCTGCTCCATCTAGACCTCTAACACTAAGTGAATCCCAGTCAATGTTGGGAAAATTAAAATCTCCTATCACCACCACCCTGTTGCTCCTACATCTTTCCATAATCTGTTTACATATTTGTACCTCTATCTCACGCTCGCTGTTGGGAGGCCTGTCGTACAGCCCCAACATTGTTACCGCACCCTTCCTATTTCTGAGGTCTGCCCATATTGCCTCACTGCTCGAGTCCTCCATAGTGCCCTCCTTCAGCACAGCTGTGATATCCTCTTTGACCAGTAATGCAACTCCTCCACCCCTTTTACCTCCCTCTCTATCCCGCCTGAAGCATCGATATCCTGGGATATTTAGTTGCCAATCGTGCCCTTCCTTCAACCAAGTCTCAGTAATAGCAATAACATCATATTCCCAGGTACTAATCCAAGCCCTAAGTTCATCTGCCTTACCTACTGCACTTCTTGCATTAAAACAAATGCACCTCAGACCACCAGTCCCTTTGCGTTCATCATCTGCTCCCTGCCTACTCTTCCCCTTAGTCACGCTGACTTCATTATCTAGTTCCTTACAGGCTTTAGTTACTACCTCCTTACTGTCCACTGACCTCCTCATTCGGTTCCCATCCCCCTGACACATTAGTTTAAACCCTCCCCAACAGCGTTAGCAAAAGCACCCCCAAGGACATTGGTTCCAGTCCGTCCCAGGTGTAGACCGTCCAATTTGTAATAGTCCCACCTCCCCCAGAACCGGTCCCAATGTCCCAAAAATCTGAACCCCTCCCTCCTGCACCATCTCTGAAGCCACGCATTCATCCTGACTCTTCTTTCATTTCTACTCTGACTATCACGTGGCACTGGTAGCAATCCTGAGATTACTACCTCTGAGGTCCTACTTTTTAACTTGGCTCCTAACTCCCTAAATTCTGCTTGTAGGACCTCATCCCGTTTTTTACCTATATCATTGGTGCCTATGTGCACAACGACAACTGGCTGGTCACCCTCCCCCTTCAGAATGTTCTGCAGCCGAGATAACGTTGTTTCCGATAAGATTTGGTACGGCCCCCCAACACATACATCAGGCTGTGAAAGATTAGATCTTATCAATAGACATGAAGTAAAACAGGAGCTGGTAGTCACCCAGCCTGTAACAGGGCGAGTGGGGAATACAATCAAATTCCTGATGATTATACCTCAAGAACATGCCAATGGAATTATTCTGGGGGAATGCAAATTCATAAACCTGGGCTTGGTGAGGGACGAGCTAGTGTATTAGGTGGGATCCTGGGGGTATATAGCTCCAGGTTTAAATGGTACCCTTTTGATGACAACATGAGAATGTCATACCGTGCATTACATCTTCTGTTCTTGCAATACTCTGAGACCCATCAGTAATGACTCTGCCATAGTGGTATCGGTCAGCCCTCTTGAAAAAGCCTTTAAGACAGTCTAAACTACACAGTGGTGCTTTGGACGGGCAGGACAAGGTTCTTATACAGAGGATTGGAGTATGATAATAACCACACCTTTTGCCTACAGATCATTGACTCCTTTACAGTGGGGGATTTCCACCTTGTGGGCAGGGCCCTCACGGGGTATGTATTCAGCCCTGAAGGAATGGATCGTTAGACATTGACGACGTCCCGGGAAGAATGGCCCGGGAGGTGGTGCAAAGGGCTCTGGCCACCACAAGGAGGCTTATGGAGCAAAGCCGTCAAGCAATCACGAGGGACAGGGTACAGGTGAACTTAGCTAAAGGAGTGGCTAGGAGATTGGAGGACTAAGCCAGCAATAGAGCCAAGGTAGCAAGAATGCAGTATAACTGGTTAGAAGTGGGAACGATCACTGCAGCCGTTGCATCCATTGTGGTCCTGGTAGTCTGTCTCTGTATTTGTTGCTACCAAAGGTTGATGATATCCCAAGCGGTGCAGATGGTAATGCTGGCCAACAAAGGGTACACCCTGGTATCCCCTGTGGTGGAGCCCCTCTTTTAGGGAATATGAAACGTGTGAATATATTTATGAAGATTACACTATATAACAGGAGAGAGGTTCCAGGCCCAGCCCAGGTTAATAGGACTTTGGTGAAGCCGTAAGAGAATGGTAGACTAGGAGATCCGAAGCCCATTGAACTCCAGGAGGATCCTTGGAGTAATTGGTGAGTGGAGGATGTTAGGAATATCCCGCCTGGGTCAGCTGGTGCACCTGACCAGGGGTCCAAAAGGAGGGACTGAAGTGGGACCAGTAGGGTAACATTAGCAGATTATTTAGCATTGGGATACGTTAACAGTCTTAGAAGGAAGATGGAAGCCCTGTAGTTGTGTGGAACCAGGGCATGATGGGATGCATGACAATGGTTGTAGGAAGCTGTACGACTCAGAAGTCCACATCTGTGTACACATGCTGTCCTTGAGATAAGACCATGATTGCAGGAGGCACAGGATATTATAAACTGTGAAAAAAACTAGTCTCGGGAATGGGGAGGAGATGAAATAGGGGGTAGTGTGGACAAATGAGCAATGGTTATTGTATTCTATAAATTTGCACTACAGACTCTGTTTCATTGAGAAGCCTCTGGATGTTTCACCAGACACATCTCCCTTACCGGTGTTTGTATAAACCTTTATTTACTTTAATCCCGTGGACTCGAGACAAGTTTTCTCCACAACACTACCTTCTCCTGCAAGAAAGATAGAAGTGTGTCACTGAATTTCCTTTGTCATGACCGTGCAATGCCCAATGATTTTTTTAATCCATTGGTTGGAAACCTATATTAAAAACTTTTAAAAAGAAGGCAGCTAAAATGGCCACTGCAAATTGCATTGATCTACCTCACATACCAAGATCTCACATGGAAACGAATGCCTGGATTAATCTCCCACCAGAACAACGGCTTGTGAATTTTTGAATGAGCTACCTGCCTCACCTCCATTACCAATGCATTCAAAGCCATCTTGGAGCATTAACACTGCTGGAGATGAACCTCAAAATGTAAATACTGAAACAATGGGACCCAAGAGAGAGAGTGGAATTCTTAAGCCTTGAACTAATTCAGATGCAAAAGAGAAAATACACTGAACAAGCATGTGACAGTCTCTCCCTCTATGTGAAAATGGGCAGTTTCTTTTGGCTGCAACAGAGAAGCATCTGAGTTTAATCAGTACAAGACCCAAGTGGGGGTCACTCTCACTCACTCACTCCAGGCAATGCTATAAGTTTGAACCCTGCCTGTAGGCTGCAAAACATCCAAGTCCATCATTGTTGCAGACAGAGACTCTGGGGAGAAAACCATCAACATTACTGTCTCCAAGAAAACGCTGAACCAGGTGGCCACCTCTACCAGCCAGAAACTTCAGGACCACGAGTTCAGCCAAAAGAGAACTGAATTACCAGTTTCCACAGACCGTATATTTTTTTATTTGTTCTGGACTCTAATTCAACCAATATATTCTTCACTCTGTAACCTATTTGTGTGTGTGTGCGATTTTTGGGTGTGATTCTCATGTGTATGTGTGTGTGAAAGTTAGAATGTAGTTTATTATTTTACTTATATTGGGTTTTGGTTTTAAGCACAATAAACTAACTTCTTTCTTGTTTAAACTCAAGAAAACCTGTCCAATTGGTTCTTTTAAGATCATAGCACCAAAAAAGGTTAAACACTCACTGAATTGGTAAGCATATCCACTGTTTAAAGAAATAAACCCTGTTGCAGTCAAACAAGGGGAGGGACAAGAGGGGGTCCTTTTGACCCCTCCTCACCTGATCGTAATACCTGCAATATGTTTGGATGATGTGGCTTTCATGGTTGAATAGCTTCCAGTATGTGCAAGCTGTAAGTTGTAGGTGCAACAGTGCTAAGTGTGTGAGGACTAGACAATGTATTTGAATTTAAGGGTTGAGCACCGATTGATAGAGATTGTTGGTAGGAGGGTAATGAGGGTGTAATAAATTGAGCAGTGACTGAGGTTCGTGGTGCAGTTGGTAGGATATGTCATTTGAAGATTGAACCCACTCAGCCTGACAACTCATGTCAGATCATTAAACCTCTTCCTGCACTGCATCCATGTTCTGCAAGCAACATTCCTGGCATTATCATCCAATGCTACTTCTTCCCACTGCCGCCTGTGCATATGTCCGGATCGCCTCCTGCCAACCTATGGATACAGGAGGTCTCTCCTTTTGACGCCTTGCACCAAGACATCCATTACATTGTCAGGACAGTGATGTTCGCTCTCTCACATGTTCAGCCATTTCTCAAAGCATCATAGCATAGATTCACTTTTCAAAAGGTTCCCACCATTTCTTGCAGCCATGTGTAGCTCTCCTTTAAAAAAGGTTCAGCCTACCTTTCAGTAATGTTAGGCACTCGCAATATCAGGCCCTAGCTGATGCAAACAACAAACGAACAGTAGGCAGCACAAATTTAACATGCTGCCTGCATCACAATGACTGGCTACAGATTAATCGCATAACACATTCCTCCATGCTCATGTTTGGCGGTTATCCAATTAAATCATTTGAGTGCTGAAAGAGCAAGGAAATTGGGTCAGCATTCCAAATAATTGGAGCTATAATTGAGTATATAATTGCAGCCACCAGCTCAAATATTGACACTGCATGTACCTTCGAGAGTAGTATAGAGTTAGAATCTGCCATGGTGAGTCACTGGGCATGAGTGGGCTGCAGCGACACAAGAGGGAAAGGATAGTTCGTTTGCCAGCTTGCCATAGGACAAGGTACCAGATGAGCCCTGCTGCAAAGGACCCAGATGAGGACCTCAATGGGGCAGCATACAGAAGAACACTGATGTGCATGGACACCGAGATGCTTGGTGCACAGACTGGCCTGCCAGACAGCTTTCTGTCACTGTCAAGGAGCATGAAGGATTCCCGCTCCACCTTAGCAGAGGGTATTGCACAGAGTTTGCTCTCATTGCAGCCTCTGCTCCATCTCCCTGTCATCCTGCAGACCCAGAGGCACAGCAACTGCAGCCCACATACCTGTTGCAGCATTTCTGTGGACAGGTTCACCTAATCCTCAGCTTTCACTGTGAGGTTGCAGCAATACTCTGCCAAATCCAGGAACACACCACACCTCCAAAAACACAGCAGAGTATTTTCACAGGCTTTGCAATACCAGAAGTTCTTCAAAATCACCTTACCTACAAGCGCCTGGCCCTTTAAGTAAAACTAGTTCTGGGCCCCTCTTTAAGCTGAATATTTTTCCTTTGATGAGTGACATACAAACTCGTTTAATGGACCTGCTTAGTCCAAATTTGGAAATAGAGCATCACATCATCCAGTAGCATTGTGTAATTGCACCTGTTCTACTGTTTCTGGTGCATGCAATCATTCCACTCTGGCACCTTTTTCAACGTGGGGTACTGCATGGGCTGTGCTATAAGCAGTCACAGGCACAGTGCACATCAGCAGAAGGGTGTTTGGTTTCTGGAGCATTGTTTGCAGTAGTGCTACAAGTCTGAATTTCGCACCCTAGGCCTCTTTGGGACAAAGCAGAATCTAGCTGGGGAGGATAAAGATTTGGGGGAAGGCAGTGAAAATTTCATTCATTCAAAATATTCGAGTGGAAGTGAGAATATTGGTGTACTGAAGCAGAATGTTGAACTTTCGTTAGAGCTATCTGTAGAGAAGGATTTGTACCTCAAAAATTGGTCAACCTGGGTAAGGCATTGGGCTGAGAGATAATGTACTTCAGTCTGTTAAAGGAAGTCAGAGAGGATATAGGACAGATTGTCCCAAATTTTTCAATTTATCAAAATCGTGGATTGGAGAGATTTCAAGCCATGTCTGTCTTCAAATTGCGACAAAGGACAAACTAGGTAACCGGAGAACAATTAGCCTATGTCATTTGTAGGCAAATTCCTTGAATCTCAATTTCGAAGTCGTATTTGTCAACAGCTGGTTAGAATGTGGAAACAGCTAACACATGGAATAGTTGAGCTGAATAGCATTGATGCATTCAAGGGGAAGCTAGATAACACAAGGGAGAAAGGAATAGAAGGATGTATTTATCAACTGACGTGAAGGTTGGATGTGGCTCAGCTGGAGTTTCATCCCCAGTATAGATCTGCAGGGCTGAATGACCTGTTTCTATGCTATTATTTCTATGTAAGAGGTGCAGAAATTATTTATCACCTGTAGTATCCTTTACAAAGTTTAATTTTACTTGACCAGATGTCTGTAACATGTGGAAGCAATCAACATATTTAGTAACTCCAAATAAAACTATTGGCATGAATAGAATGTCTAGTTGCCTGCTATAGAGTATACATTCAATCACCCTCGGGATGTATCACACTTACCTAATCTAGGATAATTTAGACACAGATTGACAAGTGCCAAGGGACTCCCCAGTGTTTGTATCTGTACTGTTGGAGATAAATTGACTAAAATTGCATAAATTATAAGCAAGCTCTCATTTTAAATCAGAAAGTTGCATGAGATGGTATTTGCTTTGAGCTGGAGGAGGTGACTATTGACATGTTCCAGAAGAGTTGATTTTAATACCAATAATATTGCCAGTTGTTTTTGTCCGTGAACCTCTCGTCCCTGGAGTAACTTGGTGCAAAATTACTTTCAATCTAGGCATCAGATCACTACAACTGGGCTCACTATTATCCCCATGTATCGAAAAAGTGTAGCAGGTTTTGGATTACAGGGGACATATGTCCACTTACAGCACTTGTTGTTAGACTGTTAGGAGATAAATCAGCACTAAAGTTATAACAGTATCCATTTCAATTTTATTTAGTCTAAAGTGTAACTTTTCTTTGCATTACTTATATTTGGAAGTGTATGACCTTTGGTATTAATCTTTTTTTAACTATTCTTTGAAAGCTTAGTCTATTATCATTTGTAAAGACATAACGAATGAAATTATGGCCATTCCTGGTCAGCGCAACAAAAACAGAAAATGCTGGAAATACTCAGTACATCACGCAGCATCTGTGGAGACAAAAACAAGAGTTAACTTTTCAAGTCTGTGACCTTTCATCAGAACTGTCAAAAGTTAGAAATGTAACAGGTTTTGAGCAAGTGAAAGGGGGAGGGGGAAAACGAACAAAAGGGGAGGTCTGTGACAGGGTGAAGTACAGGAGAGATTAAATGACAAAAGATTTGATGGTACAAAGCCAAAGGGAGTAGTAATGGGAACAAAAGATGTGTCTGGGTGAGATGTAAATGGCAGGGTAGCAGCCGTCCAATAACATTTTTAATTTTTGACAAATCTGGAATGCTGTACTTGAAAAGATGGCAGAAGTTGATTCCATAAGTTATTTTAAAAGGGATTTGGATAAGTCCTGGAGGATGAGGAACTTACAAGGTAATGGACAAAAAGTGGGGATGTGGGACTAAGCATGACTACTGTTTCAAAAAGCCAGCACAGGCATGAAAGGCTAAATGTCCTCCTTTTGTGCTGTAAGTTTCTATGCTATGAAAATACATAATGCAAATGTGGAAATAGTTTCATTAGATGAAACTATTCCATGCACTGGAATTTGAAACATTAATACTGATCTATAATTTTTTTTTAATTGAATGGCTGGCTGTTTTCAATAGTGTAGTCGTAATTATTGATATTTTTTCATATGCTCAGACTTTTTTTTCATTTGAACTACTTTTTAATAATGTAGTGTTTCTTTGTTTTTGGCTTTGTTGTAGCGTTGTTATTGTTTCTTCTTTTCAGTGTTTTCTTTGGTCTGTCCTTGGTTCGGGACTATATTCTAAATGAATTTTTCCATTTAGCAAAATGAAAGCTATGCAAAATGATTCAGATTTGTTTTAAAAAATGGAATTGTTTCTTTTAATTGAATGATCCATTGCAGTAAGGTAAACTACAAAACTTGATGAGCTGTTCCGATATTCAATTCCATTTTTCTTCCTGAAGGGATAAGTGAAAACAAATAAAGTGCTTATGAAATAAGTAGAAATATTATGAAAAGGTTACTATTATTATTATTAATTAGCACATTCAAAATGTGGCTATAAATTGCAAATAAGAACATTCAATCATTCATAATTCTCACTCTGACTATCCACAAATTCTATTGCCTGCCAATAAAATATTGTTTGTTTGGATTAATGATGTTTGCTGTGGAAGATGTGATTTGATTGTATGTATGATCTACAGCACTGGAACAACAGGGAATAAAGCAATCTGATGGAGCCATACATGTAAGTAAGGAAAGATCATGTCCTTTTTAACTAATAAATCATGATATATAACCCTGTTTTCTGAAAATTGGCAAATTAAATAAATCAAAAACTATGAAGAAGAAAAGTTTGCTTTTTAAGCCTCGCATAAAATAATACACCAAGATATGCAAGTACTCCAAGGAAGGCAATCTCTGTTTCTTATTTTCTCTAAAATGATAAACAACCACCAATGAAATGATTGGTATAATGAATCACTAAAATACGCAATTCTTCAAACAACATCTGTCTCTTCAACACAATCTTTAAAAATCATTTCAAAAACATTTAATAATTTGTATTTATGTGGCATCATATCCTGTCTTCAAGATTTCCAAAGTGCTTTACAGCCAATTAAGTCATCTTTTGAAAAGCAATCTCTGCGATTATGTGGGCAACTTGGCAGCCTATGAACAGTAAGGTCTCATAAACAACAAATCATTACGTAAGCAGGTAATCTGTCGGGTGGCGCTGGTTGAGGAAAGAATTTTGACTTGTGATGAGTCATTACTCTTCTTCAATGTGATTTATGTCGAACTTGATTTAACATTTTATCTAGCAGTTCCAATAATGATCCACTACCTCAGTACTGCACTAAAGTGTCAGCCTAAGATGTGCTCAAGTCCATATTGAGGCTTGATCCCACAGCCATCTAATGCAGTGCTGAGAATTTTATCAACTGAGTTAAGGTGGCAGCTAGCTTAGACTAGATTTCCCTCCTAGCAGTAGCAACAAAGGGCACAATTGCAAGTAACACCCCGGGCAGCAGCACACATCACATCCTTAAAAGACTGAGGAAAAGGCTTCCCATGGTTTCAAAGTCTTGGGACCCAGAACTGTTGAGTTCTGAAACTCAGAACGGTTCTTGAGAACTGAAAAGACCAGATTTTTAAGGAATATCATGCCTGTGTACAGCTTCAGAGGTCAGTCAGTGGATGTGTGGCAGCTGACAGGTATGATTCTGGAGTCTATTGCTCTTACAGATTTTTTTCATAACAAACATCAATGGAGTGTAGCGATAGCTGCTGTTCAATGCTCAACGTATGGCTGAGATGTGGCAATACCCAGGCCCTGGCCTAATTTCCTGCCTTTCTGGTGTACTGCTACCAGAAAGGCTGCAGATTTTCAGCACTTACCCAATTTGAAACACAATCCAATCGGTACATGTGGCAATCATTTTTTTAGCCATCAGTAAGTTTGCACAGGATCCTACTTTGCTCTTAGTATCTCCTTACGTGGCTCGGTGTCACACTTTGTTTTATAATGTCCTTGTAAAGCGCCTTGGGGTGTTTTATTACATTAAAGACACTTTATAAATATAAGCTGTTGTTGTAGTACTACTGAAGGAAATTGTACACGCAGGGGGGTGGGGGGTGGGGGAGGTGGAAGATCTTGACTTTGTGCAATAGTGTAAAAGAGGTGATAATGAGTCAGCAGGCAGTTTTACTTCCCTCCCAATTTTTTATTTCCATTGATCTATATTTTATGAAGACATGGGCCTGGAGTTTCTGCTTGGTTGTGTTTTTTTGTTTGGCACATTTCATCTGAAATCGGTGTCACCAACACAAAAGATTGAGGAATTTTAATCGCAAATTACATACAGCGGAACTTGAGTTTCCACGATTATTTGTGCTAATTTAAAAAACAAATCACACCAGAAGTCAGCCCCGCCCATGAATCTGGTCAAAGATCAAAATAATTCCCATTGCGAGTTTCCACTAATTGTACTTGTTTGAAGGTCGACAAGGAGGCTGTTAAAATTAAACTAATTTTTTTCTTTTAGGCACAAGGACACGAATAGATAGGTTTTAAAAGCTTTTGCTTTTTAAAAAAATTACAAAGAGACTGATGACTCTAATATAACTAGCAAATAGCTCTGTATAGGTTTTTAAAGTGATCTTCAGTTATTTAAAATTGGGCTCTGCACAGGTGGTGGACAAGATCCTATGATTAAAATGCAAATTTTTTGTGATAAAACTTATTTTCTGCTGTTTTAACCAAACTGCACCGAGTTACCACTATTAAACATATCAAAGATTACATTTTAAAGCAAACCTTTTATCTAAACTTACATTCTAAAATGTTACATTCTGATTGTGCTGGTTCATGGCAGATTTTAAATTAGCTGATTTGCAAATGAGTCTTGAGCAGAAACTCAAGGAAAAAAACACTTCTCAAAACTAGCACAATTTTTGGCTCAATTTGTCCTCAAAGCGGAAAGTCGATTCCATCTTATATATAGGTATACATTCACACTAATAGATTATTCTTTTTTATTCTTTCACAGAATATTGATAAGCCAGTATTTGTTGTCCATCCCTAATTGGCCTCGAGAAGGTGGTGGTGAGCTGCCTTCTTGAACCGTTGCAGTCCATGTGGTGTAGGTAAACCAACAGTGCTGTTCGGAAGGGAGTTCCAGGATTTTGACCCAATGACAGTGAAGGAAAGGTGATGTAGTTCCGAGTCAGGATGGTGTGTGGCTTGGAGGGGAACTTGCAGGTGATGGTGTTCCGATGCATCTGCTGCCCTTGTCCTTCTGGATGATGTTGTGGGTTTGGAAGGCGCTGTCGAAAGATGCGTAGTGAGTTGCTGCAGTGCATCTTGTAGATGGTACATACTGCTGCCACTGTGCATCGATGGTGGAGGGAGTGAATGTTGAAGGTGGTGAATGGGGTGCCAATCAAGTGGGCTGCTTTGTCTTTAAGAAACCATTGTACATTTAAGTTCATGTTCACATATATATTTCAAGAAACAACTGCGTGTTTTGATTACACAATGTCGATGGACGATGTAAAGGGTGGTGTTTTCCAGGTAAACCTGGGAAGACCCCTAGACCAGCCCCATTGTTGGGCCAAGCAGATTACTCCAGGCAGCAAATACGCCCAACAACAATCCAGTTTCTTACAGATCCAAATGATAGTTAACTAGACAACCAAAAAAAAAAATCAGGTGTCATTAAAAAGATGATGTTGATTTACTTTGAAAAACTTTTTTTTGCAGCAGCACCTCATTGGCAACAGTCTTCATCATAGGGGAATAGTCTGACACTCTGTAGACAGGATCCAGTTATCTCATACTTCCAGGCTCCCTCAGGCAACTACTTTCTAACACATCTGCAATTCCTGTCACCTATCTTATAAACTCCCAAAATAGTAATTGGATACTTATGTAAAACCAAAGGAGAGAATTCCCAAGAATGTGGTCAGAAACTTAGAAAAAGTCAACAAGCTGATAAATTGGTATGCATATACATTATAGACGAAATCCAGAAAGAACTAATAAATTACAATAGGATGCAGGATTGTACAGATCTGTAAACACAAAACGAAGCAGAAGAACAAAAAAAGAGGCAGCTCACAAAATTCTCTGCAGGGAGCAGCCCAGGGACACTTGTAACCTGTCTGGAGACCAGGATATTTGTCAATCTTTTATAATTACTATTGAGGGGAGTTATAAGAAAGAAAAAGAAAGAACTTTCATTTATATAGCACCTTTTACAACCTCAGTATATCTTACAGTGCTTCACAGACAATGTAATGTAGGGAAATGCAGCACAAATTAATGCACAAGGTGACTTAAACAAACATGAGATAAATGACAAGATAATGTGTCTTATTGATATTAATTGAAGGAGAAATGAAATACAATTTTGTGCATAGAGCATTGGGTGGGCTTCTTATCTTTATTTAACATGATTGTGATTTCCCTGAGAGAGTGCCTGGCATAGATCTCCAATGTGTAGTTTAGGAGTTTCAGTACAAGGGGAGTAAGAACTGGGAGAAAGGTCTTGCAGAACTAAGCAGGTTAGTCACCAGGTCCTGAGACTTTCCCAGAATGAAGGATATTTACCACCAGTTAGCTCAGTTTGGTAGCATTGGAGAGGGGAAGGAAAGTTATGAAAATATTGTGGTGTGGCCCAATTTTAACTCTGTGTAAGTGCTCATGATTCTATAGTTTTCTTTGTGGGAAGAATGCGATATGCCTTTAAGGCTGGGTAAAGTAGCTGTACTACTTTAAGGCAGCAGGCTCCAGAAGCTGAGTCAAAGAATGCATTTTTATTGCCCCGGGAATACTGCCATTCAGAAACTGCGATTCAAAGGGTGCATTCTCGTTGCCTTGGATACAGCCACTTGGACTGAGCCTTGAAAGATACATTTGTTACAATTTAATTTTGAAATGGTTTATAAAGGAAAAATAGTCTGTTCTAACAGAGACACAGACAGATAGCTGTGTGTTAGCACCTGAAAGAAGGGCTCTCTGACCATTTAAATTGAAGGAAGAGAATTTAGTCAGTTTATTTATCATTCTCTCTCAAAATTCTAAAAAGTCAAGCCAAAACAGAGATCTCTGATAATTTAAACTGAAGGAAGAGAAATTAGACTGTGACAATCTTTTATCCCTCAAAAATTCTAAAGCCAAATTGATTCATTAAAAAGTGTTTGCAAGTCGTTAATTGTAGAAATTCATCACTGGAGAAGGAGCAGCTATTTCGACTTCTGAATTAGTCTACGGACTGTTCTACTGTTGAAGAACCTTTTTTTCCCCATCAGATGGCTATGAGGACTTCAAGCAACCTTGGACTGTTCCACGTCCAGCAGGAGCGTAAATGTGCAAGGACTCTAATTTTTTCTATTTAAAATGTTGTTTATATCTTAGTAGTGTTTAAGAATTTAGTTTTTCTAATTAAACAGTTAATTTGTTGATTTGAAGACACCTGGTTTGGTTAGCCTCATTCGGGGGTAAATAGATGGTACAATTTGGCTGGGTCTTTCTTTAATTTGGAAAGTTTAAAATTATATGTTAGGCTATCTGTGGAGGGACGGGATTGAATTAACAGTGCATTTCCCCCACCTGAATCAGAATCGTATATTTTGATTGGGGGCTTTGACTGAACGGTCAGTCGCAACAAAGTGAATGTGTTTTGAATGGGTTAAAATCAGTGTATTTTAGCATTAGAGTTAAGATTACCATCAGCTCACATCATTGATGCAATAGTCCTGCTATATATTGAAAGCTATAGAGTGCATGTAAAGTGCTTCTGCTATTCTTAGTTTCATTATAAAAGAGAAGCGTTCGAACACAGACTGATAATAGATTATTTAACGGGGATTTTTAACCTCAAAGGATGGGATGGGGGTGGGGTTAAGGGGTGGCACGTGCATGCAGGGTTAAATAGTTAAAAATGGGAAACTCGATCACAACCTGCCCCCAATGTACCCACTGCTGGTTTCAGCAGAAGCAGGTTGTGGGATTGGGTGGGGAGAGGGGGATGATGAGGGAGGGTGGGGAGTGGGGAAAGTGGTCAGGAAAATAGCAGGGAGCCATATCGGGATGGCTCCCGGATGCATTCCCGCCACCAGGAAACTTTCCCAGGAGCAGGCTGGGAAGAGGATCTTCTGCCTGCTCCACAGAGGTGGGCAGTCAATTACCATCATTAAGGCCCCAATTAGGGACAATTTTGCGGCATTGCCAGCATTTTGCCACCAGCAGAGTGTCCCCCTGCCGTGTGCCGAGCTCAGCATCTCCTTGGAGGTGGCTTCCCTGTGGCAGGCTGGTGGGCCATCAGAGCCAGAGGCTCTATGATTCAAAGGCTTCAATTGTGGCTGAAAATGATCCAGCGGCAGGGGTGGAGCGGGGTTTCCCCTCCACCCAATGGACCTACCAGCTTGATGGCATCCATCCATCTTGGGAGACAATGGATTGCACCCTGAGTGTATGTCACTTCTGGATTGAACATCTTGAGTGAGGGCTTATACCTGGTACTGTTGCTTCCCGTGTTGTGCCAGCATAAACACAAAGCTGGAGTGGCCTCTGCAGGGTGCAGAACTGGGAACGTAGTGTGGAGACCCTGAGTTGCCCAAGCACCAATGTCTCGGCATTGCTAGTATTATACAAAGGAAAGGGATAAACCGGCAGTGTTTGGTATCGGCTCTGCTGCAGGATTTGCTAGAAAGCTGCCTGATAAATGACAGATAACTGCCTGCTGGACTCCACTCTGGATTTTCTTTTGGGATTTACTCCCTTGGGCCTTCTTCTCTCCTGAGACATCACAAAGCAATGAGGCTATTTACCCATAGCTGGGGGTCTAGTTCGTGGGCACAAGGGTGGAACCACACGCCAGTGGGCCTGCATTCCACGTGTCGGGGGCCAGGCCTCCTCCGAGTTTCTTGTAGTTTAGCCTGGGACTTCAGGGTACCCAGTTTACATATGGCGCCAAGGGGAGGCACATAGGATTTGCTGATGGACAGGCTCTGTACTGGCAGGGAGAGGCTTACACACTTGACTCTTTTTTACATTACTTGTATTTGTATTTCTAGGCAGCGGTGAGAACTGAAAGTGAGAGACGACAAGCAGACTAACTGCTGTGCACCACCCACTACGCTAACACACTTGATGCATTACATCAACCGGAGACACCTACGGTCTTAAATCCTAGTTATTTGATCACTGCTGTGCAAGCCAGCCAGGCCTCCGTGTTGAGGTGTCCTCGTGGACCCCGACCTGCTTTAACAGCGTCCACCTCTCCTAGTAAGGCAGCTGGGGCTCCAGAGCTGCTGGCCCTCTGATTAGGCCTCCAGCCTCAGAGGATGGTGAACGCGGAGGCGGCTAATTAGGAGGTTGTCTCCCAGAAGATTGCTCCACCGGTCTCAATGCCGGCAAGTGCCCATTTAGTCCTGACATCGGGGTCCCAAAGTCCACAGGAAAATCCAGACCAATATTTCAGGTCAGTGCCCCTTCACTGTTCTTATTACAGGGGATACCCTGAACCATCCCAGATAGTTAATGCAATTTGCTAGCCAGTCTATTCATCAGTTTTCTGCTGTTCCATTGTTCCAGCTAACCTCCAATATTATTAACACATTTCCTTAGCTGACAATAACCTCGAGATCTGATTAACTTTGATGGGACACCTGACACAAAGCAAATTCTAAGAGTCAGTGAACACAGGGGTGATAGATGAACAGGACTTGGTATGTGTTTGGATATGGGCAACAGAGTTTTGGATGAGCAAAGTTTAAGGAGTGTGATTGTTGAGTCTGGTCAGGCCTTTGTTGGAATAGCCAAGTAGAGCGGTAACAAAATTGTTTCAGCAGCAGATGAACTGAGACAATGGCAGAGTTTGGTAATGTTACAGGCACGTCCCTTAGTCTGCCAGTTGTAAACATAAGTACTTGAAAAACTTAAAGAAAGCCTCTTATCTGCCCTCAACACTGACTTAGCAATAGAGAAAAAAAAAATTCTCTAGGTTTCCAGAAGTATGTTCATTTTTTGAGGCTATACGTTTTGGATTTCGACATAAAATTGAACATGAGAGTTAATGTTATTTTCAAACTGTTTTGAGAGGTTTCATTTAAATGAAAACATTTAATTATGCAATATTACAGTCGCGTGTTCAGGAACAAAGCTCTAATCTTTTGGGGCAGATGTTTTATTGTTCAATTGTTCAGAAATGTGGCTTTACAAACTCAACTCCCATTCAGCTGCTTGAAAATTGGCTTCCATCTCTACATCTTCATATCTTAACAGTAGTGGTTTTAAACCAAACCAAACTGAATTCAGAATTTTGGCTGTTAATTAAAATGCTCTCTGCTTCTTGGCTGCATGTAAACTCACACATTATAAAGACTCTTTTTCCTTTTAACTGGGCCTTGGATATTAATGAATAGATGCTTTTTTCTATTTATTAGAAAGATTTTACTGTATACATTCATGATAGCTGTGCACCCAAATGAATTAGATCATGAAGGTATAAGCAAAACAAAGAGAAAAGCTTTCAAGAGGCGCTGTCTTCATGAAAAGGTTTTTGTCAAAACTTTTAAGGTTTGGGAAAGAAGAAAGACCACTTTTTCCTCTGTTAAATTTGCAATCTGAGAGAGCCATCATTCGGTCATCTCCAAAAAATGAATTTGGATAGATTGGACATTATGAAAGAAATGTCGACATCCAGGACCATTTATTATAATCTAATTGAGTAGGTTAACATATAAACAAACAGTTTGCATAGTATCAAGTTATTAGAAAAAAAATCATGATACAAATAGATTAATTTTGTGACTTAATGAAAAGTAAACTTTCGTCAGCTGAATTTCCAACCACTTTTAGACATATTCAAATCTTCTCAATGATCCAGACCAGATTCAAACACAGCCAAGGGTGCCTCAATGTAAATTTGATCTCAGGAACAATATTCATGCAAGTTTATTAATACCTAGCTTGCAATAGGGACTGTTGTATAAAGTCATTTTTTAAAATTAATTAAATTAGGTCCCTTATGGTCAGAAGCAGGGGAATTTATTATGGGGAATAAAGAAATGCCCACTAAATGCATAATTTGGTTCTGTCTTCACAAAGGAGGACACAAATATCATACCAGAAATGTTGGGGAACACAGGGCTTAGTGAGAGAGAGGAAGTGAAAAATATCAGTATTAGTAGAGAAATGGTGTTGGGGAAATTGATGGGATTGAAGGCCAATAAATCCCCAGGGACTGATGGTATGCATCCCAGAGTACTTAAGGAAGTGGCTCTAGAAATAGTGGATGCATTGGTGGTCACCTTCCAAGATTCTATAGACTCTGGAACAGTTCTTACAGATTGGAGGGTAGCTAATGTAACCCCACTATTTAAAAAGGGAGGTAGAGACAAAACAGGGAATTATAGACCAGTCAACCTGATATCGGTAGTGGAGAAAATTCTAGAGTCCATCATCAAAGATTTTATAGCAGAGCACTTAGAGAACAGTGGTAGAATCGGGCAGAGTCAGCATGGATTTACGAAAGGGAAATCATGCTTGACAAATCCACTAGAATTCTTTGAGGATGTAACTAGTAGAGTTGATGAGGGGGAGCCAGTGGATGTGGTTTATTTGGACTTTCAGAAGGCTTTTGACAAAGTCCCACATAACAGATTAGCACGTAAAATTAAAGCACATGGGATTGGGGGTAGTGTATTGCGATGGATAGAAAATTGGTTGGCAGACGGGAAACAAAGAATAGGGATAGATGGCTCTTTTTCTGAATGGCAGGCAGTGACTAGTGGGGTGCCGCAGGGATCGGTGCTAGGACCCCAGCTATTCACAATATACATTAATGATTCAGATGAGGGAACTAAATGTAATATCTCCAAATTTGAAGATGACACAAAACTGGGTGGGAGGGTGAGTTGTGAGGAGGATGCAGAGAGGCTTCAGGGTGATTTGGACAAGTTGAGTGAGTGGGCTAATACATGGCAGATGCACTATAATGTGGATAAATGTGAGGATATCCACTTTGGTAGCAAAAACAGGAAGGCAGATTATTATCTGACCGGCTATAAACTGAAAGAGGGGAATATGCAGCGGGACCTGGGTTCTCTCATACACCAGTCGCTGAAGGTAAGCATGCAGGTGCAACAGGCAGTAAAAAACGACAAATGGTATGTTGGCCTTCATCGTGAGGGGATTCGAGTACAGGAGCAGGGATGTCTTGTTGCAATTATACAGGGCCTTGGTGAGGCCACACCTGGAATATGGTGTGCAGTTTTGGTCTCCTTATCTGAGGAAGGATGGTCTTGCTATATAGGGAATGCAGCGAAGGTTTACCAGACTGATTCCTGGGATGGCAGGACTGACGTATGAGGAGAGGTTGAGTCGTTTAGGATTATATTCGCTGGAATTCAGAAGAGTGAGGGGGGATCTCATAGAAACCTATAAAATTCTAACAGGACTTGACAGGGTAGATGCAGGAAGGATGTTCCCGATGGTGGAGGAGTCCAGAACCATGGGTCATAGTCTAAGGATACGGGATAAACCTTTCAGGACTGAGATGAGGAGAAATTTCTTCACCCAGAGAGTGGTGAGCCTGTGGAATTCACTACCACAGAAAGCAGTTGAGGCCAAAACATTGTATGTTTTCAAGAAGGAGTTAGATATAGCTCTTGGGTCTAAAGGGATCAAAGAGTATGGGGTGTAAGCGGAAAAAGGCTACTGAGTTGGATGACCAGCCATGATCGTAATGAATGCGGAGCAGGCTCGAAGGGCCGAATGGCCTACTCCTGCTCCTATTTTCTATGTTTAAATCAAATTCAACAAGTGAATCGCGCACATTACTAATCCCTTGGTGGCAGAGTTTCAATAAAGGGAAGACACTGAAGGCTTATAATCCAGCATAAACAATAAAGAGTATCCTATTTAGATATCTTTGCTGAGAGTAAATGGGGAAGTTAGCATTCTTTTAGTTCTGATACCAGCATGGACATTAGCACAGTAGAATCAGGCCTCACGTATAATGGCAAATCAAATACACCCAAGATAAGCTGAAAAACAATTTTAAAACCTGCCTTTGCAATTTGGATCTGTACCATTACCATATGGCACCTGTTAGTCAGCTCAATAAGACTCTGTATATTTTGAGCTTAATCAATACTGAATTATCCCTTTGTCAAGTCTATTTAATATCTATAATTTAAAGATCTGTTGTTATAGAATATACCTTATTTTTGTGTTTGAGATGCAAGTCAAAATATTACAAAAGGAATTTTAACTCCCTGTACCCAGCAGAAACCAGGAAGAACAGGAGTTAAAATATAAGGGTTGGACTCACTGCTCTTTTCTTTCCCTGCCTCCATATCCTTGGATGGTTGAGGTACCTGCCTGAATCAGGTGAGATCCTCATGAATATGTGGAATTCAAGGCCCTATGATGTCATTAGAATTTCAATGCAATTTTAACTGGCTCCTGAGGGAAGTGTTCACCATGGAGCAATGTTCACTCTAAATTTTCTTGGTTGAGTGCAGCCTGCTTATTTCAATGAGTGGTGCCTTCAAACTTTCTGCGCAGCTGTACTCAATATGTGTCGGACACTGAATGGCGTGTCAGCAGCTTGAGCACTGTCATCCATATTACTACATGTCTGTGCAAGTGAGGAGGTTAGAGGGAACATTGCTGTGGAGGCCCTGTCAGATAAGTATCTTTGTAGACAGGAGGAAAAGGAATATCACTTTGGGTCCCACAGAAGAATTACAGGCTGCAGCAACATTGACCCTCACTACCCAACAACCAAGCCCCCTCCCCCCCACCACACCCCTGCAGACCAGCAAAACCTTCCAGAGACTCCTGCACCAGCGTCACCACCCCCCCCCCCCCCCGCCCCCCCAATATGCCACAACTTACTTGACTGCCAGTCTGGCAGCCTCCGGACTGCCTGATCTTCATAGGTCCAAAGGAGGCAAACTGCCCAAGGATTCTCATATCGGTTAGATGTTAGCCATTGCAATGTTCATAAAACCTAATTGTTAAAATAGGCCAGGTATCCCATGACAGCTCCTGGGCAAATGGCCTGTGTGTCTTCCTGTCTTTCAACCTAGGAATGAAATTTAAATCGTTGATCCCACCACTCAGGAAGGGTACTCACCAAGAATGTTTTCTCTTTATTTTTTTGTTTGTATTCTCAAGGCAGCAATGATCCGATTTTTCTGGGAGACCAAGAGGAAGAAGTAACTTCCAGAGCAAAATCTCTCATTGAGCTTCCTCCTATTTCTATGGGCAGGAATGATTATTTCCCTCAATTCACCTTTATCTAGTTTGTAAAACTCCTTACAGTTTCAAACTTTTGTTATTGAATAGAAAGGTTTTTCCTGTTGAGAAATAAGAAACTTTGAATGGCATTGAACAGATGGTGTCGAAGAAGATTAAGATTTAACTTCCAAACTTTAGTCTGTATTTATGTCAAATACTTAAGTGCCATACAGCAAGGTATGAAAAGTATCATAAAGATTAAGAACATTGTGTTTCAAATTATATTAGCTGCAGAAGATAAAGTAAACAACTAAAGACTAATCCTGATTATGTCATTTGTACCCGACATTATCCTACAACCTACAGGAATGCCCACAACAAAAGCAAGTATTCACAGTGTGCTCTCAATTTTCTAATTGGAATGTCCAAATTTCAACAGAAGCAAATGCGTAAGTAATTATGAAAACCTTGCTGCTTGTATAATTTCTGTTTTCAATTTTATCTCTTTTCTCCCCCCCACCTCCTGTCATGAATGTAATGACTTTTGCTGGGCTGTGGTCCCAACTGTTTCAGCAACATCCCAGTATTTAACTAAAGTGACCATTCATCATGCTGAACTTAGCCAGTCAGCATCAATAAGCTATTTGACTAAAGGGCACCACTATCAAGCTCATTCCTATTCTTAATTATTAGTGGTGTCAGCCTTGGTTCAGTGGTTACACTCTTATCTGAGTCAGTAGGTTGTAGGTTAAAGTCGTATTCTGGAGACAAGAGCATATAATCAAGGCTGACACTTCAGCAAGTGCCGAGCATTCGGATGGAATGTTAAAACAATGCCATGTCTTCCTTCTCAGGTGGGAAGAAAGCATCTCATAGCATCATTAAAAGCAGACCATGGAGTAATTTATCTCATTGCTGTATGACAGCCAGCTGAAGTGCAGGAGGAGGAGCTATAGGAGAAAGAGGAGGAGGAAGGGAGGAGGCCAGCAACACATCCCCTTTTTGGCCAGACTGTGCATGATCGACTCACCCAACTACAATACAGACCAGAGGTAGATCAGGGCAGGAGGGGTCGTGAGGGAGGGGGATGTAGGAAGGTAGGTAGCAAGAGCAGGTGGGTGGCGGTGAGTAGACTCCCCCTTTCTGATGCAGGGTCCCTCATTCAGGCACTAAGTACCTTTGAAAGAGGGACCCTCCCCCTATGCCCAGCACCACCATCCCCCACCTCCAACACCCCCAGAGCCGGAAAGCAGCCCATAGTTTTTCCTCCTCTGCTTCCCGTGCAGCTATAGGGCTGCCTGCCACAATGGCTAATTGGGTATTAATTGCCCGGTTAAGGGCCTCACTTGATGGCAGGGTGGGAAGGCCGTTCACAGGCCTTCCCACCCCAAACCTAATTGTAGCGGAGGCGGGATAGTGGTGGGATCCCCCAACCGCCCCACCCCCCGCCACCATCCCACCAGATTATATGCTTCCCCCACTTCCAAACTGGCTGCGGGGAAGAGCATAAAATTCCCCCACCCCTTTTCTTCCATCTGGTACTGACCAGCACAGCATCCACTTAGCCACAATACAAATATAAAAACCAACACAAAATAAATATTCAAACCAGATTTATAAATGAAATCCTTCCATAATGCATACAAATGGCACAGTGGCGCAGTGGTTAGCACCGCAGCCGCACAGCTCCAGCGACCTGGGTTCAATTCTGGGTACTGCCTGTGTGGAGTTTGCAAGTTCTCCCTGTGTCTGCGTGGGTTTCCTTCGGGTGCTCCAGTTTCCTCCCACATGCCAAAGACTTGCAGGTTGATAGGTAAATTGGCCATTAGCAATTGCCCCTAGTGTAGGTAGGTGGTAGGGAAATATAGGGACAGGTGGGGATGTGGTAGGAATATGGGATTAGTGTAGGATTAGTATAAATGGGTGGTTGATGGTCGGCACAGACTCGGTGGGCCGAAGGGCCTGTTTCAGTGCTGTATCTCTAAACTAAACTAAACTAAAATGTCGACTAATCACCGTAGTACATTGCTTCAATGCCTGTCTTCCTTTGGCTTTATCTGTCCTCGTGCTCCTATGCATTGCTCCTCAAGAGCTGCAGCAAGGCTGGTGTAAAACTGCTGACTTCCAGTGAAGGACACTGCAGATGACCTTTGAGGATGACCTCGAGCAGCTCTGGGCCTAAAAGGTCCAATTTTGGACTGCACCATCTTGGCATAGACAGCAGCATTGTGGGCTGCCTGACTGACAGGCAACAGCAAGGGGACTGGCAGAGTGGCAGTGGTGGGAATATGAATGCTGTCATCCTGAGAGAAGACAGCAGGTTCATACTCCACGGTGCCACTACCATGCTCAAAGTGCAGTGCTTCCGCAATCATCGCAACATATTGGGGATAGATTGCTGAATTGCTGTGCCACCTTGCAAGTCCTTTTGAACACTGGTAACCGCAGTGATGATGGAAGCAGTAAGAGCTCCGTGGCAGCAAGCTGATCTTCCATAACTTCAGTCTGAGTTTCCGTTGCAGCACTTAGATGTTGGGTGGCTACTGCTTGTGCTCGATGGAAGCTGAGACATCGGCCATCAGATGCAGTATCGTGGTTGGGACCACATATGTTCTCATGGAGCTGGCCACCACTTACACACAGAAAAGGATAATTCCAAGCGCCACACAATGCCTTGTGCCAAGTTGGTGCTGGACTTCTCCATGCTCCTTGACATTGACCACAGGCTTTCTGACATGCCTGCCAGTGCACCAAGCATTTCATTGCGCACGTCCATCAGCCTTCTTCAGTCGGCCACCCATTGGAAATGCTTATCCGAGTCCTCTGCAGCAGAACTCATGTGCAACATCCCTCCTGAGCTATCCTTGCTCCCTGCCCTGGCTACAGGTCATTCGTGCCCACCGTCTCACCACGTGAAGGTCTGGCCTCTGATTAGCTACCCTTTAAAGTACTTAAAAAAGTATTAGTATCTGAGCTGTTGGGGCAAGTATGAGACCAAGTGATGATGTTTCTTCTTTATCACTGTCTTCCTGCTCTTTCATTTCTTGTTCTTCCATCACATCTTGACCAGGTGGTAGTTGTTAAGAATATGAAATGAGAAAAGCACAAGGGTAGTGTTGTGGTGAAGTGAGGGGGGAAAGCAAGAAGTGCATTCTTAAACCATGTTGCAGCTGGTAAATCAGAAGAAATTATGGGAAGAGGAGGAAGTGGGATATGAGAAGGAGCATTAGGTATGAATACACCGTCATCTTTGATAGTTTCATCCCTGCCGCTGTCCACCGCCTCAGCAATGGCTGCTCCAATGGTGAAGAGAACCATCTCCTCCATGGGGGTAAAGACATGCATCTATGCATGTCCCCTGCCGATTAGGTGCTGCTGCCTCCAGCTACATGCTACCTTGTCCCGCACAAGAGAAAAAGTGTATCAGTGATTGTGGTGCAATATTTTTGGGCAATGTGGCTGTCATGGTTGAATGTTGGCAGTGTGTGCAAGCTGTGGGATGTGAGTGTAAGGCTTGCAGCAGTTCTGAGGGGGAGGTGAAGCTATGAATGTGAGATAAGGGTCGTGAGTGATAGAGAAATCAGCGAGGGGGGAAGCTGATGAACTAAGCAGTGTCTGAGACTTAGTGGTTCAGTTGTAATGATAATGCATTTGAAAATGAATTCACTGACCTTGTCCACTCACGTGCAATCATTGAACTTCTTACAGCATTGCATCCACGTGCTTGGGGCTACACTGCTTGCATTGACCATGGCAGCTATCTGGTTCCATTGCCTTTTCATAGTTTGTCTGGAGATTCTCCTGGCCTCATGTGCATAACTGACACCTCTCCTCTTGTCCACCTCCTGCAGCAAGGCCTCCAGTGCTGCCTCTAAGAACATTGGAGCATGCTCTCTGCCCTGTTGTGCCATTAACTAGTGTTCTTCCTTCTTAAAATGTCTTCTCCAGCCACTTCCAACACATGCTTCAGCCAGAATACACCTCCCTTTTAAGAGTGCATGCTGGCTTTAAGTCATGCCAGCTAGCTCGAAGTGGTGTTAACCCCACACCAGAGCTTATGCTCCCTGCTGAGGTATGCAGCCACTCAACAGCACATTAGCGTTAGTTTACACACTACTACCACTTAAATTAGCAGGCAGCATGAAGCTTGTATGCTGCCTTAATTAGAAGGAACTGGCCTGGGTTAATTGCATATTACAATCCCTGCACCCATTTTTGGGTGCTATTGTATTGTACCCCATACTTTTATTTCACTCATTGACATGGATTTTCATGTGCAGTGTAAATTGGGCAGGTAATTGGTGAGGCCCATCCGATTCTGTCAGTAAGGGTTCCATGCTATTTTCAGACTGGGTTGAATTTAAATGCAATCGAAGAGCTGTCAGTGCTAATTGAGCTCTTTATAGGCTCAACTTTCTGATGGTGGGCACTGCAAGGTGCAGGTTGCATCCTGGATATTCACAATAACATAATATAATTATTTTTTACATTGTGGTTTTGTTTATTGTATTTATGGTGCCCTAGGAGCACTTGCGCTAATATTTTTTGTTTCTAACTGGTGACATGGGGCGGCCTATAGGCTCACCAATTGGGAGGGCATGAAATTTGTCAGGCCTGCTGCAGTGTAAAGGTAACCTGCAGCCCTTAAAAAGAGGAACTGCATTTTTTTGCTGGTGGATAGATGATAGAAGGCACATGGCAGGATCTCCAGATTCCCTGATGTAACAATGAAACTGCTCACAGAGTAAGTCAGCAGCACAAAGGAGGTTCCTTTCCTTTCCAATTGATATATTTCTCAGCTGCAATAGAAAGAGGTGGCAGAGAAAATAAATGCCACAACATTGTAGCCAGGACACAGTGGCTGTGTGAGAAAAAATGTCGTCACTTCACCAGGATTGTCAAGATAAAGACTCCTCTGCATATCTCTCTTACTCTGTGCATAGCCCTGTACCACTCCATTTTATACTCAGTAATATCAACTTTCCCTCCTCTGACTCCCATGCCTGTCCTCCAACCAAAACAAGAGACTTCATTGCACCTCACACTCACCACCTGTTACTGTTTTCACAACAACTTCGCCCTCTTGGGCACACTTCCAGCATCTTCCTCTCTGCATGCATACTGTGCTAAGCTGCCTTGCATATCCAGAAAATCCTTGAACTGGGTATGCACTAACCAACTTTTACTCTCCTTGCAAGGGAAATGAGCACTGAACAGAAGGGAAAGTAAAAGAACAGGAGGAAGACCAGCCTCTATTCAGACAGTGACACCAAAGTAAGAGGCCACCATCAATATCATTGATGTAGTAAAGGCACGTAACATTGGAGACAACCAAGTTAGAGGCTAGGCATAGCAGCATGTTTGAGCATTTTCCATTCCTTTTTTTCTTTGTACTTAACACTGTCCCTCACACAATTACACAGTCAGTGTGACAAGCTAATGTAACATTATACTGCCACTTATCTCATTGTTTACCCTTGCCACTATGTGCCAACCGTTGTCTCTCTTCCCTTGTTTGAAGTCCATCATGTGTCTCAGAGTTGCATATTGAGGAGAACCTTCATGAAGATACAGAGCAGAAGCAAGTGTATATGCAAAGGAAGGACCAGTGAATAACTCACTAGAGAGCTGACTCATGTCCTAGCTCTGGTGAAGAAGTAGACTTTAGGGGTCTAGCCTTTAAAAAAAATAAAGCTAGCTGTGCACTAAGAATTGCTTGATTGGACTGCCTTCCAAGATGATTCCACACATGTTAGAGAGTTTGGAGAAGCCCCCACCACTTGTTTTAGAATTGGACATGTGCATCGACATTCTGCAGTCAACCATGGAACCTTAATGGATGCTATCGCCAGGCTTTATCTGCAGGATTCCGGGATGCTCATGAGGTCATGCAGGTTGTGCTCAACCACTGTAATGAGTTCTTTTATGTTGGCTGATGCAACATAAATTAGATGCGTGGAGTTCAGTTGGTTGAAGATCTCAAGCAGGTTTACAGCTGGACTATTATATACAGTACAGAGCTAACTATTTACAGAACCTTACTCTGGGTGTTACAGACGCAGAGTGACTCTGGCTTGTAGTCACATGACTGCATCCTGGTGCTTAGCTCATTATCATACTAAGATCTTAAAGGGACATCACTCTTCGAGGCAATCATGCAGCAATCACCTCCTCTGCCTTGCACAAGTTGGGAGATCAAATGAATAGGAGCTTCAGTCAAATTGCAGATCTACGATCTGCTCGCTCACTGGTGTGTGGCAGTGCCGAGCTGTGGTCCAATAGTGTTGGAGAATGAAACATGTAGACATTTCACTGTATGACAAGACATTTGGACCTTCAGACCACCTCAGCCAATGCCCACCCTGGTGGCAGAATACCAGCTGGGCCAGACTGCCCTGGAATCCGCTGAGTTACTGCAGTCTGCAGCTAATTATAAACATCCTCAAGCTCTTGAATGAGCCACATCAGCCTTCCATCTCTAATGTGGTTGACTCTTAACTGTCCTCTGAAATGGCCTAGTAAGCCATTCAGTCGTCAAGGGCAATAGGGTAAGTAGGAATGGGTAACAAATGCTGGCCTTGCCGGTGACATCCACATCCCATGAAAGAATAAAAAAATGTTGTAACACTGGTGGACAATCTCATATGAGCACTACAGTAGGTCAAGGAGCATGAAGACAGGCCCAAACCAAGGTAATAGTTGGTGTTAAGCATTTATATAAAGTATGAAAATGATAATCTTTTGAAGCATTTGTGTTCAGGGAGTGTTTCTATAGTATCCTACATATCAATGCTGATCTTTGGGCAGATGTAGTTTAGGACTGGGACAGGTGTTGGTCCTGACTATTAATACAGAGTAAAATAAAAAGGAAGACCTGCAATTATATAGGGTTTTTCACAACCACTGGACGTCTCAAAGCATTTTACAGCCAATGAAGTGCTTTGCAGAGTAGTCACTGTTGTAATGTAGGAAGTGCAGTTTACCAATTTGCACACAGCAAGCTCCCACAAACAGCAATGTGATAATGACCAGATAATCCGCTTTTATCATGTTGTTTGAGCGATAACACCTTTGCTCTTCTTCAAAGTAGTGCTGTGGGATCTTTTACATCCGCCTGAGGAAGCGGATATGCCTCGATTTAATGATCATCAAAAAGGCAGCACCTCTAAGAGTGTAGCTGTCCCTCAGTGCTGCACTGGAGTGTCAGCCTTGATTTTTATGCTCAAGCCTGGGTGTGGAACTTGTACTCTGGCAACAGTACTACCAACTAAGCCACAGCTGACACACTAGCAGAAATGAACTGCTGCTAAAGAGCTCTGGCTGCAGACAATTGTTGAAGTTTGCTTTCCATGTCATTTAGTGTCTGCTCACCCACTGTGCTGAATGTACTCCTCAAATGGTGATCCTGTTTGTTGTCTACATGCCAGAGCAAAGTTATGCTGTATAGGATAAACCACTACCATATATGATGCTCTTTGTAGGCTGTATTGCAGGAAGCCACCATCTCTTAACAGTCTGTAACTGGTCATAGTCGTGGCAACTGCCAGAAAACAACGTTAAAATGGCCACGGCACAGGATGTTCACCACTTGGATTTGATCTTCCATCCTGCTTGGTTTCCACCATGCAGTGGTTAGTAATATAACCCCTGTTGCTTCAGCACAGATGTTTACCCAAATAGGAATTATTAAATAGGAAATATTTAAAAATTAAATACCGAATGAAATAAACAGGTTTTAAGAATTAAAAAAGCACAGCCTTTTGACCAGGAGTAATGAAAGATCTTTCAATCAAGCATTAACTGCATGCTTAGATTTTGATGGGGTGCAGAGTTCAATGTTGACTTAATATAAAGCACATGGCAATCTTGTCACGCAGGTAATTTCTTTGTATAATATGTACTGCATCTATCTTTCATCGCCTGACGTAAACAAAAAACACATTCCCAGAATTATCACTACCGTAGAAATTTTAGTGTACATATCATGATAACAAGAATAACATAAACCACAAACCCATTTATGCATATAAAATTATGTTTGTCTTTCAGAGACATAAATCTAAACTAAACGTAAGATGAATGATTGAGGCAGAAAAGTATACTAGCTTTCAAGATTAAATTGAAGGGGGAAATCAAGGAAAGGGAATGAAGGAATTGGGAACAGAGTGAGTAAATCTTATGAGAGCAATTTGCTTGCGTGGAGGATAAATGCTGACATGGAGTGGTTGGGCTGAATGGGCTGCTTTCCTGCTGTAACTTATATGTATTTCTTTGTAAGTTTGCATTTCAGATCTAAATCTGCAACCTTAAGTTCAGCTGTATTAAAGTTATGCATTAAAATTATGCTGTGATTTATTTTAAACAGGTTTACACCTCCACTAAAATATACAAGACATAAAATTCAGACAAAATCATCAGGTATCCCACAGTGTAATTTTAAGATCTAAATGAATAAACAAGGTTAATAAAAAGACCAAAGGGGCTACGCGTTCCACAGATCACACATAATTTAACCTATTATGGAGCTATCTAAATCCTCCTTCTCCAAAATATTCATGCAAAATTCTACTGTTAACTTACACCCAATATTATTCACATTTATCCATCTTGTTTCCAGGGAATAACATTTCCATGGACCCAACAGCTTGGGAATCTGATTGGAAGTAGAGCGTAGCGGTGTGCCAAAGTACAATGTTAAACCTTGAATGTTTGAATTTTAAACTATAACTTGAAACATTACTTGTGTGAATAATCTCAATTTCGAGAGTATGTTTATTACTTAATTGACTCAATATTAGTCAATTGGAGTAATAAGAGGAAAATTAGTTTGTTAGTTTCCTATATTGCCCGGGACTCACTTAGTGCTAGGGGCTTGGATGGGGCAGAATTTGTGAGGAGCATCCAGGAGGGCTTCTTGAAACAATACGTAGATAGGCCAACTAGGGATGGGGCCGTACTGGACCTGGTATTGGGGAATGAGCCCGGTCAGGTGGTCGAAGTTTCAGTAGGGGAGGATTTCGGGAACAGTGACCATAATTCCATAAGTTTTAAGGTACTTGTGGATAAGGATAAGAGTAGTCCTCGGGTGAAGGTGCTAAATTGGGGGAAGGCTAATTATAACAATATTAGGCAGGTACTGAAGAATTTAGATTGGGGACAGCTGTTTGAGGGTAAATCAACATCTGACATGTGGAAGTCTTTCAAATGTCAGTTGATTAGCATCCAGGACCAGCATGTTCCTGTGAGGAAGAAGGATAAGTTTGGCAAGTTTCGGGAACCTTGGATAACATGAGATATTGTGAGCCTCGTCAAAAAGAAAAAGGAAGCATTCGAAAGGGCTGGAAGGCTAGGAACAGACAAATCCCTTGAGGAATATAAAGACAGCAGGCAGGAACTTAAGCGAGGAGTCAGGAGGGCTAAAAGGGGTTATGAGAAGTCATTGGCAAACAGGATTAAGGAAAATCCCAAGGCTTTTTATATGTATATAAAGAGCAAGAGGGTAACCAGGGAAAGGGTTGGCCCACGCAAGGACAGAGAAAGAAGCCAGAGGAAATGGGCAAGTTACTAAATGAGTACTTTGTATCAGTGTTCACCAAAGAGAAGGACTTGGTGGATGATGAACCTAGGGAAGGGAGTGTAGATAGTCTCAGTCATCTCATTATCAAAAAGGAGGAGGTGTTGGGTGTCTTGCAAAGCATTAAGTTTAGTTTAGTTTAGAGATACAGCACTGAAACAGGCCATTCGGCCCACCAAGTCTGTGCTGACCATCAACCACCCATTTATACTAATCCTACACTAATTCCATATTCTTACCACATCCCCACCTGTCCCGATATTTCCCTACCACCTACCTATAAATCCAGGTAATTATAGACCGGTGAGCCTGATGTCAGTGGTAGGGAAGCTGCTGGAGAAGATACTGAGGGATAGGATCTATTCCCATTTGGAAGAAAATGGGCTTATCAGTGATAGGCAACATGGTTTTGTGCAGGGAAGGTCATGTCTTACCAACTTAATAGAATTCTTTGAGCAAGTGACAAAGTTGATTGATGAGGGAAGGGCTGTCGATGTCATATACATGGACTTCAGTAAGGTGTTTGATAAGGTTCCCCATGGCAGGCTGATGGAGAAAGTGAAGGCGCATGGGGTCCAAGGTGTACTAGCTAGATGGATAAAGAACTGGCTGGGCAACAGGAGACAGAGAGTAGCAGTAGAGGGGAGTTTCTCAAAATGGAGACGTGTGACCAGTGGTGTTCCACAGGGATCCGTGCTGGGACCACTGTTGTTTGTGATATACATTAATGATTTGGAGGAAAGTATAGGTGGACTGATTAGCAAGTTTGCAGACAACACTAAGATTGGTGGAGTAGCAGATACTGAAGGGGACTGTCAGAGAATACAGCAGAATATAGATAGATTGGAGAGTTGGGCAGAAAAATGGCAGATGGAGTTCAATCAGGGCAAATGCGAGGTGATGCATTTTGGAAGATCCAATTCAAGAGTGAACTATACAGTAAATGGAAAAGTCCTGGGGAAAATTGATGTCCAGAGAGATTTGGGTGTTCAGGTCCATTGTTCCCTGAAGGTGGCAACGCAGGTCAATAGAGTGGTCAAGAAGGCATACGGCATGCTTTCCTTCATCGGACGGGGTATTGAGTACAAGAGTTGGCAGGTCATGTTACAGTTGTATAGGACTTTGGTTCGGCCACATTTGGAATACTGCGTGCAGTTCTGGTCGCCACATTACCAAAAGGATGTGGATGCTTTGGAGAGGGTGCAGAGGAGGTTCACCAGGATGTTGCCTGGTATGGAGGGTGCTAGCTATGAAGAGAGGTTGAGTAGATTAGGATTATTTTCATTAGAAAGACGGAGGTTGAGGGGGGACCTGATTGAGGTGTACACAATCATGAGAGGTATAGACAGGGTGGATAGCAAGAGGCTTTTTCCCAGAGTGGAGGATTCAATTACGAGAGGACACGAGTTCAAAGTGAAAGGGGAAAAGTTTAGGGGGGATATGCGTGGAAAGTTCTTTACGCAGAGGGTGGTGGGTGCCTGGAACGCGTTGCCAGCGGAGGTGGTAGATGCGGGCACGATGGCGTCTTTTAAGATGTATCTAGACAGATACATGAATGGGCAGGAAGAAAAGAGATACAGACCCTTAGAAAATAGGCGACATGTTTAGATAGAGGATCTGGATCGGCGCAGGCTTGGAGGGCCGAATCGCCTGTTCCTGTGCTGTAATTTTCTTTGTTCTTTGTTCTATACTAGGGGCAATTGCTAATGGCCGATTTACCTATCAACCTGCAAGTCTTTGGCATGTGGGAGGAATCCGGAGCACCCGGAGGAAACCCACGCAGACACAGGGAGAACTTGCAAACTCCACACAGGCAGTACCCAGAATTGAACCCGAGTCGCTGGAGCTGTGAGGCTGCGGTGCTAACCACTGCGCCACTGTGCTCCCCCAAGGTAGATAAGTCCCCAGGGCCTGATGGGATCTACTCCAGAATACTGAGGGAGGCAAGGGAAGAAATTGCTGGGGCCTTGACAGAAATCTTTGCATCCTCATTGGCTACAGGTGAGGTCCCAGAGGACTGGAGAATAACCAATGATGTTCCTTTGTTTAAGAAAGGTAGCAAGGATAATCCAGGAAATTATAGGCCGGTGAGCCTTATGTCAGTGGTAGGAAAATTATTAGAGAGGATTCTTCGGGACAGGATTTACTCCCTTTTGAAAACAAATGGACTTATTAGCGAGAGGCAGCATGGTTTTGTGAAGGGGAGGTCATGTCTCACTAATTTGATTGAGTTTTTTGAGGAAGTGACAAAGATGATTGATGAAGGAAGGGCAGTGGATGTTATCTATTTGGACTTCAGTAAAGCCTTTGACAAGGTCCCTCATGGCAGACTGATACAAAAGGTGAAGTCACATGGGATCAGAGGGGAGCTGGCAAGATGCATACAGAACTGGCTCGGTCATAGAAGACAGAGGGAAGCAGTGGAAGGGTGCTTTTCTGAATGGAGGGTTGTGACTAGTGGTGATCCGCAGGGATCAGTGCTGGGACCTTTGCTGTTTGTAGTACATATAAATGATTTGGAGGAAAATGTAGCTGGTCTGATTAATAAGTTTGCGGACGACACAAAGGTTGGTGGAGTTGCGGACAGTGATGAGGATTGTCAGAGGAAACAGCAGGATATAGATCGGTTGGAGACTTGGGCGGAGAAATGGCAGATGGAGTTTAATTCGGACGAATGTGAGGTAATGCATTTTGGAAGGTCTAATGCAGGTGGGAAGTATACAGTAAATGGCAGAACCCTTAGGAGTATTGACAGGCAGAGAGATCTGGGCGTACAGGTCCACAGGTCACTGAAAGTGGCAATGCAGGTGGATAAGGTAGTCAAGAAGGCATACAGCATGCTTGTCTTCATCGGTCGGGGCATAGAGTATAAAAATAGGCAAGTCATGCTGCAGCTGCACAGAACTTTAGTTGGGCCACACTTAGAATATTACGTGCAATTCTGGTCGCCACACTACCAGAAGGACATGAAGGCTTTGGAGAGGGTACAGAAGAGGTTTACCAGGATGTTGCCTGGTCTGGAGGGCATTAGCTATGAGGAGAGGTTGGATAAACTCGGATTGTTTTCACTGGAACGACGGAGGTGGAGGGGCGACATGATAGAGGTTTACAAAGTTATAAGGGGCATGGACACAGTGGATAGTCAGAAGCTTTTTCCCAGGGTGGAAGAGTCAGTTACTAGGGGACATAGGTTTAAGGTGAGAGGGGCAAAGTTTAGAGGGGATGTGCGAGGCAAGTTCTTTACACAGAGGGTGGTGAGTGCCTGGAACTTGTTGCCGGGGGAGGTGGTGGAAGCAGGTACCATAGAGACGTTTAAGAGGCATCTTGACAAATACATGAATAGGATGGGAATAGAGGGATACGGTCCCCGGAAGTGCAGAAGGTTTTAGTTTAGGCAGGCATCAAGTTCGGCACAGGTTTGGAGGGCCGAATGGCCTGTTCCTGTGCTGTACTGTTCTTTGTTCTTTGTTCTAAAACATAAGGCAGCTAGATTTAAAAGAGATCTATGGTACAAAATGCAGATGTGTCGTCCTAGCTTTTGGCGAAGTAGGCCTGCGGGGCTGTATGGCCTACTCTTACTCCTATTTCTTATGTTTTGGGCACTATGATGGCCATAAAGTTCCAAAAAGGCATCTGCAGTGCTACTTCTGCCACGAATCCCATCTGACACCACTTTAATGAGGGTGTTAGTGTGCACACAGTAAGAGTCCACAGAAACAGGCAGTCTGGGCAGCCAGCGCTGCCATTTTGGAGCTCAATGCGCCAGCTAACTGGCTCAACAGCAGCAGGTGAGACATCCACCAGTATTATTTAAAGAGATTATCAATTACTTTCAGGCTTACTTGCTCTTTACTTTCTACGGCTGTTGCTATGATTGTACAAGTCTTTGGTGGTTTGTAGAGGTTTTTAAAGTTGCTAAAGTCTGTCGGGAGTGGTGCGGCAGGTGCTGAAGTACTTGGTTGATTTCAAGGCTTCTGCACAAACCACTTATTCCCAGACCTGGATGCAGTAATATGCAGCAACTTGCACTAAAGCATGACTGGGAGAATGAGCAGAAGGCATGCAGAGCACTACAAACTGCTACAATAGGCAGACGGAGGAAGGGCAGAAGGGCTCTCAGCAAGAAGGCATAACTGCCCAGGGTATTATAGGAGCAAGTCTCCTGCCTGAACTTCAAAGGAACAGTGTGTGAGACATCTGCACTTCACTAAGGAGGTCTTCCCTTTAATCTGCCACCTGCTGCAGCCATAACTGCAAATTCAGAGCAATGGCAAGGTCTGTATCACCAATGTCTGTGAAGGTCTCCGTGGCTATGAACTTCTGTACTGCTACATAAAGGAGGACACTGAGGCTCTCTGTTCAAAAAGAGCTGATCAGTCTGTCTTGCCAGAAAGCAGCAGGCGGAGCAAACACACATCTTCACAAGGATTGCAAGCTTCCCCTTGGTGCAGAGTCAACTCTGAGATATAGCACAATCAAAGGGAATATCACTCCCTCAACGTCCAGCTGATGTGCAACTAAACAAAGAAAGACTTGCAATTATATAACAGTTTTCACAGCCACCAGATGTCTGAAAGCACTTTACAGACAATGAAGTACTTTTTTGAAGTGCAGCCACTGTTGTAATGTCAGAAACACAGCAGCCAATTTTGTGCACAGCGAACTCCCAGAAACAGCAATGTCATAATGGCCAGATAATCCGTTTTTGTGATGCTGATTGAGGGATAATTATTGGTCAGCAATGTTGTCATCTCTGGTTGGCAGATTGATACACAGACTCAGGCCCCAATTTTAACTCTAAGTGGGTTTTGGGACAGCGGATAACAGTGTGAGTTAGAAGTGCAACCCCCTCTTCCAGAAATGAAGCCAAGGCTATCTTAACCCCTAAGGCCTCATTTAAATTCTGCCAGCTGATTACCCACCTGGATGAGTGGAAAATTGCATGGCAGAAAAGCCTCCTGTGGAAAGCAAGCTGGTAGCATGATTGTGTTGCTGGCACTGTTGCACAGGAGTCTGATGTTCGGAAGAGAGGCTGAGGACACCTTGAACTTTCCTTGTAGGGCCCAATGGAGCATGACCACTCTTACTGGCTTCACAAAGGAAGTTTGAGTTACATCTCTTCTCTGCCATCTTCACTTAGCAGCCAAGCCATTGCAGCTTCCCACTCAGGCCATTAGTTAAAATTGCAGTTGGGTCTCGATGACATCATCTAGACAGATATGTAAGAAAGGACCGCTGTCTTTAGGTATCTTTGCCTCAGTAGGGAGGGTTAGAATTTGGACCGGTGAGTTCCCAGTGGCATGAGTGTGGGTAGGTAATCTGGGTGATTTTAATTGCCCAGTTTCCACTGGGTGGACGGGTAAAAAATACCCCTTTCAGTTTTTTGGTGAATCTGGAATGGCGTGATAAGGAAAAGTGCTGGGAGACACTATCTACCATATTTTCCTCCAGAGGGGATGCTGGCAGTATGTGGGTGGGTGAAAATGAGGAAATACATCCTCCAACCCATTTCTTGGCATTTCTATAATTTCAATGCTGAAGGCAAGAGATACTTACTCAGCTTGGTTTTGCAGACTTAAAATTCAATGGTGGAGTGCCCAAACATTTTTAAGCATGCAGGGCTTGCTCTCAGAGCATTGCCTTGCACAGAAGGGAAGGTGGGAATATTTTTGTTTACAGAATCGGTTGTACCAGTAGATTCAAAGCTGCTGGCATCTTTCCAAGATCAGGCACAGTAAAAGTTGTGCCCCATTTCAGCAGCACTCCCCAGCAAATGTATACAAATGTCCTTGAGGCCACAAGTTCATCCAAAGTAAAGGGCACATATCCCTGAAAGGTGGAAATGTTGCACCACTGGAGATGCATTCCAATCAAAATAAGTTGGAAGGTCCAGGCCACTGTGATCCAAGTGAACAACTTTGTGTTAAAGCACTGAAATCAGCTTAGCTTCACTGCAAAATAGAAGAACTTGAAGCAGCTTTTCTGCACAAACCTCATAATTTTCTGAATACAGCAGCTTTTTACAATAGACAATTATGAGGAAATGCAACTTTAATATTTGCTTTGTCAGTTGAAATAAATGGAACTGTAGGAAGGATAAAGACTGCATGTCACCTTATCAAATCTTTTCCCTTTATTTTTCATTTGCAGTCCATATCAAACCTCTTGCAGGAGAAGATCGGATTATAAAAATAAATAAATAAATTACCTCAGGTACAACTTAGTACTATGCATTCCCTGTATAATTGGAGAATGAGAAGTTTCAGGCAGTCATAGCAAAATATAGATGTAGTATTTTTTGAAAAATATTCAGATCTGTATTTATCATAATTGGGCTTCTTTAAGAACAAAGAACAGTACAGCACAGGAACAGGCCATTCGGCCCTCCAAGCCTGCACCGATCTTGATGCCTGCCTAAACTAACTTTACTGATATTTTATCTGAAAACCATGCCTTGTTGTATTTCTTAAGCTAATGGGAGATAATCTCTTCCTAAGTTATCTCTTTTTGCAAAAATTGTGAAATTTTCCTTACGATCCATTCAGTTTGTAATTGCTATGGCTCTCAGGTACAACCTCCTGCCAATTAACACCAACCATCTTTGGCCTGTAGAATCATACAGTGCCAAATGAGGCCTATGACCCATTGTGCCTATCACAGCTCTTTGAAAGAGCTATCCATTTAATCCTCCACCTCCAAACTTGCTTTTTTCCATCTCCTTGCATTTTGTTTCTTTAAAATATATACACAGTTGTTAACATTTTCTTAAGACAGTGATCTCTTGCCACCAATGCAGTTATGTTCATCCTGGAGACAACGTTAAGCAGTGGGCTTGAAGAGGTCATCCTTGAAATTGCCAAAATCAGAATAGGTCAAGCAAATTTCCTGTATGCCTAGAAAAAGACGTGCAATTGGTTGCACAAAGAGTGAAGTTAATTAGACAGGTAAGAGCAAGTGACAATTCAGGTATGAAGAGCAAATACGAGTACTGGGTTTGCGATTGGAATGATGGAAACATAAATTCTTAAAATTTCATTTCAGCTTTTATATCAAACTAAAATTTCTTGGGTTAAAGTCAGTGAGAGTATGTTAAAGAATACTAACTCATGACCATTTTTACATGACTACAGCCACTGAAGGATGTGTTATTGGCATAATTTCTGGCATACAGAATATGTATACATGCCTACCAAAATAGGTTTATGTGTAAATCTCAAGGACAGCCCTTTTCATTTTTAGAATAATTAATATCACGAGAGCTCATTTTTAATTCAGTTGTTCTGATTAAACACAATGTCCCTCATTTATCAATGTATACCTCTTATTTTTAAGCCCAAAGGGAGATGCCACCAGCAATGTGAAAACTAGGTCATACACAGTTGTGATAGCAACATCTGAAAAAAGTAATACCGTGTTCCAATCATTGTCACCTTATGACTGTCGTTTCAGAAATCGTTTAGCTGCCATACAACTAGAGAAACAATTCCATCTTTATAATTAGGTTTCTTCATGTTCCTTATCCCACTAGCGATTATTCTATCGCTGACGGTTAACAATTTAAAATAAATGGATTACTGCTGACCTTAAATTAATGCTGCTTGAACAATCCAGCCTTTAGTGTTATGTAGTCGAGTTCTATGAAAAGCTAGTAGATGATAATTTCTTTCTCACAAGTCTCCTTTTTCAAAAACTGTCTTTGCTCAGTTACTGTGAAGATTGTCTTAAGATCCATTTAATTTGTAATCCGATAGGGTTCCCAGTGATTGTTTCAACAAGATGTAAGCCATGTAAGTTATTTAAAACTATAGTACTAAAACAAGTTGGATAGAAAAACAAATGCTCGAGCATGAAAATAATAATAACTGATCTGGCAGCCAAAAGTCACGAATCAATTTATTTAAAGACTACTGTTCAAAATGAAGCATTGATTTATTCTGTTTACCTCATAAACTTTTACAGGATTCGACAGTATAATTTAACAGATTTATTAGTTTTCATAGCTGAAAAATGACCAGGGACTTGGAGACATAAAGCATTCAATTGTCTGCCCTTTTATGCTATGTGAAAAGCATAGAAGAATCTAACCTGTAATCTTATTTCAACATCAGCAAAAAATGTAGGTTTACCTGCACAAATGTACCAAATAGAATCTAATAAAGTATCAATTTTCCTTCCAGCTACAATCTAATCCAAATTGTATTGTCTTAAATCATAACATGAAAAACCTCATTCTAAATACTGATGGTGAAGATGCATAAGATTTAGCTACAGCTTAATCCAGACTTAAAGGTTTACAATGCCTCGATCCTCCAGTTTTCCACATCTGGAAAATATATCCCAAATTTCCAAAAAGAATAAATTTAATATAGGAAAACATCTGAAAGTACTACACAGGAGTGTAATCAACAAAAAAATACACTGTGCCAAAGAAGGAGATATCAATTGCATATGTAACCCAATGTAAAAAAGGAATGGTGACTAAAATCTTAGTCAAAGTAGTAGGTTTTTAGGTGGGTCTTAAAGAAGAAGAGAGAGATTGAGAGCTGGAGACTTTTAAGCAGGGAATTCCAGATATTTGTCCCTTATCAGCTGAAGACACGTGGACGAAGGAATCTGGGATACTGAGGGGACCAGAGTTGGAGGAACGCAGAGTTCTCAGAGTATTGTAGGGCTGAGAAAGGTTACAGAGAAAGAGAGGGGCAAGGCCATAAAGGGTTTGAATAGGAGGATGAGAATTTTGAATTTGAGGTGTTGGGTGGTCTGGGGCCAAAGTAGGTCGGTGAACACAGACCCGACAGAATAGCGGAATATGTTGCAGAGTCTTATACGAGGATATTCCTTTCAAAGAATTGAAAGAAATACCAACATTTGTTTCTAGTAATTATTTTGTGTGAATTTGAAGCATTGGCTGCAGGGGGAAATCACAAGAACATGGGGCATAATACCAAAACATTAAAAAACTTCCAATACTGTATCAGCAAGAAGGCACTCAGGCAGGAAGTCAAAGCTATGGCATAGCTTTCAGGAACAAAGAAACAAGAGTAGGCCATTCAGCCTTTCGAGCCTGCTCCGCCATTCAATTAGGGTGGGAAAAAAAAACTGAAAAAGTGACGTCACAGGAAAGCTGTGACCTGATTGGCTGGTAGGGAATCTGCACCGAATTTGAAAATAAAACTGATAAAAATTGACGAAAGCACTAATTAACTAATTAATAAGTAGAGTAACTAAACCAGAGGGAGGAGATTACTGTATTTGGTTAGCATTTAATATTTATAGCAGAAATCTAGCACGAGGGACCATATAATGAATTATAACAATTTAGTAAGGATTTAATAAGTATTTATTTATTTTATATTAATTAACTAATTAGTTCTAGAAATGACAGTTAGAGGGGTGAAGTGCTCCACCTGTGAGATGTGGGAAGTCCGTGATGCTTCCAGTGTTCCAGAGGACTACATCTGCAGGAAGTGTGCCCAGTTGCAGCTCCTCACAGACCGCATGGATCGGTTGGAGCGGCAACTGGATGCACTTAGGAGCATGCAGGTGGCAGAAAGTGTCAGAGACAGGAATTTTAGAGACGTGGTTACACCCAAGGTGCAAGCAGATAGATGGGTGATCGCTAGAAGGGGCAGTCAGTGCAGGAATCCCCTGTGGCTATCCCCCTCTCTAACAAGTATACCATTTTGGATACTGTTGGGGGGGATGGCCTATCAGGGGAAAACAGCAGCAGCCAGAGCAGTGGCACCACGGCTGGCACTGTTGTTCAGCAGGGAGGGACTAAGCTCAGAAGAGCAATAGTTATAGGGGACTCTACAGTCAGGGGCACAGATCGGCGCTTCTGAGGACGTGAAAGAGACTCCAGGATGGTATGTTGCCTCCCTGGTGCCAGGGTCAAGGATATCTCTGAACGGACAGGGGGCATTCTGAAGGGAGAGGGTGAACAGCCAGAGGTTGTGGTACACATCGGGACCAACGACATAGGCAGGAAGAGTGATGAGGTCCTGCAGGGGGAGTTTAGGGAGTTAGGTAGAAAGTTAAAAGACAGGACCTCTAGGGTTGTAATCGCGGGATTACTCCCTGTGCCACGTGCCAATGAGGCTATAAATAAGCTAAACACGTGGCTGAACAGCTGGTGTAGAAGTGAGGGTTTCAGATATCTGGACCATTGGGATCTCTTCAGGGACAGATGGGACCTGTACAAGAAGGACGGGTTGCATCTGAACTGGAGGGGCACAAATATTCTGGCTGCGTGGTTTGCTCGCGTCACTCGGGAGGGTTTAAACTAGTGTGGCAGGGGGGTGGGAACCAGAGCAGTCGGACAGCAAGTGAAATAAATGAAGGGGAACTAGTAAATAAGGCCAGTAAGACTAAGAGGAAGAGCAGGCAGGGAGATGTTGCGGAGAACAACGGGACTGGTGGTCTGAAGTGCATTTGTTTCAATGCGAGAAGCAGAACAAGTAAGGCAGATGACCTTAGAGCTTGGATTAGTACTTGGAAATATGATGTTGTTGCTATTACAGAGACTTGGTTGAGGGAAGGACAGGATTGGCAGCTAAATGTTCCAGGCTTTAGAAGCTTCAGGCGGGATAGAGGGGGATGTAAAAGGGGTGGCGGAGTTGCATTACTGGTTAAGGAAAATATCACAGCTGTACTGCAAGAGGACACCTCGGAGGGGTCATGCAGCGAGGCAATATGGGTGGAGCTCAGGAATAGGAGGGTGCAGTCACGATGTTGGGGGTTTACTACAGGCCTCCCAACAGCCAGCGGGAGGTAGAGGAGCAGATATGTAGACAGATTTTGGAAAGATGTAAAGGTAACAGGGTTGTAGTGGTGGGTGATTTTAACTTCCCCTATATTGACTGGGACTCACTTAGTGCTAGGGGCTTGGATGGGGCAGAATTTGTAAGGAGCATCCAGGAGGGCTTCTTGAAACAATACGTAGATAGGCCAACTAGGGATGGGGCCGTAGTGGACCTGGTATTGGGGAATGAGCCCGGCCAGGTGTTCGAAGTTTCAGTAGGGGAGCATTTCGGGAACAGTGACCATAATTCCATAAGTTTTAAGGTACTTGTGGATAAGGATAAGAGTAGTCCTCGGGTGAAGGTGCTAGATTGGGGGAAGGCTAGTTATAACAATATTAGGCAGGAACTGAAGAATTTAGATTGGGGGCGGCTGTTTAAGGGTAAATCAACATCTGACATGTGGGAGTCTTTCAAACGTCAGTTGATTAGAATCCAGGACCAGCATGTTACTCTGAGGAAGAAGGATAAGTTTGGCAAGTTTCGGGAACCTTGGACAACGCGGGATATTGTGAGCCTCGTCAAAAAGAAAAAGGAAGCATTCGTAAGGGCTGGAAGGCTAGGAACAGACGAATCCCTTGAGGAATATAAAGACAGTAGGAACGAACTTAAGCAAGGAGTCAGGAGGGCTAAAAGGGGTTATGAGAAGTCATTGGCAAACAGGATTAAGGAAAATCCTAAGGCTTTTTATACATATATAAAGAGCAAAGGGGTAACCAGGGAAATGGTTGGGCCACTCAAGGACAGAGAAGTGAATCTATGTGTGGAGCCAGAGGAAATGGGCGAGGTACTAAATGAGTACTTTGCATCAGTATTCACCAAAGAGAAGGACTTGGTGGATGATGAGCCTAGGGAAGGGAGTGCAGATAGTCTCAGTCATCTCATTATGAAAAAGGAGGAGGTGTTGGGTGTCTTGCAAAGCATTAAGGTAGATAAGGCCCCAGGATCTGATGGGATCTACCCCAGAATACTGAGGGAGGCAAGGAAAGAAATTGCTGGGGCCTTGACAGAAATCTTTGCATCCTCATTGGCTACAGGTGAGGTCCCAGAGGACTGGAGAATAGCCAATGTTGTTCCTTTGTTTAAGAAGGGTAGCAAGGATAATCCAGGAAATTATAGGCTGGTGAGCCTTACTTCAGTGGTAGGGAAATTATTAGAGAGGATTCTTTGGGACAGGATTTACTCCCATTTGGAAACAAACAAACTTATTAGTGAGAGACAGCATGGTTTTGTGAAGGGGAGGTCGTGTCTTACTAATTTGATTGAGTTTTTTGAGGAAGTGACGAAGATGATTGATGAAGGAAGGGCAGTGGATGTTATCTATATGGACTTTAGTAAAGCCTTTGACAATGTCCCGCATGGCAGACTGGTACAAAAGGTGAAGTCACACGGGATCAGAGGTGAGCTGGAAAGATGGATACAGAACTGGCTCGGTCATGGAAGACAGAGGGTATCAGTGGATGGGTGTTTTTCTGAATGGAGGGATGTGACTAGTGGTGTTCCGCATGGATCAGTGCTGGGACCTTTGCTGTTTGTAGTATATATAAATGATTTGGAGGAAAATGTAGCTGGTCTGATTAGTAAGTTTGCAGACGACACAAAGGTTGGTGGAGTTGCGGACAGTGATGAGGATTGTCAGAGGAAACAGCAGGATATAGATCGGTTGGAGACTTGGGCGGAGAAATGGCAGATGGAGTTTAATTCGGACGAATGTGAGGTAATGCATTTTGGAAGGTCTAATGCAGGTGGGAAGTATACAGTAAATGGCAGAACCCTTAGGAGTATTGACAGGCAGAGAGATCTGGGCGTGCAGGTGCACAGGTCACTGAAAGTGACAACACAGGTGGATAAGGTAGTTAAGAAAGCATACGGCATGCTTGCCTTCATCGGTCGGGGCATAGAGTATAAAAATAGGCAAGTCATGCTGCAGCTGTACAGAACTTTACTTCGGCCACACTTAGAATATTGCGTGCAATTCTGGTCACCACGCTACCAGAAGGACGTGGAGGCTTTGGAGAGGCTACAGGAGAGGTTTACCCAGATGTTGCCTGGTCTGGAGGGCATTAGCTATGAGGAGAGGTTGGATAAACTCGGATTGTTTTCACTGAAACGACGGAGGTGGAGGGGCGACATGATAGAGGTTTACAAAGTTATAAGGGGCATGGACACAGTGGATAGTCAGAAGCTTTTTCCCAGGGTGGAAGAGTCAGTTACTAGGGGACATAGGTTTAAGGTGAGAGGGGCAAAGTTTAGAGGGGATGTGCGAGGCAAGTTCTTTACACAGAGGGTGGTGAGTGCCTAGAACTTGTTGCCGGGGGAGGTGGTGGAAGCAGGTACCATCGAGACGTTTAAGAGGCATCTTGACAAGTACATGAATAGGATGGGAATAGAGGGATATGGACCCCGGAAGTGCAGAAGGTTTTAGTTTAGGCAGGCATCAAGATCGGCGCAGGCTTGGAGGGCCGAATGGCCTGTTCCTGTGCTGTTCTGTTCTTTGTTCTTTGTTCTTTGTTCTGGATCATGGCTGACCATCTACCTCAACGCCACTTTCCCACACTATCTCCATATCCCTTGATGGCATTTGTCTCCAGAAATCTATCGATTTCTGTCTTGAATATGCTCAATCATTGCGCTTCCACAGCCCTCTGAGGTAGAGAATTCCAAAGATTCACCACCCTCTGAGTGAAGAAATTCCTTCTCATCTCAGTCTTAAATGGCCTTCCCCTTATTCTGAGACTTCATCTAGACTCACCAACTAGAGGAAACATCCTCTCCACATCTACCCTCTCATGCCCTGTAAGCATTTTATAAGTTTCAATGAGACTAGTTTCTGCAATATCTCCTCATAAGACAATCCCACCATCCCAGGGTTTAGGCTCGTGAACCTTCATTGCACTCCCTATATGGCAAGTATATCCTTCCTTAGATAAGGAGACCAAAACTGTGCACAATACTCCAGGTGTGGTCTCACCAAGGTTTTATCCAATTACAACAAGACATATTTACTTCTGTACTCAAACCCTCTAGCAATGAAGGCCAACATACCATTTGCCTTCCTAATTGCTTGTGTCGAAGGATGAGAGGTGATCTCATTGAAACGTACAAAATACTTAAAGGGATAGACAGCATAGATGCAGCTAAGATGTTTCCCCTGGTTGGGGTGTCTAGAACCAGGGGACACAATTTCAAAATAAGGGGGTAGCCACTTCGGACCAAGATGACAAGAAATTTCTTTACTCAGAGTGTTGTAAATTTTTGGAAATCTCTACCCCAGAGGGCTGTGGAAGCTCAGTCGTTGAGTATGCTTAAAGCAGAGATTGACAGATTTCTAAAAACCAATGACATATAGGGGTATGGGGATAGTTTGGGAAAAAGGCATTGAAGTGGATGATCAGCTTTGATCATATTGAATGGCGGAGCAGGCTTGATGAGGTGAATGGCCTACTCCTGTTCCGATGTTCCTACCTGCATGCTCGCTTTTAGTGACTCATGAACAAGGACACCCAGGTCCCTTTGGACACCAAAATGTCCCAGCCTCGCACCATTTAATAAATGTAAGAGTCCACAGAGGGATTTTAGGAGTTTTGTGAGGTAATGGGATTTCTTTCCATCTGGATTTCAGAATACTATTGTGTGTCATGAGTACAGTGCTTTTGAGAGTTCCTTTTTTTTACTGTTTTTTTCTGCGTTTAATCACATCCTAGCATGCTATTTCTGTTGCTATATATTAATTACATAATTTCGTGCAGGTGTAGAATTGTTTTACTTTTGGGAGCTGACATTTATGTTAGAAAGTTAGGACAGCAGTTGTCTGTCAGTGTGTCAATATCTGCAAAAGGTTCCTAAGAATGCATTAAACGCACAGAATGTCCTCCGGAAAGCATGAAAACGACTGACTCAAAGAATTCCAATGGATTTGAAAATGGGGATGAAGGGGCGATAATGAAAGTGTAAATAACTACTTGAGACTTTTATCAGGGGATGTATTAACAATGTACTGTCCAACTATGGACCTATTGGAGGTATATTTTTGACCATGCTTTTGATCACCTGTCCTAATAGAACAAAGAACAAAGAACAAAGAAAATTACAGCACAGGAACAGGCCCTTCGGCCCTCCAAGCCTACGCCGATCCAAATCCTCTATCTGAACCTGTCGCCTATTTTCTAAGGGTCTGTATCTCTTTGCTTCCTGCCCATTCATGTACCTGTCTAGATACATCTTAAAAGACGCTATCGTGCCCGCATCTACCACCTCCGCTGGCAAAGCGTTCCATGCACCCACCACCCTCTGCGTAAAGAACTTTCCACGCATATCCCCCCTAAACTTTTCCCCTTTCACTTTGAACTCGTGTCCCCTTGTAATTGAATCCCCCACTCTGGGAAAAAGCTTCTTGCTATCCACTCTGTCTATACCTCTCATGATTTTGTACACCTCAATCAGGTCCCCCCTCAACCTCCGTCTTTCTAATGAAAATAATCCTAATCTACTCAACCTCTCTTCATAGCTAGCGCCCTCCATACCAGGCAACATCCTGGTGAACCTCCTCTGCACCCTCTCCAAAGCATCCACATACTTTTGGTAATGTGGCGACCAGAACTGCACGCAGTATTCCAAATGTGGCCGAACCAAAGTCCTATACAACTATAACATGACCTGCCAACTCTTGTACTCAATACCCCGTCCGATGAAGGAAAGCATGCCGTATGCCTTCTTGACCACTCTATTGACCTGCGTTGCCACCTTCAGGGAACAATGGACCTGAACACCCAAATCTCTCTGGACATCAATTTTCCCCAGGACTTTTCCATTTACTGTATAGTTCACTCTTGAATTGGATCTTCCAAAATGCATCACCTCGCATTTGCCCTGATTGAACTCCATCTGCCATTTTTCTGCCCAACTCTCCAATCTATCTATATTCTGCTGTATTCTTTGACAGTCCCCTTCAGTATCTGCTACTCCACCAATCTTCGTGTCGTCTGCAAACTTGCTAATCAGACCACCTATACTTTCCTCCAAATCATTTATGTATATCACAAACAACAGTGGTCCCAGCACGGATCCCTGTGGAACACCACTGGTCACACGTCTCCATTTTGAGAAACTCCCTTCCACTGCTACTCTCTGTCTCCTGTTGCCCAGCCAGTTCTTTATCCATCTAGCTAGTACACCTTGGACCTCATGCGCCTTCACTTTCTCCATCAGCCTACCATGGGGAACCTTATCAAACGCCTTACTGAAGTCCATGTATATGACATCGACAGCCCTTCCCTCATCAATCAACTTTGTCACTTGCTCAAAGAATTCTATTAAGTTGGTAAGACATGACCTTCCCTGCACAAAACCATGTTGCCTATCACTGATAAGCCCATTTTCTTCCAGATGGGAATAGATCCTATCCCTCAGTATCTTCTCCAGCAGCTTCCCTACCACTGACATCAGGCTCACCGGTCTATAATTACCTGGATTTTCCCTGCTACCCTTCTTAAACAAGGGGACAACATTAGCAATTCTCCAGTCCTCCGGGACCTCACCCGTGTTTAAGGATGTTGCAAAGATATCTGTTAAGGCCCCAACTATTTCCTCTCTCGCTTCCCACAGTAACCTGGGATAGATTCCATCCGGACCTCGGGACTTGTCCACCTTAATGCCTTTTAGAATACCCAACACTTTCTCCCTCCTTATGCGGACTTGACCTTGAGTAATCAAACATCTGTCCCTAACCTCAACATCCGTCATGTCCCTCTCCTCGGTGAATACCGATGCAAAGTATCTCCTTATGTGGCCCAGTGTCAATGCATGTTTGATAATACTGCAGTGAAGCACCTTGGGACATTTTACTATCTTAAAGGCACTACATAATTGTAAGTTTTTATGTTGTTTTTGATGCAACACAGCTGGTAAACTTGGAAGAGCATTTTTGGATTCAGTACTTTGTTAGGCAAGTTTCAGACTGACAGCAGGACACCAGAATTTCTTTGGATTTTTTCATTCAGTTTCAGGGCACGTTGAAAAAGCACTCACCCTCCCTGTGGCAGCTACTTGCAAATGATAGAGATTGAACAGGATCCCATGGTTAATGTTGCCTTTTGATAGGTCCACCAGTGGTGCAAAGGAGCACTGAAATAAAGCACATGTGAAGCCAAGGATAAGAATTCAGCATGTCATTGGAAAGATCAATGGAAAGTTCCGTTGTTTGGATAGCTCCGGGCATGCCTTGAATTATGTGTCCAGCACCATTCCAAGAATTGTGTAGCATATCACGTGTTTCATAACTTTAGACCAATGGCGGATGTCTTAAAGGTTTGCACTGACGCTGAAAGTATCACCAATGAAAAACGGAAACTCATGCAGTGGCAACTGCTGCTCGAAAGTTGACAGATTATTTTAGAACAGCTTCACAGATGAATAAAGTACTATTATTTGGAAGTCTCAGCCCATCAGAAATTGGTTTCCTTTCAGCAAATATTCTTTAGTCTTAGTAAAATTCTTGTTCCTCGAGGATCACATCTTCACTCTGAACTTCAAATATCAGCATATTATATAAGGGAACCAAAGACCAGGAAGTAATTACTTAAAAGATTCCAATGATTTATTAAGGAAGAACTTGCTTTTTGAACCTCAAAACATCCCAAGACACTTGACTGCCAATGAAGTATTTTTGAAGTGTAATCCCTATTGTAATGTAGTGTTACAAAAGTGCTTCCATTTTTTGTTAATTTATTTTGAGGACCTGTGTTTCAAAACTAAAAAGATTCCATGGATGTGTTTTTTTTACCAAGTTCACTGAAAGGACACTTGACATGTTGCTTGAAAACAGCCTTTGCTGGAAATCATGTGCTTTAAGCTCAATAAACAACAGAAACCTTGATGACCCGGGGAAGATGTTTACAGAGAAGCCACATGCCAAGGTTTATGGAGGTCAGGAGATTGACTTTCTATTTGGGGTTTGGATATTATTTTGCTTCAGTTGGGGTGTGAACTGACAGTTGGTGTTTTGCCTGCCATGGAAAAAGAAACACCAGTTCATTTTGCCTGCACCTCTCTAAGAGACCCTGAGAAGGCCAATGTGTCAGCTCCTCTTTCCTCCTGTCTTTGGAAAAACCCTGCGATTCAAGTGTATGTTGGCTGAAACTCCTGATGCCACATGTTTCCTGGAAAAGCATACCGGACAACTTCTCAACATCTCCAGAATGAATTGCTTCTGAAAAATCCCAGTGACCTGTCTCCGTATACCCAGACGCCAGACCAAAGGGGACAACTGATTTCCTTCCACATCTTCTCCTTTTTCTTCAAGAATTAGCAAGTATTTGGCCAAATTATTCTTCTTTTGTCTTTTTTGTAATAGACCTTTGCTAGAGAATTTTTGTATTTTTTTCCATGTGTGTGGGGGGAATTTAAAAAAGGGAACTTTCATATTTCAATCCGTGTGTTAATGCTTTACTTCGTTACTGGATAAGTCTTGTTTGATACGAAACTGATAATTTTGTTTATTAAAGGAACCTGGCTGATGTATTTTATTCTGGGATAAAGAGTAGAGTATATGATTGACCGCATCGGTAACTGGGTAAACATTTAAATATATGTTGTGACCTGTGGAGAAGTGGAACTAGAAAAGACAGTGCATTCCTCCCACCTCGGTCATAACATATAATTGGGGGCTCTGTGTGGGATAACCCAAAAGCTGACAACGTGCAATTGTAGTGGGGGAATAATAATTGAAAAGAGGAAAGGTAAGAAACTAGGTTTCTTGTGCATTAGAGTAAAGTTTACACTACCAGAATGTCTTTGTCAGTTGTTACAACCTTTTTGGGGAAAGAGGATTTATCTCTGAGTGAATTGACAAACTTAACTAAGGCTAAGCTCAAGGAATTGGCAGAAATGTTGGTGTTAAAGTTAAAAATGGGGCTAAGAAAGCTGACATAATTGAAGTAATAGCACAGAATTTGCAATTGGTAGAAGAAAAAGGCAATCCAGGTGGTAGTTCAGTTGAATTAGCTAGGATTCTGTTGCAAATGAAAATTTAAAAACTTGAGCTTCAACAGGAAAGAGAAATGAAAAAAACTTTAACTACAATTTCAAAGGGAGTAAGAGGAGTGGCAGGAAAGAGAAAGAAAAAAGAGAAAGGGAAGGAAGGAAATTTGAATTAAAGCTCAAACTCAGACAAAGGGGTCGCCTTGACGTGAGTGAAAACTTTGCTAAGGAAAGAACTGACCTCAGCCAGTGGAGAGCTATTTAAATTTGTACCAGCCCTCCTGAAGTTTGAGAAAAGGGACATAGAGGCATTTTGCATTTCATTTCTTTTGAAAAGATAGCCAGACAGATGAAGTGGCCGAAGGAAAGCTGGGCACTGCTTATGCAAAGCAAGTTGATGGGCAGAGCTCATGAAGTTTCTGCCATGCTTTCTGAGGAGGCTTCTGCAGATTATGAGATGACAAAAAGAAACTATTCTTGCTGCTTATAAGTTGGTTCCTGAAGTGTACAGGCAAAAATTTTGTAACTTCCGGAAACAGCCTGGGCAGACTTATATAGAATTTGAGAGGGTAAAGCAAATTAATTTTGATTGTTGGATTGGAGCACTAAAGGTAGAGGCCATGTATGAGAACCCTAGAGATATAATTCTCCTGGAAGAATTTAAAAATTCACTCCCTCCGTTAATAAGAACCCATGTAGAGAACCAGAATGTTTCAACAGCCAGACCGGCAGCAGAAATCGCTGATGATTACGAGCTTGTTTACAAGCCCAAACCCTTTGTCCGTCACCCCCACAAATCCAAGAAGGATAGAAGGTGGGAGGGTGAAAGGAAGGTAAGAAGCCGGGGACAAGAAGCAACAGCTGGAAACGCCCTGAGATCTCCTCCTCAGGCCAGAAAGGATGATGCTGAGGGTGAAAGTGAGGGCCGCAAGCCTAAATGTTATCATTGTCACTAGGTGGGACGCCTTCGTGCAGAATTCTGGAAGTTGCGAGGTAAACCCATGGGACTTATTGGGGTACAGAAGGCCAATGCAGAGAAAGGGACCCTGACCAAAAGTTCAACAGATCAGGTTGTAGCTCTGACTGCAGCTGTAAAGCCAAGTACAAAAAACACTGTGAGTGTGGGGTGGGAGGATGTGAACAAGATACCTGAGAGTTATAGGGAATTCTTGTCAAAAGAAAATGTAACTCCTTATCCCTCAAGAAGTGCAGGTAAACCTATAGTTATACTTAGGGATACATGAGGTACCCAAACTCTTTTGCTGGGGCAAGGCGTAACTTTTCCACCAGAGAGCACACTGAATGCCAAGGTTTTAGTGAATGGTATAGGCAGGAATATATACCCGTACCTTCGTATTGGGTGCACCTCGAGTGTGACCCCGAGCTTTCGGCTGCTTGCCATTTCAACTCACCACGCTGCTCTCCTGCCCACATTTCTGTCATTGGCCTGCTGCAGGGAGCTAGTGAACATTAGCACAAGTTTGAGGAACACCACCTCATTTTTTGATTCAGCACTTTACAGCCTTCTGGACTCAACATTGAGTTCAACAATTTCAGAGCATGACTGGCCTTTTAAAAAAATATATTTTATTTTTTAACCATGTGCCTTCCTTAAACTTGGTTTTTCATGTTGTGCTTTTGGACAGAGCTGTTCATTATTTTGACATTAACACTCTGGACTAATTCTATGTCTTTCGCAACAACCATGAGCACTCCCTTTGCCATTGTCCAATGACAGCTTTGTCATTTAATCTCTCCTGCCCTCTGCCCTATCACACACCTTCCCCTGTGTTCTCTCACCCCACCCCCTTCACTTGCTTAAACCCTATTACATTTCTAACCTTTGCCAGTTCTGAGGAAGAGTCACCAGACCTGAAACGTTAATTCTGCTGCTCTCTCACAGATGCTGCCTGACCTGCTGTGTATTTCCAGCACTTTCTGTTTTTATCTCAGATTTCCAGCATCTGCAGTATTTTGCTTTTATTTTCGGGTAAACTGGGCTTCAGTTTACTTTCTCTTCTGAAGGGTGGCGTTTCTGACACTGCAGCATTCCCTCAGTATTGTACCAAAGTGTCAAGATTATGCTCAACATTTTGAATCGGGCTTAAACAGACAATCTTCTGACACAAATGCAAGAATGTTACCACTGAGCCAAGGCTCTAGGCTGACACCTTATATTGCAGCTGTTTACAAAAGCACTAACTGAATTTGTCGATGTACACCCCATTGTTACCACATAAGTTTTAAACTGTCCTATTTAACACTTATTCCACACCTGTGCCTGTGGGACTGGGATCGAAGATGTAGATAACTACTACAAAATATTATGAGCTTCTTGGGATCTAGGTGCCACTTCTACCAGTGTTCCCAAGCCCTTGGATCAACAGAGATTGACTCTTCATCATGAGCTCTTTGCCATTTTGCTCCTGTAAAGTTGAAGGCTTGTGTGGAAAGCCAATGGAATGTTACGTTGCGTTGGTGTCATGGCAGAAAGCAGCTTCGAAAGCATGCACACCAGCTCTTTACTGGTGCATGAAACCAAATTTCTGCTTACCAACAATCACCAGGAGAAGAGACCTCACAAAGTTAGAAAGATCCTTAAAACGCTGAGGGAGAGTCCACTATATGTCCTCTCATTCACCCAATTTGCTACCCTGTATTCTTTGGAATCCAATTGATAATGACATCTCCAGACGGATCCCAAGATCTGCAGTCTTTCACTCAGAAAAAGTCAACTTATTGAATTGACTGACTTGCTTGGATCTCTTGAAGAGCAAGAAGGTTTTCAGATATTCGTGCAGCTACCACTTTGATTGCCAATTTGACAGCGGACTCCACTGCTATCCCAGCTATATGCTGCACATTTTGGAAGACACAATACTGAACCTCCTTACATGTCTGATTCTATGTTAGCATCTGTCTCTTCATGCAGGACCGCTGAGCACATCATCCAGTTGCTGGCATGTCCTACAGCCTCAGTCAGTGTCTTAAAGCTCCACTGTCACTTTGTGCTTGTATCAATTGGTTATTGGCAAATTTTGTATCCCATGGGGATGGTGTTTGTAGACTGCTGAACAATGAAGAGAGTGCGTGGTGGTCACTGTTATCCTAAGCAGAAAGGACTGCAAGGTCTTTTTTGTTATTCATTCATAGGATGAGGGCGTCGCTGGCCAGGCCAGCATTTATTGCCCATCCCTAATTGCCCTTGAGAAGGTGGTGGTGAGCTGCCTTCTTGAACCGCTGCAGTCCATGTGGGGTAGGTACACCCACAGTGCTGTTAGGAAGGGAGTTCCAGGATTTTGACCCAGCGACAGTGAAGGAACGGCGATATCGTTCCAAGTCAGGTTGGTGTGTGACTTGGAGGGGAACTTGCAGGTGGTGGTGTTCCCATGTATTTGCTGTCCTTGTCCTTCTAGTTGGTAGAGGTCGCGGGTTTGGAAGGTGCTGTCCAAGGAGCCTTGGTGCATTGCTGCAGTGCATCTTGTAGATGGTACACACTGCTGCCACTATGCGTCGGTGGTGGAGGGAGTGAATGTTTATAGATGGGGTGCCAATCAAGCGGGCTGCTTTGTCCTGGATGGTGTCGAGCTTCTTGAGTGTTGTTGGAGCTTCACCCATCCAGGCAAGTGGAGAGTATTCCAACACTGACCTGTGCCTTGTAGATGGTGGACAGGCTTTGGGGAGTCAGGAGGTGAGTTACTCGCCTCAGGATTCCAAGCCTCTGACCTGCTCTTGTAGCCACAGTATTTATATGGCTACTCCAGTTCAGTTTCTGGTCAAAGATAGCCCCTAGGATGTTGATAGTGGGGGATTCAGCAATGGTAATGCCATTGAATATCAAGGGGAGATGGTTAGATTCTCTCTTGTTGGAGATGGTCATTGCCTGGCACTTGCGTGGCATGAATGTTACTTGCCACTTATCAGCCCAAGCCTGGATATTGTCCAAGTCTTGCTGCATTTCTACACGGACTACTTCAGTATCTGAGGAGTCACGAATGGTGCTGAACATTGTGCAATCATCAGCGAACATCCCCACTTCTGACCTTATGATTGAAGGAAGGTCATTGATGAAGCAGCTGAAGATGGTTGGGCCTAGGACACTACCCTGAGGAACTCCTGCAGTGATGTCCTGGAGCTCAGATGATTGACCTCCAACAACCACAACCATCTACCTTTGTGTTAGGTATGACTCCAGCCAGCGGAGGGTTTTCCCCCTGATTCCCATTGACCTCAGTTTTGCTCGGGCTCCTTGATGCCATACTCGGTCAAACGCTGCCTTGATGTCAAGGGCAGTCACTCTCACCTCACCTCTTGAGTTCAGCTCTTTTGTCCATGTTTGAACCAAAGTTGTAATGAGGTCAGGAGCTGAGTGGCCCTGGCGGAACCCAAACTGAGTGTCACTGAGCAGGTTATTGCTAAGCAAGTGCCGCTTGATGGCACTGTTGATGACACCTTCCATCATTTTACTGATGATTGAGAGTAGGCTGATGGGGCGTTAGTTGGCCGGGTTGGACTTGTCATGCTTTTTGTGTACAGGACATACCTGGGCAATTTTTCACATTGCAGGGTAGATGCCAGTGTTGTAGCTGTACTGGAACAGCTTGGCTGGGGGCGCGGCAAGTTCTTGAGCACAGGTCTTCAGTACTATTGCTGGAATATTGTCAGGGCCCATAGCTTTTGCAGTATCCAGTGCCTTCAGTCGTTTCTTGATATCACGCGGAGTGAATCGAATTGGCTGAAGTCTGGCATCTGTGATGTTGGGGACTTCAGGAGGAGGCCGAGATGGATCATCAACTCGGCACTTCTGGCTGAGGATTGTTGCAAATGCTTCAGCCTTATCTTTCGCACTGATGTGCTGGGCTCCCCCATCATTGAGGATGGGGATATTTGTGGAGCCACCTCCTCCAGTTAGTTGTTTAATTGTCCACCACCATTCACGGCTGGATGTGGCAGGACTGCAGAGCTTAGAGCTGATCTGTTGGTTATGGGATCGCTGAGCTCTGTCTATCGCATGCTGCTTACGCAGTTTGGCATGCAAGTAGTCCTGGGTTGTAGCTTCACTAGGTCGACACCTCATTTTGAGGTATGCCTGGTGCTGCTCCTGGCATGCCCTCCTGAACTCTTCATTGAAGCAGGGTTGGTCTCCTTGCTTGATGGTAATGGTAGAGCGGGGGTTATGCTGGGCCATAAGGTTACAGATTGTGGTTGAGTACAATTCTGCTGCTGCTGATGGCCCACAGCGCCTCATGGATGCCCAGTTTTGCATTGCTAGATCTGTTCGAAATCTATCCCATTTAGCATGGTGATAGTGCCACACAACACGATGGACGATCTCCTCAATTTGAAGGCGGGACTTCGTCTCCACAAGGACTGTGCGGTGATCACTCCTACCAATACAGATGCATCTACGGCAGGCAGATTGGTGAGGACGAGGTCAAGTATGTTCTTCCCTCTTTTTGGTTCCCCCACCACCTGCCGCAGACCCAGTCTAGCAGCTATGTCCTTTAGGACTCGGCCAGCTCGATCAGTAGTGGTGCTACCGAGCCACTCTTGGTGATGGACATTGAAGTCCCCCACCCAGTGTACATTTTGTGCCCTTGCCACCCTCAGTGCTTCCTCCAAGTGGTGTTCAACATGGAGTAGTACTGAGTCATCAGCTGAGGGAGGGTGGTAGGTGGTAATCAGTAGGAGGTTACCTTGCCCATGTTTGACCTGATGCCATGAGACGTCATGGGGTCCGGAGTCAATGTTGAGGACTCCCAGGGCAACTCCCTCCCTACTGTATACCACTGTGCCGCCACCTCTGCTGGGTCTGTCCTGCCGGTGGGACAGGACATACCCGGGGATGGTGATGGCAGTGTCTGGGACATTGTCTGTAAGGTATGATGCCGTGAGTATGACTTTGTCAGGCTGTTGCTTGACTAGCCTGTGGGACAGCTCTCCCAACTTTGGCACAAGCCCCCAGATGTTAGTAAGGAGGACTTTGCAGGGTCAACAGGGCTGGGTTTGCCGTTGTCGTTTCCGGTGCCTAGGTCGATGCCGGGTGGTCAGTCCGGTTTCATTCCTTTTTATTGAATTTGTCCCTGAAGGACATTAGTGAACCAGATGGGTTTTTACAACAAGCGACAATGGTTTCATGGCCATCATTAGACTAGCTTTTAATTCCAGATTTATTAATTAAATTCAAATTCCACCTTCTGCTGTGGTAGGATTCGAACCCATGTCCCCAGAGGAATTCCCTGGGTCTCTGGGTTACTAGTCCAGTGATAATACCACTACGCCACCACCTACCCTACTCTTCAGCATTGTTTTCTGCTGTATCCTGGCTTGCACCTACAGGAGGAAAGGACAGTATTGTTAACTTAAATATGCTTCATAGAGCCATAGTGGCACAGAAGAAGGCCATTTGACCCATTAAGTCCATGCTAGCTCTCTGTAGAGCAATCCCAATCCCCAACCTATTCCAGTAACCCTGCAAGTTTATTTCCTTCAAGTGTCGATCCAATATCCTTTTGAAATCATTGATCATCACCGCTTCCACCACCTTTGTGGGCAGAGAGTCATTGCCACTCACTGTATAAAAAGTTCTTCCTCATATCCCCCTGTATTTCTTGCCCAAGCCTTAAATCTGTGTCCCCTTGTCCTTGTACCATCAGCTAATGGGACAGCTTTTCTTTGTCTACCTTATGCAAACCTGTCACATTCTTGTACACCTTTATCAGATCTCACCTCAACCTCCTTTGCACCAAGGAGAACAACCCCAGCTTCCCCAACCTAGCCTTGTAGCTATAAAATACCCCATCCCTGGAACAATTCTGGTAAATCTCCTCTGCACCCTCTAAAGAATGCTCTATTCCTTTCTGAAGTGTGGTGACAAGAACTGGATGCAATACTCTAGTTGTAGAATAACCAGAGCTTTATAAAGTTTCAGCAAAACTTCCTCTATAAAGCCCAAGATCCCACATGCTTTGTTATGTACACTCTGAATATGTTCTGCCACCTTCAAAGATCAATGCACATGAACCCCCAAGTCCTTCTGTCCCCGTACACTCTTTAGAACCGTGCCTTAAGTATATAATGCCTCTCCATATCCCTTCTGCCAAAATGCATCACCTGAACTTCTCTATTAAATTCCATCTGATGCTTGTCTGCCTATTTTGTTACCCTATCTATGTCATATTGCAGTTGATTGGTTTCATTCCCACTGTTTGCCACACCTCCAAGTTTGGTAACATCGGCAAATTTTTAAATTTTACTGTCCATTCCAATATCCAAGTCATTTTTCTATATCAAACAAAGCAGTGGTCCTAGCAGTGAACCTTGGGGAAAACCACTGTCTACCATCCTTCCATCTGTAAAATAACCAGTTACCATAACTCACTATTTCCTGTCCTTAAGCCAATTTTTTTATCCAAGCTAGCACTGACCCTCCTAAATCATGAGGCTCAATTTTGTTAACCAGCCTCTTATGTGGTACTTTGTCAAACACTTTCTTGAAATCCATTTAGACAGCATCCACTGCATTCCCTTCATCAATCTTCTCTGTTATTTCATTAAAAAATTCAGTTCGCTTAGTCAAAACATGATCTGCCTTTTACAAATCTGCTGCTGGCTCTCCTTAGTTAACTCAGACCTCTCCAAGTGACCATTCATTTATTTCTTCAATTATTGTTTCTAAAAGCTTACTCGCCACAGATGTTAAACTGACCAGCCTGTAGTTGATAGGAATGTCCTTACATCTTTTCTTGAACAAGGGTATCATATTTTCCAATCCTTTGTCACCTCCCCCCCATCTAGGGAAGATTGAAAGATTATGGCATGCCCTTCTGTCATCTCCACTCCCACTTCCTAGTAATCTGGGATGCAAGTCATCCAGACCAGGCAACATAACCGCTCTAAACATAGCCAGCCTCTCCAGTACATCCTGCCTATCAATTTTCACTCCATCCATTACCTCGACCATCTCCACTTCTACCAATATTTTTTCAGCATCCTCTTCCTTAGTAAGCACTAATACAAATTACTTATTAAGTATTCTAGCCTTGTCCTGCACCTCTAAGCATATATTACCTTCTTTATCCCGATTAGGCCCCACCCCACCTCCGATGACCCACTTACTATTTACATGCCAGTAGAAGATTTTTGGTTACCTTTTATGTTAACTGCCATTCGATTCTCATATTCTCTCTTTGCCAGTTTTATTTTACTCTTCACTTCCCCTCTCAACTTATTGGATTTGGCCTGGTGCTCGCTTGAAGCATTTACCTGACATGCATCATACAACCTCCTTTTTTTGTTCCATCATATTCTCTATCGCCCTCGTCATCTAAGGAGCCCTGGCTTTGGTTTCCCTACCTTTCCATCTTGTTGGAATGTACCTAACCTGTACCTGAAACATATTTTCATTAAATATCCTGTTCAGTTTCAGCAGCATCATATTTTCTCAGATATTTTGTGGATATTTTATGAGGAAAGTGGTATTTGATGGAGAGGATGAAAATACATAGCAATATTAAATAGAAGAAGTTTTACATTTTCTGCAACCTGCTGAAGGACATTTAGGCCTAGATGTTCAATAGTTGGAATATGGGTTGCCAGGATAGAGGTTGAGGTCAGGAACTAGGCCTCATCCAAGAAAGAGCTAGATGTGAGATGGTAGAGTTGGGGCTTTGGAAGAATGGTATTAAATAGGTTGAAGGGTCTTTGTCATCTGAACCGATTTATGTGGAGCATCATATAGTTTAGAAAGAATTGAGAAACCTCATGCTTAAAGTGAAATGTAATACTAATTCCTCAAAATATTTATTCTCATATATAATGCAAACTGTAATTTCCATTAATGAACAGTAGGTTATCAAATATATAATATAATTTTTAGGAACAAGACAATACTTTTGGCTCAACAAGCCCATCTCTCTTTAATAGATCTCAATTGATGACTTTCTTACAGTAGCCTAGGAATTGCTTGGAGGCATATTGTAGTATATAACTGGCAGTGGAGTGAAAATGGGTAGCAATTACTTGCCTGGTGCACTTCACAACCCCTGAATAACAGGCAGAAAGTTGCTACAGGGCTTTTCAGGGGTGCTGAACATGTTTACATATACTGTGAAGGTTATTTGGCATGTATGTCTCATTATTGACATGAAAAGGTGAAGCTTACAATATTCCTGTCTTCACAAATCCCTCTAATTTCACCCCTATCAAATGAGCATTAGACTTCAGCTAGGTTCTTCTAGAAAAGAATCATGGAACTATTCAGCATGGATAGATCTAATCTGTCCATTTTACCTATGTAGGGTCTTTAAAAGAGCGTGATAATTTGTTCCACTGCCCTGCTCTTTCCTCAAAGCCTGGCATTTTTTGTTCCCTTTCAAACATATATACAATTTCCTTCAGAAGATTACTATTGAATCTACTTCAACCACCCTTTCAAGAGTGCATTCCAGATCATGAGCAACTCGCTGCAATAAAAATCTCTTCATCCCACCCCTGTTTCTTTTGCCAATTATCTCAAATCTGTGCCCTTTGGTTATTGACCTTTCTGCCAGTGGAAACAATTTCTCCCTAGCTACTCTATCAAATCACTTCATAATTTGAACAATTCCATTATATCTCCCTTAACCTTCTCTGCTTGATGGAGAACAATCCCAGCTTCTTTAGCCTGGCCACATCACCCCTATCCCTGGTACCACGATAGCACTTAAAACAGCCAGAAGCGCTGCACAAAGAATAGCCAGGCACTGCGTAGATGACTACTGGCAACACCTATGCAGTCATATTCAGCTGGCCTCAGACACCGGAAACATCAGAGGAATGTATGATGGCATTAAGAGAGCTTCTGAGCCTACCATCAAGAAGATCGCCCCCCTCAAATATAAATCAGGGAACGCAATCACTGACCAACGCGAGCAAATGGACCGCTGGGTTGAGCACTACCTAGAACTGTACTCAAGATAGAATGTTGTCACTGAGACCACCCTCAATGCAGCCCAGTCTCTGCCAGTCATGGATGAGCTGGACGGACAGCCATCAAAATCGGAACTCAGTAATTTTTTTTTTTAGAGATACAGCACTGAAACAGGCCCTTTGGCCCATCGAGTCTGTGCCGACCATCAACAACCCATTTATACTAATCCTACATTAATTCCATATTCCTACCACATCCCCACCTGTCCCAATATTTCCCTCCCACCTACCTATACGAGGGGCAATTTATAATGGCCAATTTACCTATCAACCTGCAAGTCTTTTGGCATGTGGGAGGAAACCGGAGCACCTGGAGGAAACCCACGCAGACACAGGGAGAACTTGCAAACTCCGCACAGGCAGTACCCAGAATTGAACCCAGGTCGCTGGAGCTGTGAGGCTGCGGTGCTAACCACTGCGCCACTGTGCCGCCCATTGATGCCATTGATTCTCTAGCCAGCGGAAAAGCCCCTGGGAAGGACGGCATTACCCCTGAAATAATGAAGAGTGCTAAGCCTGCTATACTCTCAGCACTCTACGAACTGCTTTGCCTGTGCTGGGTTGAGGGAGCAGTACCACAGGACATGCGCGATGCCAATATCATCACCCTCTATAAAAACAAAGGTGACCGCGGTGACTGCAACAACTACCGTGGAATCTCCCTGCTCAGCATAGTGGGGAAAGTCTTCGCTCGAGTCGCTGTAAACAGGCTCCAGAAGCTGGCCGAGCGTGTCAACCCTGAGGCACAGTGTGGCTTTTGAGCAGAGAGATTGACCATTGACATGCTGTTCTCCCTTCGTCAGCTTCAGGAGAAATGCCACGAACAACAGATGCCCCTTTACGTTGCTTTCATTGATCTCACCAAAGCCTTTGACCTCGTCTGCAGACGTGGTCTCTTCAGACTACCAGAAAAGATCGGATGTCCACCAAAGCTACTAAGTATCATCACCTCATTCCATGACAATATGAAAGGCACAATTCAGCATAGCGGCTGAAACTTTGCAGAAACTCATCAACAGGTCTGTGGCTGCCTGCAACGAATTTGGCCTAACCATCAGCCTCAAGAAAACGAACATCATGGGACAGGATGTCAGTAATGCTCCATCCATCAATATCGGCGACCACGCTCTGGAAGTGGTTCAAGAGTTCACCTACCTAGGCTCAACTATCACCAGTAACCTGTCTCTAGATGCAGAAATCAACAAGCGCACGGGAAAGGCTTCCACTGCTATGTCCAGACTGGCCAAGAGAGTGTGGGAAAATGGAGCACTGACACAGAACACAAAAGTCCGCGTGTATCAAGCCTGTGTCCTCAGTACCTTGCTCTACGACAGCGAGGCCTGGACAACGTATGTCAGCCAAGAGCGACGTCTCAATTCATTCCATCTTCGTTGCCTCCGGAGAATCCTTGGCATCAAGTGGCAGGACCATATCTCCAACACAGAACTCCTCGAGGCGGCTAACATCCCCAGCTTATACACCCTATTGAGTCAGCGATGCTTGAGATGGCTTGGCCATGTGAGCCGCATGGAAGATGGCAGGATCCCCAAGGACACATTGTACAGCGAGCTCGCCACTGGTATCAGACCCACCAGCCGTCCATGTCTCCGCTTTAAAGATGTCGGCAAACGTGACATAAAGTCCTGTGACATTGATCACAAGTCGTGGGAGTCAGTTGCCAGCGATCGCCAGAGCTGTCGGGCAGCCATAAAGAACAAAGAACAAAGAACAAAGAAAATTACAGCACAGGAACAGGCCCTTCAGCCCTCCACGCCTACGCCGCTCCAAATCCTCTATCTAAACCTGTCGCCTATTTTCGAAGGGTCTGTATCTCTTTACTTCCTGCCCATTCATGTACCTGTCTAGATACATCTTAAAAGACGCTATCGTGCCCGCGTCTACCACCTCCGCTGGCAATGCGTTCCATGCACCCACCACCCTCTGCGTAAAGAACTTTCCACGCATATCCCCCCTAAACTTTTCCCCTTTCACTTTGAACTCGTGTCCCCTTGTAATTGAATCCCCCACTCTGGGAAAAAGCTTCTTGCTATCCACCCTGTCTATACCTCTCATGATTTTGTACACCTCAATCAGGTCGCCCCTCATCCTCCGTCTTTCTAATGAAAATAATCCTAATCTACTCAACCTCTCTTCATAGCTAGCGCCCTCCATACCAGGCAACATCCTGGTGAACCTCCTCTGCACCCTCTCCAAAGCATCCACATCCTTTTGGTAATGTGGCGACCAGAACTGCACGCAGTATTCCAAATGTGGCCGAACCAAAGTCCGAAACAACTGTAACATGACCTGCCAACTCTTGTACTCAATACCCCGTCCGATGAAGGAAAGCATGCCGTATGCCTTCTTGACCACTCTATTGACCTGCGTTGCCACCTTCAGGGAACAATGGACCTGAACACCCAAATCTCTCTGTACATCAATTTTCCCCAGGACTTTTCCATTTACTGTGTAGTTCACTCTTGAATTGGATCTTCCAAAATGCATCACCTCGCATTTGCCCTGATTGAACTCCATCTGCCATTTCTCAGGCCAACTCTCCAGTCTATCTATATTCTGCTGTATTCTTTGACAGTCCCCTTCACTATCTGCTACTCCACCAATCTTAGTGTCGTCTGCAAACTTGCTAATCAGACCACCTATACTTTCCTCCAAATCATTTATGTATATCACAAACAACAGTGGTCCCAGCACGGATCCCTGTGGAACACCACTGAACACACGTCTCCATTTTGAGAAACTCCCTTCCACTGCTACTCTCTGTCTCCTGTTGCCCAGCCAGTTCTTTATCCATCTAGCTAGTACACCTTGGACCCCATGCGCCTTCACTTTCTCCATCAGCCTACCATGGGGAACCTTATCAAACGCCTTACTGAAGTCCATGTATACGACATCTACAGCCCTTCCCTCATCAATCAACTTTGTCACTTCCTCAAAGAATTCTATTAAGTTGATAAGACATGACCTTCCCTGCACAAAACCATGTTGCCTATCACTGATAAGCCCATTTTCTTCCAGATGGGAATAGATCCTATCCCTCAGTATCTTCTCCAGCAGCTTCCCTACCACTGACGTCAGGCTCACCGGCCTATAATTACCTGGATTATCCCTGCTACCCTTCTTAAACAAGGGGACAACATTAGCAATTCTCCAGTCCTCCGGGACCTCACCCGTGTTTAAGGATGTTGCAAAGATATCTGTTAATGCCCCAACTATTTCCTCTCTCGCTTCCCACAGAAACCTGGGATAGTTCCCATCCGGACCTGGGGACTTGTCCACCTTAATGCCTTTTAGAATACCCAACACTTCCTCCCTCCTTATGCCGACTTGACCGAGAGTAATCAAACATCTATCCCTAACCTCAACATCCGTCATGTCCCTCTCCTCGGTGAATACCGATGCAAAGTACTCATTCAGAATCTCACCCATTTTCTCTGACTCTACGCATAACTTTCCTGCTTTGTCCTTGAGTGGGCCAATCCTTTCTCTAGTTACCCTCTTGCTCCTTATATATGAATAAAAGGCTTTGGGATTTTCCTTAACCCTGTTTGCTAAAGATATTTCATGACCCCTTTTAGCCCTCTTAATTCCTCGTTTCAGATTGGTCCTACATTCCCGATATTCTTTCAAAGCTTCGTCTTTCATCAGCCGCCTAGACCTTATGTATGCTTCCTTTTTCCTCTTAGCTAGTCTCACAATTTCACCTGTCATCCATGGTTCCCTAATCTTGCCATTTCTACCCCTCATTTTCACAGGAACATGTCCCTCCTGCACGCTAATCAACCTCTCTTTAAAAGCCTCCCACATATCAAATGTGGATTTACCTTCAAACAGCTGCTCCCAATCTACATTCCCCAGCTCCTGCCGAATTTTGGTATAGTTGGCCTTCCCCCAATTTAGCACTCTTCCTTTAGGACCACTCTCGTCTTTGGCGAGTCGAAGAGACTTAGAAGTTGGCAGGAAAAAAGACAGAGGCACAAGGGGCGAGCCAACTGCGAAAGAGCCCTGACAACCAATTGTATCTGCAGCACCTTTGGAAGAGTCTGTCACTCTAGTATTGGCCTTTATAGCCACTCCAGGCGCTGCTCCACAAACCACTGACCACCTGCAGGCGCTTACCCATTGTCTCCCAAGACAAGGAGGCCAAAGAAGAAGAGAAGAAGAAGAAGATGCTCGTAAATCTCCTCTCTAAGGCATTTCCTGACATAACAATAGTGACTGCACATACCACTAATTTATTGTCTGTAAATTGCTTTGAGACACTTTATGAATGCAAAAGAGGCTGTAAAAATTCAATTTCTTCTTTTCTTTCTCCACACAGCTCTATCATACAAAGAATGTTATATTATTTTACTACTAAGATGAAGTTGGGCTTCACTGATCTATCCCTGAGACCACAAAGTCGAATTGCTATAGATAAGTAGAAACCTGATACCAACTGAAGTGTAATTGGTGCGGCTTAGAGAAGTTCACAGACTGCCAAATTGTTGTAAAGTTCTAGCTAGAGGTTAATCCAAATTCATTCCTACCAACAACATTTGATATAAAATTAACTTCAGGATAAATTGATTGGTCTCCGTTCTCTTGTTCAGTTATTATAGGTGTGATTTAAACCCAATCGCCTGGTGGGAACCAACGGGCAGGTAGTTAAGATCATCCGAGTGACTTAGTCACATACTCCCGTACCATTTCCCTGTCTTCTATTTTAACCTGGTCTTCTGAGTAGGTGGAAAGGACACACTGCTGAACCTCGTTGGGTTCTTCTTTAAATATGTCAATTGGGGTCCAATGATATCATCAGTCCCAAAAGCAACTTGAACTGTGGCTTGAGTGGGGAAGCTGTTGTGTGAAATCAGCAGGAAAAAGGTCTGGGGCCAGAAAAAGCCGAAACAGCTAATTAATATAATTTTTTAAAATTTTACTTGTAGGATTCATCATCTGGAAGTGTCCAGCAAAAAATTGGGTGAGCATATATGGCCCTGATGGCCTTTTCTTGTGTTACCTGCATCCTACTACTACCCCCTCAAAAGCACTAAAGGCTAGAGTTTCTGATTATCATTACTTTAACATTGACAATGATCTATTTAAAATAAATCAGTTACTGATAGCATTAAATTAAATGCGTCACTGTGACATTTATATAACTCCAATTGTAAAATCTAAATTAACAACCTTCGAATCGAGTAATTCTCCCAACTTAGGCTATATTTCTCTTCACTTTTTTTAAAAGTCATAGTTAATTAATTGACATATACAAAAAGATTTAACACCTTGTTTGTCATACAATCATTTGATGATTTTATATCTCGCATCAGAGTTTCTGTAGAAAGATCATAAACCTGAAATGTCAACTTTGTTTCCCTCTCTGCAGATACTGCCTGACCTGTTGAGTATTTCCAGCATTTTCTGTTTTTATTTCAGATTGCCATCATCTGCAGTATTTTGCTTTTGTATCAGGAAAAGAGTAGTTTAGTTTAGAGATACAGCACTGAAACAGGCCCTTCGGCCCACCGAGTCTGTGCCGACCATCAACCACCCATTTATACTAATCCTACACTAATCCCATATTCCGATCACATCCCCACCTGTCCCTATATATTTCCCTACCACCTACCTATACTGGGGCAATTTATAATGGCCAATTAACCTATCAACCTGCAAGTCTTTGGCATGTGGGAGGAAACCGGAGCACCCGGAGGAAACCCACGCAGACACAGGGAGAACTTGCAAACTCCGCACAGGCAGTACCCAGAATCGAACCCGGGTCCCTGGAGCTGTGAGGCTGCGGTGCTAACCACTGCGCCACTGTGCCGCCCTGATAGTTTCATGATACGTAGGCAGACATTTTGGTTGTTAAGATAGTTAAACATTAGAAAAGGATCTTTGGCACTGAAACACATACAGCAGGTCAAAGACCTTTGGAAGAGCCCAGTGTTTACGTCGTGTGCTCTAGACAAAACAGGGGAGATGTCAGGTTCTGTGTGTGAAGGTCTTCAGTAAAAGCTACTCTGGGGGAGAAAAAGATTGGATTTTGTGGCCAGAAATGACAAAGATGCTGACATGAAAAATAATAATAAGCACCCTAAATGCCAATAAGAATTATTTCAATTCACCCAACACAACTGTCATTTCTGGAGTTATTTAATGGCTGGAATACATCCAGTAAGGCTTCAATTTATACAGAAACAAACATTTCCTCTGAATGTTCTGGAAGTTAACAAGGATTGATTGAGAAAATAAACAGAAATCATGATAATTTGGTCATAACTCAACATGTAGATGCAGGACAGTTAACCAGCAGGTAAGTAGACTCTCTTCACAACCTCATAAATTTGGTGCATGTGTTACATAACATTCGATGTGCTGTGTTTCTTAAGTTATCAGACCAAGGTTTGTCAAGCTTTTCCAATTCGGGTTGCTGAAATGTTCGGAATAAGGCTTCTTTTCTTTTCAAAGACTCTCCATAATTGGCAATAATGTTCGATTAAATGCACGGTAGCAGTCATTCAACAACATGTATCAAATATGTCTTCTGAAGGGAAAAAGGCAATTGTCGCTTCAGTGAAGCTTCGTTAACAGTATGAAAGGTTTTTTGTTACAAACTTTTGCTTTGTTTTACCAGAGAAATAGTCATCCTTCAGATGAAATGTTAAACCGAGGCCCCATCTCCCTGCTCGGGTGGATGTAAAAGATCCCATGCACTATTTTGAGGATGAGCAGAGGAGTTATCCCCAGTGTCCTGGCCAATATTTATCCCTCAATCAACATCATAAAAACAGATTATCTGCTCATTAGCACATTGCTATATGTGGGAGCTTGCTGTGCGCAACTTGGCTGCTATATTTCCTACATTACAACAGTGACTACACTTCAAAAGTACTTCATTGGCTGTAAAGTGCTTTGGGAGTCTTGTGGTTATCAAAAGCATTATTTAAATGCAATTTTTTTCTCAAATGCATTGACATTACTTTGCAAAAAATATGTAGCATATTGCAGCAGATATTTTGAGAGCTACACAAGCAACAATGCGGCAGGATATCCTTCATAGTAAATTCTACTCATATAAAGAGCCATAGAGTCATTATGGCACAGAAGGAGACCATTTGGCCCATCAGGTCCATGCCAACTCTTTGTACAGTAATCTATCTGTGCATATCTTTTAAAATAGTAATCATCAACTTTTACTTTAAAGAAAACAGAAACCCAATGATCAACAAATATGCTCAACACAAAAAGGCAATGATGATTATAAGAACTATATATTTGCATAAAACAAACAGACATTGTGTTCATTTTCAAGAATAACTTGCATCATAACTTTAACATAGAAAAAATGTCCCAAGTCATTTCAGGGAGGTGTAATCAAAAACATGGATGTCGAACCTAAGAAGGAGGCATTAGGAGAGGTGATGTAAAACTTGATAAAAGGAATGAGTTTTAAGGAGGTTCTTAAAATGAGAGGCAGAGCGGTTTCAGAAGGGAATTCCAGGTTATGGGACATAAGTGACTGATGGCACCGTTGCCATTCGTGGACTTCTGGAATTCCCTGCCTAAACCTGTCTACCTCTTTCCTTCTTTAAGATGGCCCTTAAAACCAACCTCTTTGACTAAGCTTTTGGTCACCTGTCAAAATATTGCTTTATAATATCTCCTTATGTGGCTCTGTGTCAAATTTTGTTTGCTACCACTCCTGTGAAGTGACATGGGATATTTTACTACTTTTAGGGTGATATATGAATGCCAGTTGTTGTTGTTGAATAGTCCAGCCTGAAGGTGTCAGAGACATGGATGAGAGATGATGAGAGCAGATGGGCTGGGCTAAGGTGGAGGCAAGTGATATTATGGAGGAGAAAGAAGGCAGTTTTTGTGATGGAGAGGACACAGGGTTAGGAGTACAGCTTAGGGTTTATTAGAAAAAAAGGTTGTGAAAAGTCTGCTTTGGCATGAGACAGTTGTTGGTGTCACGACCAAGGTGGGAGGGATGCACTGTTTTTTCTAGTTCCACTTCTGCACAGGTTACAACATATTGAAATGTTTACCCAGTTACCGATACGGTCGATCATAGACTCTATTTTTATCTAGGAATAAAATACACCAACCAGGTTTCTTTAATAAACAACAAAATTATCAGTTTATTATAACACAAGACTTAACCAGTAACAAAGCAAAGCATTAACACAGAAAGTGAAATATGAAAGTTCCCTTTATCCTTAGCCCCTCAAACACAGCAGTTAACTGAAAAATAAAGAGATTTTCTCTTTAGAGCTCTGTTACAAAAACAAACTTTGGCCAAATATTTGCTAATCCTTGAAGAGAAAAGAGAAGAAATAGAAAGATGCCAGTTTTCCCTTTTTGGTTTGGCGTCCCAAATATGCGTAGACGGCTGTCACTGGCAGCTTTCTGGAACAGTTCTTTTCAGGTGACATCAAAGATCAGTTTGGCAGGCTTTTCAGGAGAAATGTGACAACAGGGGTTTCTGACAGGCTTTTCAGGAGAAATGCAGCATCAGATTCTCTATTTATTGCACTTGATTCTCAGGAAGTTTTCAAATAGATGGAAGAGGATACTGATGGGGTCTGTTCTAGTAGCTGGTTTTCTCAACTGCCTTTAAAACAGTTCACATGCCAACACACTGTTCAAACCAAAACCAGTATCTCAAGAATCAAGCCTCCTGACCCCTATAAATCTTGGCCTGTCACTTCTCTGTAAACATCTCCCCCAAGTCAAAAAGCCCCTGCTGGGTATTTATCTGAAGAAGGGTGACTTCCAGTAAATGTTGTTTTCAACCCAGACCTCTCAGTGTCCTTTCAGTGACCCCAGTGAAAAAAATCCATGGAATTGGACCTGCAAGTTTCCCTCCAAGCCACACACCATCCTGTCTTGGAATTATATCACCATTCCTTCACTGTTGCTGGGTTAAAATCCAGGAACTCCATTCCTAACAGCATTGTGGGTATACATACCGCACAGGGGTTACAGCGGTTCAAGAAGGCAGCTTACCACCACCTTCTCAAGGGATAGGCAATAAATGCTGGCTGAGCCAGCGATGCCCACATCCCATGAATTAATAAAAAAAACTGGTGAACCACTGTCTGCTCTTTGTCCTCAGGTCTATGAGGCAAAATCTACTTCCTCATCAGTGCCTCATTCTTTAAATAGTAGCAATCAGGGACTCACTCTGCTTCAATTTCAGTATGGGCAGCCTGTGCTAACTCTCTCAGTACTGGGTCGACTCGCTGAGGCTCAACTAGGGATGATCCATTTAATCCATTCGCTGGGCTCTCTAACTTTTCAAAGAAAGTTTCAGACATCATGGTCATCTGTCTGCAGTGCCAATTCAGTCTCCTCTGGGGGAGTTGGTTTGGCCATGGCATGATTCACTGCACATTCAGGGGAATTGCAGGAGACTGTCTCCTGCCACTGCCCTGTCTCCTTGACCTCTCTATCACTACTGGGGAAGCTGCCACCATCGCCCCCACCAGATCATTACTTAGGAGCAGGTCGCCCCGTCCACAGGAAAACTAGGGACCATCCCTATGGTCACTCATCCCAAAGCTAGGTTGCACTCCAAGTGCACCCAATGTAAAGGTACAAGCGTACACTGCCTCCAATACCATTTACCACCATTCTGATATTTACTGCACTCTCTGGGGGAAAGGTCAGGCCTTTTCTTGCAAAAGGGATCAGGTGGCCCCTGTATCCTTAAGGATTACTATGAGCTTGCTTGCCCCACTCGAGGGGTATGGAGTTACTCTCCCTTCAGATACAAAATCCTGATAGCTTTCAGGGATCCTATTAAATTTTCCTGCACCTACTGCTATGTATTTTCTGGGTCTTACTGCTGCTGTAGTCAAAGCCACAGCTTGGTCTGCTGCACTTTCCATCAGGGTCCTTTCTCCTTCACTGAGTGGGAGTTCCCTGATTAACCCTACAGGCTTTCCCCACAGTTTCCAGCAATCAGCCCTTAGATGATCTGCCTTATTACAACAGAAGCACACAGGCATCTGGGTTTTACTCCTACTTAAAGCAACATCCTTTTTGGCTGGTGTGTGTCCAAACTTTCTTTCTCTCCTGGGATTGCATGGGCTCCTATCAACTTCCCACCCTTTGTCATTTTTGGATTTGTGGGGGTGGCTAGGAAAGGTTTTATTTATTTTTATTTCGAGATACAGCACTGAAACAGGCCCTTCGGCCCACCGAGTTTGTGCCGACCATCAACCACCCATTTATACTAATCCTACATTAATCCCATATTCCTACCACATCCCCACTTTTCCTCAATTCCCCTACCTATACTAGGGGCAATTTATAATGGCCAATTTACCGATCAACCTGCAAGTTTTTGGCTGTGGGAGGAAACCGGAGCACCCGGCGAAAACCCACACAGTCACAGGGAGAACTTGCAAACTCCACACAGGCAGTACCCAGAATTGAACCCGGGTCGCTGGAATTGTGAGGCTGCGGTGCTAACCACTGCACCACTGTGCTGCCCGCTGTGCTGTGTTTTTCCCTGGGGAACTGACTTGTATATTAGAGCAAACTCATCAGCCAGAACTGCGGCTTGCCTCGCTCTATGTACCTTTTGTTCCTCCACTTGGGTCTTTATGGAGAGGGGGAGAGAGATTTAAATTCCTCGAGGAGAATTACCTCTCTGAGGTTTTCATAGCTGGGTTGCACTTTAAGAGCCCTCAACCACTGGTCAAAAGCCAGCTGCTTACTTCTCTCAAACTCCAAATAAGTTTGATCAGCTTGTTTCTGGAGGAATCGGAACTTCTGGCAGTAGTCTTCTGGTATGAGCTCATATGCCCTGAGGATAGCATTTTTAGTCAGTTCATAATTTGATGAACTCTCATCTGGCAACAGGGAATAAAACTCATGGCTTTTCCTGTTAGCTTACTTTACAGCAGGAGAATCCAACTCTCATCTGGCCATTTTAACTGCCTTGCAAGTTTCTCAAAAGATACAAAAAAACTCTTCCACGTCTCCCTCATTGAATTTTGGAATCAATAGGGAAAATTTTAAAAGCTCCACACACAGCCCCGAATTACTGTTCTCCATATTGGCCATGTTTTCAGTGATGCTCTCTATCGCCCGCTAACTAACTCAAGCCGTCTCAGCTCGCTTTCCTCCTGTTCCTGCCAGAGATGTCTTTCTCTCTCTCCTTTCTTTCTTTTTCTCTCTCCTGTCTCTCTTTTTTTTCTTTTCTCTCTCTCTCTTTCCCTGTCTTCTAATTCAAATTTCCTCAGTTCCAATTGTATCTTTGCCAGTATTACCCGAGTTCTGATTTCTTAGCCTTGGCACAGAATGTGATCCCACACTGTTCAGTCATATTTTTCAGCTCTTCCATAGACAGTGCCTTTAACTTAGCCCAAGTTACTTCATCCTGGCTTGTGTAGTTACTCGCTTTGGTCGTGGACATGTTCGTATTCTAGCACACACAACCACAAGAAAACCTGTATTGAAGTCCTTTCCCTTTTTGATTGTGATCAATTTGATTTTCCACTTCCAATTTCTCGTTTGTCTGTGGGTCCAATCCGGATGCTAGCCCCCAAATTTCTGTTATGACCGGGTGAGGAAGGGGTCTAGGGGCTCCCCTCTCGCTGCTTTCCTGGTTTGGCCATAACAGGGTTTATCTTTTAAAAAACAGTGCTTTTAGCTTCACCTCAGTGAATCTTTTCTCACTGCTCTCTAATTGTAATTGTAAATGAACCAACCAGACAGGTTTTCTTAGGTTTAAATAAGAAAGATATAAGTTTATTAACCTATCACTCTAACTCAGTTAAAATTACTAAAATACGCCACACAACCATGCTAGCATGCATACGACAGAAACACACACACAAAAAGATACAGAAGGGGGAGAAAGAATAAAGGGGGTGGGTTGTAGTAGTAAATGGCATTCAGTTTCTGTCTTTAGTTTTGCTGTAAAGTACTTGATTGAGGTTGAAGTCTTGCAGTTCTCACTGGGGCCCAGTGCACACTTTCAAACTTGTTTCTCTGATACCAGAAGGCTGAAGAGGTCCTCTGCCTTGAAGCTTAAACTGCTTCCATGGGTCCCTGGGACTTTACTTGAGAGAGTGAGAGACTGGGAGAGAGAGGGACTATATTCATGTTACCTTTTTCCCAGTTCTACTGAAAGGGCACTTTCCTGAAATGTTAACTTTGTTTAACGTTCCAGAGATGCTGCCAGACCTACTGAGTATTTTCAGCATTTTCTGTTTTTATCTCAGATTTCCAGCTTCCACAGCATTTTGCTTTAGTAAAAGGAAGTGGTTGGAAGGAGATGGGAGATGTGTACTGGTGAGGGATAAAATGAAGTGGTTGAAGATCACTAGAGTAGAGTGGCCATGGGAGATGGTAGTGTCAAGGTATGGCCATGAATATGGTTGGAAGAGTCTTTATGGAGTAAGAGGTTTAGGGAGGACAGGAGGGCAATAAATTCAGTGAAGAGAATAGCTGAGATGGAAATTAAAATCAAAGGTGTTCAATACTGGGTCTGAAGGAGGAATGATGAAGGCAGGATATCCTACAAACAAACTTAAGGTGGAGTTTTGGTGAGTGGGAGGAGTGCAAGGCAATGGAGATTTTAAAGGAGAGGCAATTGGATTGCTCAAAGGAGGAGTATGCTAGGGCTCAAGATGTGACTTGTTTATAAAGGTGACACCACCGCAGTAGTTTGAGTGAAGCAGGTGGTTGAACATATGACTAGGTGTGCAGACTTTAGGCAGGGGCAAGTTGTCACCATGCATGAATCAAGCTCCAGTGAAAGTCAGGATGCCAACACAATCATCCACAATAAGATTGTGGATGGCGAGGGCCTTGTTTGCAAGTGGATGAACATTCTGCAGCAAAATACAGGCAGGGCAATCTCAAAAAGGTATGTGTATCCCACATTTTTCCAAGTCTATACCTTCACAGTCATCTTCATCTTTACACTCAAAATGATGAACTTCCCTCTTATAGCAAACAATGCCCTTAAGAGATGCAAGCTGTTCTAGTTTTCTGACATCCAGGCAACCAAAATACAGACCTGACTTTCCTACATAGTTTCCATATGCAGAGACCATGGGCTAGAAATGCACTGGCATAGCAGCACTGAAAGCTGAAACCACTACGGTGGTTTAGCACTGCTTTTGTAGGGTGCCTTGTGCCACTGGCCACTTCCTGCACGACCCACACAACACAGTGAGGAGAACAGCACATGCAGAGACCTTGAATCGACACTAACCTGATGTCACATAGCCTTATCTGCTGATGTGACACCAGGATCTGTAATTTGGGCAACACTAGTCTTGGCGAGCAATTCGTAGATCGCTCTGCAAACAACAAATGTTTTGCTGTAAGATGGGCCCTACACTGGAATTATTTAAAGGGCCATGCACCAAAATTTCAGGGAAGATGATTTTTAAGAACTTTTTCAATTGTCAAGTGTCTAAAAGTACTCTGTAGTAGTTTTGCAAGTGTTGTGATGAGTTCCTGGATTTGCCACAGAGTAGGTAAATCGGGTGGGAAGAAAGGTTGGTGATCATTCCACACAAAATCTGCAACAAGTAGGGTGGGTAGAGTGACAGGGCCTCTGGGTCTGCAGCATGACAGGGAGATGGAGCAGAGCAGACTCCTCCATGCTGCTTGTCAGTGACAGCAGGCTGCCTGGAAGGCCAGCCAATGCACTTAACAACTTGGTATACATGCTCATCAGCTTTCTCTTGTATGCTGCCCCATCGAGGTCCTCATCTGAGTCATTTGTCGCAGAACTTGTCACAACCTCGCCCTCCTGGATGCTAACAAATGAACCATCTTTTCCCCCTAGTGTGGTTTCAGCTCACTCTTTCCTGGTGATTCATCATGTGCAAATACCAATTCTATACTACCCTGTAAGCTATGTGCAGTGCCAATATCTGAGCTGGTGACTGCAAGTGTCAGATTAAGTAACGGTGCTTCTTCATCAGTGTTGTGCTGTTATTCTCTTTCCTCCTCCTGGGGCAGCTGTGGCTGATCAGGTGGCAGTTCTTGGGTGTCTGAAAGCAGAAAATTAGAAAGGGAAGGCTGGTGTGAGGGAAGTGGCTGTAAGGTGGGAAGCAAGAGGTCCATGGTCACACCATCAGAAGCTTGCTCACCATGTTAGAAAGCAGGATGAGGGTGATCTGAGAGTTGAGAAGGGGCATAAGGCGGAAACATATCATCATCTTCAATGTTCTCTGTCACAGCTGGCCCCATGATGCAGATAACCATCTCCTCCATCGGGCTCAGGAGATGCAGGCGACCTTGTGCTCTGCCGGTTCTGCTCAATTCCCTACTATTGTATGCCACCTTGTCCTGCAAGAGATCAATGCAAATGTTAGTGATTGCGTAGTTCTGTGTTTGGGTGATGAACCTGCCATAACTTAGAATATTGCGTGCAATTCTGGTCGCCACACTAACAGAAGGATGTGGAGGCTTTCGAGAGGGTACAGAAGAGGTTTACCAGGATGTTGCCTGGTCTGGAGGGCATTAGCTATGAGGAGAGGTTGGAAAAACTCGGATTGTTTTCGCTGGAACGACGGAGGTGGATGGTCGACATGATAGAGGTTTACAAAGGTATAAGCAGCATGGACAGAGTGGATAGTCAGAAGCTTTTTCCCAGGGTGGAAGAGTCAGTTACTAGGGGACATAGGTTTAAGGTGAGAGGGGCAAAGTTTAGAGGGGATGTGCGAGGCAAGTTCTTTACACAGAGGGTGGTGAGTGCCTGGAACTTGTTGCCGGGGGAGGTGGTGGAAGCAGGTACCATAGAGACGTTTAAGAGGCATCTTAACAAATACATGAATAGGATGGGATTCGAGGGATACGGACCCCGGAAGTGCAAAGGTTTTAGTTTAGGCAGGCATCAAGATCGGTGCAGGCTTGGAGGGCCGAATGGCCTGTTCCTGTGCTGTACTGTTCTTTGTTCTTTGTTCTTTGTTCTATAACTGAATAGCTAGATGCATATGGAGGCAGTGAGAGATAAATGTGAAATTGGCAGCATCAGTAAGTTTGTGAGCGTGAGGTGGAATTTCTGGATGTTAGGCATGGGTCTTGAGTGCTGGCAAGTGCTGACGGGTGAGTGATGGGGTGTGGTGCATTGAACAGTGTGAAAGGTTGGTGGGGTGGTGGGTAGGAGATGTCATGTGAATATGCATTCACTGACCTCGACCACCCACCCGAGCTCATTATATTTCTGTGGCACTGCTGCCAGGTCCTTGAGTTCAGACTCTGGGAGCTGACCTCCCTGGCCACCTAGTCCCACTCGATTCTGAGGGTGGTCCTTGAGTGTCCCTTGGCCCACAGCAGAACCATGGCATTCCTCCTCCTGCCCAGCTCTACCACAAATGTCTCCAGTGCTGCAACTTTCACCCCAGAACCTTCTGTCTTTGCTTTGGGTTCACTTTCCCAACATTTAAATTGTATCAATATTCCTCAGTGTAGCTTCCCTTTCAGAGGGACTGCTGACCTATGTGAAGATCAGGCTGGCTGCACCTTGTGGCTTCTGAACAACACAATTGAGCTTTCTGGCTGAGTGCAAAGGCAGCATTAAGAAGAAGACAGCAGTGCAGGACGTACTCAGCCAGATGTTACAATCATTCGGATCGGATGGATGCACCAAATTTGCACTCGGTCCATCTCAACCTGAACAGTTATGGGCACATTGTGAATCACACCCCTCGCATCTGAAAATTGGGGCAACCCAATTTCTAGCCCCATATTAAAAGTGATCCTGAGCTTCCATCTAAAATTCAGCTCGGCCAACCTTCCTTTCCAACAAAAGAGCTGAAACATTAACTCTGTTTCTCACTCCACAGATGCTGCCAGACCTGTTGAGTATATGCAGCATTTTCTGTTTTTTTTTGCTGCTGTGGGTGTGGGTTTGCCCACACCATGGAAAGCGCAGCCCTGATTTGCTGTTATCCCACAATCAGGGTTAATATATGAGAAAAATTCAAAGAGATTTGCAAAGATTCTGTGGAAAACAATCTGTCTATGAAGATAGCAGTATCTTATCCTGAGAATGTCAATAGTCCTTATAGCATGGTGTACCAGAGTGTCATTTTTAGACACAGAACTGTGAGGTTGAAGTGGCTATTAGCCAGGAGTTAATTTCTGGCCAATTATCTTCTGCTCAGAAAGTGAAATGGAAATCATTTTAGGAAATTGCTGTCTGCAAACATGTGGAAACACATTAATCCACTTCAAAATGAATAGATCTGCCTAACAGGCAGCCTAGGAAGCAGTCATCTGTCTCAAAACCTTGGGAAGGTACAACTGGGACAGAATGAGTGCATCAGGATAAGATCTAGAAAAATTACTCAAGATGTGTACTAAGGTGTGCATCAACAACTTGTAAAGCGCAGCACTTATGGGCCCAGCACTTCCAGTGTCAGATTCCATGGTGGGCCGCTGCCGGAACAATTTTCCGGCACCCGGTCACGGAACCCGATGTCGGGACCACGACAAAATCCAGGCCAGTGAGTGAATTGTGAGTAAAAGCTGCTGTTACCTGCTTTATACAATGTTATGACTATAGACTAAGATCTCTTATATTATGTCAATGGTTCTGAAAGTTATCAGCAAAATCAAAAGCTATTTACCTTGATTGACTTTGACGAGGCTTTGTTAACTGTAGAATCTCTTTTCTTCACCAACTGTCAACACTAATAAAGACCAAAAACTGTTTGCTCAGGAAAATAAAATCTCTAGATTTTTGTTTCAGGCCAAGACGTGACAAAGGGAAACAGTGGTCTGAATTTTACAGAGCTCCCGACATCAGGCTACGTGGCGGGGGAGGGGGCCAGAAGGTCGTTCTGTCAGCAGCCTGCCACAGAGCCCGATGCTGGGAATGCCGGGCCCGATCTTCCCGGCTGTGGCAGTGAGCCTCCGTGGTGGGCTTCCAGCCGCTCGACGACGGGACCCAACTTTAAATATTTAAAATCGCCTTTTTGCATGCATTCATATTCATCCCAGTGCAATTCAACCATCAATTTACTATCTTCAGCTGGACATGCGGCACTCAAGTAACCCCACTATTTCAGAAGGGAATGAGAGAGAAAACGAAGAACCACAGACCAGTTAGCTTGACGTCAGTAGTCGGGAAATTGTTAGAATCTATTATAAAGGATGAGATAACTGGACACTTAGGAAATAATGTTGTGATTGGCCAGAGTCAACATAGATTTGTGAAAGGGAAATCATTTTTGACAAATCTTTGGCTTTGCATGACTTGGGCGGTCATCCTCTGGGCATCTGAGGCCTGGAGGGCCCCATTACAAGACTGTCCTCAGACGTCGTGGCTGCTGGAGCTAGACTCACCAGTAGAGGAGCTGAGGAGCCGGTGTCCACATTGGAATCACCCTGAGGGGGGACCCCAGATGTGGAGCGCTGGCTCGCCTCCTCCTTCTCAAGAATCATAGGAACCTCACTGCTCTCCCGAGAAGGACCAGGAGCAGAAATGCTCTCCAGACCCCTGGTCCCTCTCTCGCCTTACCACTGCTGCATCATATTCATGGGCGAGTAGAGAGTTTGCAGTTCAGCACATATCGGTGAAATCTGGCTCTCCATGAGGGTCGCTAACCCCTTCGTGGAGAAAGCCATGCGCTCATATGCGTGGGACATGGCAGCAGTCATGGCCTGGTTGGACTCCCCCATCATCCACTCAAAGCTGCGCGTGGCCTGTGACATCTCCACCAAATGTTGCCTTAACTCTCTCTGCATCTCCAGCATGACCTGTGCTGTCAACACCAGAGGATCATCATCAGCCTTGGGCTCAGCATGGGCCTGGCCATCCACAGTCCTCCAGCTGTCAGAGGTGTTGTCTTCCTCAGCCTCAGCCAGCTGTTCGGGCACATGTGTGGTGCTCTCAGCAGCTTGTGAACCAAATTCTAAAGCCAAACGGATTCCCACCAAGGTCGGTGTCTCTGCACTGGTGGAAGGTGCAGGAGTGTCATGGGAAACTGCGTCCTCTGAGGTTGCCTCTTCCTCAGAGGTGGTGAAAGCTCCAGGGCCTCCAATGCCGACTCTGTACGTCACCCTGCAAGATACAAAGTGAAGAGCATAATTTTAGGTTTTATGGTGCAAATGTCGTGAATATAAGTTATGAGACATCATTGTGATTGTCAAAAAACAGTGTGTTCACCCGGGACCCCAAGCTCCATGTCTGAAATGGCACATCCTCCCTAGCTGCCAGCTAGCTCCAGCACCTTTGCTTCAGCCTGTGTGAGCGGCCTCAGCTCTAGCACCCCACCACCAGTCCTGCACACCTCTCGAACATTGTGGGCCTCTTCGCCTGTAAGAACAAGGATGCAGACATTGAACATTGCGAAACAATAACATGATGCGTGTCACAACAGTGGCGCTAAAACAAAAGGTAGGGGAAGTTTAGTCTGGTATATGAACTCAGCCTGTCATGTAGGTGCCATGCTCTGAGGTGCAAATGAGGGTGTGTTGATTCACACATGCAGCCACTCATGTGGCATCAATCCTCCCCACCTGACCTCCCAGTCTTTGACATGGCAGTGGCACCCATGTGCCATTCTGTGTGGCGACACCCAGGTCAAGTGGAGCCATTCTGCAAAGTGCCACTTAGCTTTGCCGAGCACATGAAATTGTTCACCTTCTTCTGGCACTGCATCCCGTCTTGTTGGATGAACCCATGGCTCTGCTATCTCCATCCAGGCTTGCTTGGTCAGGTGGGAGGGCCTCTTCTTGCCATCGCTGGAGAAAAGGATCTCCCACCTTCCCCTTGCAGCCTAAAGGAGGATGAGCAGGGCAGCAACGATAAACTGTGGGGCTGGGCTTCCTCGCACCTCTGACATTTCCAGTTGCCTTCCAGGGGGTGCTGCTTCACAGATGACACACTTTGTCAGGCACTGCTGGATGCTGAGCTCCAGCAGCACAGGATAAAAGTGGGAAGAGATTTCATGCAGGGCTGGCTGCCTTTTAAAGATACTTCCAGCACCTGCTGACTAGTCAGCTGACATGTTCCCAGTGTCGGAGAACCCGTCCCCTACATGAGATTGGAGGGGTGGGACAGACTGACCGGGCATGCAAATGAGCCACTGTGCATTAGATCGCAGCAGCTCAGTGGCGCACAGTCTGCAGGTGCGGGTCGCTGGCTCTTAAAATCCAGCCCAGTGGTTTCTAATCACCAGCAACATGGATAAAAGCATCTTCATTTCACTTTCATAAGTGATAACCACATATTTTAATTCAATACATACATGAATTTGTTATGTTACATATGGATTATATATTGCTTAGCCTGTCACTCCAGAATTGGCCTTTATAGCCACTCCAGGCGCTGCTTCACAAACCACTGACCACCTCCAGGCGCGTATCCATTGTCTCTCGAGATAAGGAGGCCCAAAAGAAGAATATATTGCTTGTAATATCTCTGCCACAATGTTCAAGAATGAACTTTAATTCATCTGCAGAAAACCATTCAGTATTTTATCATTTCAGATATGTTGTTTTCCACAACAGATATCCTTGAAAATAGGAGAAAATATGAAATAAGAGGAAGCCATTTGCCTTAACAAAACTTTTCCTTCTTTGAAACTGTAAGAAACAGACTGTTGTGAGATCTGCTAATGTCAGATTGCTGTTGATTTCTCTTTATATTATAGTAATAGCAACCTTTAGATTTTGCCTATTAAATGAGGAAGTATAAGTCAATTTAGATTCAGTTGCCACTGGACTGTTGAATTAAGACTGACCTTAAAGTAATAGTTTTGACCTAATTAAAAGACACTTCAGTGCATACTGCAGAGAACATTAATTCGATGATAACAAGTTCTGTAGAACGGAACATCTGCAACTATATTACCCTTTTCAGAAGCAGGAGATTGTTATAAAATGCTGCAGATTTATAACTGCAAGTTTCACTTGCCAAAACAGTAATAAGTGAAATGATCAGTAAGATAACAACGATTCTTAAATTGTAATATGTTTTAAAAATGTTCAAAGTCAAAGAACAGGCAGAGAAAACACCTTTATTTATTCATTAGAAGGGAAACCTTGAAGATATGCACCTATCTGAGAAAGACTACAGATCTGGAAAGTTTAGAAGTGTCATGAAGTTGGGGAGTTATATATCTATGGCTGCAAGGACAGAACATAATCAAATTAGTGTTGAATAATAACTATGCAGAGCCCCCCCCCCCCCCCCCCACCTCCACCACCTGCCAAGAATGAGGCATATTAATTTTGCCACATCGCCAAAAAAAACGTCCTCAGAGATTGCCTCAAACTATTCCATTTTATCTTTTCTTCTGCTCTTTTCTGTCTTTATTTGCATGTGTGTATCGCATATGCATGCTAGCATGGGGCACGGTGTGTATCTGTAGACGTTAACCGAATTCAAGTTTGTAGTTTAAGTTTAATAAAATTTCACCTTTCTTCTTTAAACCTAAGAAAGCTTGTTGTACTCATTTCTTTGCCTGATATTTGGAAAGCGGTGAACAAGGATTCACCAAGGGTGAGCTCAAAACATAGTATGTTTAAAATTAAACCCTGTTACAGTAAGACCGGGTGAAGGCTGAGAGGAACCCCTAGATACCTTTCTCACCTGGTCATAACACATGTAAATTGTCAACAAAGAAGGCGTGAGGAAATGATATGAAAAGTATTATTAACAAATAGATGAAGGAATGGCAGGGCTGCTTTGACCTCCAAAGTGCACATCCAGTGCTATGTGGCAATTCCAGGATACTTCTCGTATCCTGGATAACCATATGTGTAGGAAGTGTCGTTAATTGCAGCAGCTTGAGCTCCAGGTTTCGGAACTTAAGCAGCAGTTGGTGAGACTTCAGTGCATTCGTGAGGATGAAAGCTTTGTGGATAGCATGTTTATAGATGGAGTCACCCCGCAGCTTAAGAGTATGCAGGGACAGAGGGAATGGGTGACCGCCAGGGAGTCAAGAAGAAACAGGCAGGTAGTGCAGGAGACCCCTGAATGCATCTCACTCTCCAACTGGTATTCAATTCTAAATACTGAGAAAAGTGATGGTTCATCCGGGGAGTGCAGCCATTGCTAAAGCCATGGCACCACGGCTGGCTCAGCTGCACAGGGGGGCACAAAGGTACTGGAAGAGTGTTAACGATAGGAGATTCAATAGCCAAGGGAATCGACAGGCATTTCTGTGATGCAAAGGTGAATTCAGGATGGCGTGTTGCCTCCCTGGTGTCAGGGTCACGGATGTCACTGAACGGCTGCAGAGCACCTTGAGGGGGGAGGGTGAACAGCCAGCAGTCGCGGTCTACATTGGTGCCAATGGCATAGGTAGGAAGAGGGATATGGTCCTGCAGAAAGAGTTTTGTGAGCTAGTTAAGAAATTAGTAAGCAGGACCTCAAAAGTAGTAATCTCCGGATTACTCCCAATGATATGCGCAAGTGAGTATAGAAATAGGAGGATCAAGCAAATGAATGCGTGGCTGGAAAGATGGTGCAGGATGGAGGGCTTTAGATTCCTGGGACACTGGGACCAGTTCTGGAGAAGGTGGGACCTGTCCAGGCCGGATGGGTTGCACCTGAATACAGCTGGGACAAATTTCCCTGTGGGGCAATTTGCTAGTGCTATTGGAGAGGGTTTAAACTAACTTGGCAGGGGTGTGGGAGCCAGGAGGAAATCTCAGAGAGGAATACCAAGGTGCGCAGAATACTGGCAGAAATTGATAGCACAAGAGTATAGTAAGTTATTAGATGGGGTCAGAGTAAGGGAGAAAGTAATAAAGTCTGAATCAGGATTAACGTGCACGTATGTGAATGCACGGTGTGTTGTTAATAGGATTGGTGAGTTACAGATACAGATTAACATGTGGAAATATGATGTTGTGGCTAAAGCAGAGACCCGGATCAAAGAAGGGCAAGACTGGGCAATAAATATTCCTGGATACAAGATGTTCAGGAAAGATAGGAAAGGGAAAAAGGCGGCGGGGGTAGCAGTACTGATTGAGGAGAGCATTGCAGTTCTGGAGAAAAAGAATGTCCCAGAGCGTTTGAGGACAGAATCTATTTGGCTAGAGCAAAGGAACAAAAATGGTGCAGTTACATTGCTCAGTGTTGTCTATAGGGCACCAACTAGTGGGTAGGATGTAGAGGAACAAATTTGCAGGGAAATTACAGAGAGATGCAAAAATTAAAGGGTAGTTATAATGGGGGACTTAATTATCCAAACATAGACTAGGATAGTAGTAGTGTAAAGGGCAGTGAGGGGCAAGAGTGCCTAGAGTGTGTGCAGCAAAATTTTCTACAGCAGTATGTTTCGAGTCCAATGAGAAAGGAGGCATTGCTAGACCTGGTTCTTTGGAATGAGGTGGGCCAGGTGGATCAAGTGTCAGTAGGAGAACATTTAGGGGACAGTGATCATTGTATAAAGGTTTAGACTGACTATGGAAAAGGACAAAGAACAATCCAGGGTAAGAATAATTAACTGGGGGAAGGCCAAGTTCAATGGGCTAAGAATCTGGGGCAAATTAATTGGAGTCGCAGGTTGGCATAAAAATCGGTAGATTAACAATAGCTCAGGCACAGTCTAGGTATGTGTCCGTGAAAGGGAAAGGTAGGGTAAACAAATCCAGAGCTCCCTGGATGACAAAAGAGATAGAGATTAAGATAAAGAAGAAAAAGTGCACTTACGACAGATGCCAGATAGAGAATACTGTTGAGAACCAAGCTGAATATACAGAAGGGAGGTGAAGATGCAAGTAAGAGAAGCAAAGAGAGGGTATGAATAGAGACTGGCAGCTAACATAAAAGGGAATACCAAAGTTTTCTATAGACATATAAATAGTTAAAGAATGCTAAAAGTAGGAGTGGGCCGTTTAGCGACCAACAAGAGGAATTGCACATGGAGGCAGAGGGCATAGCTGAGGTATTAAATACTTTGCATCAGTCTTTATCACAGAAGAGGATGCAACCCAGGCATTGGTGAAAAGGAGGTAATTCAGACAGTAGAAGGGTTTAAAATTGATGATGAGGAGGTGTTGGATAGGCTGTCTGTACTTAAAGTGGATAAGGTACCAGGACCAGATGAGATGCATCCATCTAACTTGCTGGAGTTTTTTTAAGAGGTAACAGAGAGGGTTGATGAGGGTAATGCAGTTGATGTGGTGTACATGGACTTCCAAAAGGCGTTTGACACAGTGCCACACAACAGACTGCTGAACAAAGTTGTAGCTCATGGAAAAAACGGGACAGTAGCAACTTGGATACGGAATTGGCTGAGTGACAGAAACAAAGAGTAATGGTTAAGGGGTGTTTTTCGGGCTGGAGAAAGGTTTGTAGTGGAGATCCCCAGGAGTCAATGTTGGGACCCTTGCTTTTCCTGATGTCTATTAATGACCTAGACCTTGGTGTATAGGGCACAATTTCAAAGTTTGCGGATGATACAAAATTTGGAAGTATTGTGAACTGTGAGGAAGAGAGTGTTGAACTTCAAAAGGACATAGACAAGTTGTTGGAATGGACGGATAGGAGGCAGATGAAGTTCAATGCAGAGAAATGTGAAGTGATACATTTTGGTAGGAAGAACATGGGGAGACAATATAAAATAAAGGGTATAATTCTTCTAAAGGAGGTGCAGGAGCAGAGGGACCTATATATATATTTCTTTTCTTTTGGGCCTCCTTATCTCGAGAGACAATGGATACGCACCTGGAGGTGGTCAGTGGTTTGTGAAGCTGCGCCTGGAGTGGCTATAAAGGCCAATTCTAGAGTGACAGGCTCTTCCACAGGTGCTGCAGAGAAATTTGTTTGTCGGGGCTGTTGCACAGTTGGCTCTCCCCTTGCGCCTCTGTCTTTTTTCCTGCCAACTACTAAGTCTCTTCGACTCGCCACATTTTAGCCCTGTCTTTATGGCTGCCCGCCAGCTCTGGCGAACGCTGGCAACTGACTCCCACGACTTGTGATCAATGTCACAGGATTTCATGTCGCGTTTGCAGACGTCTTTAAAGCGGAGATGTGGACGGCCGGTGGGTCTGATACCAGTGGCGAGCTCGCTGTACAATGTGTCTTTGGGGATCCTGCCATCTTCCATGCGGCTCACATGGCCAAGCCATCTCAAGCGCCGCTGACTCAGTAGTGTGTACAAGCTGCATAAGTCATTGAAGGTGACAGGACAGGACAGAGCACGGTTAATAAAGCATACAGTATCCTAGGCTTTATTAATAGGGACATAGAGTACAAGAGCAAGGAGGTTATGTTGAATTTGTATAAGACACTAGTTTGGCCTCAGCTTATGTATTGCATCCAGTTCTGGGTGCCGCACTTTAGAAATGATGTGAAGGTGTTAGAGTGGGTGCAGAAAAGATTTACAAGAATGGTTTCAGGGATGAGGAACTTCAGTTATGAAGATAGATTGGAGAAGCTGGGATTGTTTTCCTTGGAGAAAAGAAGGCTGAGAGGAGATTTGATAGAGGCATTCAAAATCATGAGGGGTCTGGTCAGAGTAGATAGAGAGAAACTGTTCCCACTCGTGAAAGGATTGAGATTTAAAGTAATTAGTAAAAGAAGCAAAAGCAACATGAGGAAAAACTTCTTCATGCAGTGAATGGTTAAGGTCTGGAATGCATTGCCTGAGACTGTGGTGGAGGCAGGTTCAACTGAAGCATTCAAAAGGGAATTGGATTGTTATATAAAGGAAGAATGTGCAAGGTTACAGGGAAAAGGCAGGAAATGGCAGTAGGTGAATTGCTCATTTGGAGAGCTGGTGCAGACACAATCTGCCAAATTGCCTCCTTCTGCACTGTAACAATTCTCTGATTCTATTTGTTGGAACAGATGCTTTTGAATTTGTTTAAGGTCTAATCAACTTGTATATAAAGCACTAAACTATAATGTGTTTGAATTCTGTGAATAAAACTCGCAAAGTTTTGTCGTACTGACTTATGTTTAATTATGATATGCTTAATAAATCTATGACATCTGACATTCAATGTTGCAAACACTATGAACTTGAAGAGTAAATTACACCCATCCTCTAACAACACAATTTAGAATTTGCAGTACCATAGGCTCTGCTCAATTGATTTAATTATAGTCCACTCTTGTATTCTGATGAACTGCTTTGCAAAATGATTTTCCTTTGGTCCCAGTAGCATAGGAAGCAATCGTGTTCCTTCACCAATATAGCCACAAATTTAAGACGCTGCACATAGTTTCCAAAGTGCTGTCCTGTCTCTCCATCAATTGTGCACACATTTCTGGGACAGGCAGTCAGGAATCTACCCAGAATCTTCACATTAAAAAGGTGGATTCTGTTTCATTTTTAAAACTTTTTTCAAATGTCACAATTGATAGACTTTTAATCTGACAAAAAAATTGGAAATAAATGTGACAGCTTTTTGCTGCCAATGCTAACATTGCTGCATCATTCTAAGTTTAGACCCTGTTGCTTTTGTGAATTGCGGCTGAGACCAGGCTTTCCCACTTGCAGCACAGAGCAAAGTCACAGAGCAACGCAACAGCTTCTGCGATGAGCAGTAGCAAGACCAGCAGTATACCTGCCAATCCAGAAAGCTCAAAAAGTCTGATAAATAATTTCAAATAGCACTGCCTCAAAAAGGCTCCTGCAGACACTCTTCTCATACTCTCAATTCAAGCTGCCATTCATTTCATCCACCCCCATCAGTTCATACTGTCACTTTTCACATCACCCTTTCTAGTTTCTGTCCTTCCTCCCTCAGTTCATGTTGATATGCTGAACATCACACCACCCTCCGCCCCTTGTCAGTTCATGCTAGTGTTGTCCACGACTCTCCCCACCACCCTTCAGTATTACGTATAGCTCCGACCTGTTGTTACTTCAGGGGATGAGACTGTAGGAAGAAATTCTCATGCATGTTTTGCTATGTTGGGAATGCCGACATCAAAAAAGAATCTATGGAAGTATTGAACTAACCCTGGATCAACAGGAGAGGTAGCATGTGTAAGGAATTTTCCTTTAATTAGTTAAATGATTCCTCGCTATTCAGGCTGGAATGTGTTGTCTAAATGCAAGCTCATTACTCAGACACACAATATAGTAATTATTATGGTTACACCATAAACTCATAAAACCTAGTTTCCTGCAGACCCAAGGTATCAGACTTGGATTCTGTTGGCTGGACTTACAGCCTTCCTGACCACTGAACCCAAAAGGCCTGTTACTTCTTCTTATCTCTTCCCCTGAATGTGAGTCATATCACATGATGCCCACCATGTATATTGCCTGTCTAGCAGGGACAGGAAATGCCCAGAGCATCCCAGATGTGATAACTGGCTGGCTGTAAGGACACTCCATTGTTCCAACTAATCTTTGATGCTCAACAAATCCTAATCTGATAATCACATTGAGATGCAATTAATTTTGATAGGACACAAAGCAAATTCCAGCAGCATGAGTTCAGTGTCCATTTTTGCTGTCTCAGTTCAAAAAGTGACTACGATTGTCTTATTCCGAGTTACATAGCTGTGATCCACAGAGAATTTGATTATCCTGTTTACGGGGTTCATAATACTCAGATATCAGTCTCAGTATCTGTAGAGTATGGCATGCATTCAGATGACCCAAGTTATGCTGCTGCCTGTGCATCACACGCAGTCTGGTGACAAATAAAAGCACGCTTGCAAATTGCTCTACTCCTCGGCAGATCAACCTGCCCCTCCCCCCCCTCCTTCCCCATCCTGAAACATTAAAAAGATTCCATTATATGTTTCAGGGAGATCTTGCAAGCTTCGTCACTACATAATAAATATGGTTTTGCACTGAACTGGAGTTATATTGCACAATATGAATCTCAACCAGGGCAATGCAAACTATTAAGGAGAGAAATCTGACATTTAATGGCTTCAGCGCACTAGAGAATTGAGTCAGGATCTGTTATACTGTTGCTTTCATGTTAATCCACACAAAAAAAACTGCTTTACACGGATAATGTTAAATTACCTTTATTAATCTGCAATCTAGTTTTATTCAGAGAAGAACAGAGCCTTTTCTTACTGGCCTCATCAAAATTTCTTCCAAAACAGTTATTGCCAAAAAAAAAGATTAATTGGCCATTTATCGCCTTACTACTTGCAAGACAATGGGGCCAAATTGTTGCCTTGGTCTGCTTATGTAACAACAATCACTGTACTCCAAAATTTTATTTAATGTATGGATTGTTTTGAGATCTTTCAAAATCTTAAGGTCATATATAAATGGAAGCATTAACTTTTTCCTATTATTCTTGGTATAGGAACATTTGGAACTGGAGTAGGCCATTTATCCCCTTGAGTCTGCGCTACTATTCAGTGGTTGATCTGACTGATCTGCGAACCTAACTTCATAACCCGCCAATGTCCCAAAGCTTTTAATACCTTTGGATACCAACTATATAATATCTATATTAATAACACTCGATTTTTGCCTGTCCGGACTGTTTTAATTTGTTGGTGGGTTGATTTGGTGGGTGGAGCCTGGTGCCTACGGAGGCACGTGGGCCACACAGAGGACTGGAGCGCGTGACACATGTGTGGCTGCCAACGTTTGGTGGTGGCGGTGCCGACAAAACAGTGGAAGGTAATGATGTGACATGAGATACTTAATAGTATTCTATTAAGCAGATGGGGATATAATTGGAATCTGGGGATATATTACTTTTAGACCAATTTAACATACGGGTTAATTGCAATCTTGCCTAAAGTGCACGGAACCCAAAATGCTTTATACGGTGTTGAGTGTTACACCACTTTAAATTATTCCCACTACTTATATAATCAGTGAGAGACCTATAACCAACCATCCTTTACCACAGTTTTTCCAGACTTAACCCATGTTTGGAAGGACAAAATCTATAATTGTTCTATTGATTTTCACTATTCAAATGAATAAACTTTTACGTGTCCATTGTCAGGCTATGTTGAATCCCAGTGACAAACATTTGTATGAGATTTTATAGCCAACGTGAGCTTTGGTTTGTGGTAACCCAGGCTGGAGAGATTGGTGGAATTTTTTGCTGTCCCACATGGTGGGTTTGAAGGCGGGGAGAGCATGAAATTGGGTGGGATGGTAACGGTGGGGGGGGGGGGGGGGGTTCCACGCCACCATCCATCTCCGGCGATATTTAGTCCAGGGCAGGTAAACTTTCCAACCCCACCGCCAATTGAGGCCATTAACTCGGCAATTAATACCTGATTAAGGTCCTCTTCCCACCGCAGTCGCGATTACCCGTGCTGCGGGCGACCCTGTCACCTCACAGGAAGAATGGTACAAAAACCGTGTGGGCTGCTTCCCGGCTGTGTGTGGTGGGGGGGAGGGGGGTGGTAGGGGTGTGGATCCCACATTCAAAGGCAGTTAGTGCCTGAACGAGGGACCTGGCATCAGGAAGGGGGGGGGGGGGGGGGATCTGCTGAGAGGTCACCCCCTGCACTTGCCGCCGACAGGCTTCCCCCGCGACCCCTCAGTCCAGCACTGCTCCTCGGTGTCTGGTTATTGCAGTTACAGCAGCAGCCACCGCCTCTGTTGTGGCGCTGCAGCTGCCGGCTTCTGATTGGCCGACAGCTCTGCAAGGCCGGGACTTCCGGCGATGGGGTCCTAAATTGCACGGAAGGCCCACTGCTGTCTAGTTAATTGCCTGACTAGCATTAAATTTGGCGGGCCTTCTGTACAAGAGGCGACGTGGGGATCTCGGCATCGGTTTCTCCCGATGTTGAGACTCCTGCTGCCAGCAAAAAATTCCACCGATTACTTCCGTGAGGGATAGGATGGGATTGATGGCAAGAATCAGATGAATTAAAAGAATACATCAGTGTTGACTCTGTAGATGGAAAAGATTTTAACAGACTGTACCCTCCAAATTTTCTACACAGTCCAACTCCAACGGGCAAGTCCAAACTTCGACTCAAGCAAGGAGCACTTACAACGTTGCTACAAAACTTGAATCCTAAACAAGGTCTTCATAATGGAACAAGATTGGTCACTGGGAAGCTGTTTTCTTTGATGACAGGTGATGAAATTATAACAGGCAGATTTCAAGGGAATTGAGTGTTTATTCCTCACATAATATTGAGTCCATTAGATGTAAACCTGCCTTTTCAACCCAGGAGAAAACAATTCCCAATTAGACTTTCATATTCAATGACTATAAACAAGTCACAAGGCCAATCTTTTGACAAAATTTGTATTTATATTCCCAGGCCTGTTTTTACACATAGCTTTACGTAGCTATTTCTCGAGTGAGAAGTTTTGATTCTGGTTTTCGTGAAAGAATAACCAGAAATCCTGTAATCAAAGAAGTTCTGTTGCAATAAAGGTACTAACTTGAATCACAGAATCACAGAATTATTACAGTGCAGAAGGAAGCCATTTGGCCCATCGTATCCGCACCAGTTCTCCGAAAGAGCAGTTCACTTGTCACCATTCCCTCGCCTTCTCCCCATAACCCTGCACATTTTTCCTTCTCATATAAAAATGTTTTGTAGGTCCCTGCTGGGAACTATTTAATAATATAACTATGTAATAAAAAATACAATATTAAACATAAATTCACAATTAAACTCATGATCAAAATAACACATAAGATACTAAATCTTTCAAGGATGAATGCTTGTTCCCTTGGTTTGTTTCTTCTCAGTCCTCAAAATAGCTAAATCCATTCATACACTGGGACCCCAGTATAATGTGGCCCATTATAGGGCGGAACTCGGTTGAACACGCTTCCATCAATGTAATTTTATCATTTTAGCAGGTATTTTAGAACATCGTTGAAGTATAAATGCTCCACAAATAATTCAGAACCAGACAATTAGATGGCAACCTCATGACTAATTAAGGCTCTAGTTTTCTCCATATAAATACTGATTAAACTTGCAGTGATACCCATACCACGATCAACACGAAATCATGTGTACTGAATCACAAAAGAGAAAATCATACACTATCGCCAAGAAGCTGAAAATCATTGCCCAGGTCAAGGAAGGTGCAACACAAATATCTATTTTGCAAAGAATGGGGATTGCTGAATCAACACTTTGTGAGTGGCTTAAAGGTGAAGAAAAGTTGAGAAGGTGTCATTGGAGATGGATGATGGTGGCCAAGCAAGAAGGAAAGCCCAAAATGCTGACAACACACCTCTTGACAAGGCCTTGTACATGTGGTTCGCCCAGCAGAGAGCCAAGGGCGTACCCGCATCCAGTCCTGTTATTCAATTGAAGAATAAGACATTCTGCCACCAAATGAATGGAAATACCAACACCCCAGTAGAGTTTGGAGCCAGCAAAAGATGGTTAGCATGATAATTTTCCACTGAATTAAAGAAGATTTTACACAAAGGAGGATACACCAAAGAGCAAGTCTACAACTGCAACGAATTGGCCCTGTTCTACAAAATGCCACGTTAGCAACGAGAAATGACACCGACAACATGTCTGAATTTAAACAGAAAAATACAAGGTTAACAGTCTTCCTTTGCCGCAACAAAACTGGTCTACACAAGCTGATTCCACTCGTCATTGGAAAATTCATCAAACCACGCTGCTTCCATCATCTAAATCTAAAACATTGCCATACCAATACTCAAGTCAAAGTCTGGATGACTTCATCAATTTTTGAAGACTGGCTCCACCATGAATTCAGACCAAATGTCAGAAAACATCTCAGACAGAGCAAACTACTGACGAACTGACTGCCACACTAGTCTCTCAGGCTTATCATACCCAATACCAGCACAACTTGACAATCTCATCAAAACTAGCCATATAGAAGTATTAAATCTAAGTTATGTACACTATTATCTCAGTTGGCCGCATGCTCACTTCTGAGTCAGAAGGTTATGAGTTCAAAGTCCCGTTATGACCTTGAGCACATAATCTATGCTGATACTTCAGTGCAGTGGAGAGGGAGTTCTTTACTATTTGAGGCACTGTCTTATAACTGAAAGACTAAACTGACGCCAGTTTGAGGGGCCATTTGAGACAGGAACGGACGTGGGCATTGGGGGGAGGGTGCATGAAATAGGGATGGAAGGTGCCGGACAGGAGTCCGACATTGCAACGTCCCTTCCAGATTTTACTGTCAGTGGCTACCTTGGAGGGTGGACCGCACATTCACAAGGCGGGAAGCCAATTAAGGTACTTAACATTCCAATACACTGCAATTTTATTCACTGTTTTGAATTTTTCTGATGGTGCATGGGAACCATGGGGCTTCAGGGCCTCACCTGGTGAAAGGAGGCATCAGGGCCACTTGGCTCCTGACTTCATTACAGCCTTGGTCCAAACATGGACAAAAGAGTTGAACTCAAGAGGTGAGATGAGACTGATTGCTCTTGACATCAAGGCAGCATTTGACTGACTGTGGCATCAAGGAACCCTAGCCAAATTGAAGTCAATGGGAATCAAGGGGAAAACTCTCCAAAGGCAGATGGTTGTGGTTACTGGAGGTCAACCATCCCAGCCCCAGGACATTACTGCAGGAGTTCCTCAGGGTAGTATCCAAGGCCCAACCATGTTCAGCTGCTTCATCAATGACTTTCACTCCATCATAAGGTTAGAAGTGGGGATGTTCGCTAATGATTGTATGATATTCAGTACCATTCACAAATCCTCAGATATTGAAGCAGTCCATGTCCATATGCAGCAAAACCTGGACAACATTCAGGCTTGGACTGATAAGTGGCAAGTAACATTCGCACCATGTAAGTGCCAGGCAATGAGAATCTCCAATAAGAGAAAATCTAACCATCTCCCCTTGACGTTCAATGGCATTTCAATCACTGAATCCCCCACTGTCACCATCCTGGGCATCACCATTGATCAGAAACTGAAGTGGACCAGCTACATAAATGCTGTGACTACAGGAGCAGGTCAGAGACTGCGAATTCTGCAGCGAATAATTCACCTCCTGTCTCCCCATAGCCTGTCCACCAATTTGAGGCCATTAAATAGGGCCACTAACATTTTGCCTGTGTCAGGCACTCCTACCCCCCCCTGCCGTGTGGGGAGCCCACCAGCTTCATGAAGGCGGCCTCCCTGTGGCAGCCCAGGGAGCCATCGAAGCTGGAGGCTCCATGGCCCAGAGAGAGGGCTGTGGGCAATAAAGGCGGACCACATGGCCCAAAAGATTCCCATGGAGCGGTTTCCCCGGTGACTCTCTGCCCCCTGAATTTTTTATATTTAATTTACTTACCTGGAGGTGCCCTGAGATCTCCTAACTGCCTTAGCAGCGCCCACCTGTCCCGATTGGGCTGCTGAGGCCTCAGACCTACCGGCCCTCTGATTGGGCCAGCAGCATCAGGAACCCGCCTGCCATCCATAATTGGACAGAGGACCTGGAGGTGGCCAATTATGAGGCCGCCTGCAGTAAAATCCCTGAGCCCATCCTGCTGCCGGCATGTGTGAGCTCAGGACACTTATTTGGTCCCTACGTCGGGGTCCTGAAGCCTGCAGTAAAATTCAGCCCAATGTTTCATGTCGATGATCTATGGAAGAAAGGTTATTGACCTGAAATGTTAACTCTGTTTTTCTGTCCACAGATGCTGCCTGACCTGCTAAGTATTTCCAGCATTTTCTGTTTTTTATTATGAGGTAATATATTTGTTTGATGTGGGACCTGGCTGTGCATAAATTGGCTGCTTCATTTACCTGCATAAAAACAATTGTAGTTCCAAAACCAAATCACTGCCTGTAAAGCATTTTGGAAGGTCGGTAGGGTGTGATAATACACAATAGTTCTTTTTTTCTTCTTCCTTAAATACTGCCATGCACTCTGCATTGTGTTCCATTCCAGCTTGAAAAGTTGATTTACTGACTTTGAAGTTTTTAGCTAATTGTCTCTGACTTTTGCATGTGCTACTCTTTATTATTTCACTTTAGCCAGTATGTTCAGCTCATTTGATTGTTTTATGCATTTAGGAGGCAACTTGTCTTTTTGTTGTTGAGACTGAAATGTTCTCAAATTCCCAGAAGTATTCATATTAGAGTATGCAAGGGCAGCTGCAATTGAGTATTAAACGGATGGATTGTTTGAAGCAATCTAACAATCAATGAATTATCATTGAAGAGTAGGAAGTAAGGATCAATCATGTTTGATGGAGTTTATATATAGGGGTAAAAAAAATTAAGTGTGGGACCAAAATAAGGGGTTAGCTTCCATGCAGTTAAAAAGAAAAAAAATCTACATATTAACATTGATTTTTAAATAGACCTTTGAAAATATTACTTACTGTGTGTCAGCAGTGACTTAGTGGTAGGACTCTAACCCCTGGTCAGAAGGTTGTGGGTTCAAGTTCCAGATACTGGAACATGAAATTTAGGCTGGCGTTGCAGTGCATGACTGAGGGAGTGCTGCACTGTTGGATGTGCTGTCTTTTGGATGAGAAGTAAAACTAAGGCCCCATCTGCCCTCTAAGGTAGCTGCACTAATTTGAAGAACAGCAGTGGTGTTCTGGCCAATATTTATCCCTCAATCATTAAAAGAACAAATGAGCTGTGTATCATCATGTTACTGTTTGTGGGACCTTGTTTGGTGCAATTTTTTAATATTGATTTGTGGGGTGTGACCACTACTGGTAAGCCAGATTTATTGCCCATGCCTAATTGCCCTTGAAAAGATGGTGGTTACCCACCTTCTGGAACCACTGCAGTACAGCCACAGTGTTGTTACTGTGGGAGTTCCAGGATGTTGACCCAGTGACAGTGAAGGAATGGCAATAACGTTCCAAGTCAAGATTATGTGTGACTTGGAACGGAACTTGCAGGTGGTGGTGTTCCTATGCATCTGCTGCCCGTGTTCTTCTAGGTGGTAGAGGTTGAGCATTTGAAAGGTGCTGTCAAAGAAGCCTTAACGAGTTGCTGCAGTGATGGTACACGCTGCTGCCACTGTGTGACGGTAGTGGAGGGTGTGATTATTTAAGGTGGTGGATGGAGTGCCAATCAAGAGGGCTGCTTTGTCCTGGATGGTGTCAAGCTTCTTGAGTGTTGTTTGACTGTGTTCATCCAGGCAAGTGGAGAGTAGTCCATCATACGACTGACTTGTGCCTTGTAGATGGTGGACAGGCTTTGTGGAGTCAAGAGTTGAGTTACTTGCTGCAGAATTCCCAGCCTCTGACCTGCTCTTATAGCCACAGTATTTATATGGCTGGTCCAGTTAATTTTCTGGTCAATGGTGATTCCCAGAATGTTGATGGTGGGTGATTCTGCGACGGTAATGCTGTTGAACATCAAGGGGAGATGATTAGGTGGTTACTACACAAGGTAAGAACTCATGGTGCTCAAGATAATATACAAAGATAGATGGAGAAACAAGTTGTGAGGAGGACACAAAGAATTTGCAAACAGATATAGAAAGGTTAAGTGAGTGGGCAAAAATTTTGAAGATGGAGTATAATGTAGGAAAGTGTAAGGTTGTCCACTTTGGTAGGATGAATAGAAAAACAAAATATTATTTAAATGGACAGCGACTGCAGGATGCTGTGGTACAGAGGGAGTTCGGTGTCCTCGTACATGAATCACTAAAGGTTAGTCTGCAGTTACAGCAAGAAATTAGGAAGGCAAATGGAATGTTGGCCTTTATTGCAAGGGAAATGGTGTATAAAAGTAGGGAAGTCTTTCTACAACTGTACAGGGCATAGTTTTGGTCTCCTTATTTAAGGAGGGATATACTTGCATTGGAGGCAGTTCAGGGAAGGTTAACTAGGTTGATTCCTGGGATGAAGGGGTTCACTTAGAGGAAAGGCTAAGCAGGTTGGGCTGATACCCCATGGAGTTTAGAAGAATGAGAGGTGATCTGATTGAAACATATAAGAGTCTGAGGAGGTTTAGCAAGGTAGATGCTGAGAGGATTTTTTCCCTCATGAGGGTATCCAGAACTAGAGGCACAGTTTCAGAATAAGGGATTTCCCATTTAGAGGGTCATTCATTTTTGGAATTCTCTGCCACAGAAAGCAGTAGAGGCTGGGTTATTGAATATATTCAAGGCTGAGTTAGAAACATTTTTGATCTACAAGGGAGTCAAGAGTTATGGGAGGCAGGAAGTGGTGTTGAGGCTACGATCAGATCAGCCATGAACTTACTGAATGACGGAGTAGGCTGAATGGACCGAATGGCCTACTCCTGCTCCTATTTCTTATGTTCCTTTGTTCCTATGATTCTCTCTTGTTGGAGATGGTCATTGCCTGGCACCTGTGTACGGCAAATGTTAATTGTCACTTATCAGCCCAAGATTGAATGTTGTCCAGGTCTTGCTGAATGCGGGCATGGACTGCTTCAGTATCTGAGCAGTTGTGACCGGTACTGAACACTGTGCAATCATTATTGAACATCCCCACTTCTGACCTTACGTTGGAGAGAAGGTAATTGATGAAACACCTGAAGATGGTTGGGCATAGGACTCTACCCTATTCAGGATGGCGATGTTTGTTGAGCCTCCTCCTCCAGTTGTTTAATTGTCCACCACCATTCACAACTGAATGTGGCAGGAGTGCAGAGCTTTGATCTGTTCCGTTGCTTGTGGGATTGTTTATCTCTGTCTATAGCATGTTGCTTCTGCTGTTTAGCATGCATGTAGTCCTGTGTTGTAGCTTCACCAGGTTCCACCTCATTTTTCGATATGCCTGGTGCTGCTCCTGGCATGCTCTCCTACACTCTTCATTGAACCTTGTTGGTCCCCTGGCTTGATTGTAGTGGCATAGTGAGGGATATACCAGGTTGTGAGGTAACAGATTGTGGTTGGATACAATTCTGCTGCTGCTGATGGCCCACAGTGCCTTATGGATGTCCAGTTTTGAACTGCCATATCTGATCATAATCTATCCCATTTAGCAGAGGTAATATCACACAATGTGATGGAGTGTGTTCTCAGTATTAAGATGAGACTCTTTGTCTGGTTTAACTTTTCTGTAGCAGCTTGCTAGGCCATTTCAGAGGGCAGTACAGAGTTAATTGCATTGCTGTGGGTTTGGAGTCACATGTAAGTCAGACCAGATAAGGAGGGCAGATTTCCTTCTCTGAAGGACATTCGTGAACCAGATGGTTTTTTAGGACAATCTGGTCATTTCATGATCATCATTACTGAGACTCGCTTTTTAATTCTGATTTATTAATTAATTGAATTTAAATTCCTCAGCTGCCCTGGTGGGATTTGAGCTCTTGTCCCCAGAGCATTAGTCCAGACCTCTTGATTACTTGTCCAATAAAATCATCACTTTGCTCCCATCCCCCTATTTGCTGCCATATTTTACATTACAATTAACAGTGACTGTGCTTCAAAAGTAATTCAATGGCTGTAAAGCACTTGGGGCATAATGAGGTTGTGAAAAGGACGATACTAGTTCAAGTACTTTCTTTGACTAAATTGGTTGATTAAAGTAGAGAAGCAAAATACTGCGGATGCTGGAAATCAGAAATAAAAGCAGGAAACGTTGACCCAGCCCTTTAAATATGGCGCCCGTACTCTGTCACCATACTGAATGTCTTCTCCACCTCTCGGCTGTTAATTGGCCAGCTGCTACAGAATACCAACCCCCAGCTGGCCCCCATCCCACCCACCCCCCCCTCCCCCAACAACACCGCCACCCCCCCCCCCCGCCACCCACCTTCCCACCACTCAAGCAGTAGCGGCTCTGGCTTCCAATCCTGGCGGTGGGACCTCAAACGTCAGCCCAAAGTTTCATGTCAGTTCTGATGAAACGTCATAGACCTGAAATGTTAACTCTGCTTCTCTCTCCACAGATTCTGCGGGACCTGCTGATTAAATTAGAGAGTTATCTGACATGAGGAATTCCACCGTATGTAATACTTAGACCTCCAATATCATGGCTGAAAGCACTGTAAAGGTTATAGGGTAAAATCTTAGTGGCGGCTCTCCTCATCTCCCGCCATAACCTCAGCAGAAGATCAGTGGAAACCCTAGATAAATGGTGTCAACGGTTAGTAATGCTGTTTCTCCAGGGTTTCCACTTATCTCCCATTGAAGTCACAACGTAACTTTGGGAGAACTCCCAATAAAATACTGCCTTGTATTGTGTCTGCTCCTAACCAGCGGTCCTCTATTGAAAATGTTTGAGTTCTGTGCACCTTTATAATAACTTACATCCCCTGAGTCCTGGACTTGATTTTGTTGCTCCTTTTGTTTTATTCTTTCATGGGATGTGGGCATCGCTGGCAAGGCCAGCATTTATTGCTCATCCCAATTTGACCTTGACAATTGAGAGGCTTGCTAGGCCATTTCAGAAGGCAGTTAAGAGTCAACCACATTGCCGTGGGTCTTGCATCACAAGTAGGTCAGACCAGATAAGGACGGCATATTTCCTTCCCGAGAGAACATTAGGGAACCAGAAGGATTTTTATAACAATTGATGGTAGTTTTCATGGCACACTTACTGAGACTAGCTTTCAATTTTTGATTTTTATTAATTGAATTTATTAATTAATCAAATTTAAATTCCACCAGCTGCCATGGTGGGATTTGAATCTGTGTCCCCAGGGCATTCGCCCAGGTCTCTGAATTATTAGTTTTGTGACATTACCACTACGTCACTGTCTCTCAACGCCCTCGGGAGGGTGAGCATTAAATACATTTTCACATGGGCAAAGAAGGCAGGATGCGGAGAACGCAGGGGAAATTCCTCCAGCACTGATGGACACCCCCCCTCCCCCACCCCCACCCAACCCCAGGAAGCAACTAGGAGGCCATCTTCATGCAGCTGTCAGCCTCCCCATATAGCGGGGTTGGAGGTGGGGGGGGTGGCGGTGGCTGTTCTGCTACTATCAAAATTCCAGTGGTCCGGAAAAATTGCCCTTTGTTGGGCCATTAATCATTCAAATTCGCCTGTCCACCTCCGTCTGTTGGGCAGCCAAGCCACTGCCATTCCTATCGCTGGGAAACTTCCACAGCAGCACCAATGCGTCATGGAGCCATCCCAACGTGGCTCCCCATCTTTCTACTGGGTCCCCCTACTCCATTAGCGCCACCTGGGGGTCAGTAAAATTCCATCCGAGATAGTTTTAGCAACTTACAATCAAAAGGTTTTGCAGTATTTCTGTTGGTAAAAAATGCACTCAATCTTTTTGATCGAGAATCATACGCCAATCCTTTTAATGATTTTGTTTCGGCTAATGGACACCATTTCAGTTGATGGAATCTTCATATTTATCAACTTTAGATGAGCACATCCAATTAATTTAACCTGGTTCCTTTGAGTACAATAAATTTTCTCGACAGTAGTCACTTGACGCCATCGCACATTTTATAATCTCTTACTCTCTGCTTTTCTGCTATCCTTTTTTTATGGTCAGACAAATCTCTCTGGATTGTTGAGGTCAAATATGCAGGTCAGTTGCTGGCCCATACTGAGCCTGCAAAATGAGAGCCCATCAAAGTAGGACTGGGTAAAATAACAGCATGGGAGTACAGAATCTTGAAATACATCCTCCTGACCAGCAGAAGGAGCAGTTATCACGCCCATGCAATCTGAATTTATCAACTATAAAATGAACCTATGCAGTAAACCTGAAATGGATACTTTTCTTGCAAACAAAATGCAGTAAGAGGTCAGGTGACCTTTCCTTTCCTGCCAAATGCACATAGAACTACAAGAATCCTGAGCTAATTTTCATGTCTGGACAAGTCTTGGACAAGTCTTAGAGAAGTCATTAAAATAAAAATGACCCTTTCTCTGGTAATGGCTGCTTCTCTCTAATTGATTGGGTTGACAATAGTGTCGCTGACATTTGGACTCCAAACTCACTCAAATTCCAAAGAATGGGTGTGAAAAGCCTTATGTTATCCAGATGAGATGAGGATAAATGACACCTGGACTCCATTGTCTAACCATAGCTTAACCATTTATGAGGAGCATGGAAAGAGAAACTATGTTCACATGACAGGACTAGGTTTCCTATAAGGAGCTTTAAAAAAGGTATAATCTGGGCAGACAAAGGAGATCCATCTATGCCATCGAAGAGAAAGGACCCTGCCTAAGATTACCAGTTTTGAACAACATGTCAGCAAAAAAGGAGTTGGTCTTGAATTGCGACCTGAGAAATCGCACCAGGACTTCACCATTGACCCTTGGCTGGAATTTAACAAGAGCAGTCTGCAACAGGGCATCAGTCTTCTGAAAGCTCGTGAGTCTTTCTTCAGTGAACAAGGGAAAAGATTATAGCACTGCATCATTTCAAGTTTTCATCTCAGGGAAAAACAAGTTTAACAGAGAATGCTTTACAAATCATCCGACCTAGCCCATGATATCTTTATAATCTCTGTCCTTTCTTGAATGTGTGTGTCATCAGTCAGTCAAGCGGTGGAAAAAGGGGAACCATCCCTATCATCTCTCACCTGTCCATAACACAGTATGACGAAATTCTTATCCCTTTACAGCCACCAAATATTCTGAATAATGTAATAATGCGTCCTACATCCCTAAGAGCCCTAAAATTGCAAGCCTCCACTACAGGGTGCAATCTCACTTATCTACAAAACAGATTGGAGAATGGGGGTAGGATGTCACTAAGACTGATTATTTATCTCTGTGCCTGTAAAATTCAATTAGAGTCTTTGATCTTAGCTCAGATCGAAGCATTAATTTAATTAGCATATTGTTCCTTTGATGTGGGGAACTGTTCCATTGTAGTCCCTTGTATGTTCAGTGCAGATGTACAGTGTATTTTTAGGGAAACAAGATGAAAGGAAGAATTTATATCAATATAGGACCTTTCACATCTTCAGGACATCACAAAGCCCTTCACGACCAATGAAGTGTAGTCGCTGTGGTAATGTAGGCCAAAAAGTTTGTTTCTATTTAATTGGAGTTGCAGATTAAGTATTTTTTGGATTTGTTCTAGCAATGTTATATATGTTGCGTAACCTGGAAAGTTGTGTAAGCTGGAAAAGAGAACAGTTGAAAGAAGTGGTCAGGTGTTGCTTTTGACACATATGGAGTTAAAACACCCAATATGGTGTTTGCAACACCAAAGGAGTTATTTTGTATCTGAATCAGTTATAGACTTTTCAGATTTAAACTATGCTTGAGAAAGAAAGAAATTAATGAGAAGAAAGAGCAAATTGTCTCAGGGCAAACCCTGAGACCTTGCAGTGAGGTCCTCAAATAGGTATTAGGCTCATTATTTTATTATGACTGAGGTGGGAGGAGTGAACTAGTTCTACTTCTCCACAAGTCACACATATATTTAAATATTTACCCAATTACCAATGCGGTCAATCATATACTCTACTCTCTATCCCAGAATAATATATACCAACCAGGTTTCTTTAATAAACAACAAAATTATCAGTTTATTATAAAACAAGATGTAACCGGTAATGAAGACACAGAGACACATTAAGACACAGAGTGAAATATGAAAGTTCCTTTTTTACCTTAGCCCCTCACACACACACACACACACACACACAGACATACACACATACCGGTTAACTAAAAAACAAAGAGATGTTCTCTTTAGAGCACTATTACAAAAAAAAAGATAAAAAAGGATACTTTGGCCAAATACTTGCTAATTCTTGAAGAAAAAAGAGAAGATATGGAAAGATGTCAGTTATCCCTTTTTGGTTTGGCGTCCCAAATATGCGTAGATGTCTGTCACTCGGATATTTCTAGAACAGTTCTTTTCAGGCAATGTTGAAGATCAGTTTGGCAGGCTTTCCAGGAGAAATACGGCAACAAGGGTTTCTGGCATGCCTTTCAGGAGGAATGCAGCATCAATTTCTCTATTTCTTACGCTTGGTTCTCAGGAAGTTCTCAAAGAGATGGAAGATGGTGAGCTGATGGTGACTGCTCTCTTGGCTGGTTTTCTCCAACTGCCTTCAAAACAGTTCACACTCCAACACATTGTCCAAAGCAAAATCAAAACAATATCTCAAGAGTCAAGCCTCCCGACCCCTTAAATCTTGACCTGTCACTTCTCTGTAAACATCTCCCCAAATCAAAAAGTCGCTGCTCAGTATTTACCTGACATCCAGTAAATGTTGTTTTCAAATCAGACCTCTCAGTGTCCTTTCAATGACGCAAGTGAAAAAATATACATGGAATCCTTTTTGGTTTTCCCAAATAAAACAATGTCCATAATTCTAAAATACATGAGTCCTCAAAAAAAAATTAACAAAAATGGAAGAACTTTTGTAACAATTTACATACGCTGCCATACTCATGCAATATGAACTTATGAACTATAAATTGAAATTATGAAATAAACCCAAAACGGACATTTCCTATAAAATAAAATGGAGTTGGAAGGTTGGGTGACCATTTCTTTCCTGCCAAATACACAATAAACTACAAGAACCCTGTGCTAATTTTCATCTTTGGACAAGTCTTGGTGCAGTCATTAAAATACAAATGATGGCCGGGATTTTATCTTGGCGACATGAGTCTTCTGTGGGAGGCCTACCACATCTAGTGCCAATTAGGTACTTACTTGGACAGGGGAAAGCCTTCCACATGATCAAGGACTCCGGTGACAGAACCCCCACCCTTGGAGAACTGCCGGCCAATCAGACGCTGGCAGTTCTTTCACTGAGCAGCGCCACCATGGAGGTGGTGGCTGCTGCCAGTAGAGAACCCATCCAAGGAGTGGCACTGGACCTAGGTCAGTGTGGGAGATGACTTGCGGGGTGGGGGTCACGGGGAAAGGGGTTGTAGGAGGGTCGGTAGCAAAGGCAGGGAAGTGGCTCTCAGCAGGCTCCCCATTCCCGATACCAGTCCCTCGTTCAGGCACTAAGTTCTTCTCCCCCAGATGGGAAAGCAGCCCACATGGTTTTTTTGTGCTGTGCTTTCCGTGCGGCAACAGGCACACCCACCACATGGCTTATGGTGGTGGGTGTGGGTTGAAGCCCTTAATTGGGCATAAATTGTCCAGTTAAAGGTCTCAATTGGTCAAGGGCTGGAAGAACATTCACAGGTGGTCCCCCAACACCACCATCCCACCCGATCTTATGCTCTTCCCACCTCCAAACCCGTCATGGGGAGAGCATTAAATCCCCCCTGATCTTTCTGGATATATCTTTGAGGAGTCATTAAGATGCAAATGGCCCTTTCTATGGTAATGGCTGCATCTCTCCAACCAATTGCATTAACAGTACTGTGGCAGACATTTTGACTCCAAGCTTGAATTCCAGAGAATGGGTGTGAAAAGCTCTACCAAGGTAGTATGTGATTGAGTGACCCCGAACTCTATTGCTTGACAATGGCCTAATCATCAGAAGCTATTTATGAACTCAATAGAAGAGAAACTCTGGTTGCATGACAGAACCTAGGTTTCTGATAAGAAGTTTAAATTAAGGTATATTCTGGGCAAGAAAAAGAGAGAGAAACAACTGTGCCATTGAATAGAAAGGACGCTGCCTAAAACCACCAGCTTTAAAGCTACATATAGGCAGAAACTGCAGTTGGCCTTGAACTCCCCACCTGAGAAATCATACCAGGATTTTGCCACGGCACATTGACTGGAATGTAACAAAAGAAATCTGCAACAGTGCATCCGTCCTCCTTACCTCCCAAGTTTTTTCTTTCGTGAACAAAGCAAAAGATTACAGGCCTGTGCCATTTTAAGTCTTCACCCCAGGGAAAAGCAAGTGCAGCAGAGAACTCCTAAAATTTCATAAGACCTAAAGACAGGTTACTATCTTTATCTCTTCTCGAGTGCATATCCGTATAAGTGTGAGAGTGGGCATAGTTGCATATATTTCAGGTGTTGAATAATAAACATTTATCTTTCTTTTCAAACTTAAGAGAAAACCTATCAGTTGTGTGCTCTTAACAATTAAAGCACTCAGGGTTTAAAGCATTTTTTAAAAAACACTCTGTCTTCGGTCAGTCGAGAGGGCGGCGCAGTGGCACAGTGGTTAGCACCGCAGCCTCACAGCTCCAGCGACCCGGGTTCAATTCTGGGTACTGCCTGTGTGGAGTTTGCAAGTTCTCCCTGTGTCTGCGTGGGTTTCCTCCGGGTGCTCCGGTTTCCTCCCACAGCCAAAAGACTTGCAGGTTGATAGGTAAATTGGCCATTATAAATTGTCCCTAGTATAGGTAGGTGGTAGGGGAATATAGGGACAGGTGAGGATGTGGTAGGAATATGGGATTAGTGTAGGATTAGTATAAATGGGTCGTTAATGGTTGGCAAAGACTCGGTGGGCCGAAGGGCCTGTTTCAGTGCTGTATCTCTAAATCAAATAAATCAAATTAAAGTTAGAAAAGGCGGAGCCATCCCCATCATTGATGCTGAACATTGTGCAGTCATCAGCGAACATCCCCACTTCTGACCTTATGTTTGAAAGAAAGTCATTGATGAAGCAGCTAAAGATGGTTGGGCCGAGGACACTACCCTGAGGAACTGCTGCAGTAATGTCCTGGAGTATTTTTCCCCTGATTCCCATTGACTCCAGTTTTGCTGCGGCACCTTGATGCCATACTCAGTCAAATGCTGCCTGGATGTCAATGGCAGTCACTCTCATCTCACTCTTGAGTTCAGCTCGTTTGTCCATGTTTGAACTAAGGCTGAAATGAAGTCAGGAGCTGAGTGGCCCTGGCGGAACCCAAACTGAGCATCACTGAGCAGATTATTGCTAAGCAACTGCCACTTGATAGCACTGTCTACAACACCTTCCATCAATTTACTGATGGTTGAGAGTAGAGTGATGGGGCAGTAATTGGCCAGGTTGAATTTGTCTTGCTTTTTGTGGACAGGACATACCTGGGCAATTTTCCACATTGCCGGGTAGATGCCAGTGTTGTAGTTGTACTGGAACAGCTTGGCTAGGGGATCTGCAAGTTCTGGAGCACAGGTCTTCAGTACTATTGCCAGAATGTAATCAGCGCCCATAGCCTTTGCAGTGTCCAGTGCCTTCAGCCGTTTCTCAATATCACGTGGAGTGAATCGAATTTGCTTACAATGGGCATTTGTGATGCTGGGGACTTGAGGAAGAGGCCGGGATGGATCATCCACTCAGCACTTCTGGCTGAAGATTGTTGCAAATGCTTCAGCCTTATCTTTTGCACTGATGTGCTGGGCTCCCCCATCATTGAGGACAGGGATATTTGCGGAGCCACCTCCCCATGTTAGTTGTTTCATTGTCCACCACCATTCACGACTGGATGTGGCAGGACTGCAGAGCTTAGATCTGATCCGTTGGTTGTGGGATCGCTTAGATCTGTCTATCACATGCTGCTTTTGCTGTTTGGCACACAAGTAGTCCTCGGTTGTAGCTTCACCTCATTTTGAGATATGCCTGGTGCTGCTCCTGGCACGCCTTCCTGCACTCTTCATTGAACCAGGGTTGATTCCCTGGCTTGATGGTAATGGTACAGTGAGGGAAATGCCAGGCTATGAGGTTACAGGTTGTAGTTGAGTACAATTCTACTGCTGCTGATGGCCCACAGCGCCTTATGGATGCCCAGATACCTCCCTGCTCTTATATTCTATGCCTCGGTTAATAAAGGAAAGTATTCCATATGTCTTCTTAACCACCTTATCAATCTGTCCTGCTACCTTCAGCGATCTGTGAACATGCACTCCAAGGTCCCTCATTTCCTCTCCACCTCTCCGTATCCTCCCATTTATTGTGTAATCCTTTGCCTTGTTTGACCTCCAAAAATGCATCACCTCACACTTCTCCAGGTTGAAATCCATTTGCCACTTTTCTGCCCACCTATCAATCCATTGATAGCTTCCTGCAGTCTACAGCTATCCTCCTCACTATCAACCATGTGGCCAATTTTTGTGTTGTCTCCAAACTTCTTGATCATGCCCCTACATTTAAGTCCAAATCATTAATATATACTGCAAAAAGCAGGGAATGTAGTACTGAGCCCTGCAGACTCCATTGGAAACAGCCTTCCAGTCGCAAAAACACCATCAGCCATTACCCTTTGTTTCCTGCCACTGAGCCAATTTTGTATTCAGCTTGCTACATTCCCCTAGATCCCATGGGCTTTTTTTTTAACCAGTCTACCATGTGGGACCTTGTCAAAAAACTTGCTAAACCTGTGCTGTTGTTGTTGTAGTAGTAGCATAGTTAGGGTGTTCTTGATAAAGTCTCGAAGTCTGGATTAGGTCAGACTAATAACTATTTTATTATTTACACATCTCTATTTACACTCTCTTCAAGTCTCTCTCGCTATCATCCTTTGTGCTGCTACTCTCCTCTTCCAAAGCCCATTACCATGTGACTGTTACATCATCATCACGACAGTGGGAGGGGTTGCTCTCACTGGCTTCAACATTAACCTTTATATTATATCTTATATTACATCTCCTCCCAAGTCTTTCTCCATACGTATTCTTAAATAAATATAGATTCCTAACTTTACCTACTACACTTTCTCCCTGGCCACTCATTCCTTCACACAACACTGTGCACCGCAGAACAGGATATCAACACAGTTACCAGCCAAATCCAAGGCATTATGTTAATTCTCAGCAGTCCTACTTCCAGGATGTATAAATAACTGTTTAGTCTCAGTATCAGAGCATTTGGAAACACCATAAACTATCTGCTCTGTGCCATTATGTTTACAGGCCACTGATGAGGAATTTGTATTGACAACTCTAATTTACTTAATGGTAGCAGCAGGTGATGGGCAAAGTGCCACCCTTTCATTCTTCCAGGAAGATCTGCCATTTCAGGCTGTCAGTTACCATAGAAATTAAACCACCATCTTGGTGAATTTTAATTTACAGATGCTCCAGGACGCAGTCGTCTTTACCTTTAAACAATGCCTGTTGGGGAGACAAAATTGGTTAATTTCACTACATTTATACTTATGGATGTTTATATTAGTGTGCATCCATATGTTTTCTCTTTGCTCTTTTCAATGACTTGGTTGGAATGGCTTTATTTTCATTCGTTCTCTGTCTCTCTCTGTCTCTCTCTTTCTCTTTATAGCAGCAAATGGAGTATTAGCTGTGCTCAATGAAGCCAGGTCAGAGGCTTTGCTCTTTGCCACAGCCTGCAAAGAAAAAAAGGAAGGACTTGCATTTATATTTGGTCACCTGTCCTAACGTCTTTGTCTTTGGCTCTGTGTCAATTTTTGCTTGATTACATTCCTGTGAAGCACCTTGGGACCCTCTTCTTTGGCCTCCTGATCTCGAGAGACAATGGATAAGCGCCTGGAGGTGGTCAGTGGTTTGTGAAGCAGTGCCTGGAGTGGCTATAAAGGCTAATTCTAGAGTGACAGGCTCTTCCACAGGTGCTGCAGAGAAATTTGTTTGTCGGGGCTGTTACACAGTTGGCTCTCCCCTTGCGCCTCTGTCTTTTTTCCTGCCAACTACTAAGTCTCTTCTACTCACCACACTTTAGCCCCGTCTTTATGGCTGCCTGCCAGCTCTGGCGAACGCTGGCAACTGACTCCCACGACTTGTGATCAATGTCACAGGATTTCATGTCGCGTTTGCAGACGTCTTTAAAGCGGAGACATGGACGGCCGGTGGGTCCGATACCAGTGGCGAGCTCGCTGTACAATGTGTCTTTGGGGATCCTGCCATCTTCCATGCGGTTCACATGGCCAAGCCATCTCAAGCGCCGCTGACTCAGTAGTGTGTATAAGCTGGGGATATTGGCCGCCTCGAGGACTTCTGTGTTGGAGATATGGTCCTGCCACCTGATGCCAAATATTCTCCGGAGGCAGCGAAGATGGAATGAATTGAGACGTCGCTCTTGGCTGACATACATTGTCCAGGCCTCGCTGCCATAGAGCAAGGTACTGAGGACACAGGCCTGATACACTCGGACTTTTGTGTTCAGTGTCAGTGTGCCATTTTCCCACACTCTCTTGGCCAGTCTGGACATAGCAGTGGAAGCCTTTCCCATGTGCTTGTTGATTTCTGCAACTAGAGACAGGTTACTGGTGATAGTTGAGCCTAGCTAGGTGAACTCTTGAACCACTTCCAGAGCGTGGTTGCCAATATTGATGGATGGAGCATTTCTGACGTCCTGCCCCATGATGTTCGTTTATTTGAGGCTGATGGTTAGGCCAAATTCATTGCAGGCAGCCGCAAACCTGTTGATGAGACTCTGCAGGCACTCTTCAGTGTGAGATGTTAAAGCAGCATCGTCAGCAAAGAGGAGTTCCCTGATGAGGACTTTCCGTACTTTGGACTTCGCTCTTAGATGGGCAAGGTTGAACAACCTGCCCCCTGATCTTGCGTGGAGGAAAATTCCTTCTTCAGAGGACTTGAATGCATGTGAAAGCAGCAGGGAGAAGAAAATCCCAAAAAGTGTGGGTGCGAGAACACAGCCCTGTTTCACGCCACTCAGGATAGGAAAGGGCTCTGATGAGGAGCCACCATGTTGAATTGTGCCTTTCATATTGTCATGGGATGAGGTGATGATACCTAGTAGCTTTGGTGGGTATCCAATCTTTTCTAGTAGTCTGAAGAGACCACGTCTGCTGATGAGGTCAAAGGCTTTGGTGAGATCAATGAAAGCAATGTAGAGGGGCATCTGTTGTTCACGGCATCTCCTGTATCTGACGAAGGGAGAACAGCATGTCAACGGTCGATCTCTCTGCACAAAAGCCACACTGTGCCTCAGGGTAGACGCGCTCGGCCAGCTTCTGGAGCCTGTTTAGAGCGACTCGAGCAAAGACTTTCCCCACTATGCTGAGCAGATTACATTCCTGTGAAGCACCTTGGGACCCTATACTACTTCAAAGGCACTATATAAATGTGTGGTTGTTCGCACTTTGCATGAAGTCATAATAGCCCAAAGGCCTTCACAGTTAATGAAGTATTTCTTGCAGTGCACACACTGTTGTAATGTAGGCAAATGTGGCAGGCAATTTGTGCACAGCAAAGCTCCACAAATAGCAATGAAGTAGAATAAGAACAAACACTTGTATTTATACAATGCCTTTAGCGCTGTAAAAAATCCCAAGTTGTTTCACAGGAGCATTATCAGACAGAATTTGACACCGAGCCACATAAAGAGATATTGGGGCAGGTAAACAAAAGCTTGGTCAGAGGGGTAGGTTCAAAGGAGAGGCATAAAGGAGGAGAGAGAGAGGTAGAGAGGTGGAGAAGTTTAGGAAGGGAATTCCAGATCTTAGGGTGTAGTTGGGAGGCAGCCAGAAAGGAAAGCATTGCAATAATTCAGTCTAGAGGTAAAAAAAGAATCGATGAGGGTTTCAGCACCTGATGGCTGAGGTGGATGTGGAGATGGATGTTATGAAGGTAGAATTGGGCAGTCTTGATGAGGGAGCAGATATGTGGTTGGAAGCTCAAATCATTATCAACAAGGAGGGCAAGATTGCTGTCTGATTCAGCCTCAGGGTGTGTGCAGGGTGAGTGATGGAGTTGATGGTTCGGAAAGAGAACTTCTGGCAGGATCTGATGACATTGGCTTTGGTCTTCACAATATTAATTGGAGGAAATTTCTGCTCCTCCAATGCTGATGTCAGACAAACTGTGTGAAAAACCAAATGCAGTGGAGGGGTTGCGAGGTAACAATGAGGTAGAGCGGGGTGTTGTCAGGGATGGTGTCGCCAAGGGGCAGTATATGGATAAGAAATAGGAGTGGCTCAAAGGCTAGATCATTTGAACAGGGCCTCAATGCATGGTATCTGAAACCTCAAGGTTTCATATCCTACAGTTAGACCCTACACAATTGACAAAGCATTCATTGGTCAGTGTGGCCAATATTTTCATTTCTTTTCCCTAAATCACATTCCAATGTCCTTGTATTGCACCAATTTCCCCAAGTGTAGTGTCTCATTGATGGCAGTCCACTTTCGTTATCAAAGCACTTGCTCGCTGCTTCTCTAGCATCACCATTTATTCCGCCTTTTCTGTACCCTCTGGTTCTCTGGGAATCAAGATATTTGGGGATAGGGCAGGAATGTGGAATTGGGGTAGAAGATCAACCCTGGTTTAATTGAATGGCTCAAGGAGCCATGTGACCTAGTCCTGCTCCTAATTCTGATGCTATGTTCTCTGCCTAAATCAGTGTTACCTCCTGAAGCTCACTAATTTTGCATTTAGAATTTTGGTGAGAGGCTTGCAGATTACTGTATGGTTGTATCTTGCTTCTGACCACTAGTGGTGATGAAAGGCTGCTTTTCCATACCTACACTAATGTAGAAAGTACCAAGGGACAAAGTTAGTGTACCAGCTCCCAAAAATATTGTAGGGTACTGTGAATGATATGTGTGTGTCTTTCTGCACAGCAGTGAATAAGGAGGAACATAAACCGTAAGAGCCACATGGAAATAGGTCTGAATTTTAAACTGGGTTACTACTTTATTCTTCCTTATACCTTCTATACTCTGATGTGTTAGGACATTAAAAGTGATCCCCTTGAAAAGGAGTCAATCACCTGTAATTTGCGATTATGTCTCCAGTTGGAACCTATCCCTTGATTTTGGTGCAATCTTCTTGAGCCAGCTGAAAAGCAGTCTTGTGATACTGTAAGGTGAAGAACTATAGTGACAGACATGTACACAACCTGCAGCTCATGTATCAGTACATGTGCATATTGCAAGTAGGTTGTGTTTTGATTTGATGTGTGCAGCGTCATGAAAATGAGTGTGACAATGCTATCAATTGTACATTGCATCTTGAACATGCTCTGGTTGAAGTACAGATATGCATGAGATGCAATGAAAGATCAATAAGGTTGTATGACAGCTTGCCTTTGGTGAGCAGCAAGCATCTGAACCTTTAGTTAATATGCTGATCATAGGTTTCACAGAATTATTATGAGGGCATGTGCTTTATTATATCAGATGCTTAGACAAGTATGATGTCCCACAAGGTCTCCAAACTCATGTTACTGAGTTACATCGAATACAACACGCTTTACAAAGATGACTTATTATGCAGCAGGAGGATGAGGGGCCTCAGCGACAACAGTTAGCAAAGAAGAACAGTGAAGAACGAGCTTACATCCAGGAGAAGGTTACATCCAGGAGAATAAGTATGCCAGCCTTTCATTTCAGCACATTCACCTGGGTATTTAAGTAGGCCAATACACAAATGAAGAACCATTTTGTTCCTGATACTTAGCCAGGGAATGTTTGGTTTCCAAGAAGCCATTCATCCGGTCTTCCACTTCTTTCAAATAATGGTGACATGGTAAGTTGGTATAAAGTGAAGACATTGGTCCAGATAATAACGGGGCGATGGGGAGCCAAGTAGCAGCTGAAGGTCCTGGTAAGGCTCTGCCATGTTTAAATAAAAAAGAGGAATACTCAATTTGTTGGAAATCTGAAATGAAAACGGAATATGCTGGAAATACTCAGCAGATCAGGCAGCATCTGTGGAGTGATCTGTATGGAGATCTGTGGAGGTCGTCAACCTTAAAAATGGTGAGGACTGGGCGCTTAGTATGCAAGAACATAAAATGTTCAGAAAAGATAGAAAAGGAGAAAAGGGATGTGGGGTGGCAGTACTGATTAGAGAAGACATTGTAGTGTTGGAAAGAAGGAATATCCTTGCGGGGGCAAGGACAGAATCCATTTGGTTATAGAAGTAAAAAGAGTCTGATCACACTATTAGGGGTATTCTATAGGCCTCCAAATAGCGAGAGAGAGATGGCGGAGCAAATCTGTCGGGAAATCAGATATGCAAGAACTATAGAGTGGTGATATTGGGGGAACTTGAATTACCAGTTGGGATAATATTAGAGTAAAGGGAAAGGAGGGGACGGAATTTCTGAAATGTGTTCAGGAAAACCTCCTTGATCAGTATATTCTCAGCCCAACTAGAAAAGAGGCATTGCTGGATCTGGTGCTGGGAAATGAGGTGGGCCAAGTGGACCAAGTGTCTGTGGGATAGCACTTGGGTAACAGTGATCATCATCTCACAAGGTTTAGACTTGGAATGCAGAAAGGCAAAGAATGATGTCAGTTGGAACAGCTATATTGGAAGATGGCGAATTTCAACGTAATGAGAAGTAAAGGCCTGCCACCGACCGAACCTGACAGGACCAGACGACATGTGTCGGGTTCATGTCGGGTCGGGTTGCTCTTCTGGGTCCGGCTCTCGGACTCGGGTCGGGACGGGCCAGGTGTGGGTCGGGCCGGGTGCGGGTCGGGCCGGATCTGGGTTGGACACAGAAAGTAAGCATTGAATTTTGCTCTGCTGGTAAGTGTTAAAAGTTGAAAAGTCTATCTGAGCTGGGAGTCCGGAACGTCAAGGAGGGAAACTTGAATTTGCGCAGTGAGCAGTAAGCGTCTCTATGATGTCATCACTCTCATGCTGCAGCTTCCTGCAGATTCGGAGTCGCAAGGTAGGTAAAGGGAATATTCCAATGGTTGGGTCGGGCTCGGGTTGGGGCGGGCGCAGGAAAAAATGGAGGGACTCGGGCTGGGTTGGGGTCCGATGTGGCTCTGTCGGGTTCGGGTCAGGATTTTTTTCCCTGACCTGAGCAGGCCTTTAATGAGAAGGGATCTAGCCAGGATAAAATGGAACCAAAGAGAGACAGGAAAAGCTGTAACAGAACAATGGGTTATCTTTAAGGAAGAGATGTTTCAGGTACATTCCAACAAGGATGAAAGGTAGGGGAACCAAAAACGGGCTCCTTGGATGACGAGGGAGATAGAGATTATGATGAAATAAAAAAAGAGCTGGCATGATACATATCAGGTGAATTCTTAAACCGAGAACAAGGCCAAATACAATAAGTTGAGAGGGGAGGCGAAGAGGAAAATAAGACTGGCAAAGCAAGAACATGAGAATAGAATGACAATCAACATAAAAGGGAAACCAAAACACATAATTAGGGAAGTAGAGAGGATTTAAAACTAAATAGTGGGGGAAAGGGATCAAATTTTGGAAGATGTGCTAAATCAAACAGTAGAGACAAGACAAGAGAGAAAGGTATTAATATGGGTAATGATAAACAGATCGTGACAGGAAGGGACAGACAGTAGAAATCTAAGAGTAAATCAGACGATAAGGCTAGAGGTTACAATAATAATAAAAGGACAAAACTAAAGGCTCTGTATCTAAATGCACGTAGCATTCAAAACAAAACAGATGAGCTGATAGCACAAATAGAAGCAATAAGTATGATATGACAGCCATTACAGAGACATGGCTGTAGGATGACATAGATTGGGACCTGAATATTGAAGGTTACATGACATTTAGGAAGGACAGGAAGCTAGAAAAAGGTGGAGGGTGGTTTTGTTAATTAATGACGGTTTTCGCACAATTAGTTCAGGAAACCAAGATGTAGAAGAAGTTTGGGTTGAGATGAGAAATAATAAAGGCAAGAAGTCACTTGTGAGAGTGGTATACAGGCCCCCTAAGAGTAACCACAAGGTAGGATGGGGTAGACAGGAAGAAATAATGGGTACTTGTCAAAAAGGTACAGCAATAATCACGGGAGATTTTAATTTACATATAGACTGGAAAATCAGATGGGCAAAGGTAACCTAGATGAGGAGTTCATAGAATGTTTTTGGGATAGTTTCTTAGAATAGCACATTCTGGAGCCAACCAGAGAGCAGGCTATACTAGAACTGGTATTATACAAGATAGGATTAATTAATGACCTCATAGGGAGGCTGCAGCAATCATAATATGATTGAATTTTACACTCAGTTTGAGGGAGAGACTAGACTAGTATTTCAAAGACTAAGACTAGTATTTTAAACTTAAATAAGGGCAATTATGAGGGCATGAAAGCAGAGCTAGCAAAAGTGAAGTGGAAAAGTTGGTTAAGGGATTGGTCAATAGAGATGCAGTGGCAGACATTTAAGGGAATATTTCAGAATACACAGAATAGATACATTCCAACGAGAAAGAAACATTCCAAGGGAAGGGGCCACCATCCATGGTTGAATAAAAAGCATTAAAGGTAGTAATCAAACTTAAAGAAAAAGCATATAATTGTGCAAAGCTGGGTGGCAGGTCAGAAGACTGGGCAGAATATAAAAAACAGCAAAGAATGACTAAAAGGCTAATAAGGAGGGAAAAAGCTAGCTAGAAATACAAAAGTAGAAAGTAAGAGCTTGTATTGATATTTAAAAAGGAAAAGAGTTAACAAAGTGAATGTTGGTCCTATTGAAAGTGAGTCTGGGGAAGTAATAATAGAAAATAAGGAGATGGCAGGTATTTTGCATCGGTCTTCACTATAGTGGATACAAGTAACATCCCAGAAATAGCTATACATCAGGAAGTGGAAGGGAGGGAGGAACTCAAGGAAATTACCATAACCAGGGAATTGGTACTGAGCAAATTGTTGGAGCTGCAGACTGTCAAATCCGCGGGTCCCGATGGAGTTCATCCTAGGGGCTTAAAAGAAGTGGCTCGTGAGATAGTTGATGTGTTGGTTTTAATTTTCCGAAATTCACTAGCTTTGAGGAAGCTTCCATTAGATTGGAAAATATTCAATGTAACTCCTTTATTCAAAAAGGGAGGGAGACAGAAAACTACAGGCCAGTTAGCTTAATATCTGTCTTCGGGAAAATGTTAAAGATATTATGGAAGACCACTTTGAAAAATTCAAGATAATCAGGCAGATTCAACATGGTGTGGTGAAAGGGAAATCATGTGTAACCAATTTATTGGAGTTCTTTGAAGAAGTCACAAGTGCTATGGATAAAGGGGAACTGGTGAATGTAGTGTACTTAGATTTCCAGAAGGCATTTGATAAGGTGCCACATCAAAGGTTATTGCATAAAATAAAAGCTCATGGCGTAGGGGGTAACATATTGGCATGGATAGAGATTGGCTAGCTAACAGGAAAAAAGAGTAGGCATAGATGGGTTATTTTCTGGTTGGCAAGATGTAATGAGTATTGTGCCATAGGGATCAGTGCTGGAGCCTCAACTTATTACAATTTATATTAATGATTTGGACGAAGGGACCATAGTTATTGTTGCTAAATTTGCTGATGACACAAAGATAGATATGAAAGTAAGTTGTGAAGAGGACAAAAGGGGGCTACATAGGGATACAGATAGGTTAAGTGAGTGGGCAAACATCTGTCAAATGGAGTATAATGTTGGAAAATGTGAAATTGTCTATTTTGGCAGGAAGAATAAAAAAGAAGCACATTATCTAAATGCTGAGAGATTGCAGAGCTCTGAGATGCAGAGAGATCTGGGTGTCCTAGTGCATGAATTGCAAAAGGATAGTATGCAGGTACAGCAAATAATTAGGAAAGCTCATAGAATGTTATCATTTGTTGCGAGGGGAATTGAATACAAAAGTAGGGAGTTATTCAGGGCATTGATGAGATCACATCTGGAGTATACAGTATTGTTCTCTTTATTTAAGAAAGAATGTAAATGCATTGGAAGCAGTTCAGAGAAGGTTTACTAGACTAATACCCGGAATGGGTAGGTTGTCTTATGAGGAATGGTTGGATAGGCTAGGCTTGTATCCGCTGGAGTTTAGAAGAGTAAGAGGTGACTTGATTGAAACATATATGATGCTGTGGGATCTTGACAAGGTGGATGTGGAAAGGATGTTTCCTCTTGTGGGAGAATCTAGAACTAAGGGTCACTATTTAAAAATAAGGGGTCACCCTTTTAAGACAGAGAAGAGGAGAAATTTTTTCTCTTAGAGGGTCATGAGTCTTTGGAATTCTCTTCCTCAAAATACGGTAGAAGCAGAGTCTTTGAATATTTTTATGGCAAAGGTAGATAGATTCTTGATAAGCAAGGGGGTGAAAGGTTATCGGGTATAAGGACATTTCTAGCAACTACAGGCCAGTTAGTTTAACATCAGTGATGGGTAAGCTTTTGGAAACAATAATCAGGGAAAAAAATCAACAGGCACTTGAGAGGTTTGAATTAATTAAGGATAGTCAGCATGGATTTGTAAAAGGCAGATCATGCTTGACTGATCTATTTGAAATTTTTGATGACATAACTGAGTAGGTCGATGAAGGGAATGTGGTGGATGTTAAGAAAGTGTTTGATAAAGTACCACAAAAAAGGTTGGCTAACAAAATCGAGGCTCATGGAATAGGAGGTTCAGTGTCCAATTAGATTTTAAAAATTGGCTTAAGGACAGAAAACAGCGAGTCGTGGTAAATGGTTGTTTTTCAGACTGGAGGATGGTAGACAGTTGTGTTCCCCAAGGGTCAATACTAGGGCCACTGATTTTTGCCAGATATAAATAACTTGGATCTTGGAATACGGAGTAGAAGTTCTAAATTTTCCAATGATATCTGTTGTATGATCACCTTAAGATTGATGTCCCTTTAAGAATTCAGTATGCTAGTGAGTTAAGTACCAAGATGTAGTCATGTGACTAGAAGCCATAGTCACTCTGCAACTATAACACCCGAGACAAAAGGTTCTGTATATAGTTTGCGCTGTATTGTATATACTAGTTTAACTGTTAATAAACCTTTTAGAGACCTTCAAGGAACTGGAATCCACGTATCTCATTGACTTGCTTAAGATAACACAAAGAACACATGACAATACCAAACTTGGAGGAGTGGCAAACAGTGAGGGTGATATGAACCGCCTGTAACAGGACATAGATAGACTAGCAGAACGGACAGACAAGTGGCAGATGGTATTTAATACAGACAAGTGTGAGGTGATGCATTTTGGCAGAAGGGATAGGGTGAGGCAATATATACTTAATGTCCCTCGACAGTTTCCAACCTCATTGTCCCGCAATCCTGGACAGCCCGCTTCTACCTCCTTCCCAAAATCCACAAACAGGACTGTCCTGGTAGACCCATTGTTTCAGCCTGTTCCTGCCCCACTGAACTTATTTCTTATTATCTTGACTCTATCTTTTCTCCCCTGATCTTACTACGTATATCCATGATTCTTCTGACTCCTTAAGTCATTTCGACAATTTCCAGTTTCCTGGCCCTAACTGCCTCCTCTTCACTATGGACATCCAATTTCTCTACACCTTCATCCCCCACCAGGACATTCTGAGGATGCTCCGCTTCTTCCTTGAACAGAGGCCTAACCAGTCCCCAACCACCACCACCCTCCTCCACCTGGCTGAACTTGTTCTCACATTGAACAACTTTTCCTTCAACTCCACTCACTTCCTTCAAATAAAAGGTGTTGCTATGGATACCTGCATGGGTCCTAGTTATGCCTGTCTTTTTGTGGGATATGTTGACCATTCCTTGTTCCAGTCCTACTCAGGCCCCCTCCCTCACCTCCTTTTCCAGTACATTGATGACTGTATCAGTGCCGCTTCCTGCTCTTGCCCCGAACTGGAAAACGTCATCAACTTTGCTTCCATTTTCTACCCTTCTCGCACCTTTACATGGTCCATCTCTGACACTTCCTTTCCCTTCCTTGAATTCTCTGTCTCCATCTCTGGGGATAGGCTGTCTACTAATATTCATTATAAGCCCACTGACTCCCACAGCTAACTTGACAACAATTCCTCACACCCTGTTTCCTGTAAGGATTCCATGCCATTCTCCCAGTTTCTCCATCTTGGATGCACCTGCTCTGAGGATGCAACCTTCCACGACAGCGCTTCTGACATGTCTTCCTTTTTCCTCAACCAAGGATTCCCCCCGGCCCCCACACTGTGACCGAGATTCATCTTAACAAGCAAGACTTCTGCCACATGCTTGCTGCTAAGGCAGACTGACTTATTTGGCAGATGCCACAGCTTCTGGGTTGGTCCGATCTACTGCAGTAGAAATTCAAGGCTGCTGTTATCTTCAAAGTCACCAGCAGAGGTGATCCATACTCTGTGAAGGTTCAGCTTGAGGAAGTGGCATAATCAAGTCATTACTTTTTTTGTGGAATATTGGTAACAAAGGTTAGTTGTAAGAACATAAGAAACAGGAGAAGGAGTAGGCCATATGATCCTTTGGGCCTGCCCCGCCATTCGATAAGATCATGGCTGATCTGATTTTGGCCTCAACTCCACTTTCCTGCCTGTTCCCTATAACCCTTTACAGCCCTTTATTTCAAACTGAGGCAATATAAAACTATTATCTCATCCTAGACTTATGGGTGTGAATTTTAAACCCTCAGAATGGGTGAGGGAGGGACGGGGGAGGGTTTGTTAAGTTCATAAAAAGGGTTTCCAAGGTCTTGAGAAACTTGAAAGTTAAAGAGAGGTGGTAATGGCGAGATGCAGCAGGTATATACTTTTCCAGCACTGTTTTTGGGTCAGGGGAGCAGGAGATCTTTCCCTCGGCAACACCTGACCCCCGCGCCCCCCCTCCCCAACTGCTCCCCCCAAACAAGCCAACCTACTGTGAACAGCCTTCACCTCCCCAACAATCCAATGCACCCTCCCACTGCGATCCGATAACCTCCCCACAATCCAATACCCCCATGCCCACCCAATCTTCAGGCTGACACACAGGGCTGGATTTTAAAGCCCCCCGACATCGGGAGTCATGGCGGGATGGGGGGCCGGAAGATGCCACCAGGAGAGGCCCACCGTGGGCCTCGATGCTGGGAAAGCCCAGCCCCAATTTGCTGGCGGTGGTGAGACCTCATGGCGGCCCCTCCCAAATCTACATATGCAAAAAAAAATGCAAATACCTGCATTACTGGGTGTCATGCTCTCGCTGTCCATGCTGCTGCAATATTAGTGCCGGTGGTCAGCAGTTCTGCACGTTCAGATCTCCGGCTGGACACTGGTGGGGAGAGGGGAGCAGGTACATATTTCAGTGCAAGGGGGGGAGCGGGGTTGGTGAGAAGGGTTAAAGATTAAAGTTTGTGAGCTTTGATGGGGGAAGGTCAGGTACACAAGGTAAGTATTTTGGGATGGAGAGGGCACGGAATGAACTGTCTGGTTTTTGGGGGAGTGGCAGGGATGGCAGAGGGACTAGAAACATCTATTTAATTTTTTAAGATTAAATTTTAAGTGCCTGTATAAATGAAATAGAAAGGCTGGAATCCCTTTAAAAATGGTGTCGGCGGCTGTGCAATGGTGCCAGATGTTGTTGCCAGGGACGGACCACCCGCCACTTCCATGTCAAGGGGGGTGGTGGCCTGCCACGTCCATTTAAATGAGCCACCACATTTAATATCGCGGCGGCTCTGTGACAAGCGATTATGCCAGTGAACTCCCATAATTTATGGGTCTGCCGCCTCTGTCGGCGGAGGACATGTAAAATTCAGCCGACAATATCTTGGGCTATTTGCCTTTATTAACCGAGGCATAGAATATAAGAGCAGGGAGGTTATGATGGAGCTGTATAAAACGCTAGTTAGGTCTGGAGTACTGTGTACAGTTCTGTTCACCACACTATAGGAAGGATGTGATTGCACTGGAGAGGGTGCAGAGGAGATTCACCAGGATGTTGCCTGGGCTGGAGCCTTTCAGATATGAAGAGAAACTGAAAAGGCTAGGATTGTTTCCTTAGAGCAGAGAAGGCTGAGGGGCGACATGACCGAGGTATACAAAATTATGAGGGGCATTGATAGGTTAGATAGGAAGAAACTTTTTCTCTTAGCGGAGGGGTCAATAACCAGGGGGCATAGATTTAAGGTAAGGGGCAGAAGGTTTAGAGGGTATTTGAGGAAAGATTTTTTCACCCAGTGGGTGGTTGGAATCTGGAACGCACTGCCTGAAGAGGTGGTAGAGGCAGGAACCCTCAACATTTAAGAAATATTTAGATAAGCACTAGGTGCCAAGTGCTGTAAAATGGGATTAGAATAGTTAGATGTTTGATGGCTGGCACGGACACGATGGGCCGAAGGGTCAGTTTCTGTGCAGTATAACTCTATGACTCTATGACTCTCTGACTCTCCACCACCCCCTCCATTGCTGGATGTGGTCTTCTAGTGCAGACCTTCCTGCCTGACTGCCAGCCAGCCTTCCAATCTGCCTGACTACTGGCTGGGATTTGGAGTAAAACAATTCAAATGCGGTTCTACCATTAATTTCAGCAGGACCTCCCTGTTCTCCATAATTCCAGGTTTCCCGGCCGCAACAAGTTACCTCCTGCTCCCTCCCCACCTTCCCGTCAATATCGGGCCATTAAGTCAGGATGTTCACCATTCCTTTCAGGAATAGCAGGAAGATGGGGCTGAATTTTGTCAGTGACAGTGAAGTCCCACCACCGGAGCTGAAAGAGGGAGCCGACCCCACTTTGGCCAGCAGCGGGAACCTGGGTCATATATTGCCTGCGGTAACCTCTTAATTAGCTGTCACTGGGGCCACCACTCAATTAAATATGGCAGCACCGCCCCCACCCCCCCACCCCCAAGAGCTGGCCCAATTAGAGGACTGGCAGCTCAGCAGCCTCAGAAACGCCATTGGCCATTGTTGAGGCTGCAACCCCAGGATGGAGATGGCAGGACGCCCTCGAAGGCAGATTATTGTGGAGTGAAGCTGGGGCCTAGCTGCCAGGCCCCAGCGATCGGGGCAGGGGGAGTTGTCCTGGAGCACTGGTGGTGCCATCACTGTGAGGGCAACTATTGCCACTGGGAGACCTATCAAGGTGGGCCATGATGTGATGATTATGGTGGGCCGCCCTCCCCTGTGGGAACCCAGGGTTTAGCTGGCAGACAGTGGTGTAGTGGTAATGGTCGTGGAGAGATGGTGGTGTAGTGGTAATGTCACTGGACTAGTAATCAAGCAGCCCAGGCTAATGCCCGGGGGACACAAGTTCAAATCCCACCACGATGGCAGCTGGTAGAATTTGAATTCAATTAATTAATCAAAATCTGGACTTGAAAGCTAATCTCAGTATTGGTGCCATGAAATGATCATTGATTGTTCTAAAAACCCATCTGGTTCACTAAAGCCCTTTAGGGAAAGAAATCTGTCATCCTTACCTGGCCTGGACTACATGTGACTCCAGACCCACAGCAATGTGGTTGACTTTTAACTGCCCTCTGAAATGACCTAGCAAGCCACTCAGTTGAGGGCAACAAATGCTGGCCTTGCCAGTGACGCACACATGCCATGACAGAATACAAAAAAAGTCTCCCCACGCAGCAGTGGGCACTCCTGATGTGGGCAAAATGCCCGAACAGGTGGGAAGTGGTTCATAATTGGCCACTTAAGTGGCTCAATTGGCTACCCAGTGGACAGCCAAGCCACCAACTTTACCGCCACTGGCAATATGGCATGGGGGCGAGAAGACATCGGGCCCCCTTCCCGACAACTCTCCTGCCATTTTGCCAAATCTCCCGCCTCCCAGTCCACTGCCAATGGGCCAGTAAAATTCAGCCCATGTTATCTAGAGACCCACTCTGCCTGGGGGAGAGAGGCAGCTGGTTTTATTGACAAGTCTACTAACAAGTCACTGAATGCCGAAGTTACAGTGACTGCCCTCTCATTTTTCAAGGGCACAAGAAGGAAAAGGTCAAAGAAACAAATGCAAATAAATATCCACTGCCTGGGCCAGGCCCTCCAAAGAACCTGGAGTCCGAACCGACAGGTTTTGCAGCCATTTCTCTCTTATAAGCATTTCCTGTTGTCTGCAGCAGAGTACACTTCCACTTTAAGAGGTGCTGGTTGCCTTTAAGTGGTGTCAGAGATGCCTAATTTTTGGTCCCCCCAAGTCACCTTGCTGTCACTGAAGCCAGTGCTGCTGTCTGCATGCCTGATTCATTATAACGAACTAGCAGCCACGAGTATTACCCGCTGCCTGATACAATGCTGACAGAGACTTGAGAATTTTTAGGCCACTATCTTCCAATTGGAGGCGCCGATTGGAAGTAAATGGTGAATATAGCAAGTAGGTGAGTTTGGAGAATAGGGCACATACAGCATTCAGAAATTTAGATTTAGAATAAAATAGCTCATGAAAATGCAAAGTTGCAATAGGATCTCGAGTGACATTATTGGATGAATTGTGCCCTGCATGTGCCAGCAAAAGTTACATTTTATGCTCATTGCACCTTTGAGAACCCAGCTAGAACAATCCAAAGTTTCGTTAAAATGTCTGAAGTAATTTCTCGAGTCACTGGTGCTTTGCCTAGTATTTCATATTCTATCAGTTTAACGACATCATCAGAGCAAGAGCAAATCGCTTAGAAGGGATTCTTGTCACTGTTGACTTTCTCAATGTCTTGGGTTTTGATAGATTGATTGCACCCGCCCATCTGTGCACCTTTAGTCAATTCATATATTACAGTAACAGGCAAGTCTTCAATTTTAATAATGTACAGGTGGTATGTGAAACAGGGATTATCACAGATGTGTGTGTCATTTACCCTGGCAGTCCTGTGACTCATTTAACCTTCCCAATTCTGGACAATCGAGAGACGAAGCAAACAGATTAGTTCAGTACTGATGCAGCCTGGAAACAATAGTGCTCACTGCTCCTCTGAGGGAGTGTGTTCTCACCCAATCAATCACAAATGCCTTTATCTTGATGTAGTGCAATTTCTTTTCTTCTCCACCAGATTATTTTATGTCCTCTGGATAGCTTTTAATTTCCTTTTAGTTGTCTGTTTGCATTTTCAGCATGTGATCAAATTTGTTTTGTGGCTGTTCTTTGTAGTTTCTTTTCTTTTTAGAACTATGAGGACCTCCTTGGGTTGCCATTCATTCCAACACCTATTTTCTATTTGCAAAGTGCCCTGGGACATTTTTGCATTAAAGGTGTTATGTAAGTGTTTTTTTTTGTTTCTTGTCTGTGGACCATAATTTTAATATGAGGATGTCCACCTGGGTACTATTTGTGATACAATGCGTTCAAGGGAACTCTCATGTCCTGTGCAAACACTGTCCAGCTTTTAAAATTATCATCCTTTGTTCAAATCCCATTATGGCTTCGCCCTCCCTATCTCTGTAACTTCCCCCAGGTCTATAATTCTCGGAGACCTCTGTCCCTCCAATTTTGGCCCCTTGTGCATCCCCAATATGCTTTGCTCCATCATCTTTTACCAAAAATGTACTTAATTCATAACAGTTCAACAGTTCAAATTTGACAAATAAAAAGTGCAATACAGATCATTTTTTTTCAATACAAGTACATGAGGTGCCTCACCACTCTTGCCACTACAGGTTATATTTACAGAGTATATTTACATTTCATGTCAAACATTCTCTGGTGCATAGAGCCCAAGGAATTTTACACTGGTCCCAGCCCCTTGGTATAGTATGGAGGGAAAGCCTTACACAGTGGCTTTTCTGCATTGAGCCTTTGCAGCGGCTGCCCTAAGCTTTAATTGGCCCTCAGCATGTAGTACTGGACCTTGGAATGTGCCAGTCTGCAACACGCGGTCTTCAACAGCTCTTTGTGTAGTATAAGGTCTGAAAAGGTTAATGCTTGAGACAGCGAAAGTAACCCCTCCCACTGTAGTGGTGATGATGATGCAATAGTTGCCTGGGTAATAGGCATGGAAGAAGCAAGAAGCATCATGAGAAGTGCTAGCAAGACATGCTTATGGAGAGTGTATATGGATCTGTAAATACAATAAACGAGTTATTGGCTAACATTTTACGGGCCTCTCCGCCACAACCCACAGCCTCGAAGGGCTAATAAAATACAGCCCATGGTCTCGTATTACCAGGTTTGCACAGTATACAGACCAGACCAGAAAGAACCTCTTCTATCAACACAATTTCCAACCAGACTGTGGGAAAATCTAAGTATAGATTTTTTGATGTACAATGGAAAATCCTACATGTTAGTGATTGATTATTTTTCAAGATGGATTGAAATGAAAAGGTTGTACTCAACAGCTACAAAATTTGTCATTCGAAGTTGATCTTTGCAGCGCATGTTATTTCTGACGGGATTGCGTCAGACAACAGACCACAGGTTGCAAACGAATACTTCATACAATTTGCGAGGAAGTGGGGATTCCAACACATCACAGGTTTCCCAATATATCCTCAGTCTAATGGAGAAGCTGAAAGAGGAATCAGAACTATTAAGTCATTGTTGAAGAAGAACAAAGATCTCCAACTACACTGTTCAATTATTGATTTACTCCATTGTTATGTGGACTATCACCTTCAGAGCTGTTGATGGGGAGGAAGCTAAAAACTCAACTTCCTTTTCTACCCAAGAAACTAATTCCAGGGCTAGACATCTAGGATTATCATAGAGTTCAAGACAGTGAGAAGACCGACAGGAAAGAACATGCTCACAAAAAGAGATTTCATACCAGAAGCATACCAAGGCTGAAAGGAGGAGAAGAGGTATGTATATAAGACCTTGGAAGAGAAGTTATAGCCATCCAGAGAGATGAAAATCATTAGAGAACTTATTTAGTACTGTAATGGCAATGTTGTGTGATGTGGGTTGTTCTCACTGTTTAACTCCCCACCTGACTGCAGCAACTGGATTTGTATTGGAATTTAACCCCTTGGTGTTTTAATTTTCAAACAACCAGACAGCAACATGTTATCTTGTAGGTTTGTAAAAAAACAGAAAGTCAATTGTTTATTGATTAATACACCGTATCCCAAAATTGCCACAACTGTATGCACTCATGCATTCACTCGTGTGTGCGCGCGCGCGCACACATGAACACACACACACACACACACACACACACACACACACACACACACACACACACACACACACACACACACACACACACACACACACACACACATGAAGAAATAGACAGAGAAGGGAAAGAGGAAGGTGGTTTTTAGTGGGGGAGAAAGGTTACGATGAACCTTTTGAATTCTCTTAAGACTCAAGTTCTATATGGTTGCAGGCCTGAAATTATTATAAATTTATCTCTTGATCTCGTGATTGAAAGCCTTCTCTCTGCTGTATAATGTAGAGTCAGAATTTTCAGCAGGCATGCCCCTTCTGGTTCACTGGAATGCCAGCTGTTACAAGTAGCTTCACCTTCTGGGTAAGTCTCTCTCTTTCTCTCTGGCTGTCTTTTTTAAGGTAAAACTGTGTCTCCTCTCACCTCCTGTTAGGAGACATTCTGGTCTCTTCCCCACGGTGATTGCACAATTGTCCAGGACGTGGCTACTTCACATCCTTTGTTTTAGAAGGAGACATTCAATTCAGGAATGTTTTTAGGATAGGTGTAAAGTGGATTTCATTAACACCTTTTGGCTTTGAAGATTTGTCCTGTGTCTTTGTCAGACAGTTTGAATACACAAAAGGCGAAGCCCCTTCCTCTTCAGTGGCCATTTTGGACCATTGTTCATTTTTTTAAATATAAAGGTTCTTTTCTAAAGCAAAGTCCGTTTTCTCATATCGCTTCAGAGATAGTCTGTGAATGTTGTATCATTGCACTTCTTATGTGTGTGACACCTCCCCCAAAAGGGAAAAGAAATGAAATTCCTTGGATTTCATTTTTTGGGGGGGGGGGTGGAATTGGAAAAAGCAAAAAAGAAACAGTAAGGCAGTTTAGGTTCACCCCACTTTACACATTCATTGCATTCAGTCCTCAGGCTTCCAGCCAGTGTTTTTTCATCATCCTTTCTTTGCATGAGGTACCACCAAAAGTTTGCATTTCTTTTGGTTACCTGTTGCCAATTGGAGTTTGTCGTTTTTCTCACACCATTTTGCTCTACTTTAGGGATGTTAATCTCCAGAACCATGTGATTGTTGGCAAAGCTTGCAGTATGCAAATTTCTGTTACTGCTAGTGGCATGGTTCTCTGTTTGCATAAGCTTTAACCCCTTGACTACTGTTTCAACAATACCATGGCATTAACCATTCAGCTTCCAGCACATTGATAATTCTTATTTCCGGGGTGACAGTCGGTGATGCATTGTCTTTGAGGCCATGCGAAACATTTGGGATTTCTTCCTGCCCCTTGTACTGGCTGGATGCTGACTCTAAATTATTGGGTTTCATTAGTTTTGGATTTGGAACCTGATTGTGTGATTCCTCAGTGGATAGATACATTCTGACCTCACTTTTAGTTCTCTTGTGACTTTCACAAGTGTGGTTTATTTTAGGGTGTAATACCTTCCCTTTTCTTTTTACTTCAGAGATAGGTATTTCCGTAATCGGCCCCATCTCCTCTGGGTCAAGGATGTCTCTGAACGGACAGAGGGCATTCTGAAGGGGGAGGGTGAACAGCCAGAGGTTGTGGTACACATCGGTACCAATGACATAGGCAGGAGGAGTGATGAGGTCCTGCAGGGGGAGTTTAGGGAGTTAGGTAGTAAGTTAAAAAACAGGACCTCTAGGGTTGTAATCTCTGGATTACCCCCTGTGCCACGTGCCAGTGAGGCTAGAAATAGGAAGATAGTGCAGCTAAACACGTGGCTGAGCAGCTGGTGTAGAAGGGAGGGTTTCAGATATCTGGACCATTGGGCTCTCTTCAGGGACAGATGGGACCTGTACAAGAAGGACGGGTTGCATCTAAACTGGAAGGGCACTAATATACTGGCTGCAAGGTTTGCTAGCGTCACTCGGGAGGGTTTAAACTAGTGTGGCAGGGGGGTGGGAACCAGAGCAGTAGGACAGCTTGTGAAGTAAATGAGGAGGGCAGAGTAAATAAGGCCAGTAGGACTAAGAGGAAGAGCAGGCAGGGAGATGTTGCGGAGCACAGCGGGACTGGTGGTCTGAAGTGCATTTGTTTCAATGCGAGAAGTAGAACAGGTAAGGCAGATGACCTTAGAGCTTGGATTAGTACTTGGAAATATGATGTTGTTGCTATTACAGAGACTTGGTTGAGGGAAGGACAGGATTGGCAGCTAAATGTTCCAGGCTTTAGAAGCTTCAGGCGGGATAGAGGGGGATGTAAAAGGGGTGGGGGAGTTGCATTACTGGTTAAGGAGAATATCACAGCTGTACTGCGGGAGGACACCTCGGAGGGGTCATGCAGCGAGGCAATATGGGTGGAGCTCAGGAATAGGAAGGGTGCAGTCATGATGTTGGGGGTTTACTACAGGCCTCCCAACAGCCAGCGGGAGGTAGAGGAGCAGATATGTAGACAGATTTTGGAAAGATGTAAAGGTAACAGGGTTGTAGTGGTGGGTGATTTTAACTTCCCCAATATTGACTGGGACTCACTTAGTGCTAGGGGCTTGGATGGGGCAGAATTTGTGAGGAGCATCCAGGAGGGATTCTTGAAACAATATGTAGATAGTCCAACTAGGGATGGGGCCATTCTGGACCTGGTATTGGGGAATGAGCCCGGCCAGGTGGTCGAAGTTTCAGTGGGGGACCATTTCGGGAGCAGTGACCATAATTCCATAGGTTTTAAGGTACTTGTGGATAAGGATAAGGATAAGAGTAGTCCTCGGGTGAAGGTGCTAAATTGGGGGAAGGCTAATTATAACAATATTAGGCAGGAACTGAAGAATTTAGATTGGGGGCGGCTGTTTGAGGGTAAATCAACATCTGACATGTGGGAGTCTTTCAAACGTCAGCTGATTAGAATCCAGGACCAGCATAGTCCTGTGAGGAAGAAAGACAAGTTTGGCAAGTTTCGGGAACCTTGGATAACACGGGATATTGTGAGCCTAGTCATAAAGAAAAAGGAAGCATTTGTAAGGGCTGGAAGGCTAGGAACAGATGAAGCACTTGAGGAATATAAAGACAGTAGGAAGGAACTTAAGCAAGGAGTTAGGAGGGCTAAAAGGGGTCATGAAAAGTCATTGGCAAACAGGATTAAGGAAAATCCCAAGGCTTTTTATACATATATAAAGAGCAAGAGGGTAACCAGGGAAAGGGTTGGCCCACTCAAGGACAGAGATGGGAATCTATGCGTGGAGACAGAGGAAATGGGCGAGGTGCTAAATGAGTACTTTGCATCAGTATTCACCAAAGAGAAGGACTTGGTGGATGATGAGCCTAGGGAAGGGAGTGCAGATAGTCTCAGTCATCTCATTATCAAAAAGGAGGAGGTGTTGGGTGTCTTGCAAAGCATTAAGGTAGATAAGTCCCCAGGGCCTGATGGGATCTACCCTAGAATACTGAGGGAGGCAAGAGAAGAAATTGTTGGGGCCTTGACAGAAATCTTTGCATCCTCATTGGCTACAGGTGAGGTCCCAGAGGACTGGAGAATAGCCAATATTGTTCCTTTGTTTAAGAAGGGTGGCAAGGATAATCCAGGAAATTATAGGCTGGTGAGCCTTACGTCAGCGGTAGGGAAACTATTAGAGAGGATTCTTCGGGACAGGATTTACTCCCATTTGGAAACAAACAAACTTATTAGCGAGAGACAGCATGGTTTTGTGAAGGGGAGGTCGTGTCTTACTACTAATTTGATTGAGTTTTTTGAGGAAGTGACGAAGATGATTGATGAGGGAAGGGCGGTGGATGTTGTCTATATGGACTTCAGTAATGCCTTTGACAAGGTCCCGCATGGCAGACTGGTGCAAAAGGTGAAGTCACATGGGATCAGAGGTGAGCTTGCTCGGTCACAGAAGAATGAGGGTAACAGTGGATGGGTGTTTTTCTGAATGGAGGGATGTGACTAGTGGTGTTCCGCAGGGATCAGTGCTGGGACCTTTGCTGATTGTAGTATATATAAATGATTTGGAGGAAAATGTAGCTGGTCTGATTAGTAAGTTTGCGGATGACACAAAGGTTGGTGGAGTTGCGGATAATGATGAGGATTGTCAGAGGATACAGCAGGATATAGATCGGTTGGAGACTTGGGCGGAGAAATGGCAGATGGAGTTTAATCCGGACAAATGTGAGGTAATGCATTTTGGAAGGGATAATGCAGGTGGGAGGTATACAGTAAATGGCAGAACCCTTAGGAGTATTGACAGGCACAGAGATCTGGGCGTACAGCTCCACAGGTCACTTAAAGTGGCAACGCAGGTGGATAAGGTAGTCAAGAAGGCATTCGGCATGCTTGCCTTCATCGGTCGGGGCATAGAGTATAAAAATAGGCAAGTCATGTTGCAGCTGTACAGAACCGTAGCTAGGCCACACTTAGAATATTGCGTGCAATTCTGGTCGCCACACTACCAGAAGGACGTGGAGGCTTTGGAGAGGGTACAGAAGAGGTTTAACAGGATGTTGCCTGGTCTGGAGGGCATTAGCTATGAGGAGAGGTTGGAAAAAGTTGGATTGTTTTCACTGGAATGACGGAGGTGGAGGGGTGACATGATAGAGGTTTACAAAGTTATGAGCGGCATGGACAGAGTGGATAGTCAGAAGCTTTTTCCCAGGGTGGAAGAGTCAGTTACTAGGGTACATAGGTTTAAGGTGCGAGGGGCAAAGTTTAGAGGGGATGTGCGAGGCAAGTTTTTTGCACAGAGGGTGGTGAGTGCCTGGAACTTGCTGCCAGGGGAGGTGGTGGAAGCAGATACGATAGCGACGTTTAAGAGACATCTTGACAAATATATGAATAGGAAGGGAATAGAGGGATATGGGCCCTGGAAGGGCAGAAGGTTTTAGTTTCGGCAGGCATCAAAATCGGCGCAGGCTTGGAGGGCTGAATGGCCTGTTCCTGTGCTGTACTGTTCTTTGTTCTTTGTTCTTGTTCTTTGGGGCACTGCTGTTCACATGTGGTTGTCCAGTTTCCAATACACTCCCCTGTGGCACTTCAACTAGATAAAGCATCTCCCTCAGTCTTGGCTTTCCTTTTGAAAGTCCCTTTCTTTCTTTTCCTTTTGAAGCTGAAACTCCCTTTCTTCCCTTTTCAACTATAACTCTAGCTAGAAATATTTTTTCAGCTTCTGATTCTAGGCTCTCTTCTTCTAGTTCAGGCATAAGTTTAAAATGGTTGGCTAGACTTTTTATCAGTTCAGGTTTCTTTGCTTTTTGTCAGAATGTGATTCCCACCTCTATAGCTAAGCTTTTTACATCTTCCACACGTAATTTGTTTAATTTATCACGGGATATCTCTCCCATGCTCTGCAAACTCCTTTGCATTAGATGTGGCCATCTCTTTGGTATCTGGCATCAAACAGAAAAAAACAGAAAAATACAAGAAAACCTGTTTGTTTGTTTTTCCACAATTTTAGAGTTCAATTTTCCTCCCGTTTCCCAAAAAGGCCTCGCCGTACTTTATCGGTTGTGATGAAGCCTCGGTGCGACTCCCCGCCACCAAGCGGCGGGGCTTTCAATTTCAATATTAAAATTAATTGAAACATAATGCAAATTAACTTACCTTGTCCCGGCAGCCGTCTTGCACTGATATTATGAACTCCATTTGGAGTTCCGAGGCGTGACACTGTTTGGGAGGGGGGAGGAATGAAAATATCAGGGTGCGGGGGGGAAGCTGGGAAAAGCCTTTTGATTGGTGGGGGATTGGTGGGAAGAGTTCAAGGTTTAAAGTTGCTGAAGGTCAGAGGGAGGATAAGGTCGGGATCTGCACAAAAGGTTTTTGATGGGGAATGCCCAATTAATCCATCGATTCTTCCTTCGGGGTGTGGATGAGGGGAGTGAAATGCTATCATGTCTGTTAATTTAATTTTCATCAATCTATCTCTTTAAAAATTAAAATGCTTCTAAAGGGCTTGAAGACCTTTAAAATGGCGCCGGTGCCTGCACGGTGGTGCCAGAGGCTATTGTCAGGGACGGAACGGTCGCCTCCTGTACGTCATCGGGAGAAGCCACTCCACCCCCTCCATTTAAATGAGCCCCTGCGAGAAATATCGCGGGGGCTTAGCGACGGCGCATTCGCGCCTGAAGTATGCCAACTTCAAAGCCACCATGTGCGTTGCGCATGTAAAATTCAGCAAGTGGGTCACTTTTAGCTCTCTCTCTGTTGTGTAATGTAGATGTTGGATTTTTGAGCAGGGCTTGTGCTTTCTGGATTACTGGAATGGCAGCTGTTCCAAGTAGCTTCGAGGTCAGTCTCTCTCTCTCTTTCTCTCTGGATGTCTTTTTTAAGGTAAAAATGTGTCACTTCTCACTCCTGTTAGGAGACACTCTGGTTTCTTCCCCATGCTGATTGCTCAATGACCCATGATGCAGGTACTTCACACTTCCTTTGTTTTAGAAGAAGACATTCAATTCTGGAATATTTTCAGGATAGGTGTAAGATGGGTTTCATTATCACCTTTTGGCTTTGCAGATGTGTCCTTTGTCTTTGTCAGACTGTTTGAGTACACAAAAGGCGAATCCACTTTTTCTTTGGTGGTCATTTTGGACCATTGTTCACCTTTTAAAATAAAGGTTCTTTTTTAAAGACAGAGTGCATTTTTTCATAACTCTTCAGAGTTAGTCCATGAATGTTGTATCATTGCATTTCCGATGTGCATGACATTACATACTTCAGAAGGTACTATAAGATGAAATAGGAGAAACCTTATCCCAACTCCTCAGAAACAACAATCATTTATATATTTGGATGAACTAGATGGTGATCATGAAACCCAGAGACAACAAGATACTACAAATCGTAGTTATGGCCATCCAAGCCGTCAACCAATACTTCTGAGAAAGTTTCCAACTGAACTTGCAAGTCCAACAAGAACACAATCATGGAGAGTCATTAAGCCTCCTGACACATTGAATCTGTGATGTCAGAGACCTGGAGGAGATGGGGTAGTATGTAACATCAAAAAGAATGAATGTATTCATATCAAAAATATATGTGGACAAAGACTTGGTGGGGGGGTTGCTTTACAGGGTCTGAAAGCATTAATGTTTGAGACAGTGAGAGTAACTCCTCCTACTGTAGTGGTGACGATGATGTAATAGTCACATGGGTAATAGGTTTGGAAGAAGCAAGAAGCATCATGAGAGGTGTTAGCACGACATGCTTAAGGAGAATGTATATGGATGTGTAAATACAATAAACAAGTTATTGTTTAGACCTACACAGACTCCAAGTGTTCTGTGCACAAAGCTCGATCTAACATCTTAAACACTATCAACAATATACAACACTGCACTGGAAGACCAGCAATTTTAGGCAGACCAAAGTGCATCTTTCACTGAGTTGATGATCCTCCAGCAGCAGTTGATGTTTATCTTGGTATACGTCCCTGGAAACAGACCATGGGGCACAGACTCCTGTGTTACCGAGCTGCTTGGGATGAACTTCGTCAAAAACCACTGCATCTCTTTCCAGACCTGCTTTGCAAAGGCATATTCCAGAAAGAAGTGGTGACAGTTTCTTCTCCATCGCAGTCACCTTGAGGGTAGCATGCGGAGGCAGTGAGACTCAGGGCATGCAGGCAGGATCTGACGGGGAGGACCCTTCTCACCACTATCCAAGCTAAGTCTTGGTGCTTATTTGAAAGTTCTGGTAATGAACCATTCTGCCAAATGAGTTTGACAGCTCGGGGAACCATCCGACAGGATCCATCGTCTCCATTTCTCGCAGGGCCTCGAGGATGTTACGTGCAGGCCACTGTCTGATGGACTTGTGGTCAAATGTGCTTTTTTGTACAAACTTTTCCAAAGGGACAGGTGGTACAGCACGCTCCATCTGAATGGAGTGTTCTGTGGCAACATGGCCAGAGCCATCCTTCTGAACACAGGGGACAGATAGAACCTCAGCATGTAGTGATACTTGGGATTGCCATACTGAGGGTTTACACACAGCTTGATGTAGCCTCACAAAAAGGTGCCCATCAGGATGAGGGCAACATTGGGTACATTATTTCCCCCTTCATCTAGAGGTTTGAACATCTTGTCCCTGCAGACATGATCCATTTTCGATCTCCAGATTAGGCGGAAGATGACTCGAGTGAGCGCCACGGCGCAGGAGCAGGCTATGGGCCAGAACTGCACCACATAGAGCAACACCAAGAGTGCCTCATACCTGATAACATAGGACCATTCAGCCCATCAAGCCTGCTCCACTATTCAATACAATCATGGCTGATCATCCACTTCAATGCCTTTTTCCCACACTATCTCCATATCCCTTTATGTCATTGGTATTTAGAAATCTGTCTATCTCTACTTTAAACATACTCAATGACTGAGCTTCCACAACCTGCTGGGGTAGAGAATTCCAAAGATTCACAGCTCTCTGAGTGAAGAAATTTCTCCTCATCTCTATCCTAAGTGGCTTCTCCCTTATTCTAAAATTATGTCCCCTAGTTCTAGACTCCCCAACCAGGGGAAACATCTTACCTGCATCTATCCTGTCTATCCCTTTAAGTATTTTGTCAGTATCAATGAGATCATTCTTCGAAACTCTAGTGAATACAGGCCCAGTTTCCCCAATCTCTCTTCATAGGACAGTCCTGCCATCCCGGGAACAAGTCTGGTAAAACTTAGTTGCACTCCCTGTATGGCAATAATATCCTTCCTATGGTAAGGGGACCAAAACTGCACACAGTATTCCAGGTGCAGTCTAACCAAGGTTCTATACAATTGATGCAAAACTTCACTACTCCTGTGCTCAAATCCTTTGCGATGCAGGCTAACATACCATTTGCCTTCCAAATTGCTTGCTGCACCTGCATGTTAGCTTTCAGTTACTTATTGACAAGGACACCCAGGTCTGTTTGTACATTGACACTTTCTAATTTCTTACCATTTAAGAAATACTCTGCACATCTATTCCTCCTACCAAAATGGATAACCTCACATTTTTCCACATTATATTCCATCTGCCACATTCTTGCTCACTCACTAAGTCTGTCCAAATTCCCTAGCAGCTGCTTTGCATCTTCCTCACAACACACATTCCCACCTACCTTTGTGTTATCTGCGAACTTGGAAATATTACATTTGGTCCCCACATCCAAATCATTGATATATATTGTGAATAGTTGAGGGCCAAGTACTGATCCCTGCTGTACCCCACTAGTCACAGCTTGCCAATGCGAGAATGACCCATTTATTCCTACTCTCTGTTTTCTGTCTGTTAACCAATCCTTGATCCATACCTGTATATTACCTCCTATCCCATGTGGCCAGGTTCTTACCTGCAATAGAGAGGGAGTGTCGTTCCCACATGCCCAGTTTCTGTTTCACCATGGCTCCTCCCAGTATTTTGGCACAAACCCCAGCCCTTCCGGATCATATCCCCAGCACCTTCAGATAGTCTGGCTTATCGGTGAAGGGGACAAACGATCGGAAACATTTTTGATTCCCTCCCATTGATTGAAATTGCACTACTGATGTTTATGTAAAGCTTTTAGATCCAATTGCAGATTCCCTTCCAAACTCCATTCTGGAGAGCATGTCCATAATGTAGGTGTGTGATATTCTGACAAAGGCCTTCTCCTGATCCAAGCTGATGAGGCAAGTGTCTACCCTCACGAACCATACATAGGCCATCGTATCCCCGAGTAGCGTGAGGTTTAGTGATCAGAGATCTTCCTGTCAGGTACAGTACAAGTCTGATTGGGGTGAATCACCAACTCCAGAGCAGACTTGACCTGATTGATGATGACCTTGGACAGAATTTTGTAGCCCACATTAAGCAGTGAAATGGGCTGCCAATTTCTGATTTCCTCCCTCTCCCCCTTCCACTTGTAGATGGAGATAATAATGCCTTTCCTCATAGATTCTGACAAGCTGCTGGCCAGAAGCATGCTCTCATACACTTCTAACAGGTCTGGGCCAGTCCAGTTCGACAGAGTTGAATACAAGTCGACCTGTGACATGTCGCTCCCGGGAGTTTTACTCATCCCGAAGGACCTGACGGCCTTTCTCAGCTTATCCAGAGTGAGCAGTTTGTCCAGACTCTCATGCGTACTGTCATCTAAGACCTTTGTAATAAAGGGCAGGAAGGAGAAGGAGGTGGTGCTGTCTTTGCGTTTCATGTCGTACAGCCCAGTATAAAAGGATTTGCTAATCCTGAGTATGACAGGGCGTGATCATGTTGCCAAACTGTCTTCTTTCTTCAGGCTGCCAATCACAGAAGTTTCCCTGTGTATCTTTTGGAAGAAGAAGCACGGTGATCGTACCTTCATCTGGCTATCCCTAACCTCTGGAATTCCTGCCCTAATGTTCTTCACTTCATAAGATCAGAAGAACTAGGAGCAGGAGTAGGCCGTCCGGCCCCTCGAGCCTGCTCCGCCATTCAATAAGATCATGGCTGATCTTTTCGTGGACTCAGATCCACTTACCCACGCTCCCACAGTATCCCTTAATTCCTTTATTGTTCAAAAAGATATTTACCTTAGCTTTAAAGACGTTTACTGAAGAAGCGTCAACTACTTCACTGGGCAAGGAATTCCATAGATTAACAACCCTCTGGGTGAAGAAGTTCCTTCTTAATTCAGTCCTAAATCTGCTCCCTCTAATCTTGAGGCTATGCCCTCTTGTCCTAGCTTCACCTGCCAGTGGAAACATCCTCTCTACTTGTATCTTATCTATTCCCTTCATGATTTTATATGTTTCTATAAGATCCCCCCTCATTCTTCTGAACTCCAATGAATATAATCCCAATCTACTCAGTCTCTCCTCATAAGCCAACCCCCTCAACTCCGGAATCAACCCAGTGAACCTCCTCTGCCAGTATATCCTTTCTCAAGTGAGGAGACCAAAACTGCACACAGTACTCCAGGTGCGGCCTCACCAGTACCTTACACAGCTGCAACATAACCTCTCTGCTTTTAAACTCAATCCCTTTAGCAATGAAGGACAAAATTCCATTTGCCTTCCTAATTACTTGCTGTACCTGCAGACCAACCTTCTGCGATTCATGCACAAGGACACCCAGGTCCCTCTGCATAGCAGCATGCTGCAACTTTTTACCATTCAAGTAATAATCCTTTTTCCTGTTACTCCTACCAAAATGAATGACTTCACATTTATTAACATTGTATTCCATCTGCCAGACCTTTGCCCACTCACTCAATGTATCTATGTTCCTCTGCAAAGTTTCACAGTCATCTGCACACTTTGCTCTGCCACTCCTCTTAGTGTCATCTGCAAACTTTGACACCCTACACGTGGTCCCCAACTCCAAATCATCTATATAAATTGTAAATAATTGCGGTCCCAACACTGATCCCTGAGGCACACCACTAGTGACTGATTGCCAACCAGAATAGCACTCATTTATCCCACTCTCTGCTTCCTGTTCGTCAACCAATCCTCTATCCATGCTAATACTTTACCCCTGACGCCATGCATCCTTATCTTATGCAGCAGCCTCTTGTGCGGCACCTTGTTGAAGGCCTTTTGGAAATCTAGGTACACCACATCCACTGGGTCCCCATTGTCCACCTTGCTCATAATGTCATCATAGAATTCCAAAAGATTTGTCAAGCATGACCTGCCCTTCATGAACCCATGCTGCGTCTGCCCAACGGGACAATTTCTATCGAGATGCCCTGATATTTCTTCCTTGATGATAGACTCAAGCATCTACCCCACTACAGAGGTTAAGCTAATCGGTCTATAATTCCCCATCTTTTGTCTACCTCCCTTTTTAAACAGTGGCGTCACATCTGCTGTTTTCCAATCTGCTGGGACTACCCCAGAGTCCAGGGAATTTTGGAAAATTACCGTCAGTGCACCTGCTATTTCTCCCGCCATCTCTTTTAGTACCCTGGGATGCATTCCATCAGGGCGAGGAGACTTATCAATCCTTAGCTCCATTAGCTTGCCCAACACTACCTCTTCCGTAATAATGATTGTTCCCAGGTCTTCACCTACATTCGTCTCTTTGTCAAGTTTCTGGCATGTTATTAATGTCCTCCACTGAGAAGACCGATACAAAATACCTGTTCAATGCCTCGGCCATTTCATCATATCCCATAACTAATTTCCCCTTCTCATCCTCTAAAGGACCAACGTTTACTTTAGCCACTCTTTTTCGTTTTATATATTTACAGAAACTTTTGCTATCTGTCTTTATATTCTGTGCTGGCTTTTTCTCATGTTTCATCTTACTTTTCTTTATGGCTCTTTTTGTAGCTTTCTGCTGACCTTTAAAGTTTTCCCAATCTTTTAGTTTCATGCTGCTTTTGGCCACTTTGTATGCCTTCTTTTTCAATTTGATAGCCTCCTTTATTTCCTTAGACACCCATGGCAGATTACCCCTTTTCTTCCAGTCCTTCCTTTTCACTGGAATATACTTTTGCTGAGCACTTTGAAAAATTGCTTTGAAAGTCCTCCACTGCTCGTCAACTGTCCCACCGTAAAATCTTTATTTCCAGTCCACTTTAGCCAAGTCCTCCCTCATTCTATTGTAGTCCCCCTTGTTCAAGCACAGGACCCTGGTATTGGATTTTATCTTCACACTCTCCATCTGTATTCTAAATTCAACCATATCACTCCTTCCAAGAGGATCCCTAACCATGAGGTCATTAATTACTCCTGTCTCATTACACAGGACTAGATCTAGGATAGCTTGCTCCCTCGTCGGTTCCATTACATACTGTTCAAGAAAACTATCACGGATACACTGAACGAATTCCTCCTCAAGGCTACCCTGACTGAGCTGGTTCGACCAATCTACATGTAGATGAAAATCCCCCATGATAATTGCCGTACCATTTTTACAGGCATTAGTTATTTCTTTGTTTATTGCCCGCCCCAATGTGATGTTATTATTTGGTGGCCTATTGACTCCGCCTATCAATGACTTTTTCTTCTTAGAGTTTCTAATTTCCACCCAAATGGATTCAACCTCATTCTCCATAGAACTTATATCATCTCTCAGCAGCGCCCTGATGTCGTCCTTGAATATCAGAGCTACACCACCTCCCTTACCTTCCTGTCTGTCCTTCCGAATAGTCTGGTACCCCTGGATATTTAACTCCCAGTCGTGACCAACCTGTAACCATGTCTCCGTAATGGCTACCAAATCATATTTCTTCGCGATGATTTGTGCCGTTAACTCATCAACCTTGTTACGAATGCTACGAGCATTCAGGTAAAGTGCCTTTATGCTAGCTTTCTTACCCTCATGATTCCCAACATCTCTAATAATAACTCCTGAGTTATCCTTCCTTTCTGCTTCTTTCATCGTCTGCCTTGAACCTAAACCCTCCTGCACACATGTTAGCCTGCTGCTTACCTTTTTATTTATCATCATACTCCCTGTAGTTTTCCCTTTCCCTTCCCCCCGAGTCACTAGTTTAAAGTCCTAGAGACCACCCTATTTATCCGTTTCGCTAGAACACTGGTTCCAGATCGGTTCAGGTGGAGACCGTCCCATTGGTACAGATCCCCCCGGTTCCAAAACTGATGCCAATGCCCCATGAAATGGAACCCCTCTTTCCCACACCACTCCCTTAGCCACGTGTTTACTTCCCTAATATTCTTATCCCTAAGCCAATTTGCACGTGGCTCGGGCAGTAATCCGGAGATTATGACCCTCGAGGACCTGTTCCTTAATTTCGATCCTAGTGCTTTATAATCCCCAAACAGGTCCTCCATCCTAGCCTTGCCTATGTTGTTAGTCCCAATGTGGACCACAACAACTGGATCCTCCCCCTCCCGCTCCAATATCCTTTCAAGCCGGTCAGAGATGTCCTGCACCCTGGCACGGGGCAGGCAACACACCACGCGGGACTCCCGATCCGGCTTGCAAAGGATACTATCTATCCCCCTAATTATAGAATCCCCTATAACTACCACTTGTCTTTTTGCTCCCCCCTCTTGAATGGCCTTCTGCACCATGGTGCCATGGTTAGTTGGCTCATCCTCCCCGCAGCCCTTTTCCTCATCCACACAGGCAGCAAGTATCTCATACCTGTTGGATAAGGTCAAAGGCTGAGGCTCCTGCACTCCTGAACTCAGGATCTCCCTACCTGCCTCACTTGCAACCACACCCTGTTGTCCCTGATCACTAACTGAATTTGAATTACTTAATCTACCAGGTGTGACTGCCTCCTGAAACAAAACGTCCAGGTAACTCTCCCCCTCCCAGATGTGCCGCAGTGTTTGAAGCTCAGATTCCAGATCATCAACTCTGAGCCGGAGCTCTTCCAGCAACCAACACTTGCTGCAGATGTGGTCCCTGCCGCTCACAATGGGGACAGCCAGCTCCCACATCATACAGCTGCAGCACATCACTACAGATGCCCAGCCATCTCTACTTAGTTAATTACTTTATTACTTTATATAAATTTATGAGTTAAATACTTTCTGATACTTCTCTCCTGTGGTCTTCTTCAAATAACCAATAGATAAATCAAAAAAAATAGTAAGTAAAAAAAAGAAAGTAAATTTTTAACCAATCACACGATACAGAAGCAATAAAAAAAGCTTACCTTATCACACACCAGAGTCCTTTTATTTTGGTTAGAGGAGGAGGGCGGGTGGGAGACACTACATGTGTAGTGTCTCGGGTTCAGCCACTGCCCAAATATATAAGTTTTTACTTACCCAGAAGTCCTCTGTTCTACCGAAACAAACGGTAATCTACTTTAGGCTGAAACTGACTTCCCAGCTGTTCTCTCGCTCCCACAGCCCTTGCTTCCGAAAAAGCTGCTGCACAAAAAAAAGTCCTCTAATGAGGACTTCTCTAATGAGTTCTCCTCCTTTAAGTTGCTCCTTAAAGTCTCCATCTTTATCCAAGCTGTGGGTCATCTGTCCTAATATCTTTTTACATGGCTCAATGCTGAAGTTTGTCTGGTAACGCTCCTGTGAAGCACCTTGTCTAACTGCATCAAAGGCACTATATAAGTGCAAGTTGTTTTGTTGTTGCTGCTCTGATCCACAGCTAATGTGAAGAATGTGTTGCCCCTTGTAAACACAGCAGGACCCTTTTGGAACAATTCCATCATAACTCCAGAGGAAGGGCTGCAATTTGTAAATTAGGCCAAGACATGAGTATACCTTGTGGGCTTTCTCTTGCAGTGCCCACGTACATTTTTGGGCTCACAACCTCTGCTCAACCCTACGAAGGACAGTTCTGTAAGCCTAGTTTGTGATCTGGACCTACAAAGGCACCATTCACTCCCTTCACCACCGACACAGTGGCAGCAGCACTTTCCACACCCATCTTTCATCACGTTACTGGTGATTGAGAGTAGACTATGGGGCGGTAATTGGCCGGGTTGGACTACTTAACTTTTTATGTACAGGACATTGCTGGGCAATTTTCCACATTGCTGGGTAGATTCCAGTGTTGTAACTGTACTGGAACAGCTTGGCTCGGGGTGCTGCAAGTTCTGGAGCACAGGTCTTGAGTACTATTGCCGGAATGTTGTCAGGACCCATAGCCTTTTTAGTATCCAGTGCTTTCAGTCATTTCTTGATATCACGTGGAGTGAATCGAATTGGTTGAAGACGCTGTGATGCTGGGGACTTCAGGAGGAGGCCAAGATGGATCATCAACTCATCACTTCTGGCTGAACATTGTTGCAAATGCTTCAACCTTATCTTTCGCACTGATGTACAGGGCTCCCCAGTCATTGAAGATGGGGATATTTGAGGAACCACCTCCTCAAGTTAGTTGTTTAATTGTCCAACACCATTCATGAGGTTTCCTTACCCATGTTTGACCTGATGCCATGAGACTTAATGGGGTCTGGAGTCGATGTTGAGGATTCCCAGGGTAACTCCCTCCCAACTGTATACCGGTGTACTGCCACCTCTGTTGGGTCTGTCCTGCGGGTACGACAGGACATACCCAAGGATGGTGATGGCAGTGTCTGGGACTTTGTCTGTAAGGTAGGACTATGTCAGGCTGTTGCTTGACTAGTCTGTGGGACAGCTCTCCCAAATTTGGCACAAGCCCCCAGATGTTAGTAAGGAGGACTTTGCAGGGTCAACAGGGCTGGGTTTGTCATTGTTGTTTCCAGTGCCTACGTCAATACCGGGTGGTCCAACTGGGTTCATTCCTTATTGACTTTGTAGCAGTTGGATACAACTGAGTGGGCTTGCTAGGTCATTTAAGAGTCAACCACATTGCTGTGGGTCTGGAATCACATGTAGGCCAAACCAGGTAAGGACAGTAGATTTCCTGCCTTTAGGAAAGGACATTAGTGAACCAGATGGGTTTTTACAACAATCGTCAATGGTTTCATGGCCATCATTAGACTCACTTTTAATTCCAAATTAATTAATCGAATTCACATTCCACCTTCTGCCGTGGTGGGATTCAAGTCCATGTTCCCAGAGCAATACCCTGGGTCCCTGGGTACTAGTCCAGTGACAACACCACTACACCACCACCTCTACCAGTGATATTCATCACTTTATGCAGTCCCATTCAATTGCCCACAGTAAACAACAATACTGAAAATGCTAAAAGTGCAGACAAGAAAGAATTAGCGCAGGATATGCATTAATATACCGTTTTTCATAATCTCAGTGCATCCCAAATGTTTTTTTATAGCCCATAAAGTGCATTTGTAACACAGTCACTATTGTAATCTAGAAGCATGGCAGTCAATTTACTGATGCTGTTTGAGGGATAAATGTTTTCAGGATATTTGAAAAAGAACTGCACTATTCTTTGAATAATGCCAGGGATTAAATTCTCTGGAGTGGGATTTAAACCGAAGCTGTCTGACTCTGAGGTGAGAGAACTACCACTGAGCCAAGGCTGACACCTCATGAGGGGTAATGAAACAAATTTTCCCAGGATATTAATATACAGCTCATGCAGAGAGAGACCTTGAGTTGCAAACAGCTTGTCAAACACAAATTAATGCCCACATGTATGTATTTTTACTTTCCAGCACACATTGCATCAATGACTCATGCTCCAGATGTCCTGCTAAACTAAGAGAGAGACAGGAGATGTTAAGCCTAGGACACAGCACAAGGCATAAAGAACAGGTCAATAGTTCCAATCCATTCAGTGCCATGGATGCATCAGGTGCCTCACGATGCTGAATGCACTGGAAGAGGATGAGGAACAGGAAGAATAGAGGACCGTGTCATGCTTTGTTGAATGATAATTTTCTTTAGTCCACTGACTGGAGACCTGAATTTATATTTTTTTTCAGAAATTTGAAAAGGAACAGATAAAAGATGACTTTGCTAGCAGCGTAAGATGGCCACCAAATTTGCAACACTGTATCCTATACTGCAAGGTCTGCAAGGTGAAATGTCTGCTCATCGCAGCAAAAACCAAGACCCAGGAAATTTAAAGGAACTGCCTGTTCTTTTCAGCAAGAAGAAATACACTGCTCACGACCATGCTTGAATAACTGGGTGACTGTCATGTGACAAGCCCACCCCCCACCCCCCCCCCACCCCCCCCATCCCTCTGTAATTTTAAACTGGTGTTTTTCTGCAGCAGGTTGAGAAGCATCTGGACTCTGACCAAGTAGGAGTCCCTCCTCTCTCTCTCTCTCTCTCTCTCTCTCGCTTCATTCCAGCTTGCAAGCTTCGAAACCTGCCTGTTGACTGACCACCTTTGCACACTCTGGTTGCAATCAGAAACCCCCTTGGAGAAAATCATCCGCATCACTGTCTTAAAGAGACCCACCGAATCAGTCATCTATCTCTTCCAACTATAAGCCTCAGGACCGCCGAATTCAGCTAGAAGCCAGCCAAATCACCAAACTCCATTCTGCATACCTTTTTTACCTATGGACTTTAAAGTTAACCTCTTTCTTTGTTAACCTCAAGAAAATCAGTCCGTTTGGGTCTTGTTATGATCATAGCAAGTAACTAATCAAACACATACTGAATTGGCCAGTAAATCCACTTTTTAAAAATAATTAAACCTGTTGTGATCAAACATGGAGAGGGAAAAGAGGGAAGACCTTTGACTCCTCCTTACTTGACCGTAACAACAGTCATTGAGGTCTGATATTACAGAAGGAGGAAAATTGGGATCTGCTACTTCTGAAGGCAACAGGAATGCTCTTTGAGCAGCAAAGTGTGAAGAGACTATTTCTCACCAAGAAAATCATTGATGAACAATTGCCACAGACAGAGCTATGGTAGATGACTGTGGCTGCACGTTGTCATGCAAAAACTAACACAGCTCTCTTACAGTCTCCTTACTGAAACGTACCTTCCTTATATAGATTTCCTCACTGAAGTCTTCATAGGGTCTTTGTTGCCTGGATAGTTTTTGGGGTAATATTTTATCTGGCGCATCCTCCTTCTGTATTTTCTCATTCTTCGGTCCTTGAACTTCTCCTTCTGCTCCTCCTCAAAGGTATGCGCCGAGGAAGTATCATACTTCCTTTTGAGAAACTCTCACAGAAGTTGGAGGGTTGCATTCACAGGTCATCAAAAGCAAGTCCAAATTTGTGTAGGCTCAAAACAAAATACAAAATTGCTTCAAAAAGTCATTCCCAGCTTTTGCATGTACTTTCAACAGGCTTCAGGTTCAAAAATTCCTCACGTCTACCATTCTTAATTGATCCTGACAACAGCTGAACATTCTATGTTTCATTCTAACTTACTCTGCGTATATTGCAAATGTAAACATCATAGTGACACCTGCTGTCATTTTAATATGTGTAAATTGGGTACATGCCAACTCACAGACGGATCATACGCAGGGGACAAATTGTATTTGGAATTCGGGGACTTTGCTTTTGGGTTGGAAGCCAGCAGAAAGAGTTCTGGTCAAATTTGCTGGCCAGTTAAGTAAATTGCCTGGATTTTAAACCCCAGAAATGCAGTAACCACCGTGGAGTTTTAGGGACAATAGTTTTGGGAAGTTTAGTGATTAAGTCTGTGACTAATGTCACGGAACAGTAATTATATTTCTCCTCGGATTAAAACAGTGTGCCTTTAAGGCAGGGAGAGATGTCTTGGATTTATGAGACACAGTGTACCAGCTGCAAGATACCATTTACAAGATGTACTGCAGCAATGCACCGGCTGCTTAGACAGCACCTTCCCAACTCGCGACCTCTACCACCTTGAAGGACAAGAGCAGCAGATGCATGGGAACATCACCACCTGCAAGTTACCTTCCAAGTCACACACCATCCTGACTTGGAACTATATCGCCATTCCTTCACTGTCGCTGGGTCAAAATTCTGTAACTCCCTTCCTAACAACACTGTGGTGTACCTACCTCACATGGACTGCAGTGGTTCAAGAAGGCAGCTCACCACCACCTTCTCAAGGGCAATTAGAGATGGGCAATAAATGCTGGCCTGGCCAGTGATGCCCACATCCCATGAATGAATAAAAAAAAGATGCACTTGTTACCCTAGATCACAGCAGGAGAGAGAGAGGTCACAGGTATAATGTTTCAATTTGACAGTGTGTAAAACTGGAAAAAAACGGTCTGAACCAGCTAACAACAAAGTGTGCTTATTGAAGAGAAGATTTGTCTATTCTCTGTCAGCAAATTCTACAGGGAGCTACTGGCCAGGTTGATTGCCTGTTGAGGAGGAAAAAAACTTTTTTTTTAGATTAGAGATACAGCACTGAAACAGGCCCTTCGGCCCACCGAGTCTGTGCCGAACATCAACCACCCATTTATACTAATCCTACACTAATCCCATATTCCTACCAAACATCCCCACCTGTCCCTATATTTCCCTATCACCTACCTATACTAGTGACAATTTATAATGGCCAATTTACCTATCAACCTGCAAGTCTTTTGGCTTGCTGAAGGTAGTAAAACTCCTTTTCTTTACTTCCAAGCCAGGAAGTATTTGCTTCAAGATTGAATCTCTCTTGACTGACTGTATTTTATGGAATTCTTCGGTGTTTGATGCCTGTTGCAGCCGAAGTGTTTTGAATGCCTATTAAGAACAGACAATTTCATCAAATCCACATGGAGACTTCGAGTAGCCTTTGATTATTTCCACATTAGAATACCTCATCCATCAGGAACATAACCCACAAAGATAAAAACAAAATACTGCAGATGCTGGAAATCTGAAATTAAAAGAAATGCTGGAAATACTCAGCAGGTCTGGCAGGATCTGTGGAGAGAGAAGTGGAGTTAACATTTCAGGTCAGTGAATCTTCCTCGGAACTGACAAATATTAGAAATATAAAAGGTTTTAAGCAAGTAAAGCTGGTGATGAGGCAAGAGAAAACAAAAAAGAAGTTGTTGATAGGACAAGTTCACAGAGAATAACTGACCAGAAGGTAATCCTGGGTGGATTCAAAACACGAAGGATGAAACTTCAGTTGGAATCCACGTGGAATAAGTCAGAGCTGGGGACAATCACTGAGGAAGGAGATGTGGCCGTGAAAACAAGTTTTGGTCAAACACCAGGAGGGAAATAGAAAGCAATGAAGGTGAACAAGGTAAAAGAGACAAACGAAAATGCTATCGGAGAGAAGAGCAGAACTTCTTCAAAGTAGGCATTGCTGGAAGAGAAGTGGCAGTGAATTAAGCATTAAAATAAAAGCAGAATACTGCAGATGCTGGAAATCTGAAATAAGAAATGCTGGAAATACTCAGCAGGTCTAGCAGCATCTGTGGAGAGAGAAGCAGAGTTACTATTTCAGGTCAGTGACCCGTCTTCAGAGCTGACCAATATTAGAAATGTAAAAGGTTGTAAGCAAGTAAAGCGGGGGTGGGGCAAGAGATAACAAAAGAGAAGGTGTTGATAGGACAAGGTCACAGAGAATAACTGACCAGGAGGAGTGAATGGAGGAGTTGGATTAAAATAAGAAGTTATAAGGGCTTTAGACATAGGTTTATCTGAATAGTGTTTAAGATTTAGTTTTAATAAATAATTAACATGTTGCTCTCTAAAGATACCTAGTTTGGTCTGTTATATTCCAAGGGTTACTGGAGTATTTAATTTGGCTGCTTTCCGGTTGGATGGGAAAACTTAAATCATATGCTGCGACCTGTGGAATGATGAGACTGAATTGACAGTGCATTGCTCCCGTCGTGGTCGTAACCCTAACCACCACTGCGTCTCAGTGGTACTTAATTTTGTGTTCTGGTAAATTGTTTTACATACAGACACAATCACAACCAATTGATGAAAACAAATACATCATTGGAAGATGTCAGATATATTTTGATCTATATGGAAGCATTCCTCTATATCATTAAAATTTCCCAATAACTTCAGGAAACCACAAGAGGCCCACTGCAAAGTACCCAGGGACTCACAAGGCCTGACATAAGAAATCTCACTTTAAGAAATGACCACTTTAGGCAGAAGGAACGAGGTCATTGAGAAGTTGACCTCCAATGATGTTCAGGAATTATTAGCTATAAATTTGCCAGCTTTAGTTAACTAAACAAAATTTGTAAAGTAAAATTCTTGGGATTCCAGAGTAGGCTTGTCAAAGTAAAATTTAATTTTGCATAGAATTACATAGAAGATATGCATAGAAACAGGCCATTTTACCCAACTAATCTGTGCTTGTGTTTATATTCCACATGAGTCTGCTCCCATCCAATAACTTAAACATGAGGTGCATGATCTAAAGCCACCCCCTCCCACTCAGTAGGGTTGACAACTCTCCCAACATAGCATACATGTAATGCACAGAATACCTTATGATGATATTGTTATAAGAGGCTTCTATGTTTTTAAATATGTTTTTAAGGACTTATACCTAAATTGTGGAAATAGATTCATTTGGAAGCCTGACGAAAGGCTGGACTTTTTTTTTTCAATGGGTCATTGAAAGGACACTTGACTGAAAACACTAGAAGAATCAGGAGTGCTAAAAACAACTTTGACTGGCGATCACCTGCCTTAAAATAAATAAACAACAGGAACCTTTGACTAAGGGGAGATGTTTACAGAGAAGCCACATGTCAAGTTTGATGGCGGTCAAGAGGTTGACTTTCTGTTTTGGGGTTTGGATTGTTTTCAGTTCAATTAGGGTGTGAACTGTTTTGAAGACAATTGGTGTTTTGCCTGCCCCCAGCTCATCTTTCCTGAACCTCTCTAAGAGACCCTGAGAAGTCCAATCTGTCAGCTCCTCTTTCCTCCTGCCTTTGGAAAACAAATGATTCAAGTGTGTGCTGGCTGAAACCCCTGAAGCCACATTTCTCCTGGAAAAACTTGCCAGATTATTTCTCGACGCCGCCTGAAAACGACTGCTGCAGAAAAGATCCCAATGACCCGTCACCATATACCCGGACACCAGACCAAAAGGGACAACTGACATCCTTCCATATCTTCTTGTTTTTCAAGAATTAGCAAGTATTTGGCCTAAGTTGTTTTTTTTTTACTTTCCCTTGTAACAGATCTCTGCAGAGAGAATTTCTGTATTTTTTTTCAGTGTGTGTGAGAGTTTGTGTGTGGGGGATTTTAAAATGGAACTTTCATATTTCAATCTGTGTATTAATGCTTTGCTTCATTACTGGATAAGTTTTGTTTTATAATAAACTGATAATTTTGTTATTTATTAAAGAAACCTAGTTTGTGTAGTTTATTCTGGGATAAAGAGTACAGCAGATGATTGACTGCATCGGTAACTGGGTAAACATTGAAATATATGTTGTGACCCGCGGAGAAGAGGAACTAGAAAAGACAGTGCACTCCTCCTACCTCAGCCGTAACAATATCATTTGAAACATGCATTATGCAGTAAATTTCTAAATTTGCATAAGTGGAGAGGTCTGTCTCTTGTGCAAAGTGGAAAATGATGCATTGTTGTTGGTGATCAAAGTGCCTCGTTGCTGCAATGGACTTGAGAAACTTAAGGTTACTAGATCCCCAAATCCAGCCAGTCCTGCATCCCTTTGCTGTATCCCTGGGTTCTGCTGAAGTGACATCTGCAATGATCAATCCACAATGTTAATCTGTTCTAGGTGTTGCCTGGCAAATGGATCGGACAACAGGCATGCAAGAATGCACAGCTGCAATCTGCTCAGCTATCCCACAATATAAATGACAGCCCTGCTTGTGTAGTATGAGCACTATCCTGCTCCTAATTAATTACTTTAAGAACCCTTTTTTTCTCCCCATAAGCTATTTATAATTGTCAACTTGGTGGAAAAATTATTTTATTATTATATCAACACCAATAAAGCCAGATTAAAGCAAGCTAGTTTCTTTCATCTTATAAATAGTTTATAACGGGGTTGTCCAACAAACAACCCGTGGGCCAGAATCCGGTCCGCCAAAGTTTTCTGTCTGGTTCACCAATTGATTCTAGAGTATCGCTTTGGATCCGATACCAACTGATCTTAGAGGTTTTACCAAAAAATACACACACATACGAAAACTACTTTTAGTATTGTATGGAAACAGACAGGAAGTAGCTGCTGCCTGGAAGCCAGGGTCATGGGCGGGGGGCAGTTATGGGGGTGAATATGCTCCATCCAATGCAGAGTGGTGCATGCAGTTCTACTGCTGGGTGTGTCCCGAGCTCGGGTTCCGGGGCAGCGATAGCAGGTGGTGGCCGGATCACGGGCTGGAACCGCGGGCCAAAGGTAAGGACGGAAAGCCTGGGCCCGGGGGAGGAAAAGCCCGAGGCCTGACACCTGGCTGCTTCAGAGGTTTCAGCTGGTGGACTTGGCCGGATCCTGCGGCCTCTGTCCTTGGGCTGTGGTCAGTCTGCCCCAAGGGTTGGTTAAAAGAAGATTAAGGCTTGATCTAATCAAGGACTTTAAGATGATTAAAGTATTGATTGGATAGATTTCCTTTGGTGAAGGGTGTCCAGAACAAAGGGGAAGAACCTTAAAGTTAGAGCCAGGGCATCCAGGGGTGATGTTAGGAAGCACTTCTTTACACAAAGGGTAGCGGAAATCTGGAACTCACTCCCCCAAAAAGCTGTTGAGGCCAGGGGTCAATTAAAAATATCACAACTGAGATTGATAGATTTCTGTTGGGTAAGGGTATTAAGGGTAATGAAACCAAGGAGTGTAGATAGAGTTAAGATACAGATCAGCTTTAGTCTAAATGAGTAGTGGAGCAGGCTCAAGGGGCTGAATGGCTTTTTCTTGTTTCTATGACTGGCCATAAGATAAAGGCCTGCTACTCGACCCGAACCCGACGGGACCCTGTGACATGTGTCAGGTTTAGGTTGGGTCGCTCTTCCAGGTTTGGCTTTTGAGCTCAGGTTGGGTCGGGCCGGGTCCGGGTCGGACGCACACAAAAACTGTAATTGGACTTGAAAGGTTGTTTAAAAAGATGAAGATTGGAGCCACAAAGTCAACAATTGTTTGGTCACAAGTTAAACAGAAACCAGTGAGTAGCTGAGATACAGAGACCAGGAAAGTCCTGAGTGATTAATTATCATAAAATATACAGTATTTATATAAAAAATATAAAATAATCAGTCAGGACTCTAGTCTGCACACATACAGTACAGTGGATAAACATGCAGCAAGTATTTCAACCTGTAAAGCGGGAGTCTAGGTAATGTATAATAATATTTTCTGAGCCTTTGGGCAATTGCTGTGTTTATTTTAAACAATACAGATATTGGTACAATGTTGCACAATCTGTCTGGGAACAACTCCATGGGTTTCTGTTTAACTCGTGACCAAACAAAAACCAATCTTCATCTTTTTAAACAACCTTTCAAGTCCAATTACAGTTTTTGTTGCTTGTCTGCACAAACTGCAAAAGTGAAAAACGGATTCGGAATCGGAAGGTAGGTAAAATGAACATTCCAGTGGTCGGGCCGGACGCGGGAAAAAAATGGAAGGACTCGGGTCGGGTCGGGCTCGGGTCCAATGTGGTTCTGTCGGGTTCGGGTCGGGTTTTTTTTTTCTAGACCTGAGCAGGCCTTTACCATCAGGTACATGGATACTGGGGCTAGGGGTTTGGTTCTGATGTTTCTGTTTGTGTTTGCCTGCCATTTTAGGAATGGTTCCGAACCAAATCTAGGAGTCCAGCATCCATGAGCCACTTGTAGGTTTGGCTATCGACTTCAAAATTCTTAATTTGAAGTATCGATATGTCTTCTCATTTAAAGCTTGTTCACAAAAATGCACATTTTTGTTGTTTTGATTAATACCAAGATAAATTTCTAATGCCCTTATCTTTCCAAAATTTGCTCACCGACCCCTAATGTAGGACAAAAATTGTAATGTGGCCCCTCAAGCAAAAAGCATTGGACGCCCCTGGTTTATAACATTATTAATACAAACAAAATGCATATATATAATATTATGGTGATTTAAGGTCATTTGGACACAACCAATCTAATCAGTAAAGGTAAACAGTTGCTTAACTTGTTTGCTGAATTATTTGATCTTGTATTGCAAAACATTTGCTAAGCAACTTGTTTTGATTCTCTGTTCTGTTAATGTTTGAAATCAATAGGAAAAGTAGCAATCACGTGGATTTTAATAAGCTGGTTAAACCAGTCAATTTTTACTTTTCTTTGACAATGGGGAGTTCAAGCTTCTGTTCCTATTTCATTCATTTTCAAAAAAATATTTCATAATTGTCAGCATAGAATTGAAAAATACAGAAGTCTTTATTTAACAATGGACAGTATTCTGTAAAATTTACAGGCCGCTTCATCAATCATTTTACAAGATAAGGCTGCATTTTCTGCCATTACTGTGCCCGGTGTATCAGCTTATGAAGTAAAAATGGGAATGAGACCTGTAATGCAAGACCTCCACCCTCCACCTTTTTTCATATGCTGCACATTAGCAACAAACAAATGGATGGAGTTTTCAAATTATAGGGAAACCTAGCAGAATGAATCAACTGTGCCTTTCAAGCCATTTCTTGCCTTTGTACTGGATGCATCACGGCTAATTACTGCCGTTTTATATATATAAATCCAAGGCTGCCAGGTAATCAGCAGTATACGACCTCGGCATAGATTTCCTGCATAATGTTTTGGCATTTGTGTTCTGTTTAACTTTTCATTTTTATTCTTGTTGGCTGTTACGTTCTCATCGGACTTCCTGCCAATTACTGATTCCCCAATTCCCCTGCACACCCACTCTAGCATCATTACGAGCATCACTATGGATGTGCGCTAGTGTAGTGGTTATGTTACTGGACGAGTAATCCAGAGGGCTTGATGTATAGTACAGAGAATGTGACTTTGACTTCCACCCTGGCAGTTTGAGAATTTGGATTCCATTAAAACAATCTGGAGACAGAAACTTAAGACCAAAAACTGTTGAATTATTGTAAAAACCCAACTCATTCAATAATGTCATTTAGCGGAAGAAAACATATTTTTGGTCTATAGTCTCATCTAAATGTGACTTCAGATCCACACCAACATGGTGAATTTTGAATTAATAGCCTAGAAAACTATTTATTTGTTGTATGAAACCACCGCCAACAATCATATTTGCAGGCATTGCATATATGCAACTGTGTTGGCATATTTCCACCTCTGCAACATTGTCTGTCTCTGTTCCTGCCTCCGCTTTTCTGCTGCTGAAACCTCTGTTACTTGTCGATAGGAGCGTTATCAAACAATGCTCTCCTTGCTGGCCTCTCAACTTGCACCTTCCATAAATTTGAGCTCATCCAAAACAATGCTGCCTGCATTCCAACTTGCACCAAGTCCGGTTCACGCATCACCTCCTATGTGCTTGCTGACCAACATTGGTTCACAGTCTGTCAATACCTCAATTTTTAAAATTCTTATCCTTGATTTCAAATCCTTCTATAGCCTTGCCCTGCCCCATCTCTGAAACCTCCTCTAGCCACAATTTTCAAGACCTCTGTTCTACTCCAATTCTGACCTCTTGCGCATTCCTGATGTTCATCACTCTACCACTGGTCGCCATGCATTCAGCTGCCTAGACCCTAATCTCTGGAATTCCCTCCCTAAACATCTCTGCCTCTCTACCTCTCTTTCTTCCTTTAAGATACTCCCTAAAACCTACCTCTTTAAATAAGATTCTGGTCATCTGTCTTTTTAACTTCTTATGTAATTTGGTGTTAAATTTAGTTGGTTAATTCTCCTGTGAAGTCTCCTGGGATGTTTTACTGTATTAAAGGCACTATATAAATGCAAGTATTTGTCCTTTTCTCAGAGTCCAGGCCAGCAAAAAGTCAAAAACAGAGCTATGGTATTTCCTGTCAAGGTACCTGCTGTGTCCATTCACCATAAAGCTTGCACTACCAAGACTGATTATGACTTAAGGTGCATCTGGAATCTTTCTTGAGGCTTTCAGCCTTACCGTGACAATTCCCTTAAATTAGCCCCATTCCTTTAAACTTCACTGATACACAATTTGCTCCTCCCACCAGAGTGCTCCCGACACCTGTTCAAATCTATATCTGGATCTGTGAATAATTAGGTAAATTGTCTGATTCAGAAATTTGAAAGCGTTACGACCTAGGCAGGAGGAGTGCACTATCTTTTCTAGTTTCACTTCTCCACAGGTCATAACACATGCTTAAATGTTTACCCAGAAACCGATGCGATCAATTATATACTCTACTTTTAATCCCTGAATAAAATACACCAAACAGGTTTCTTTAATAAACAACAAAATTATCGGTTTATTATAAAACGAGACTTAGCCAGTAATGAAGCAAAGCATTAACACTCAGATTGAAACAAGAAAGTTCCCTTTTTCCCTTCGCCCCTCACATATACACACACACACAAATACCCCCCCAGTTAACTGAAAAAGAGATTTTCTCTTTAGAGCTCTGTTACAAAAAAAATAATTTGGCCAAATACTTGCTAATTCTTGAAGAAAAAAAATGTGGAAAGATGTCAATTGTCCCTATATTCTGGCATCCCAAATATGCATAGACAGCTTTCACTGGGATATTCCTAGAACAGTTCTTTTCAGGCAATGCTGAGGATCAGTTTGGCAGGCTTTCCAAGAGAAATGCAGCAACAGAGGTTTCTGGCAGGCCTTTCAGGAGGAATGCAGCATCAATTTCTCTATTGCTTATACTTGCTTCTAAGAGTTTCTCAAAGAGATGGAAAAGCTGGCAGGCTTTTCAAAGAGATGGAAAAAGCTGAGCTGAGGTTTTGTTCTTGGCAAGATGATTTTTAAACTCCTTTCAAAACACTTTCCATACCCCAACTGATTGTCCAAAGCAAAACCAAAACAATGGGCTGAAGATCAGTGGTAAGCTTCGAAGATGGCAGCCCGCAGGCATAGGTTTTACACTACGGAGCTACGGCGGCGATATTAGATGCGGTGGCTCATTTACATGGATGGAGCAGACCTTACCTCCCCTCTCCGATGATGTGGAGGAGGTGTGCGCTCCATCCCCAGCAATGGCGTTCAGTGCCATTTTTAAAGGGCTTAGAGTCCCTACTGAAAGTTTTAATTTTTAAAGAAACAATGCATTTTAAACTATTAAAAATAATTCAAAAGATCTATCCAGCCCCTTTCCCACACCCCCAATAGCCTTACATATCATTCCTGCCCTCTCCCCCGCCCCCACAAAATACCTACCTTGAGTATCTGACCTTCCCACCCCCACAAAGTTCAGAAACGTTTACCTTTACCCCTTCCCATCACCCCCTTGACCAATCAGGTAAGTTTTTTTCCCTCTCCGCACCCCGCCCCCCCCATCCCACTTTGAAATACTTACCTCCTCACCAGTGTCTTGCATTGGGTCTCCAGTTGGAGATTGGACGGCGTGGGAGTGCCGATCACCAGCCGAAATATGGGACCGGGACAGATGACATGACGAGGTAAATAATTATTCCTTAATTTTAATACATTACCATATTGAAATGATGGTGCCGTTGCCAAGCGGTGGGGGCATGCAACGAGGCCTCGACGCTGCCAGTAATATGAGGCGGGGCCTATGCGGCATGATGCCCGTAGTGCTCCTCGCCCAGAGGCATTTTCCAGGCCCTCCTACCAAGACCTCTGATGTCAGGGGGGCTGGTAAAATTCAGCCCAATATCTCAAGAGTCAAGCCTCCTGACCCCTATAAATATTAACCTGTCTCTTCTCTGTAAACATCTTTCCCAGGTCAAAAAACCCCTGCTGGGTACCTGTCTGAAGACAGGTGACTTCCAGTAAATGATGTTTTCAAACAACCTCTCAGTGACCCTTTCAAAAAAGATCCATGGAATACTTTTCAGTTTTAAAACACAAGTCCTCAAAATTTTACAAAAAATTGAAGTACTTTTGTAACGAAAGTTATTAGTCTTTAAAGCGGCACAGTGTGTGCACCCAACAATTGCTGGCAGTATGCAGATTATGATGTCAGTCGGTGTGCAATGCTGATTTGAGGCCAGTGCTGTCAGTTGCAAATTCAATTTTCCCCCTATCTTAACCTCGCACAGCTGAACACACATGAAACAAAATGAATTAGAGATCCAAGGGATTAGGGGGAATGAGGAATTGAAGGAAATTAGTATTAGTAAGAAGGTTGTATTGGAGAAATTAATGGGGTTGAAGGTGGATAAGTCCCCAGAACCTGATATTCTCCATGCCAAAGTGTTGAAAGAGGTAGCTATGGAGATAGTGGATGCATTGGTGATCATCTTCCAAAATTCTATAGATTCTGGAGCGGTTTCTGCAGATTGGAAGGTTGCAAATGTCACCCCACTATTTAAGAAGGGAGGGAGAGAGAAAACAGGGAATTACAGACCTGTTAGCCTTACATCAGTCCTTACATCAAATGATAGAATCTATTCTAAAGGATGTGATAAATGGACACTTGGATAATAATGATCTGATTGGGCACAGTCAAAATGGATTAATGAATGGGAAATCATGTTTGACAAACCTGCTGGAGTTTTTTGAGGATGTTACGAACAGAATTGATAAAGGGGAGTTGATGGACGTGGTATACTTGGATTTTCAGAAGGCTTAAAGAGGAAATTAACGCAATAGTGAGGAAGGATATTAGCTCTGACGATGTGGAATCTGTATGGGTAGAGCTGAGAGACACTCAGGGGCAAAAAACGTTAGTGGGGGTTGTATATAAACCCCCAAACTATAGTGGTGAGGTTGGGAATGGCATAAAACAGGAAATTAGAGACTCATGCGATAAAGGAACATCTGTAATTATGGGTGACTTTAATCTGCATGTAGATTGGGCAAATCAAATTAGTAACATACCGTCGAGGAGGAATTCTTGGAGTGCATACGGGATGGTTTTCTGGACCAATATGTTGAGGAACCAACTAGAGAACAGGCCATCCTAGACTGGGTATTGTGTAATGAGAGAGGAATAATTGACAATCTAGTGGTGCGAGATCCCTTGGGGATGAGCGACCATAATATAATAGAATTCTTCATCAAGATGGAGAGTGACATAGTTGATTCTGAGACTAGGGTCCTGAATCTTAGTAAAGGAAACTACGAAGGTATGAAGCGTGAGTTGACTATGACGGATTGGGAAACGTTACTTGAAGGGATGATGGTGGATAGGCAATGGCAAACATTTAAAGTACGCATGGATGAACTGCAACAATTGTTTATCCCTGTCTGGTGCAAAAGTAAAACGGGAAAGGTAGCCAAACCATGGCTTACAAGGGAAATTAGAGATAGCACTAGATCCAAGGAAGAGGCATATAAATTTGCCAGAAAGAAACAACAGACCTGAGGATTGGGATCAGCTTAGAATTCAGCAAAGGAGAACCAAGGAATTGATTTCTTTCTTTTGGGCCTCCTTATCTCGAGAGACAATGGATATGCGCCTGGAGGTGGTCAGTGGTTTGTGAAGCAGCGCCTGGAGTGGCTATAAAGGCCAATTCTGGAGTGACAGGCTCTTCCACAGGTGCTGCAGAGAAATTTGTTTGTTGGGGCTGTTGCACAGTTGGCTCTCCCCTTGCGCCTCTGTCTTTTTTCCTGCCAACTACTAAGTCTCTTCGACTCGCCACAATTTAGTCCTGTCTTTATGGCTGCCCGCCAGCTCTGGCGAATGCTGGCAACTGACTCCCACGACTTGTGATCAATGTCACACGATTTCATGTCGGAATTGATTAAGAAGGAGAAAATAGAGTACGAGAACAAGCTTGCGGGGAACATAAAAACTGACTGTAAAAGTTTCTATAGGTATGTGAAGAGAAAAAGATTGGTGAAGATAAATGTAGGTCCCTTACATTCAGAAACAGGGGAATTTATTATGGGGAACAAAGAAATGGCTGACCAACTAAATGCATACTTTGGTTCTGTCTTCACAAAGGAGGACACAATATCATACCAGAAATGTTGGGGAACACAATACTTAGTGAGAGAGAGGAAGTGAAGGAAATCAGTACTAATAGAGAAATGGTATTGGGGAAATTGATGGGATTGAAGGCTGATAAATCCCCAGGGCCTGATGGTATGCATCCCAGAGGACTTAACGAAGTGGCCCGAGAAATAGTGGATGCATTGGTGGTCATCTTCCAAGATTTTATAGACTCCGGAACAGTTCCTACAGATTGGAGGGTAGCTAATATAACCCTGCTATTTAAAACTGGAGGTGGAGAGAAAGCAGGAAATTATAGACCGGTCAGCCTGACGTCAGTAGTGAGGAAAATTCTAGAGTCCATGATCAAAGATTTTAGAGCAATGCACTTAGATAACAGTGGTAGAATCAGGCAGAGTCAGCATGGATTTACAAAAGGGAAATCATGCTTGACAAATCTACTAGAATTCTTCGAGGATGTAACTAGTGGAGTTGATGAGGGGGAGCCAGTGGATGTGGTTTATTTGGATTTTCAGAAGGCTTTCGACAAAGTCCCATAGAAGAGATTAGCGTGTAAAATTAAAGCGCATGGGATTGGGGGTAGTATATTGCGATGGATAGAAAATTGGTTGGCAGACAGGAAACAAAGAGTAGGGATAAATGGGTCTTTTTCCAAATGGCAGGCAGTGACTGGTGGGGTACCACAGGGATCGGGGATAGGATCCCAGCTATTCACACTATATATTTATGATTTAGATGAGGGAACTAAATGTAATATCTCCAAATTTGCAGAGGACACAAAACTGGGTGGGAGGATGAGTTGTGAGGAGGATGCAGAGAGGCTTCAGGGTGATTTGGACAAGTTGAGTAAGTGGGCTAATGCATGGCAGATGCAGTATAATGTGGATAAATGTGAAGTATACCACTTTAGTAGCAAAAACAGGAATGCAGATTATTATCTGAATGGCTATAAACTAAGAGAGGGGAATATGCAGCGAGACCTGGGTGTTCTCTTACACCAGTCGCTGAAGGTAAGCATGCAGGTGCAACAGATGGGAAAAAAAGGCAAATGGTATGTTGGCCTTCAGAGCGAGAGGATTCGAGTACAGAAGCAGGGATGTCTTGCTGTAATTATACAGGGCCTTGGTGAGGCCACACCTGGAATAAGGTGTACAGTTTTGTTCTCCTTATCTGAGGAAGGATGTTCTTGTTTTAGAGGGAGTGCAGCGAAGGTTTACCAGACTGATTCCTAGGATGGCGGGATTGACGTATGAGGAGAGATTGAGTCGGTAAGAATTATATTCGCTGGAGTTCAGAAGAGTAAGGGGGGATCTCATAGAAACCTATAAAATTCTAACATAACTTGGCATCCTTGACAGAAATCTTTGCATCCTCATTGGCTACAGGTGAGGTCCCAGAGGACTGGAGAATAGCCAATATTGTTCCTTTGTTTAAGAAGGGTAGCAAAGATAATCCAGGAAATTATAGGCCGGTGAACCTTACAACAGTGGTAGGGAAATTATTAGAGAGGATTCTTCGGGACAGTATTTACTCCCATTTGGAAACAAATGAACTTATTCGCGAGAGGCAGCATGGTTTTGTGAAGGGGAGGTCGTGTCTCACTAATTTGATTGAGTTTTTTGAGGAAGAGACGAAGATGATTGATGAAGGAAGGGCAGTGGATGTTATCTATATGAACTTCAGTAAAGCCTTTGACAAGGTCCCTCATGGCAGACTGGTACAAAAGGTGAAGTCACATGGGATCAGAGGTGAGCTGGCAAGATGCATACAGAACTAGTTCAGTCATAGAAGACAGAGGGTAGCAGTGGAAGGGTGCTTTTCTGAATGGAGGGATGTGACTAGTGGTGTTCCGCAGGGATCAGTGCTGGGACCTTTGCTGTTTGTAGTATATATGAATGATTTGGAGGAAAATGTAGCTGGTCTCATTAGTAAGTTTGCGGACGACACAAAGGTTGGTGGAGTTGCGGACAGTGATGAGGATTGTCAGAGGATACAGCAGGATATAGATCGGTTGGAGACTTGGGCGGAGAAATGGCAGATGGAGTTTAATCCGGACAAATGTGAGGTAATGCATTTTGGAAGGTCTAATGCAGCTGGGAAGTATATAATAAATGGCAGAACCCTTAGGAGTATTGACAGGCAGAGAGATCTGGGCGTACAGCTCTACAGGTCACTGAAAGTGGCAACGCAGGTGGATAAGGTAGTCAAGAAGGCATACGGCATGCTTGCCTTCATCGGTCGGGGCATAGAGTATAAAAATTGGCAAGTCATGCTGCAGCTGTGCAGAACCTTAGTTAGGCCACACTTAGAATATTGCGTGCAATTCTGGTCGCCAGACTACCAGAAGGACGTGGATGCTTTGGAGAGGGTACAGAAGAGGTTTACCAGGATGTTGCCTGGTCTGGAGGGCATTAGCTATGAGGAGAGGTTGGATAAACTCGGATTGTTTTCACTGGAACGACGGAGGTGGAGGGGCGACATGATAGAGGTTTACAAAGTTATGAGCAGCATAGACAGAGTGGATAGTCAGAAGCTTTTTCCCAGGGTGGAAGAATCAGTTCCTAGGGGACATAGGTTTAAGGTGAGAGGGGCAAAGTTTAGAGGGGATGTGCGAGGCAAGTTCTTTACACAGAGGGCGGTGAGTGCCTGGAACTTGCTGCCGGGGGAGATGGTGGAAGCAGGTACGATAGTGACGTTTAAGAGGCATCTTGACAAATACATGAATAGCGAGTAGAGGGAATAGAGGGATATGGTCCCTGGAAGTGCAGAAGGTTTTAGTTTAGACAGGCATCAAGATCGGCGCAGGCTTGGAGGGCCGAAAGGCCTGTTCCTGTGCTGCACTGTTCTTTGTTCTTTGACGACAGTGTAGATGCAGGAAGGATGTTCCCGATGGTGGGGGAGTCCAGAACCAGGGGTCATAGTCTAAGGATACGGGTTAAACCTTTCAGGATTGAGATGAGGAGAAATTTCTTCACCCAGAGCGTGGTGAGCCTGTGGAATTCGCTACCACAGAAAGCAGTTGAGGCCAAAACATTGTATGTTTTCAAGAAGGACTTAGATGTAGCTCTTGGGTCTAAAGGGATCAAAGGGTATGGGGCGAAAGCGGGAACAGGTTCCTAAGTTGGATGATCAGCCATGATCATAATGAATGGCGGAGCAGGCTCAAAGGGCTGAATGTCCTACTCCTGCTCCTATTTTCTATGTTTCTACGAAGGATATTACTGCCATCGAACGAGTGCAACGAAGGTTCACCAGACTTGTTCCTGAGATGGCAGGACTGTCCTATGAAGGGAGATTGGGGAAATTGGGCCTGCATTCTCTACAGTTTCGAAGAAAGAGAGGTGATCTCATTGAAACCTGCAAAATACTTAAAGGGATAGACAGGGTAGTTGGGGAGTCTAGAACCAGGGGACACAATTTCAAAATAAGGGGGAAGCCACTTCGGACAGATATGAGGAGACATTTCTTTACTCAGAGGGTTCTGAATCTTTGGAATTCTCTACCCCAGAGAGCTATAGAAGCTCAATCATTGAGTATGTTTAAAGCAGAGATTGACAGATTTCTAAATACAAATGACATAAGGGGTATGAGGATAGTTTGAGAGAAAGGCATTGAAGTGGATGATCAGCCATGATCATATTGAATGGCGGAGCAGGCTCGATAGACTAAATGGCCTACTCCTGCACCTATGTTCCTGTGTTTGTTGTGAGGGGAGAGGAGAAAGTAAGAAGTGTGTGTTTACACCATCTGTAGCTTCTGAGTCAGGAAATTATTGGGTGAGGGAGAGGCGGGAGGATTGGGTGTGCAAATATCTTCATCATCAGTCCCTTTAACCCCAGCAGTGGCCATGGCCTCAATGATGCCCCTTCCCATGATGGCCAACACTGTCTCCTCCATATAATAAAATAAAAGCAAAATACTGCAGATGTTGGAAATCTGAAATATAAACAAAAAATGTTGGCAATACTCAGCAGGTCTTGCAGCATCTGTGGATTGAGAAGCAGAGTTAACGTTTCAGGTCAGTGACCTTTCATCAGAATTGGCAAAGGTTAGAAATGGAATAGGTTTTAAGCAAATAAAGCAGGGATGGGGCAAAACATAACAAAAGGGAAGGTGTTGATAGATAGAGGGTCACAGAGAATAACTGACCGGAAGGTCATGGAGCAAAGGCAAAGAGTATGGTGAAAGACAAACTGTTAGTACAGAGATGGTGTTAAATGACAATAATGAACAGCCCTGGCCAAAATCACAAACATGAAAAAACAGTGGACAGGCACATGGTAAAAAATGAATGATGAAACAAAATAAAAGAAAATTCAAAAAAATAAAAAATAAAACTAAAAATAATAAAGGTGGGCCAGCCATGCTCTGAAATTGTTGAACTTAATGTTCAGTCCGGTAGGCTAGAACGTGCCTAATCGGGAAATGAGATGCCATTCGTCGAGCTTGCATTGATGTTCACTGGAACTCTGCAGCAAGCCCAGGGGTTTTGGGCAGGGGGTTGTTTTGAAATGGCAAGAGACCGGAATCTGGGGGTGATGTTTTCAGACTTAGCGAAGGTGTTCTGCAATGCGGTCACCCAATCTGCATTTGGTCTCCCCAATGTCGAGGAGACCGCATTATGAGCAGCGAATACGGTATACTAAATTGAAAGAAGTACAAGTAAATTGCTGCTTCACCTGAAAGGAGTGTTTGGGACCTTGGATAGTGAGGAGAGAGGAGATAAAAGGGCAGGTCTTACACCTCCTGCGATTGCATGGGAAGGGGACAAGGTGTCGGGGTAATGGAGGAGTGGACCAGGGTGTCACGGAGGGAACAATCCCTTCGGAATGCTTACCGGGGAGGGGAAGGGAAGATGCTTTTGGTAGTGGCATCACGCTGGAGGTGACGGAAATGGAGGATGATTCTTTGGATGTGGAGTCTGGTTGGGTGGAAAGTGAGGACAAAGAGAACCCTGTCACGGTTGTGGGAGGAAGGGGAAGGGGTGAGGGTAGAGGTGCGGGAAATGGGCCGGACACGGTTGAGGGCCCTGTCAACCATAGTGGGGGGGAATCCTCGGTTGAGGAAAAAGGAAGACATATCAGAAGCGCTGTTGTGGAAGGTAGCATCACCAGAGCAGATGCGGAAACGGAGAAACTGGGAGAATGGAATGAAGTCCTTACAGGAGGCAGGCTGTGAAGAAGTGTAGTCGAGGTAGCTGTGGGAGTCAGTGGGCATATAATGAATATTAGTAGACAGTCTATCCCCAGAGATGGAGACAGTGAAGTCGAGGAAAGGAAGGGAAGTGTTGGAGATGGACCATGTAAAAGCTGAGAGAAGGGTCGAAATTGGAAGCAAAGTTGATAAAGTTTTCCAGTTCTGGGCGAGAGCAGGAAACAGCACTGATACATTCATCAATGTACTGGAAAAAGAGTTGGGGAGGGGGCCTGAGTAGGCCTGGAACAAAGAATGTTCAACATATCCCACAAAAAGACAGGCATAACTAGGGCCCATGCGGGTACCCATAGCAACGCCTTTTCCTTGAAGAAGGTGAGTGGAGTTGAAGGAGAAGTTGTTCAATGTGAGAACAAGTTCATCCAGGCAGAGGAGGGTGGCGGTGGATGGGGACTGTTTGGGCCTCTATTGACAGAAGAAGTGGAGAGCCCTCAAACCATCCTGGTCGAGGATGGAGGTGCAGAGAGATTGGACGTCCATAGTGAAGAGGAGGCGGTTAGAGCCAGGAAACTGGAAATTGTCAAAATGACATTGGGCGTCAGAAGAGTCACAGAAGTAAGTGGGAAGAGACTGGGCCAGGGGGGAGAAAAGATAGAGTCAAGATAGGAAGAAATAAGTTCAGTGAGGCAGGAACAGGCTAAAACGATGGGTCTGCCAGGACAGTCCTGTTTGTGGATTTTAGGAAGGAGATAGAAGCGGGCTGTCTAGGGTTGCGGGACTATGAGGTTGGAAGCTGGAGAGTGAAGATCTCCAGAGGAGATGAGTCAGTGACAGTCCTATGGACAGTGGCTTAATCTTTGATGGTGGGATCATGGTCCAGGGGGAGGTAGGAAGAAATGTCTGAGAGTTGGCGCTCAGCCTCTGCAAGGTAGAGGTTGGTACGTCAGACAACAATAGCACCACCCTTGTCGGCAGGTTTGATCACAATGTTGGGGTTTGACCTGAGAGAACGGAGTGCAGCAAGTTCAGAGGGAGACAGGTTAGAAGGAATGATGGGAGCAGAGAAATTGAGACGGCCGATGACTCGCTGACAGTTTTCAATGAAAAGATCAAGAGTGGGTAAAAGGCCAGAGGGAGCAGTCCAGGTGGAGGGAGAATGCTGGAGACAGGTAAATGGGTCTGCTGGTCGGGGGGAGGACTCCTGGTCAAAGAAGCGAGCCCGGAGGTGAAGCGACGAAAGAGGTGCTCAACATTGTGCCGATGATGTATCCTCCATTGCGAATAAAACATGTGGGCATACCTTTACTCCTCCAGTTCTTTGCTGTTTTCTGCTGTTATTCTGCGGCAAGAAAAAGGGAAGTATGTAAGTGAGTGTCCTGCAATATGTTTGGGTAAAGTCGCTGTCATGGTTAAATAGCTGCCAGTGTGTGTGAACTGTGAGTTGTGGGTTTAAGGTTTGCAACAGTACTAAGTGTAAAGGTGAGGTGAAGCATATGAATTAAAGAATATGAAAGCATTTTAAAAAAAAAGTGTTTCCATAAGAGGAATTTGACAAGAGTGGAAATTCAGAATGAATGGGAAAGGAGGAGCTGAGTAGTTTATTTGAAATTTAAGTGGATAAGAATATAAATGTAATTAACTTTTCAAGAAAGAATGGCAGCACAGGAAGGGATTGTGATATTGAGTTCCTGCGAAATGGAGGAGTTTTAAGTAGCCATTGTTAACTTAGACAAATATATCTGGGGGAAGTGTTTTCAAATGAAATTACTTGAGTTTGAGCAATTCGACACTTCAGCAAGGGAACAAAGTTCCTCGAGCAACAGTTTCAGAGGGTTGTCACCCACTATAATTTAGTGAGCTGGCAGTGGTAAAAGGAGGACTCGTCATTGGAGGATGGACAAGTTCGGGAAAGTGAGGAGGGACAGACTCAAGCAAGAATGCTAGGAACAAGTTACACTCCATAACAAGTTTGAACCAGTGGCTTCCTGTGGGGAGGATAAGGACTTTGTGCAGGATCATCAAATGGATGAATGGGATGGGGAGATTAGATAGGAATGCAGAAATAATAAGAGACTTGATAGAGAGGTGGACACCAGTGCTTGCAGACTAGAGTTAGAGTCCCAAATACTTTGTTATCTCTCACATGCTAGGGCAAGAGACATTTTCTAAAGACTATAAAAGGTTATTGGGGGGGTGGGGGGTGGTGGGGTGCAAAAGGCAGGTGTGAGGGAAGTTGACAGTCATCATGATCCACATGGGAGCCAAGATTATAGTGCAGACCTAAAATCCTGGAATAGGATTTTAGGAGATTAGGAAGCAGGTTTAGGAGGAGGACTTTAAGGGTGTTAATCTCCAGTTTACTCCCACAACCATGTGCCAGAATAGGGAAGGATAGGAATATACAAATATACGATGTGTGGCTAAATGGGTGGTGTCAGGAAAAGGGTTTCTGTCTAATGGGGCATCTGTAGCAGTTCAAGGGAAGATGGTCTGTATGAGGAAATGAACCAAAACTGAGAATGTTGTATATTGGTCATATAGAAATCATGATAAACTAAGTTTACAGCTGTTCAGTAGAAAAGCTTTCAATTCAGTTTGCAACTCAAGAATGTGTGGCACTGCAGTAAATTAGTGCAGCCAATCTGGACAGTCCCTAGTCTCCAGAACTTCTGCCTATAAACCATAATATATATGATTAGGTATTGGCATTGTTATTAGATGGCATTGAAAGAAACACGTGCAAATGAAGCAAAGATTGAAAGTACTATAGTTACATAGTGGGCTGAATTTTCCCAGCCCTAAACTTGGAGGAAGGGGGAGCCAGAAAAATAGTAGGGAGCTGCATTGGGATGTCTCCCTATTGCATTCCCGCCACCTGGGAACTTACCCGGGACAACCTGGAAAGCTGATTAACTGCCCACTCCATGGAGGCGGGCAGCCAATTAACATAGTCAAGGCTGCAATAAGGGGAAATTTTGTGGCTTCATTGGCATTTTGCCAGCGGCAGAGTGGCCCTCCCATCACATGGCGAGGCTACCAGCTCAGTGGAGGCGCTCTTCCTGTTGCAGGCTGGGGGACCATTGTAGTCAGAGGCTCCGTGCCCCAATGACAGGGCTGCGGGCAAAGAAGGCTGCACCCACATTCCAAATGAACCACACAGAAACGTTTCCCCTCTGCTATGAGTGGCCTATTGGTCTCTGAAATTTTAATTTAAATCTATGCCTCCGAGAGCACCTCCATGATCTGCCGTAATAGCGCCCGCCACTCTTGGTGGAGCTGCCAAGGCACTAGAGCTGCCAACCCTCTGATTGGGCCAGCAACATCAGGAACCCGCCCACAGTCCTTAATAGGAATAAAGACAAAACAGAAAGAATGACCTGTTGCTTAATAGATAAGACAGGAGATGGAGAGATCATTGAAATAATTATTGCACGTGAAAAAAAAAGATTTTAGAGATTGTAAAGTGAAAGATAAAGTTATAGGGGCAGCTTCACACCAGAACTCTCCCACTGAGAACTTTTAGAATTTTATCAGACTGATCAACGGGAGACACTAAATGAAAACCAAGTGCTTCTCCACAGGTAGGTAAGGGAAATCAGAGAATAACTGCAAATGCCGGAAATTTGAAACAAAAATAGGAAATGCTGAAAACACTCATCACTTTATGTTCCACTTTATATTCTCTCATATCCTTCCACGTGTGATGTAAGAATTATTTCAATCATCCATCCATCTCCTCTCAGCATCTGTAGAGAGAATAATTAACATTTCAGGTTTAACCCTTCATCAGAGAACAAGCACCTGGGCTTTCTCACACACCGCTCTGTAAGCAGTTACAACACAATGGGGTAGATCTTGACTTTGTGTGACAATGTAAAATGGATGAAAGCGAGTCAGCCCAGTTTACACATCTCCAAATTTGTATCTCCATTTAATTAAATTTTACACCAATGCACAAAGTCAAGATTTACCCTACAAGTTTCAGAGGTCTGCAGGGAAGAACATGTATGAATGTCATTTGAGATAACCTAAAGGAGAGGAAAATAAAATATAAAATGGGAGGGAGAGACAACTCTGTGGATATATTTCCACCATCTATGAAGTTAAAGAAAAATTCCTTTGCTAAACTCCCATTGGTTTACATTAGCATTTTAATAAAAAGACTTTAATTTTACACACAAAGGAAAGATTCTTGTTTATTTCCATTCATTAAAACAGAGTACATTAATCATATAATAAAAACAAGAAATGCTGGAACCACTCAGCAGGTCTGGCAGCATCTGTGAAAAGAGAAGCAGAGTTAACGTTTCAGGTCAGTGAAGCTTCTTCGGTTCCGAAGCTACCTTGCACAACAGCGCTTCTGATATGTCTTCCTATTTCCTCAACCGATGATTCCCCTTTACTGTGGTTGACAAGGCCCTCAACCGTGTCCAAACCATTGCTCACACTTCTGCCATCATCCCTTCCCCTCCCGCCCAGAACCACGACAGGGTTCCATTTGTCCTCACTTTCCACCCCACCAGTCTCCATATCCAAAGGATCATCCTCTGCCATTTCTGCCACCTCCAGTGTGATGCCACCACCAAACACATCTTCCCTTCTCCTCCCCTGTCAGCATTCCAAAAGGATGATTCCCTCCGCGACACCCAGGTCCACTCCTCCATCACCTCTGTCACCTCGTCCCCTTCCCAGGGCACCTTCCCATCCAATCGCAGGAGGTGTAATACTTCCTCTTTGCTCATCCTCCAAGATCCTGTGGGATTGTAATTCCTCCCCCCCACCAACTGGACTTTAAAACTGGACTTTATGGAGTATGGGGAAGGAACCTCAACCCCCACAGACACTAGTACTGTGAATAAGAGCCAAACCTCAACACAAAGCACACAGAGGCAGGCTGCATTCTGATGAGTCAATTTTCAAACATCACAACATCACAACAGAACTGATACTGTTAAAGGACAGGAATTTTGGACATTATTATAACAGTGACACAGCATGACTGCCATCATGTTAAGTGATTGGGGAGGCCATTGTTACAACTAACTGGCCCCAGAGCACAGCATTCACTCCTGTCAAGACAGGAGAGAAACCGCTTTCATGGATATTAGCTTTGGAGCCTGGATTACCTCACCTTGGGGGAGTTCATTGTTCACGGTCAGGGAAATCACATCAGTGCTAAATGGATCTGTCTGGACCAGGCAGGTAACAGAGGAAAGAGATTAAAAGGTGCTAAGTGCTGACCATCCAGCAGGATGTCTTCAGGAGTTGTGTTCATGATATTTCGATAAGGATCATCATAAGAAGGACAAGATCGAAGGGTTTGGCACTGTAGTTATGTGAGGAAGTTGGGGACTGGTCATCTCAGGTCCTGGCCTACAATCAACATTGGTAATGACCAGCCGTGTGGGTGATTGTAAGTTTTTCAGTCAAATCTTGAAAGGGTTTGTACTGTGGGGGCTGCAGTCAAGAATGAGGATCAGGAATGGTCAACCTGGCTCGTGGACCTACAAATACTCACCGGAAGGTCCAACTTCACGGAGGATTGTAAGTTATCAGCCAAATCCAACGGATATTTGGGGCCGAGAGTGTAGCAACCAAATCCTGGGAGGGTTTGGCTTTTGAATTGAGTGAATTTGGGGCAGAAACGTGGGGTTTTGCCTGTGTTTTTTTTTGAAAAGGCTTATTTTATAAGTCATGGGGACTTGAGTGTTTGGGTGTGCGCCGAGGTTAAATCGCGGAGGGATTTAAATTGAATTAACCAATCAAGGTGTCATGCAGTGTCCTTTAAATTAGTTTACAGGTCTTTGTAACAGGCTGTTAGGAGGGTTTTTGTGTTTTTTTTAAATAAACAAATTTGTGGTTCAGTCTAACCTTGTGTCATGTGCAATTTTGTTCTTGTAATTCCCAAAGTCCAAGAACTGTAGAAAGGGGTATGGGAGCAGAACCTCTTACAGCCCCAAACACTGCTTCAAGGTGAAGCAGTGATTTACTTGTACTTCCGTCAATTTAGTATACTGTATTTGCTGCCCACAATGTGGTTGCCTCTACACTGGGGAGACCAAATGTAGATTGAATGACCGCTTTGTGGAACAACTCTGCTCAGTCTGAAAGCATAAGCCCGAGCTTCCGGTTGCTTGCCATTTCAACTCACCACCCTCCTCTCATGTCCACACTTCTGTCCATGGCCTGCTGCAGTGTTACAGTGAACATCAACACAACCTCGACGAGCAGCACCTCATCTTTTGATTACGCACACTGCAGCCTTCTGGACTCAACATTTGAGTTCAACAATTTCAAAACATGACTGGCCTTATTTTATTTTATTTATGTTATTTTAGTTTTTGTTTTTAAATTATTTTATTTTATTTTTAACCATGTGCCTGCCTTGAACTTGATTTTTCATGTTGTGCTTTTGGGCAGAGCTGCTCATTATTCTGCCGTTAACACTCTCTCCGGACTAATGCTTTATCTTTCACCACAACCATTTTGCTTCTGTCCCATGACATCTTTGTTATTTAATGTCTCCTGCCCTCTTCCCTATTACACACCTTTTCTTTTGTTCTCTAACCCACCACCACCCGCCCCCCTTATTTGCTTAAAATCTAATACTTTTCTAATCTTTGCCAGTTCTGATGAAAGGTCAGACCTGAAACATTAATTCTGCTTTCCCCCTCCACAGATGCTGCCTGACCTGTTGAGTATATCCGACATTTTCTGTTTTTATTTCAGATTTCCAGCATCCACAGAATGTTGCTTTTATTATGAGAGATCCCGTTGGTTGCCCTCTTCACTTAGATTCTGGATTCCATTTCGTTTTTCTCTCTGCGCCAGTACCAGCTCGCACTTTCTGCAACTTTGTGGGCAGAAACGTTTTGTGCTGAAGAGTGCAGGACCAAGTCTAAATAATGGCAGGCACTATTAGATGCCCTTGAACAGCTAATTCTGACCCATTAAAGTTTAATTCAGGAGATAAATGTTGCCTTGAAACCTTGGGATGACAGTGAACAAGCACAGGGACTTTCATTTATATGGCACTTTAAATATATAGCATTCCAAAATCCTTCACAGATGAAAATGAACATTCAGTCAAAGGAAATATTAGGAGGGGTGAACAAAAGCTTTTTCAAAGGTGGGTTTGAAGGACACACTTAAAACAGTAGAAGGAGATGGAGATGAGTGGGGCTACAGGCAGTGAAGATTTGAAGTTTACAAAGTATGGTGGATGGAAGGCTGCCTATTCAAATCTGAAAGTGATAAAGGCATGGAAGAGGATTTCAGCAGCAGATGAGCTAAAGCAATGTCACAGAGGTGAAAATAGATGGTCTTTGTGATGGCAATAATTTGGATTCAGACGCTCAGCTAGATGTTGAATAAGATGCTGAGATTATGAACATTTGGTTCAACCTGAGACAGTGGCCAGGGAGAGGAATGCTATCAGTAGCAAAATCCAAAGTTTGTAGTGGGGGAGAGAAAATGATGGACATGATCTTTTCAATGCTTAATTGGAAGAAATTGCAACTCATCCAACATAGATGTCACACTAGCATTCTGACAACGTAGAGGCAGTGAATAAATGCAATTAATTAATAAATCTGGAATTGAAAGCTAGTCTCAGGAATGGTGCCATGAAACTGCCATCCATTGTCGTAAAAACACATCTGGTTCACGAATGTCCTTACCTGATTTGGCCTATATGTGACTCCAGACCCACAGCAATGTGGTTGACTTTTAACTGTCCTCTGAAATGGCCTAGCAAGCCACTCAGTTGCCAAGGGCAATTAGGGATGGGCAACAAATGCTGGCCTTGCCAGTGACACCCACATCCCATGAAAGAATAAAAAAAAGCGGTCAAGAGAGGTGGTAAAAAGGTAAAGCTGGATGTCGCCAGCATACATGTGGAAGCTGACTCCATGGGTGGAATTTCCCCAGACCGATAGAGGTGAGCTTGGTGAGGGGGTTGGGTGTGGGGGGGGGGGGGGGGGGGTGGGGGGGGGGGGGTGGGCGTGGCGCAGGGGGAGCGAGAAAATTGCAGAAAATGATTATTGGTCGGGATCCTGACATGATCCTGCTCCCTTCTGGCTTTCCCAGGAGCAGGTTGGGAATGCAGTGGGAAACCCGCATGGCTGAAGTAGGAAGCTAACTAAAGTATTTAAGAAGGCAATTAGAAGTGATTTTGCGCAGAATTCTCTCTTTCCCAGCGCAGGAGTTGAACCCTGTGTCTGTAACCTGGCAGATTGGAGGAGAATGCACAGCGAGAAGAACATCCTCAGTGAAACTGATAAGCTGGGAAGGCTTTGATCAGACATGCAGAAGAGCAAAAGTCATGGCCAGATAAGATGCTGCTGTTCAAAGTACTCCTCCTGTCAGAGAGTGCTGTCGCTGCTTGACAGGTGATTTCCAGCTGCTTGGAACGCACTTCACCTGCCCAGCACTTCACCCACCTTCAGCTGCACTTCCTTATTGCCAGCCTTCAGAGCAGCATGGGAGCAACTTATGCAACTCCACCATCCACCTCTTCTGAGGGTCAAGGGCAGGTACCTTAAATTGCCAACTGCTACAGCAGCAGCAGGAGCCACACCAGCAGCAACACCAGCTGTCTTCTTCTCAGCCACATGCCCCTTGACAGGGGAGAGGGGCTGGCCACTGAGATCCAGCTAGAAGGAAGCGAGACCCCCAACACAGGGTCTACAGGCAGAGGATCAGCTCTCTTGGCATGTCTGAGCACCAGCGCCTCAGAGGGCTCAGGCTCTCATGGCAGGCCACTGCTGACATGTGCAGCCTCCTGGAACAAGACCTCTTTCCCAGTGGACCAGGTCAGCATGGATTGCCAGTGGCTGACGGAGAGTTTGCAACTTCAGAATTTCCATGCTAATCTGCACATGCCTGGATATCCTGAAGTTGCAGCCAGTTTAACCCCCATTGCCTGATACCCGCCCCTCCACCTGACTCTGCCACCCGCAAAATCCGGGCTATTGAAATCATAGAGTCATAGAGTTATACAGCACAGAAACAGGCCCTTAGTGTCTGTGCTGGCCATACAGCACCCAACTATTCTAATCCCATATTCCAGCACTTGGCCCGTAACCCTGTATGCTATGGTGTTTCAAGTGCTCATCTAAATACTTCTTAAATGTTGTGAGGGTTCCCGCCTCCACCACCTCTTCAGGCAGTGTGTTCCAGATTCCAACCACCCTTCGGGTGAAACAATGTTTCCTCAAATCTCCCCTAAACCTCCTGCCCCTTACCCTGAATCTATGCCCCCTGGTTCTTGACCCCTCCACTAAGTGAAAAAGTTTTTTCCTATTTCACCTATCAATGCCCCTCATAATCTTGTACACCTCAATCATATCTCCCTTCAGCCTTCTCTGCTCCAAGGAAAACAACCCTAGCCTTTTCAGTCTCTCTTCATAGCTGAAATGCTCCAGCCTAGGCAACATCCTGGTGAATCTCCTCTGCACCCTCTTCAGTGCAATCACATCCTTCCTAGTGTGGTGCCCAGAACTGTACACAGTACTCCAGCTGTGGCCTAACTAGCATTTTATACATCTCCATCATACATCTACATCTCCCTGCTCTTATATTCTATGCCACGGCTAATAAAGGCAAGTATCCCATATGCCTTCCTAACCACCTTATCTACTGTGCTGCTGCCTTCAGTGATCTATGGACAAGTACACCCAGGTCCCTCTGACTTTCTGTACTTCCTAGGGTCCTACCATCCATTGTGTATTCCCTTGCCTTGTTAGTCCTCCCAATGTGCATTACCTCACACTTTTCAGGATTAAATTCCATTTGCCACTGCTCTGCCCATCTTACCAGCCCATCTATATCATCCTGTAATCTAAGGATTTCCTCCTCAATATTTACAACACCACCAATTTTCGTGTCATCTGCGAACTTACTGATCATACTTCCTATATTCACGTCTAAATCATCAATGTACACTACAAACGGCAAGGGTCCCAGCACCGATCCCTGTGGTACACCACTGGTCACAGGCTTCCAATCGCAAAAACAGCCCTCGACCATTACTCTCTTCCTCTTGCCACTCAGCCAATTTTGGATCCAATTTGCCAAATTGCCCTGGATCCCTTGGGCTCTTAGCTTCTTAACCAATCTCCCATGCGGGACCTTATCAAAAGCCTTACTGAAATCCATGTATACTACATCAACTGCTTTACCCACATCTACACATCTAGTCACCTCCTCGAAAAATTCAATCAAGTTAGTTAGACATGATCTCCCCCTAACAAAGCCATGTTGACTATCCTTGATTAATCCCTGCCTCTCCAAATGGAGATTAATCCTGTCCCCCAGAATTTTTTCCAATATTTTCCCAACCACTGATGTTAGACTCACCACATGTAATTACCTGGTTTATCCCTACTACCCTTCTTGAATAATTGTACCACATTAGCTGTCTTCCAGTCCTCTGGTACCTCTCCTGTGGACAGAGAGGATTTGAAAATTTGTGTCAAAGCCCCTGCTATCTCCTCCCTTGCCTCACGTAACAGCCTGGGATACATCTCATCTGGGCCTGAGGATTTAACCACTTTTAAGCCCACTAAAACATCTAATATTTCCTCCCTTTCAATGCTAATATGTACAAGTATATCACAATCCCCCTCCCTGATCTCTACACCTACATCGTCCTTCTTCATAGCGAACACAGATGAAAAGTAATCATTTAAAACCTCACCTATGTCCTCCGGCTCCACACAAAGATTGCCACGTTGGTCCCTGATGGGCCCTAGTCTTTCCCTGGTTATCCTCTTACCCTTAATATTCTTATAAAGCGCCTTGGGATTTTCCTTTATCTTGCCCGCCAGTGTTTTTTCATGTCCCCTCTTTGCTCTCCTAATTACTTTTTTAAGTGCCACTCTACACTTTCTATACTCCTCTAGTGCCTCCGCTGTTTTCAGTGCTTGGGATCTGCGGTGAGCCTCCTTTTTCCCCCGGATCCAATGCTCTATATCCCTTGACATCCAGGGTTCCCTGGGCCTGTTAGTCCTATCCTTCACCTTAAGATGTACATGTTGGCTCTGGACTCTCACTATTTCCTCTTTGAATGACTCCCACTGATGTGATGCAGACTTTCCTACAAGTAGCTGCTCCCAGTCCACTTTGGCCAGATCCTGTTTTATCATATTGAAATTGGCCTTCCCCCAATTCAGTACCTTTATTTCTGGTCCATCTTTGTCCTTTTCCATAACTACCTGAAATCTTACAGAGTTATGGTCACTATCCCCAAAATGATCCCCCACTGTCACTTCTACCTCTTGACTGGCTTCATTCCCTAGGATTAGGTCCAGTACTGCCCCTTCTCTTGTTGGACTTTCTACATACTGGCTCAAAAAGCTCTCTTGTATGCATTTTAAGAATTCTGGCCCTTTTAAGCCTTTTGCACTAAGACCATCCCAGTTAATATTGGGGAAGTTGAAATCCCCTACTATTATTACCTTATTATTTTATTAAATCAGTGAGAACTTCAACGTTCCCACTTCCTCATCACTATTTGAAACCTCTTAAAAAGTTATACCTTGTTCAGTCAGATGTAACTGGTTTTTAATGGCAATATGATTAATAACATTTGATGGACAGTAGAACTAGCCCTGCACTGGCATGGACACAATGGGCCGAATGGCCTCCTTCTGTGCTGTTAACATTCGGCGATTCTGCGAAAAGATAATTTTATAATTGTGGAGTGCAATTAATTAGTAATTTTTTTAAAGAAAAGTTTTTATTTTTTTTAGGTTTCTTTCAAAATATTTTATCTTCTACCTTCACCCCATGTGTATGTCCCAATCTTTAATCTGCTCTATGACCACATTTTTAAAGGTGATTTTATTTTACTGCTTTTTGTTTCCCGGCTGGTTATCCATGAAAATCCTCAATGTGATTGGCAGATTGGACAGCTTGATGGCTTCACTGCTGCTCCATGCAGGAATGCCCAGTGAAGAATGTCCCAATCTGTTGCACTGCCACTACACGCTGATCGAGGTGAAATTCTCGTCTCGCCAGAAAGATTGGCGGATTTCTGAACGAGGTTTAATTCGAGCCCACGGTTCGCTGCTGACAGTAAACTCTGGGTCAATCTGTTGGGATTGAATTATTTGGAGACTTTCCCTCTAATCTTTCAGCCACAAGTTCTTTTCTCAAATGCTCTTACTTAAAACAAAATAAAGCTGTTTTTTTGAACTTTCCCCTTTTTATCTGATATCTGAAATTCCATGTCACCTTGATCTGAGAGCTCTCAGGATGTAGACGATAGTGTTTAGCTATCCGAAGAAGGGTCACTGACCCGAAACGTTAACTCTGCTTCTCTTTCCACAGATGCTGCCAGACCTGCTGAGTGATTCCAGCATTTCTTGTTTTTGTTTCAGATTTCCAGCATCCGCAGTATTTTGCTTTTATCTTCGTGTTTAGCTGGGGATTGGCTGTACTAAACCGTGATCGACAATGTCAGCGCATGTCAGATTCTGGAAGAGTTCAAGGTTAACAAGGAGCGTGTGTATCTCTCACCACTGAGGTAATTCTCTTATAAAAACAAGAAATGCTGGAACCACTCAGCAGGTCTGGCAGCATCTGTGAAAAGAGAAGCTGAGTAGTTCCAGCATCCGCAGTATTTTGCTTTTATTTTAGAGGTAATTCTCTTGTTTTGTTTTACTCTTAGTGGTAGCTGCCTATAGACTTGGTTCATGCTGTTGGAGAGAAATTGAGTTGTGGACTGATAACTTCTTCGTAACGCGGTGAGAGAGATTCAAAGTTAATTTCGTTTTGGAATTATGGGTGTTTTTTTTATTACCTGCTTACTGTTTTTATCGGGAGTGGGACGATTAGCCTGCAATTGTTTTATATTGTAAAAGTACTTAGACATCCACTTATTAAAAACTTTTATGGAGTTGAAACTGTTTTGCAAGAGTTGGATATTTCCATATTGCCTAGAAAGGTAAAAAGAGGAGAACGCAGTCCTTTGAGTTAATTATTGCCATAGGTTCGAGTTATCAATTTGGAGTGGACAAACCATTTAAACATTTCGGAGTTGTAAATAACAAAAAAGTGGTCGCATTTTCGAGCTGCAACGTCAGTTTCTAAAACTAGAGATTTTCAGGATCTTATGTCTTTTGCTTTATGCTGTATTTTACTGGTTTTCTTTTAAACCGGATCAAATGGTACAAAGATTTGCATTTTCATGGAGCCGCTCATGATCACAGGACATCTCAGAGCGCTTTACAGCCAATGAAGTACTTTTGAAGTACTGGATTATAGGACGTGCAGCTGGCCAATTTGCGCACAGCAAGCACCCACAAACAGCAACGTGATCATGACCAGAGAATATCTTGTGGTAGAGGGGGGGGTGGAAAAAAGAACCCGACCCAGCCAGAATCCCTCCCATTTGGCCCTGAGCCCGACCCGACCTGAACCCGCCCCGCCCCGCCTCGACCCAACCATCCCTTTGCTTATCTTCGGACTCGGAATCGCAACGAAGCTGCAGCGCATGTGCGATGACTTCATAGTGACATCACTCGCTCACTGCGCAGAGTCAGTTTTGTCCCGGACTCCCAGCTCAGGTAAGTTTGTTTTTTGTTTCAAATACTTAGCAGCAGAGCACTTACCGTGTGTGTCCAGCCCAACCCCCATCTGACCCGACCTGGACTCGGCCCGACCACCATACCCTGAAGATGGGCCCGACCCGACCCGACCCGACCCGAACCCGACACGTCATCGGGTCCCATCAGGTTCAGTTCGGGTAGTGGGCCTCTTTCATGTGGTTCCCAGAGCTCTGACATAATCACACTTTTTAATGCAGTTACTGGATCTTGAATCTCTTATATTTAATCTAATGCCTCAAAAAGGGACCCAGCATCAAAAGGGGGGGGGGGGGGGGGGGGGGGCCTGCAGAGGGCCCCACTTCCCCCACTTCCCCCTCTCTTTTTTTTTTGCCATTGGCCTATCCTGCCCCAGACTAAATTCTGATGTGACGGATCCTCCATACCACCACCCTCCCCCGCTTCCTGTTGCTATTCTATAGGCAACCCCCCCCCCTCGCTTCTGACCCTGTCTCGGGGGTCCCATAAAATACAGCCCACTTACTGCAGATGTGGTTACTGTGGGTCACACTGGTGTCCACCAGCTCCCACATGCTACAGCTGCAACACATCAAATAATCTGTCATCTTTATTGTGTTTTATTTAATTAATTAGGTTTCAAGTTTAAAAATATCACTGATACTTTGTAATTATGTTAACAAGTTAAGTTACAAATTCAATACAATACTTGTATCTCCCCAGTACCAGTTTAAACTATTGTCCCAGTTTAGAAAGGAAAAAATCACCTATGTACTTACCTAATTAGCGCTCCTGGGCTTCAGCTCTGGGGTCTCACTGTCTCCGGCTCCCTCTCTTGGATCACTCCTTGCTCTGTAAAAGACCAGAATAACACCTCCTCCCTCGCTGTACCAAATTCCCGAGTTAAGCACTCTGTCTCGCAGGCTTCAATCATGCTGAACTTCGTTCTACTCCACCCCCCTGCCCCCCAGATGTCATTAGCATGATGTTGCTTGGTTTTAGAATATAGAGGTATTCAAAATCATGAGGGGTCTGGACAGAGTAGATCGAGAGAAACTGTTCCTACTCGTGAAAGGATCGAGAACGAGAGGGCACAGATTTAAAGTATTTGGTAAGAGAAGCAAAAGTGACACGAGGAAAAATTGTTTCACACAGCAAGTGATTAGGATCTGAAATGCGCTGCCTGAGAACAATTGAAGCATTCAAAAGGGAATTGGACAGTTAGATGAAAAGGAAGAACGTGCAGGGGAATGGAACTGAGGGAATTGCTCTTTCGGAGAGCTAGTGCGTTCACGATGGGCCGATTGGGCTCCTTCCGCACTGTAACGATTCTGTGAACATCTTTCTTTGCGTAACCAAATTTTCAGGAAAGATCTTCTGGTATTGTCTGTGCTCCAGTATCAAGATTCAGCTTCAGGTTTATAGTTGTGGGCTTACTTCTCACCTTCTTCCTGGTCCGTATGACTGAATTTTTTTTCTCTGGGAACTTTCATGTTGGTTTATGGTTCCTATGTCTATTGTATCCTCAAACTCCCTGTCATCTACCAGGGTATAGATGTTTTGGTTTCTCTTATTTCTCATTTGCCCTGTTGCTCTGCTTCTGGTAATTCCTCTGCCATCTACTTTTTCCTGCACATCTTTTCCCAGGAATTGGGGTTTCCATAAGCTCTACAGTTTGATTTGTATGCGGGACATGTAGTCGTCCACATCTCTTGCACATCTTCTCTCCTTTATTGTCACAAGGCGAGCCGCCTTAAACAGTGTTCAAATCACACGCAGCTTCCACAGTGCGGACTGCGACACCGACCACTCCCTGGTGTGCAGCAAGGTTAGACTCAGACCAAAGAAGTTGCATCATTCCAAGCAGAAGGGCCATCCGCGCATCAACACGAGCAGAATTTCTCTCCCACAGCTGTTACAAAAATTTCTAAATTCACTTGTAACAGCCCTTCAAAACACTCCCACAGGGGATGCTGAGACCAAGTGGGCCCACATCAGAGACGCCATCTATGAGTCAGCTTTGACCACCTACGGCAAAAGTGCGAAGAGAAATGCAGACTGGTTTCAATCTCATAATGAAGAGCTGGAACCTGTCATAGCCGCTAAGCGCATTGCACTTTTGAACTACAAGAAAGCCCCCAGCGATTTAACATCCGCAGCACTTAAAGCAGCCAGAAGTACTGCACAAAGAACAGCTAGGCGTTGCGCAAACGACTACTGGCAACACCTATGCAGTCATATTCAGCTGGCCTCAGACACCGGAAACATCAGAGGAATGTATGATGGCATGAAGAGAGCTCTTGGGCCAACCATCAAGAAGATCACCCCCCTCAAATCTAAATCGGGGGACATAATCACTGACCAACGCAAACAGATGGACCGCTGGGTTGAGCACTACCTAGAACTGTACTCCAGGGAGAATGCTGTCACTGAGACTGCCCTCAATGCAGCCCAGCCTCTACCAGTCATGGATGAGCTGGACATACAGCCAACCAAATCGGAACTCAGTGATGCCATTGATTCCCTAGCCAGCGGAAAAGCCCCTGGGAAGGACAGCATTACCCCTGAAATAATCAAGAGTGCCAAGCCTGCTATACTCTCAGCACTACATGAACTGCTATGCCTGTGCTGGGACGAGGGAGCAGTACCCCAGGACATGCGCGATGCCAACATCATCACCCTCTATAAAAACAAAGGTGACCGCGGTGACTGCAACAACTACCGTGGAATCTCCCTGCTCAGCATAGTGGGGAAAGTCTTTGCTCGAGTCGCTCTGAACAGGCTCCAGAAGCTGGCCGAGCGCGTCTACCCTGAGGCACAGTGTGGCTTTCGTGCAGAGAGATCGACTATTGACATGCTGTTCTCCCTTCGTCAGATACAGGAGAAATGCCGTGAACAACAGATGCCCCTCTACATTGCTTTCATTGATCTCACCAAAGCCTTTGACCTCGTCAGCAGACGTGGTCTCTTCAGACTACTAGAAAAGATCGGATGTCCACCAAAGCTACTAAGTATCATCACCTCATTCCATGACAATATGAAAGGCACAATTCAACATGGTGGCTCCTCATCAGAGCCCTTTCCTATCCTGAGTGGTGTGAAACAGGGCTGTGTTCTCGCACCCACACTTTTTGGGATTTTCTTCTCCCTGCTGCTTTCACATGCGTTCAAATCCTCTGAAGAAGGAATTTTCCTCCACACAAGATCAGGGGGCAGGTTGTTCAACCTTGCCCGTCTAAGAGCGAAGTCCAAAGTACGGAAAGTCCTCATCAGAGAACTCCTCTTTGCTGACGATGCTGCTTTAACATCTCACACTGAAGAATGCCTGCAGAGTCTCATCGACAGGTTTGCGTCTGCCTGCAATGAATTTGGCCTAACCATCAGCCTCAAGAAAACGAACATCATGGGGCAGGATGTCAGAAATGCTCCATCCATCAATATTGGCGACCACGCTCTGGAAGTGGTTCAAGAGTTCACCTACCTAGGCTCAACTATCACCAGTAACCTGTCTCTAGATGCAGAAATCAACAAGCGCATGGGTAAGGCTTCCACTGCTATGTCCAGACTGGCCAAGAGAGTGTGGGAAAATGGCGCACTGACACGGAACACAAAAGTCCGAGTGTACCAGGCCTGTGTCCTCAGTACCTTGCTCTACGGCAGCGAGGCCTGGACAACGTATGCCAGCCAAGAGCAACGTCTCAATTCATTCCATCTTCGCTGCCTTCGGAGAATACTTGGCATCAGGTGGCAGGACTATATCTCCAACACAGAAGTCCTTGAAGCGGCCAACACCCCCAGCTTATACACACTACTGAGTCAGCGGCGCTTGAGATGGCTTGGCCATGTGAGCCGCATGGAAGATGGCAGGATCCCCAAAGACACATTGTACAGCGAGCTCGCCACTGGTATCAGACCCACCGGCCGTCCATGTCTCCGTTATAAAGACGTCTGCAAACGCGACATGAAATCGTGTGACATTGATCACAAGTCGTGGGAGTCAGTTGCCAGCATTCGCCAGAGCTGGCGGGCAGCCATAAAGACAGGGCTAAATTGTGGCGAGTCGAAGAGACTTAGTAGTTGGCAGGAAAAAAGACAGAGGCGCAAGGGGAGAGCCAACTGTGCAACAGCCCCAACAAACAAATTTCTCTGCAGCACCTGTGGAAGAGCCTGTCACTCCAGAATTGGCCTTTATAGCCACTCCAGGCGCTGCTTCACAAACCACTGACCACCTCCAGGCGCGTATCCATTGTCTCTCGAGATAAGGAGGCCCAAAAGAACAGTTTGATTTGTATGCGGGACATGTAGTCGTCCACATCTCTTGCACATCTTCTCTCCTTTATTGCTGTTTCACTGCATCAACCCTGCTTCCTTTTCCTTGACGTAACTGAAGGCTAGCCCTTTGGGTAGTCAGCATCTTCATCTGACTACTTGTGGCTCATGTACTCTGGCAGTGTCTACAGCCTGTGATATAAGCTTATCCCCTGTGCAAGAGGATGTGCAGAGGCCCAAATGAGCTGATCTACCAGCCTTTTATTCTGTGTTCTTGAATTTACACTTGCTGGCTACATTTCTCAATCTCATTCAGAAATTGTCAACAGGTTCACTTGGTTCCTGTCTCAGGCTCTGAAATTCATCACGGTGGATGCGATAGATTGACTTTGGCTGAAGATATGTGTTGAATTTGTCACGAATCTTGTCTGTGTTTTTACTGTCATCCTCGCTCGTTTCCCAGCTATTGAAAAGATCTAATCCTTTCTGTACTGTCCACAAAAGGATGTAGCTGACCTTTGCTTCTTCAGTAGTGCCTTTCAGAAAACTACTGAATGTTGTCGTGCAGGCTCCCACCTGCCAAGACAGAGGCACACATTATTTTGACACATGAACATTAAAACTTAAATTTTGGCTGGGAAGAAAAGAGGGCAGTTTTGGAACAAGGGACCCAGTCCTTTCTTCCCCAATACACAGATGTCGTCACAGCAATTTGGTCACATGACTAACTGACGGAGTTTTTTGAATTTGAACTTTCTGAAAGAAACTCAGAAAGCTGTTTGCCCCTGGACTAGAAAAGACCTCTCTCCTGTCTGCTCTTATCTCACTCTCACCAGCTTCAGAAACCATTGACGACATATGAACATATTTTTCTTCCCTTTTCTGTCCCTATTTGCATATGTGTATTGCGTGTGCATGCTAGCTTGGGCGTGTTGTATATCCGTAGACGTTAACTGAATTAGAGTTTAAGTTTTTAATTCATTTCACTTCTTTAAACCTAAGAAAACCTGGTGTGCTCATTTCTTTGCCTTATAATTGGAAAGCTCTGAACAAGGATTCAGAAAAAAGGGGGAGCTCACAACATTCTGTTTAAAAATTAAACCCTGTTAAAATAAGACCAGGTGAAGACAGTAAAAGACCCCTACATACCTTTCTCATCTTCTCAATGTCAATTTGCACTTTTGTTTAAACTTTTTTTGAATGCTTCTACAATATTGTCGACCTCCACATTCATCATAGGCTGGAACAGTGCGTTGATTGTTGCGGCAGCAGCCATCTCGTTAAAAAAACATTCAGCATTTACTTCACTCATAGGGTTTGCATTCGACTCACAAATACTTTGCTGCCACTATATTATGTTTTGTGGTACCCACAGCTCCAAAATAATCATGCTTTTTAACAGATACTGGAGCTTTGCATCTCTTACATTTTACACATCTCTACACATGCAGAAGAATGATATAAGGGGCTGGATTTTATGCTGTTCCCCCATGGCGTGTTTGGAGGCAGGAGGGCATTTAATCGGGCGGGATGGTGGCAGGAAGGCCTGTGGATGGTTTTCCTGCCCTGCTGCCAATTGAGGCCAATAAGGAGCTATGAATGCCCAACTAAGGGCATCTTCCAGCCACCACTGGTACTAACCCAGTGGCAGGCGGGCCTGTTGCCATACAGGGAGCAGGACATGCAAACCTGTGTGGGTTGCTTGCCAGCTCCTGAGGGGAGGTCCCTTGTTCAAAGGCTTTCAGTGCCTGATTGAGTGGCCTGGCATCGGGAAAGGGGGGCTCCCTGAGACCCATTGGCTTGCCATTGCCACCGACACTGTTTTCCACCCTCCCACCTCCCACCCCCACCTCTTCTGCGACCCCCTCCCTGCACCTCTTGGTGGGCGGGACTTCCGTCCTCCGGGGTCATGATCCTGTGAAAGGCCTGCCAGTGATTCCTTAACTGCTTGATTGGCATGTAATTCTGGCGGGCCTTCCCAGAGGAGGCAGCACGGGTCTCTCACGGGCTCTCCAGCCAGCAGCCGTGACCCCGGTCACTTTCATAAATTGCCCCCATTGTGTGTTTGGTACGCAGACTGTCGTGCAGTGCTGATTGATGTGGTATTATGGATATACATGTATACATATGCATGAATAATATAGATCCTAAATCATTTTTGGTGATATTGATTGAGGGATAAAGATTGGCCAGGAGACCAGGAATAACTCCCCTGCTCTTCTTTGAAATGGTGCTATGGTATCTTTTACATCCACCTGGCAGGACAGATGAGGTCTCTGTTTAATGTCTCATCTGTAGGATGGTATATCCAAATTGAACTTATGCAATTTCTTCCACATGTGTTGCTAAGACAGCTTCAGTGCAAGTCAAAATTGACTACTTTATTGCGACTAGAGGACAATTTGGAATATGTTTTTAACTACATAGCATTTTGATAATTTCATAGTTGATAATAGCTGTGGTAGAGTTCTTAAATCTATCTTGCATGTGCCTGTCACATTTCAGACTTCAATGTGTTACAATTTGTCTTGGATACAAAACAATCTCTTTTTCTTAAAAGAAAAGAATTAATGAAAGAGATGTAAACCGTGGTGCGGAGTCAACTCCCCTTGTCCTCTTTATTCCCTTTACCCACTTGATCCTGGCCATCACGTGGGACTGAAGTCCTCTTAATTCAGGCTCAGGCTGGGTGTTTGGGATATCTGGTTGCAAGAGAGCCACCCTCCAGCTTAATCCACAGCTACAGTTACTGGCTTAGTACAAAGAGGAAGAAACTCAGTCCTTTCTTTAACTATCAATTTACTTTATTCACATTGTTATACAATGTACGAATAAGGCTAAGACACTGTTAGACAAAAGCATGCAACTCCAACTTATCTTAGGATCATCAAGTTTCCCTTCTCTGTGAACCATTTCTGAGAACGTCATTGTCCCCCAATGAGTGTGCAATACTGTTGCATATAAAAAGATACGTTATAAAACTTAGTATATATAGTTGGTTTTTTCAGTTTTTGTTTATATTGATAACCGTTCCTTTTGTTTCATTATAGCGCCATCATCCAATCTTCGCAAAATTTCATTTTTCCACCCTCTAAGCTGATAGTCATTGAGTATATCAATTATTAGCACACATAGAATCACTATGATAGCAATATGTGATACAATTCTGACCCATGGATGCATTTGAACATTAGATCCCCAATTCCAAAACTTACTCCAAAACCCTGGGTCATGCAACAGTTCATTTGCCTTGTCCGCATGAGTTCGAATTGTTTGTGTGTTTATTCCATTGATGAATTATCTCCTTTGCCTCTTCTGCTATTTGTGCCCAATCCGCTGTTAGGTGTGGGATGGGTGGTAATTCAGTGGCAATATATTCCCGTACCTCCTTGATCTGTATCAGTACATTGGATCGTAAGATTCTCCTTTTATCACTATCCTCGTTATTGGCTTAGGCAGTACTTGTCCACCAACAACCAAGTCCGAGGTTACATTGTGAATGGCTACATTGTGACCCCCCAGAGGGCACTGTTTCCATCCCTTGTTGTAGTTCATAGCAGCCGTGGCTATGTAATACGTTTGCCCCACAAGGGCATATTGTAAAAAGGTCTGGTTGTTTACAGGCAAAATGGATAATGAACAATTTTCATAGGTGCTGAGCCTGCAATTTGTAAGTTTCTGTCTCGTTGTCTCTTCTGGACAGGCCCAGTGATTCCCCTCTTGATGACATTTTGACAAATCAACCTCTTTCTCAACACCATCCATTACAATGGCATGAGATGGTGGGTTACTTAAAGATATCCAAATACCCTCCTGGTACTTGCCCACGTTATGGACTCTCTTTAAAGGGTAGGTCAAATTACTCCTATGTCGGGGAATATGAAACACTGCCCCAACATAATATCTTCCTCTATCCTCGTCACAGGTACCTAACACACTGTTAGTTAAGGTCAAACTTTTATTCCCTTCGATATACCCAATGTTTTTCCCGCGCCCGCCAACTCATCCACTCCCGCATAATACAAATTTAAATCTTCTCGCTTTCCTTTGTTGGTTTTAACTATCTTGATCTGCCGAGCAAAGTTGTTCCTGGCCATGGGATAGTCTTCCCGCGTTGACACTGCTTCAGGTGCGTTCATTCGTCGTGATAGCTCCGATGCGGGTTCACCTAAGGTCCCAAATATGGTCAATCCAATTGCAATGCAATGGATCACCCTCTTCATTGTGGGCTGAACCTGTAATATACAAGTGTAATTTCTGCTCTTATTTACAGTTTCTTTCTTATCCTATTTTAAGTCCAGTCTCTCCATACACTGAGCCAGACTGTCTATATCTTGTTCCCAATTTGTTTCTGATTCTAACCGTCCATTTCTTCTAGCCCACTTACTTCCCCTGTTTTCTTTATTTTTCTTTTGTTTTTTCCCTTGATTTCCCTCTATGTGGATGTACAACTTCAGGTTGTCTTCCAAACACTTCTGCTTGGATCTGGAGTTGATCCTGCTCTTGATCTCCCTGACCTTCGATCGGAACATCGGGAGCATCAAGCATCACATGCTAACTGTGATTATCTTGTTTTTCTCCTACTAACTTTAACTGATTAATGTGATACCAGCCACTCTTTTCTGGTGCTGTCAATACTTTGTATACAGATGGACTAGCTTTATCTACTATCTCAAAGGGACCGGTGAACTTTGTCCGGGATTCAACTCTATTGGGCTGGCCTTTGCATCGAAATAAGCCTTACTTTGCTGTCTCTTCTTTCCCTGTTGGTGAGCTGCCACGTAATTTGCTTCTTTCACTGTTTCTACTAGTTGTACCCATTTTCTGATATAATACTGTCCACCTCGGGTTCGGACAAGTCCAAACCTACCAACCCCTCCATTCCTTTCATGTCCCTTACTGTCATGAGTTTATAGGGAGTATAACCTGTTGATGAAGCTACGGTATTCCTGATTGCCATCAACACATAGGGCAGAACAACCTGCCAGGTTGCCTTGTGCTGCTGAACCATTTTAGCTATCATGTTTTTCAATGTCCGATTCATCCTTTCCACAATTCCTCTAGACTGTGGTCTATAGGGGATGTGGAATTTCTGTTTAACCCCAAAGAGGGTCATTACATTTTGCATTACTTGGGCTGTAAAATGTGTTCCCTGATCTGATTCAATGCTTCGGGGTAAACCCCATTGAGTGAATACCCTTTCTAACAGAATTTTCGCGGTGACTTTGGCTGTATTTGTTCTGGTTGGGAAAGCTTCCACCCATTTGGTAAACGTATGTACTATTACTAGAATGTATTTAAACCCTCCTGGAGTGAGGGATAAGGGTCCTACATAGTCTATCTGTAAATTAGTCCAAGGCCCTTCTACTGGTCAAGTATGTCGGAGGGCCCCTTTCTTGACATTCCTATCGGGGTTGTGTTGTGCACAGATCAAACCATTCTTGACGTAGTGTTCCACGTCACCTTTCATTCCAGGCCACTAGCACACCTCCTTTTATCCTTTCCAGGGTACTCTCTGTCCCTTTATGTTCCCATAAGTCATGGTACCAGTGGATTATTTGGTTTCGCCCCCCTCTGGCACTACAAATTTTCCTTCACATAAAACCACTCCGTCCTGAATATATATCCCCTTGTACTCTTTGTATGTATCTGACTCTACTCCTTCTATCAGTTTTTTCAATTCTCCATCTTTCTTCTGCTCCCCTGTTAAATCCATTACCTTTAACCTGTTTTCCTTTCTGTTCCCCAATGTCCTCAATCGGTGGCTGCCATTCCTGCCCACTAACAGCACCTTGTTTGGCTAGCTCATCCGCTTTCCTGTTCCCTTCCGGAGCAAGTTTTGAATGAGCTTTTACTTTCGTGATCCCACATCCTTTCCCCTGTGCTCCTTCAAAGATGTATCTTAATAATGGAAGGGGCTTCCCATCCGCTGAGACAAAACCTCTTGTCTCCCATAAGGTCAAATGTTCCGTGAGGCTATTACAGACATACATGCTATCAGAATATGTAACTGATCCAGGCGGGAAGTATTCCAGGTGGCCAACCACATATGCGACGGCTGCTAATTCTGCCGCCTGCGCACTCATGGTTTTAGGCAATTTTAAGGCTGCGCTAAACTTTTCCTGACCGTGTTCTACATATATCCCGCACCCAGTCCTCCTCTCGCCATCCTGTACTGATGAGGAACCATCCACAAAAATTTTTAAGTTGGGTTCTTCTTGTTCCTTTGCATCTTTACTTTCTGCCCCCATTGCTTTCTCCAATCCATTCCTACCCCCTCCTTTTTGTTTTGATACAAATGGTTCCTTGGGATCATTTGCTATCATGACTTGACACTCATGTTTCTCTCCTTGATACGCTAGGTTGTCTGCCAACATAGTTGTAGTTTTTACTCCTTTCACGCTTATGTTTCTTCCCTGCAACAATAGTGTCCACCTAGCAATTTGGTTCTGACTTACTGACCCATGTTTGATCCTACTGTCTAATAGTATCTGTACAGGGGTATGTTCTGTCAATATTGTAAGTGGGTTCAGTCCCACTAATGTAAGTAAAATACTGTACTGCCCAAAAAACTGCTAACAAATGTTTCTCGCACATCGTATACCCCTGCTCTACCGGTGAAAGCATACGCTACTGGTCTCAATTTCCCGTGTGTCTCCTGTAACAGAACTGCCGAGAGGGTGGTGTCTGTGGTAGCTACCTCCAATGAAAACTGCTCAGTTGGATTTGGGGTTTTCAGAGCAGGTGCAGCAGCTAGTGCCTGCTTTAAATCTGAAATGTCCTGTGTGTGTTCAGTTTTCCACTCACACGCCACGTTCTTTTTCAATCGTTCCATTAACGGGGCCGCTTTTGTAGCGAATCCATCAATGTGGTCCCTGCAATATCCCACCAAACCCAGGAAAGATCTTAACCCTTTTACATCCCTCGGGACAGGGAGTCCGCCAACCGCTACTACCCTTTGTTGGTCAATTTCTCTCTTTCCTGGTGTCAAGATCATTCCCAAGTAAGTAACCTTCTGTTTCATAACTTGTGCTTCTTTAGGGTTTACTTTTAATCCCAATTTGTGTAACAATTGTAGTAATTCACTTAGTAACTGATAATGTTCCTGTTCCGTTTCAGTTTGTAGCAGTAAGTCATCTACATACTGCACCACACATTCAGGCTTTGAGAACCTTTTTAACTCTTCCCTTAAACATTGGCGAAATATAGACAGGGAATTATGAAATCCCTGTGGCAGGGCAGTCCATGTATATTGTTGTCCTTGAAAGGTAAATGCAAATTTATATTGGCATTCTTTCTCCAGTGGAATAGACCAAAAACCGTTACTTTATGTCTAAAACCGTGAACCACTGTGCGTCCTTATTTTGTTTAACTACCGTCTCTAGGCTAGTTGCTACGGTAGGGGCTGTTAACGGGGTTACCTTATTTAATTCTCGATAGTCTATTGTTAGTCGCCAGCTACCGTCCGGTTTCCTCACCGGCCAAATAGGTGAGTTGTTAGTGAGGCTACCAATCTTAGTATCACTTGTAGCAGCAAACTCTGTATCACCTTTCCCACCTCCTCTTCTGCCTGTTTCGGAAAACCATACTGCTTCTGTGGTTTGGGGTCTGGACCCTGTATACACACACTCCCGGTCATTTTCCCACAATCATGTTTATGTCGAGCAAATACTACTGAATTCCATGTGATAATTTGTTGTACTTCACTATCGCTACTCATTTCTTCTGGTCTTGTCCACAGTTCCCCGAACGTGCATATCCAATCCTGGTATTCCCCCACTGGGACGGATGCGTGATCTATACTACCCATGCCCAAGGGCATTTGCCAAATCGTGCAATTAACAGGGTCAAAATTGAGTCCTGCTTTAGTCATGTAATCACACCCTAATATATGTTCTTGTTCTCTGGGTAACTGAATGAGAACCACTGAGTGTTCTATTGCTACGTCCCCCACACTAACTTCCAACGGTACGCTCACATATCCCACTTGTGAATCTCCTGTGAATCCACGTAAAACAAGTTTACTTTGAATTTTCCAATCTACTTTACTAACGTTGGTGGTGTTTACGGTGGTTCGGGATCCTCCAGTGTCCCAAAGGAACGTGACAGGGCGGCCTCCAACCCTACCATTCACTAGGGGTCTCCCTATGTTATCCCACCGCGTGTCACACACCCATAACGGAGAGGTTTGCGACCGTCATTGTGGTTCAGGGTACAACCCCGAAGACGGTGCTATCTCTAATATATCACATTGAGGATTTGACCTATTCAGTCCTTCCACGGGTATGCTCTGGCATTTGTTCTGGCCTCCTCCCCAACCTACATTTTCTCGTCTCAGGTTTGTGCATTCTCTTTTGAAATGTCCCTCCTGGCCACAGTTATAGCAGTGGGTCGGCCCGCCCAGAGTTCTCCCTGTTCTAGGACGGATCCTCTCCCAATGCCTCTACCCCTTCCTCCTGTCTGAAAGGCTGGGTGGGGTGCCCCTTGTGTAGTTCCCCTCCCTTCATTTCTCCAGGTTATTGTCTGATCTTTTACAGGCATTGCCTTTCCCCCAGGGGCCTTGGAGGATTTTGTTGTTTCCTTCTCCCATGCTCTAACCATCCTCCTGAGTACCCAAGCCTCTATGTGCATGTCATCAGAGAGATCAAATTGATCTAGTGCCCTTCTTGACTCCTCAGTGCCATGCGACACCAGTGTTCTCAGCCATCGGTTTCTAATCTCTGGTGTTGGATTGGCTCTATCTAGGTTCGCGCCATATACCCCTTGAAACACCGCCCAGATGCAAGCCGCAAACGCGACAGGGTGTTCACCTTTTCTTTGATAGCATTTCGTTAGCGCCTCCACTGGGTCCCCTCTGTTACCGCCCATGACATTTAATACTTGTTCTTTTAAATCCTCATTTGTGCCTCTACCGAGTTTTTGCTCCTCCGGTAGGGCGGAGTGTATGTGTGGGTGTAGGCACATTATAATTAATTTTCTTTCTTCAGCATCATCTAAGCCGTGTATTCCTCTCTGTTGACTGACCACTTGGAACAGCTCCCTAGGATCATCCCCGGGTGCGCACGTACCAATATCTTTCGCAATATCCCTCAATTGCTGTACCCCCATTGGAATGGAATATGTCTTATGCGGGCCAGCTGCCACCTGGCCATCTGCCCCTATCGCTGCCCTAATGGTCACAAGGGGGGCCATGGGGACCGATGACTGCTTCGGCTCTGGTTCATATGCTGGCGGAGGATCTTCGGGTAGAGGGTCTCCGTCATCATAACCGTACCTAGCCGCTTCGTCAGCTAACTCATTTCAATCTATGCCTCCTTCACCATTCTCCTCACTTCCTTCAGGTGCAAAAGCGCAGATTATACCTCTCTGCGTGGCTAGCTGCTCTTGCAGTCTCGCTATGTATTTTTGACACTTTGTGTGATCACCTGAATTACTTCTTTTTTCCTGAGCTGCTCTCTGAATCACATTCATGGCAGTTTTTAAATCACTGCATTGCTGTTTCCATCCTTCCACCTCAGCTTTAGCTGCTTGGGCTTCTCTCTCTTGCCTACTTTTTTCCGTAACTAGTTTTTCACACTGTAACTGATATTGGTTCATATGCATCAAATCTGCACTTCTCTGTCCCTGCAAATCAGTTACTTTTTCACTAAGGCGGGCTGCCTCCTCACGGAGTTTTTTAATCTCTTCCTTTAGTCTGTTCTGCTAATTTTTAGCCTGCTGTTGGCATTCTAACCATTCCTCAAGTAAACAGCCGATAGCTACTGACTTCTGTATCTTTTTAAATTTCCTAGCTGACATCTTTGCTTGTGCAGTCTTCCAAAGGGCTTCCCCTACGGGTTTTCCCTTATCGCTAGTGTGACCGGCATATTCTCCATATTGTGGCCACTTCGCTATTACTTATTTTTGGAGGAATCCCTTCCAATCAAAACAATCCGAGTCTCCAAGGTTTGGAGATTCCCCTTATTTCATCATCTTATGTTAGTAGCTACAAATTAACCCCTAAGTTCCTGTTCTCTCTGTACTTTGCCAATTCGGTTCGGCACGAGTCTCCCGCTGATTCAACGGAGAGATTTATCCTCGAGCCCACCCAGGGACGCCAATTATGTAAACTGTGGTGCGGAGTCTCATCCCCCTTTTCCCCTTTTATTCCCTATGCCCACTTGATCCTGGCCATCAAGTGGGACTGAAGTCCTCTTAATTCAGGCTCAGGCTGGGTGTTTGGGATATCGGGTTGCAAGAGAGCCACCCTCCAGCTTAATCCACAGCTGCAGTTACTGGCTCAGTACAAAGAGGAGGAAACTCAGTCCTTTCTTTAACTATCAATTTACTTTATTCACATTGTGGTACAATGTAAGAATAAGGCTTATACACTTAGACAAAAGCATGCAACTCCAACTGAGTTATACAGTTAATAACAAAACTCGCTAGAATTCATAAACACACCCACTAGGTTCCTCTGACCTTTCCCTGACCGAGTCACAGAAAACTTAAGGATAATACTCGAAAAAGGGAGAGTTAACGCTGGCCAGGCGTTCCGTTCTCTCTCTCTCTCCTACGTCGTTGCCACGTTGCTCACGCAGGGTCTTCCACTTCCACGATTGTTGGTCTCCGGAGTTTTCGCTGGCTCTATGCCCAAAATGCTCTCTTCTTATCCTCCCTCTTATCTCCAAATCTGAGCTGCCTCTTTCCGGTTGGTTTAAGCCTGCTCACCTCGTTCGCATCTCTTAATTGGCCCAGGCCCAAAGACCCCGGTATCACACCGTGTCCAAATAAGGCCCTTTTCCTGTGATCGATCCTTTGTCTTGTCTCAAAGTAATTAGTTCAAACTGGTTTTTACCAGCACAGGCCAGTGTCCGAGCTCCAGGTTATTACAGGTCAAACAATCCCAGCAGTTTGTAACTGATTCTGTATTTCTTGCAGCCCCTGGCCAACCGAGAAATCAAGCTAGTCATCTCCTGCTGATGTCTCTGACCTTTGGGGGAAGTCAGAGATTTACTAGCAGTTACCATTGACAGAGAAATAATTAGCCTGTATTTGGCCTCGGAATGTAATTGACAGAAATTAGATTCAAGATGTACCTATCTATATATCCATTGGATCTCATGGCCTTAAAGGGAAAGGTAAGATATAATTGATCCACCTTGGCAGTAGAGTAATGAATTGTGTATTACATGGTGTAATGCTCCAGCCCTTTATTGAGTTTTCTATCTTCTGACTTAACTAGACTGATGCTGCCGAAGACTTGTTCTTATTTTATTTTTTAAATCTTACCATTTCCTATAATAATGGTCAGATGTACATTCCAGTAGCAAAAGCTGAACAGCAGTGTGCAGCAATAGGGAAGATAAAAGCTTATCCCACAGTTCCCAATCATCTGCACTCTTCATGTAATTCAAAGTGAATCAGTGTTGCATTAGGTTGTTGTGTAATGTGTTTGCTTTCTGCTGACTCAACATCTAGCAATAAACTAATAACAGGAAATGCTCAGGTCTGGCAACATCTGTGGAGAGAAAAACAGAGATTAGGGGTGGTATTTAATGGAGGCAACGGGGGTCTCGGTCGCTGGCTGGAGAGCTGGTGATAGCCCTGCCTCACCACCTATTGGGAAGGTCCGCCAAATTAAGTACCAACAGTGGACATTGGCAGGCCTTCCCTGGGATCAGGGCCCTGGGGGTGGAAGTCCCTCCTGCTGAGAGCTGTCAGCCAATCAGAGATTGGCAGCTATTTTGCTCAGCAGCGCCACCAAGGAGGCGGTAGCTGTCATGAGAAAGACACCCACCCAAGGCTCAAGTTGGCACTGGATCCCAGACTCAAGTGAGTGACGGCGGGAGGGATTTTACAGGGTGGGGGTTGTGGGGGAATGGGGTGTAGGGGAGTCGGCAGCAAGGGCAGGGAGATGGCTATCAGTGGGACCCATCCTTCCTGATGCTATGTCCCTCAATGAGGCACTGAGTGCCTTTAAATAAGGGACCCCCACTCCCTGGAACTGACAAGCAACCTGCACAGATTTGCATGCTGTGTTCTCCATGTGGTGACTGTTCTGCCCACTGCTGGGTAAATACTAGCGATGGCAGGAAGAGGCCATTAATTGGGCAATAATTTCCCCTTAAGGGCCTCAATTGGCAGGATGAGAAGGCAGTGGGGTCCCCACCCACCACCATCCCACCCAATTAAATGCTCTCCAGCCTCTGAACTCGCCAAGGGGAGAGCATAAAATCCAGCCCAACATTTCAGGTCGATGACCTTTTCATCAGAACTCCAGGAATAAATTGGTCTTTTATTTCATGTAAAACAGTACCGACCCTTAAAATGAATGATGGGTGCAGGTAAGGTTTTTATGCTAGTGGTTCACAATTAAACTGTAGTGCACCTTGCTTTAAAATTAGTTTGGTCATTAGATTATTTCATTTTGGATCAATAGTTTCCTCTGAAGGAAAATAATTTCTTTATCAGGGCAAGCAGCCAAAGGTGACCTGACCATAGTCATTCATGGGCAGGGAGATCGTGATTTTTGACATTGATAAATATCAAAACTCCAGTAGGTTGCCAGCAGCTGAAATGGTTGAAATGATAGAAAAGGCCAGTCCCATTTTCACCTAATGAGGGCCATTGCTACCATTATGGATCAGATGTGCAATCATGATGTCAAAAAATAACTCTATCTATTTAAAATGAGAGTCGGCTCTATCTTAGGGGTGGATGCGTACAATTTTAGTGTAGCATAATTCTTCAAGGCCTGGAACTAATATTACTGTGCTCATATTTCTTGTAACTTCATGTTTGAGTTCACTCACTGCATTGCAACAGTAAAAAGGCCCTAAGCAAAAAATAAATTCCTCATGAATGTGACTGTGGTATAATATTGTTCCCTGTTCTCCTTGACTTCTCTGCAGCATTTTTCCTGGTTGATGACACTATTCCCTTTCTATTGCCTCACCTCTGTGGCCCATTCAGTGGAACTGCCATTTCTTGGTTTCACTCTTGCCTATCTAACCATAGCCAGAGCATGTCCAGCAATGGCTTATATTCCCAGCCCGCTCCCTCTCCTTCCTCATCTACATGCTGCTCCTTAACGACGTTATCTGAGCACATGGGGCCAGATTCCACATGTACGCTTACAGCACTCCGCTTTATCTCTCTGCTACCTCTCTCAACTGTTTTGTCAGATTGTTTGTCTGACATCCAGTGCGAGATGAGTCACGTTTTCCTCCAGTTAAACATTGGGAAGACAAGCCATCATGTTTGGCCCCCAACACAAAGTCTGCATACTCATCATTGATTCTAACCAGCTTCTCAGCCATGGGTTGAACCAGACTGTTTGTTTGTCAAATAGGGTGTTGAGGTTACAGAGTTGAGCTTCCAATGCTGCATCTTTTTCTTCACAAAGGTTGCCTCTTTTCACCTCCATAACATCGCCCATCTCTGTCCTTGCCTCAGCCCATCTGCTGCTGAAACCCTCATCCATTCTTTTGGGCAGCTCTAGATTCAACTATTCAAAGGTTGTCCTGGTTTAACCTCTGTGCTGCATAAACTTCAGCTCATTGAAAATTCTACAGCCTATATTCTAACCTGGTTCAAGTTCCATTCACCCAGCATTGCTGGCCTTACTGGCCTACTTTAGTTCCTGATTCCTCAAATTTAAAATTCTCATTCTTGTGCTTAAATCCTTTCATGGCCTTACCCCTCCCTAGCTCTGTAAATGCCTCCAGTGATACAATGCTTTGTGAGCTCTGCATTCCTTCAACTCTGTCCACTTCCACTTCCTGAATTCCTTGCCCCACCATTGGTTGCTGTGCCTTCAGTCACTTCGGCCTTAAGTTCTGGAATTCTCTTCCTACATTATGCGTCTTGGAATGTTTTTCGATGTTGAAGGCACTGCACGAATTTCGGTTCTTGCTGAGGAAATAGAAATTGAGAGTAATGGCTATTATTGTGAGAAAGTACATGAAGCCGAAACTACATATGTTGAGCCTTTTTTTTATTCATTTGTGGGATGTGGGCATCACTGGCTAGCCCAGCATTTATTGCCCATCCCTAATTTCCCTTGAGAAGGTGGTGGTGAGCTCCCACCTTGAATTGCTGCAATCCACATGGGGTAGGTACACCCACAGTGCTTTTGACCCAGCGACAGTGAAGGTACAGTAGTATAGTTCCAAGTCAGGATGGTGTGTGGCTTGGAGTGGAACTTGGAGGTGATGTTCCCATGCATCTGCTGCCCTTGTCCTTTTATGTGATGGAGGTCGTGAGTTTGAAAGGTGCTGTCCTAAGGAGCCTTGAGGCATTTCTGCAGTGCAACTTGTAAATGGTACACACTGCTGCCACTGTGCGTCGGTGGTAGAGGGAGTGAATGTTTGTGGATGGGGTGCCAATCAAGTGGACTGCTTTGTCCTGGATGGTGTCGAGCTGCACCTATCCAGGCAAGTGGAAAGTATTCCATCACACTCCTGACTTGCAGATGGTGGATGGGCTTTGGGGATTCAGGAGGTGAGTTACTCGCTGCAGGAATCCTAGCCTCTGACCTGCTCTTGTAGCCATGGTATTTATATGGCTACTCCAGTTCAGTTTTTGTTCAAAGGTAACCCCCAGGATGTTGATAGGGCATTCAGCAATGGTAATGCCATTGAATGTCAAGGGGAGATGATTTGATTCTCTTGTTTGAGATAGTCATTGCCTGGCACTTGTGAGCCCAACCTTCTCCTGCCAGTTTGCCTCCAATGATACCCTCTCCTGCAAGCAGTCCTATACATCTCCCTATTAAGTTTAACACCTGTTACTCCTGTGGACATGGACTTTCAATGATCATTGTCCTCTCCTGGTTAGCATTCTGTGGCAGTGACTGCCATTTTCTTCCTTTGGTGGGTGACAAGACAGGCCTGAGTATCATGGAACCTTCCTCTAAATGAGATCATGCATGGAATGGTGATGAGTGCCTCATTCCCTGAAATGAAGTGTCCTTGAAAACTAACAGAAGATCTTCTGTCAGGCAGTGAATTGAGGGAATGGCTTTGAAGGTGTTTGAGAGGTCATCCTTTGCATTATTTAGTTATCTTGACGTGTAATTGCTAACAGAGAACAAATATGATTGGTAAGGAGATGAATGAAACTTTGAGTGATAGAGGATGTGTATTGACACCAGTACCTTGAATGGCCTTCGCAAGGTCATTGAACCTCTTTCTGCACTGTATGGCATTGTGTCTTGGATGGTGATGGTGGAGCATGGAGCTTGTACTGTCTGTCTCTGGCAGCATCCTTTAGACAGCTTGCACTGATCTCAGATGAGGACTTCTGTCCTCATTTCTACCATAGCACCTTCATGGATGTATCAGAAAATCTGTGGATTTTCCAAGGTTGACACCTCTGTGGCTGCTACTTCTACCATCTTGTCAAATATGATCTTGCCATTTAATTGGACCAGAATTGTTCTAACCTTGCCGCATGAAATGATAACCCAATGAAGGATGGTGTTCTAGCCTCCAATCCACTTGGAATAGCTCATAAGGTTCTAGGAGGAAATAGTAGCATGCACATGCCAGTGTTACCTTTTTAAAGGGTATTAAGGCGAGCTTGTCGCAAACCCACCAACCAGAAGAGAATCCAGGCACAAGTGTCAATTTCAGAAGCTGAATTCTGAACTTTAACATAAAGCTGAAGATAGTGGGCTGCATTTTATGTCGGGGGAACAGGAGCTGGCCACCGATTGTAAAAGTCGGTGGCAAACCCGCTTCGGCCCGACCTGGAGATCCGACTAGCATTTTACGGGTCCCCAGGCTTTAATTGTTCCGTGGAGGGATTTCCTCCCACTTGAGGGGAGGACGTCCCGCCTCATTGAGCTACTGGCCAATCATCTGGCCAGCAGCTCTTAGCCCCTGCAGTGCCACCGGGAGCAGCGACCCCTGCTGGGACTACAGCCCAGCCGAGGACATGGAGCCAGGAGTCCAAGTAGGTTACGGTTGCCTCGCCGGGCTGATTGCCTTGCTGGGGCGTGACCAATGTTGGTTGTTTGGGGGGAAGGGGGGCATCTCGGGTCCTGGGGGTGGTTGGGGAAGTGGGGGCGGCCCTCAATTCGACAACCTGTGCCCATTTGTCCGCACCCCCCCCTCTCTCCCTTGGTGCACTGAGAGGCCTCCAGGTTTCACTGGGCAGCCTTTCACGTCTCCCAGACGCCCGCTTGCCATGGGTAAAATCACCGTGGAGGTGGGTGAAAGCCACTAAGTGACCACTTAAGGGCCTTGATTGGCCTGGAGCGGGTGGCCCATTTCTCACCCCACCCTCCTCCGGCCCATAGAAAGTGGGGAGGAGATGAAAGCAGGTCGGGAAGGCTTCCCGGAGCCTCCCACTCAATTTTATGCCACCCTCCCGCCACCATCCGGCTCGCTGGGGTGGCGTAAAATTCCAGCCAG